>NC_067223.1:26967842-27602237 GCF_019924925.1 Ctenopharyngodon idella
ACATCATCAGATCCAGCAGCGAGTGCTCTTCTGGCATTAAGCCCAAGAGAGCAGGAGGTGGCTGTTGAAGAGGAAGCAGGTGAGCCTGCTGAAACTTCAGGGCCTTCCTGCCCCGCGTATGTGGAGCTGTTAGAGGTTATGGAGCGTGCTTCTGGCAGGCTGCAGCTGCCTTGGGAGCGTGTTAAGAAAGGGACCGCATGCAGACAGCTCGACGAGCAGTAACTTTCTGGCCATAACCCGACAGCCCCCGTGAGCCTTCCATTCCTTCCTGATCTACATGTTGAGATTGAGAAGGCATGGAAGAACCCATACTCGGCTCGTATTCACTGACATCAGCGGGCTAATTTCGCTGATGTTGAGGGATTGAGCCAGCATGTGTATGTGTCGATGCCCCCTATTGACGAGACGTTTGCAAACGCTCTCGTCACAGGGCGGGCTCCGACATTGAAAGCTCCGGTCCTGCCTTCGAAGCCCCTTAAAATGACTTCACGCTTGAATGGCAGGGCATACGCGGCAGCGGGTCAGGCTGGTGCTGCCTTACACACCATGGCGGTGTTACAGGCCTACCAGGCTGATCTGTTGAAGGATCTGGATCAGGGGTCTGTCCCCTGAGGCGGTAGAAGAGCTGCGCCGCACCACGAATCTTGCTCTCCGGGCCACTAAACAGACTGCTGCCTCGGTTGGAAGATCGATGGCAGCAATGGTGGCTACGGAGAGACATCTGTGGTTGAACATGGCCGAAGTCGGGGAGAAAAAAAAGGGCTTTCTCCTCGATGCGCCAGTTTTGCCCTCTGAACTTTTTGGTACCTCCATCAAGGCAGTGGTGGGAAAGTTCAGAGAGCTGAAGGCTCGCTCGGCAGAGTTTAAGACCTGCATACCGCTCAGATCCGATTCTAGGCCCAGACAGACAGGAGGTCCTGGCCCGTCCCGATTCGAGGATCGGAGACAGGGCCAGAAGTCCAGTGTTGCCTCTCGGGCACCTCCTCCTCCTCGGAGCAGGTCCCAGAGAAGGCGGGACTCCAGGAAGAGGAAGAAGGATTTGAGGGAGGTAATCAATCACAGACGCCAGCAGCGTCAGTGATTGATTTCCTCTCCATGAGGGTAGTTATACCTACCCTCTCCTCTCTTCTTCCACCTCCTGAGTAATGATAATTTTGACCCAGGCGCTTCTTACAATCAGGCCGAGGGCTGGTCCCATGATGAAATTTTTCTGATGGTTCACCTTCTGGCTTGATAGTGAAGAGGCACTTTCAGGCTTGAAAGAACCATAAATTCCATCCTTCTATGATGGTAAGTCTCCATTCTTCGAGCCGCAGGGAGTGAGCTTGATCTATATTTATATATTAAAATATATTGACCTTAGTTTTCCTGTATAGGTGTGTAAAAAAATATAGAAGGGGATTAGGGCCCTAAGGTTCCCATTAGGTTGGTTATCTTTGTGTTGGTTATATGGCCACCTTTACAGCCACCAATTGGTAGAGTAGCTATTCTCCTCTGGTCATAGCTAGAGTTTGTGTTAGAGTTTGGCACTCTTTACTTCAGATAGATCTATGTTAAGTGTCGGCCTTTGGGGCCGCCTGACATTGTTTGTCTTGGGTTGAGCATCACTCCTCTGAGCTTTTGTTTTATGGAGTTTATTTTCAGAGTTGCCTCCTCTCTATTGAGAGTTTTAAAGGCTGAGTTTTAAGCCCCAGGCAGATCTATGCTTATGTGTGGCCCTACAGGCGCACAGCTATAGCTGGCCTAGGCTAGAACTAGGGTTTAGGTGATATACTGAAGCATTTCACTTTTTTTATTACTACCCCTGTCAGGAGAGTGTAGTTTTTCCTAGTTCTGGCCTCCTCTTATCAGAATTGTCAGGCCAAGGCCCATTACCCCTTTGGTGTAGGTGCAAGATAGATAGCAGCTAAGGTAGTAGACTATTGCTAAGTCTCCCTGGTGCCGTTGTCTCAGGTGGTAGGCCCCTTATCACTATGTGAATAAGGAAATGTTAGTAGTTGCTGCGGCCCCACTTTTCTAGAGCTTTTCATTCTATACTTTGTTTGGTCTTTTCCCCTGAACCCCTTGAATTAGATTCAAGTTTGAGTGTAACAGTGTCTGTTCCCTATGGTTCAGTACATATGTTTCTGTCTTTGGTGAAAAGCACCCACCCTTGAAATTTACAATTTCAGGGTAGTATGAATGAAAAGTGAAGCATTCCCCTGTTTCTCAGGGTTGTTAATGCTCTAGTTCTATTTTGCCCTACAAAATGTGAGCCCAATAACTTGTTTGCTGCCACAGGTTAGCACCTGTTTTTCTGTAGTAGTAGGCTTTTTTCTGGCCTCCTTCAGAGCATGGTGACTAAGTTTGTACTCCCCTTGCTAATAAAGGTAAAAAGTGTTTTTACTGAGTATGTGGCCTGTTGGAATGCATAGCTCAGGTTGAGTTTGTTTAGTGAACCTCACTATTCAGTTTGGTTCTTATGTAGCTCCCTTTAGAGTTTAAACACTGCCACAAGATGTTGCTGGTGTTATTTGGAGTAGAAGGCTTTGTTTGGGCCTCCTTCAGAGCACTATAGCTTGTTGTATCACAAGTTTTGTTGATAGATGTTTAATTAGAATTTGCTCACTTAAAACTAGCACTGCCACAGGTTTATGCCCGTGATCATTTGAAGTAGTAGGCCGGTTTCTGGCGTCCATCAGAGCATGGCAGCATAATATTCTTTGTACTCCCCTTGCTTTAAGGGTAAAGGGTGTTTTTACTCAGTACATTGCCTGTTGGAATGTGTGGATCAATTAAGCTCCGGTTGAGTTAAGCTAGATAACCTCACTGGTTAGTTTGGCTCCCTTAGAGCTTAGACACTGCAGTGTCAGCCGTGTCTTTCTGGAGTAGTAGGCCCTGTTTGGACCTCTTTCAGAGCATGCTGGCGTAGTTTGTACTCCTCTTGCTTAAAGAGTAAAAAAGTGTTTTACTGAGTACATTGCCTGTTGGAATGTGTTGAATAGAATTAAGCTCAGGTTGAGCTAAATAGTAACCTCACTGGATAGTTTGGTTCTTAGGTTAGGCTCCCTTAGAGCTTAGACACTGCCACTGGCTGACGCCCATGTCTTTCTGGAGTGGTAGGCCTTGTTTGGGCCTCCTTCAGAGCATGATGGCGTAGTTTGTACTCCTCTTGCTTAAAGAGTAAAAAAGAGTTTTACTGAGTACGTTGCCTGTTGGAATGTGTTGAATAGAATTAAGCTCAGGTTGAGCTAAATAGTAACCTCACTGGATAGTTTGGTTCTTAGGTTAGGCTCCCTTAGAGCTTAGACACTGCCACTAGCTGACGCCACGTGTCTTTCTGGAGTCACAGGCCCTGTTTGGGCCTCCTTCAAGAACATGATGGCATAGGTTTGTACTCCTCTTGCTTAAAGAGTAAAAAGTGTTTTTACTGAGTACATTGCCTGGTGGAATGTGTGGATAAAAATTAAGCTCAGGTCGAGTTAAATTAGTTAACCTCACTGGATAGTTTGGTTCTCAGATTTGGCTCCTTTAAAGCTTAGACACTGCCACTAGCTGATGCCCGTGTCATTCTGAAGTCGCAGGTCCTGTTTGGGCCTCCTTCAGCGCATGATGGTGTAAGTTTGTACTCCTCAGTAAAAAGTGTTTTTACTGAATACACTGCTTGTTGGAATGTGTTGAGGTAGACTGTTATGTAGTTAAACTCGGTTTCAATCAGAACGAGTTCCCATGTTTCTGTGGGCTCTTGCTTTATCAGCAATTGAGCTGCTTTAGGTGTTTGGCCTTCACAGGCCACCCTGTAAGCAATTCCCCCCATATCTGGGTGTCTTTTAAGCAGATTAAGCATGTAGTTTTCACATGTTTGGCCTTTTGCAAGGCTGCTGTGATATATTCTACACAGTGTAGAATTACTTCATGTTGTAGGCCCTTTCTGGGGCCTCCATGATTTTGTGCCTACAGTATGGTTTATCTGTTAGGTTGAGCCCAGTACTCCCCTCGTTTAGAGGGTTGTTCTGCATAGTACTTAACTCCCTAAGTCTGGTCAGTGGTTGAACGCTTCTCTGAGGCCTCCCTGTTGATGATCGGCCCCCTAGGCTGGTTGTACTCCCCTTATTTGGGTCCCTTTAGAGTGCACAGCCTCCTCAGTGCAAATAATCAAGCGCTGAGTAGATCCTAGGATTGAGCAGTTTTACTCCCCTCATTGGTAAGGGTAAAAAGCGCTAAGCTGAGTCCTGCTCTCCAGGATGCCTGTCTCTACAATCTGGTCTGAGTTGATTACTGCCTTTTTGCAGTCCCTCTTACTGGGTATCTTCTCTGAAGAATGTGAATTGAGACTCTGTGATCAGACAGGTCGTTGGCCAAGACTAGGTTGCTTTAATTAGACCAGGTTGGCCTCCCTGGTGGCATTCAGGGTTGACTTTGTTCCCCTGACAAGTGACTGGCTAGGGTTCCTTTGGGCCCCCATGGCTACATTCCCTTAGAGGTACCCTCTTTTCTTTGAAAAGAAGTTTGGTCCCAGAAGCCTTTGAGCGGCCTTGGTAGGCCTTCTTTGGAAGGCCTCTTTGAGGCTTTTAGCTTGGGCTGTTGGCCTTAGGGAATGGTGTCACCGACAGCTTGTGTATGACCCGTAGGGGGAGTGGTTCTGGCGTTTCAGTTGAAACTGCTAGTTCTGACGTTTGTCTAGCCATTTTTGGCATGCACTCCCCTCAAGCATGGCGGCGTGGGTATATCGTTCCCCAATGCGTGTCAAACGCAGCAATGAGTTTCCTTTCGAAAGGGAACGTCTCAGGTTACGTATGTAACCATGGTTCCCTGAGAACAGGGAACGAGACACTGCGTTACCTGCCATGCATCGGAGCTGCCTGCTGAACAGTCCCTTCAGACGATAAGGTACTGACTGCTTCTCTAGGCGCTCCTTTTATACTTCCGGGTCACGTCTATTATGACGTCATAGGCTGTTGCCGGCCAATAGGATTGGTGAGATTTGATAATTGCTTCTAGACACCGGATCATGTGGTGACGTTCCCCAATGCGTGTCAAATGCAATGTCTCGTTCCCTGTTCTCAGGGAACTATGGTTACATACGTAACCTGAGACGATTTCTGTGACAATGACAGTAAAATGTAAATGATAAGTTGTCCATAACAAACATGTCATTCATTCAACAGCCCATCTCATACTCATGAGTTAAAGTGTAAAAAAATTCTTCTGACTTAGTTTTTTTTTCAGGCCAAGTCATATTCCTTTTAACTGACACTCTATTTAAATAGACCTATAGCGTTTAAAGGGGAGAATTTTTAAACTTTGTTTTTTTTGCCATTATTGCCACATTGAGAAATTTTCTCATAATAATGAGAAACTTCTACGCATGCGCAAAGCAAGGGAGCAGAAGGGCGTGGCATGCTAGTGACATCTGCTGGTCAAAGCTGTTTAAATGCGAGAACACAAACATGGCACATTCTGCAAAAGTGTAATCTAATATATGATAAAATAACATTAATAATAAATTATCAGTGTATGAGATGGTCTTTTATTCATTTGTAACATTCATTTGTATTTTTGTGTATGAAGAAGCAGCAACACAGAATGATGATCCATGGATTTCAAACAAGTAAAGAAATGATAAGACAGCACACACCTACATATCCAAGTCTGTTAAAGAACGTGTCATCAGGAAAACTGTCTACAAACATCTGCTAAACATATTTTCAAGCAGTTTTGCATAACTTACAGTCTAATAAGTCATCGACATCTTAAAATGTGTTTTCTGTATGTCTAGGCTAACCTGTACATCAAATAGCCTAGACGCACGCGTGAAATACGTGTTAATATTAACACATAAACCAAAACATTTTATGAAGACGTTACACAACGAATAAATGTCATATTCCTTTGTTAATCTGATAGTTTTGTGAAGTTCATGCAACAGTTTCCACCAGTGAGCACAAACAGGTGTCGGTCGTTACCATGGTAACCGCTCTGCTTCTGCTATCCAAATTCTCGTGCGCATGGAAAAGTATGGAAGATATGCTGATAATTTATAATTGATGTTATGTAATAATAGGACTACTATAGATTTCAATTTGTAGATTACACTGACTTTAACGAAAACAACTGTTTTGCAGAATGTGCCATGTTTGCCGTGTTCTCGCATTTACACGGCTTTGACCAGAGGATGTCACTAGCGTGCCATGCACTTCTGCTCCGCTGCTCTGCGCATGCGTTGAAGTTTCTCATTTTTACAAGAAAGTTTCTCATTATAACTTACAGAATTATATTTTTTACTCAACTGTGGCAGAAACAGGCTTCAGACACGTACCTGGCTGTTTGATTTTTTCAGCCCACGAACTAAAAGCCTTTCCATTCTCACCCATTTCGCTAAGCCAAGCCCATCTCCGTTTATTTTTTACACTTTTATCGATCTCCAATACATAGGAGCCTTCCTGCAACTGTGTCCATGTTAGCTGAAATAAAGTTCTACCCAAGCGGCAACCTCCCCCACTTTCTCTTGAAGCTAATACGGAAGTGACTTAAACTGCGATTCATCAACTGGCCACTAGGAACAGGCTCCAAAAGAGAGCAGAATCTCACTGAGTCCCATGTTAAAACGGCCAACTTTACAGCAGAAAAAAACATGTTTACAGCCTGGATCAAATTGTGGTTTTGGTCTATACTGCTAATTTTGCCCTTCATGACAACTCTGAAGGGGGTGAATTTTTTTTATAACTCATCAGTTTAAAAAATATTAAGCCTTAAAGTTCTGCATAATTAAGGGCGTGGTCACTTGATTGACAGGTAGATTGCCGCTTCTGTCTGTGAGCCGTCATGTTACCTCAGCTAATTCCAGCCGCTGAATTTGGCATCTCTGCAGTGTTTGTGTTTTTTTCTGGATTATTTTATACAATTATAAAATAATGATATATACAATTATAAAATAATATGGCTTGCTGTGTTAATGGTCGAGACTCGATTCTCGCTTCAAAAATGCTCTTCAGAAATCTACAGGGGACATCACGGACACTACGTCCATATTTTTTTTAGTCTATGGTTCTACCTCAGAACGTAGCCTGACATGCACTTCTCCAATACTAAGCGGGAATGAAAAACCCAGAGTGGACCAAGAGCAGACTGATTACAGAACGCTTAGAGTGGAGAGAGGAACGTGCTTTGACTTCACTCCAGGCTTTGATCACATCTCCCTCAGCAGGGTGAATATGCCTCGTCTTTCCTTAAATTAACACCCATTAAAAGTAAAATTAAGACATTTATTACACTATTTGAGAAATGTAAGCCTATTTATGTCCTTAAAATTATGAAAAGTGAATTTAAGATATTAGGACAGGTGGAAACCCTGCAATTGACGGAAATCCGTCATAGACTCGCTGCATTTAGCAGAAATCTGTTGCAGCGACGGAGAACTTTAACCCATGCATACTGAACTAAAACTGCACACAGTCAACAAGAACTGTCTTTTCCTGCTGACAGGGGCATAGCCATCATTTCAGAAGTGAGGAGGAAAGAATTGTTGGTTGTAATACCAGTTTTTATCTGACCTTTGTCTAATTAGATAGATTTTATTTTTTTATCCCATTTCCTGCTTTTAATTTGAAATCAATTTGCTTTTAATAAAAAAATCAAATCCACTGCTGAACAATAACTAATATCTAATACTTTCCCCCTATATTTTATGATAATTTTGTGATTGGTTTATGTAGATTTTTATTTATTTATTTATTTTTTGCAGGTACAAAACGTTATTCGCAGAAATTTAAAGCAAACAAGTTTATGTTTGTCTTTTGTTTATTTACTCATTAATTTAATAATTCACTTAATTTTTTTATGACTGGAAATGACACGGACGATATGTGAATCAGTGTCCATCATTTTACGAGCAAGTGGTGATAAAGAAAAATGCCACGTCGTAATATTTAAAATACTTCAATTTTAAATCATGAAGGCGAGCCAGCTGATATCACTCAAACAATGAGCAAACTTTGCGTGAGAGTTATGCGGGTGAAGAAGTCTCAAACTCCAGTCAACTATTTACTAGAAACTGAAAGTAAAAACTGACTGAGCTTTTGGGATTTGTCGCTGCATTAACGATGTATATCCTCTTGGAGACGATGCGAGATGAATCTAATTTATTTTCGTATTTCTCTTGTGGCCCACAGTGAGAAAAAAAAAAAGTATTTTTCGTGAATCGATTAGTATTTACTGTTAAACAAGTTGTTTTTTAATTGAGGAGTAAGCTATCAAACTAATCTTTTTTGTCCTCGCAGCGTGTCGGTTATGCGGTGATGTGCTATGATATCGCGAGGCCAATGAACTGCAATATTAATTTAATAATAAAAGTAGCATGATAATAAGAATAATAATTTAATAGCCCTGCGTGCCTGTCCTCTATACGCCACTGAGAAGGAATAAACGGCGTTCAGGCACGGCATAAATTAACTGTTTTATCCAAATCCACATGCATGGACCGTTCAGTCTTCAGTACTGCAATGTCCGAGTCTCTCCTGTCACATGGTGTTTTCTCGTGTGTTTTCAGTCGGCGCAAGCAAGAAACATTTAATAGACTGTGGACCAGCTTTGACTCTCTGAACAGTGGCCGTGTTGTTCTGCTTCTGTTAGAGGCTGTGCATAATTTGTGATGGACATTTGCATATATAAACATATTTTCGTGATGGTTAATATTATAAGTTCCGCTTTATCTGCTACAAATATGTAAGTTCCTATGTGAGGACTTTTATTTTGACGCGTTTCCACGAGCTTAGCACGTTGGGTAACAGGAAATAGTGAGCTCGTGTCTCATTTCAAAGGCTGCGTCCTCCGGAGGTCGCATTCTAAGGTTGCATACGTCATTGAGGCTGTATCATTTCAGAAAAGTAAGTAGGACACTCCGAATGCGACCTTCAAATGCGTCTTCTTTTACAGTAATTTGGAGGATGCATGAGGTGAATCCTTCGCTGCTGCAGATAGCCTACAATTCTTTGCGTCGCTGTTAACAACTGTCATTTATTTAAAAAAAAAAAACTGGCGGTGTCGGCAGATGTACATACAAGCGAAGATGTGTTTAAATGTAAGTAGTTTCAAGCTTGTTTTGGCTTTAAACTTTGTTCTTCTTAATATCCTCTTCCTTTGTCTCTGTAACAGATATCTGTTGTACATACACCAGCTCCTCAAGCATTAACCAAAATAAAACAATACATTTTATTTTCAAATTACTTTACAAATTTATAGGCCTAAACAATTTTCATTCATTTGCTGAGAGAGCAACGACGCTGCTGTAAACGCGTTGACAGCAACGTGATACTTCCTGTTTCCTTTCCTGCCTGTGTGTCCTACGAAGGACGTCTCGTTTAATTCTGGTTAAGGACACTCCGTATACCACATCCTTCACAGGATGCGTCCTCTGGAGGATGCAGCCTTCGAAATTAATTGAAATGAGACACAGCTGGTGCGTTCCAAACGGGATATATCGTCAAAGCCAGTGGAAGGCAAGCCTGCAACCTTTAGCCAAAAAAGCGTAACGGCTAATGCTAACGCTCCGCCTCTGGCGGTACGCAGGGAAGGAGACCAGAGGCTGTTTTTTTTAATGGATGTCAATGGATGAGAGGCTTCACTGTCATTTATCATTTAATTAATCGACAGCCTGTTCGCTAATCTTCAGCATGTTTTACACTGAACAATACTTTCGTTGGGAACTATATGTAGATATTAGCTTGGTAAAAATGTATTTTTTTAAGAAAAGGCAGACTAGGGAATGTTGCGACTGACGTCACTGCCATTACATGATAGGCTGAGAGGTGAGCACATGATTAAGTTAGCCATTACGCAATGATAAGAGATACAAGCTGTGTCTCATTTCAAAGGCTGCGTCCTCCGGAGGTCGCATTTGAAGGTTGCGTAGGTCATTGAGGCTGTATCATTTCAGAAAAGTAAGTAGAACACTCCGAATGCGACCTTCAAATGCGTCTTCTTTTACATGAATTCGGAGGATGCATGAGGTGTATCCTTCGCTGCTGCAGATAGCCCACAATTCTTTGCATCGCTGTTAACCATCATTTATTTGGAGAAAAAAAAATGGCAGCGTCGGCAGATGTACACCTACAAGCGAAAATGTGATGTTTAAATATAAGTATTTTCTAGCTTGTTTGTTTTAAACTTTGTTCTTCTTAATATCGTACTTTGTCTCTGTAACAGGTATCTGTTGTACATACACCAGCTCCTCAAGCATTAACCAAAATAAAACAAGTAAATACATTTTCTTTTCAAATTACTTTCCAAATTTATAAATAATTTTCATTCATTCAACTGTTGTGAGAGTGCAACTACGCTGCCCTGAACGTGTTGGCATAGCAACGTAATACTTCCTGTTTCCTTTCCTGCCCCTGTGTCCTACAAAGGACGTCTCGTTTAATTCTGGTTAAGGACACTCCGTATGCTGCATCCTTCACAGGATGCGTCCTCTGGAGGATGCAGCCTTCGAAATTAAATGAAATGAGACACAGCTACAGACCCTCTCATCTCCCTATAATATACAATCTCTGATATTGCCCTCCGAAGGGCACTTCAGAGTAAAAACAATCATGGCCGCCACATTGAAGGGTCGTACCAAACCAACGTGCTCAAAACTGGCCACTTCAAAGTGCCCTTCAGAATAAAGGCTTTCGAAGGGTACAACTGATGGACACTTCGGACCCCCATGATCCTTTGCACAGGGAAGTTGTTTGGCCTCACAGAATGGTTACAGGAGGCTAGGAGTTCGATTTTACCTATAAATGTATATATAGTATTTTTCTATACTACTGCAATATTTATACGAGTTAGATTTGGTTCATTGTTATGGTCAACATGACATTGTTCTTCAACAAGAATACTTTACAGCTCCCTTTATCAGTCCATTCAAATGTTTCAAATACATAGACACAATATACATTATATTTAATGTAAAAGACCGGCAGTAGTTTATAATGTTACTACAGTAAATGAATGCGTATTAATACAAAGAGTACACCAGGGGAAAAAGACGAAGACGCCTCCTTGATTGTCTCGTTAAGATGACGCTGAAGTGTGTTCCAAAAAAAGAGTTTTTTTGACTCCTACACCTTTCATCCTTTCGAAGCTCTCACTCCGGAGGGTAAAGCCTTTGAAGGGATTAGGGCATAGGGATGAACCCTTCCGAATGGAATGCAGGGTGTATATTATAGGGAGATAAGAGGGTCTGTATCTCTTACCATTGGAGAAAGCGTAATGGCTAACTTAATCACGTGCGGCATCATGTAATGGCAGTGACATCAGTGCCCGCCGTTCAAAACTCCTTCCCTGCATACCGCCACAGCCAGGGCCTAGCATTAGCGCTTTGGCTAAAGATTGCAGGCTTGCCTTCCAGTGGCTTTTACACAACATCTATTGTTCTATCTGTTAAACAGTAATGTGGCACATTTGCTGTTGGTAATGCCGTAAATGAGTCCTATCTGTCACAACATTCCCTAGTCTGCCTTCTCTTAAAAAAATATATTTTTATCAAGTAAAAATCTACATATAGTATTGTTTAGTGTAAAACATGCTGAAGATTAGCAAACAGGCTGTCGATTAATTAAATGATTAGCTATTTCCCCACAAAAGCTGTTTAATCAGCATAGTGAAGCCTCTCATCCATTGACATCCATTCAAAAAACGGCCTCTGGTCTCCTTCCCTGTGTACCACCAGAGGCGGAGCGTTAGCATTAGATGTTATGCTTTTTTGGCTAAAGGTTGCAGGCTTGCCTTTCAGGGGTAAGTTCATTTGAATTATCCATCTGTTTAATATATGCTGCAAGAGTTTGAAGTGATATAATCAAAGATGTTTATGTTTTTGGCGATTAGTGCTAATATGGTGTATTGATAATGCTTCTAACCTGAGTTAGCGATGTATCAATATACATTTCACTCGTTGCACTGTTAATAAGCATGATGTCATTTTGATTGTAATTAGGGCTGCAGCTAATGATTATTTTGGCAATCGAGTAATCGTCCGATTAGTCTAATGATTCCTCGAGTAATCGCACCAAGTGTAAATCCGACAGATCTATTCTCCTGACCACGGCATAAACAAACATGGCGTGCACATATAGCTCAACTACTAACGCGATCATTATAAAGGTGCTTGCACAACAAAACACATTCACTTACACATATGGCTTAAAAAAATATATATAATAGCAATAACACAATAAAAAATGATTCAAGTAAAGTATGAAAAACAAGTAATCGTATGGTTTTACTGAACAAAACTGTCAAAATACATAATGTATTGAATTGTACAACTAATGTTCATGTATTATAACAAATGCCTGCAGAGGGCGCCAGTGGCCTGACGATTGTTTTTACACTCTTCATTATGCTCCGAAGCATCCTGAAGCAGTGTTTTGAAATTGGCCATCGCTAAATAATTTGTTATTTTGTTTTTTTTGGCGCACCAAAAATATTCTCGTCGCTTTATAATATTAATATTGAACCACTGTACTCACATGAACTGATTTAAATGAGAGAGGAAATGTCATTGCTCCCTATGTAGGCCTCACGGAGCCATCGGATTTAAACAAAAATATCTCAATTTGCATTCTGAAGATTAACGAAGGGCTTATGGGTGTGGAACGGCATGAGGGTGAGTAATAAATGACAGAATTTTCATTTTTGGGTGAACTAACCCTTTAAGCCCTGACTCTGCACCAGTACAATCTGCGTCAAGCTATTCACTAGTCTGGTTATTTGATGAGAAAGAGAATGTAGAATAAACGCGTTAAGAATCCGTACAGCTGTAGCAGCGAGGGAATTTTATTCTGTTGAGCAGAACCGATGTACAACTGATGACAACGTGGTTTGATTCCTGGTTGACCAACCAGTGGAAAGAGGCGTTTCATTCCCGCCCACATGAGCTCGAATATTCAAACTGATTATTCGTTTCCAACCCCAGAACGACAAAATGAAAAATCAAGCCAATTTTTGTTTTTTTATTTTCTTTTTAAAAATGAAAGACGAAAAAAAGTGCGGTTTTCTCGTTTTTCTGATTTCAGTATTAAATCAAAAAACGAATGAATGGAAGATAACCTGATTTTTTTGTTAGTGTTTATTTAAAAACACTATGCAGTTATGCAGTTGTCAACACAATATATAACAATACAATATATAGGGTATGATTTTACCCCAAAATCCAACATTTTGACAAAATGCAAATCCACTGCAAATCCATGTTTCTCTGACTGGGAGTCCAGTTGTTTCTGTGAATTGCAGTGATTTATTTGCTTCTCTTTTCTCTAGCTTTCGGCAGTCAGTGAAAATATACCTCAGATTTTATGTTAAAGCTATCTGTACAGTCAATCACAAAGCCATTTTGGATGTGTTTTGTGTTTTTCGCTGCATTCACACTGAAAACCAATGCTGCCACTCAGTCTTTTGCCACTCAGTGTGTAACCGCAGTCATAACAGTCGACGGTGACGTCTCATGCATACCCTCTATAGCTGAATACTTCTACAAAACCATTTCTGCGAGAGAGCGTCCTCCAGCTTCCAGTATGAATGAAACATATTACAGGAGAGTGAGCGCTCCATAATGTTCAGACTTCCTCATTTTAGATAAGAATAAAAGGACAGGTCATGCATAGACTTGTCTCTTTGAATTTAAATCAAGATTTATTTACCTTTATACCTCTATGTGAACACACTTGCCCGAAAAAAAAGTGCGAGGGATAATTTACATTTTATTAAAATTGCGGGGACACGCCTCCCCTGTCCCCATCCCAGTCCCCATTCCCCATTCCCCGCGTATTCTACGCCCCGCCTGCTGTTTTGAAGCAGCTGTTCACAGACAGATGGACAAAATCAGACCATTACAGCAGTTTAAACACCATTACTCCAGGTTCACACTCACTCCATCCGCAGTGTGTATATGATGCAGGAGCAGCACACACTATTGTGTTTGCAGTCACAACTGATCCACGGCTGTATATCACAAACACAGCATTTATTCATTATTTTATATATCAAATCCAAAAGTTGTTACTGAAAATGTTATTTTTTTGTCAGCATTGTGATTCTCTTTGTACACAGTATAGTTATACAATTTTTCATATACATATTCATGTTTAAACACTCTAGATTTTAATGCAGTTTCTAGGGTAATCAGGGTGTTGTTGCTATGCTGTTGCTAGGGTACTCGGGGTGGTTGCTAAGGTGTTGCTATACGGCTGCTAGGGTACTCGGGGTGGTTGCAAGAATGTTGCTATGTTGTTGCTAGGGTACTTGGGGTGGTTGCTAGGGTGTTGCTATGTGGTTGCTAGGGTGCTCAGGGTGGTTGCTAAGATCCTGCTATGCGGTGCCTAGGGTATTCAGGGTGGTTGCTAGAATGTTGCTATGTGGTTGCTAGAGTACTCGGGGTGGGTGGTTGCTAAGGTGTTGCTAGGGTACTCGGGCTGGTTGCTAGGGTTTCAGTGTGGTTGCTAGGCAGTTGCCATGGTGTTCTGGGTGGTTGCTAGGGCACTCAGAGTGGTTGCTAGGTTTAGTTGCTAAGGTACTCTGGGTGGTTGCTAGGGTGTTGCTATGCGGTTGCTAAGGTATTCTGGGTCATTGCTAAGATGTTGTTGTGCGGTTGCTAGGGTAGTTGGGTGGTTGCTAGGGCATTTGGGGTGATCCAATGTCTGTTTTCCTTTGGCTATAATAAGCCAAATTTTCCTTTTCCTAAGCCAAAATTTCCTCTGTTTTCCTTTGTGTTTGTTTAACTTTTTTTGTAGCAAAGAAAGCAAAATAAAATATGATCAACAAATAAACTGATGATGATTAATGCTAACAATCAACATCATAAAGTGGCCTGATTCAGTGGTCATTTAAAGTTTAATCACTGATCATTCATGTGTTCCGTCATTAATACATTCAGATTCTGCACTAACTCTGTGACACTACAGCATGAGATCCAGAAGTGTTGCAGTGACCACTTATGATTTTTAAAATGTTATGTATGAAGAGTTTTGAGATATTGTATCGTTCAGACACACACAGACATCAAGAATCAGCATATAAAACTCAACAATCAACAAAAACCTTCATGCCATGATGCTGGGTACTAGAAGAGCACAAAACTCATCCATGACTCCCAGCATGCACTGCAGCACAAATAAATTCTACAGACTATTAATCTCTGCTTTTATTTTAGCTGTTGTGTTGTTGACTTTTTAGTAGCCTGTTTTCATTTTATCTTATCATTGTCACCATTGTTAAGCTTTGTATAATGAGTGTCTACATGTGTCTCAATGCCCATTTAAAAATTTGTATACAAAATATGATGTTGCATGAGAGGTGGTTTCTATTCACCTTATCATAGTGTTCATGCATTACAGTGTAGTAACATGATGTTTGTGGGCAAAATTATGTATTTGAACAAATCTTTTTAAGTCTTAAGTTTCTCCTCTTTTGAAGCATGTGGCTTCTTCTGTCTGTAAAGGCTAATTTTAGCATGAGCTAACAGCATTCCAGTGTGGGCTGTGAATAAGTATTTCACTGGGTTGGATCTACTGAACAAATACACCCAGCTTTGCTGAATAAGTCAGCACATTTAACCAGAGTGTTTCACAGGATGAATGACTTGCCTCTCTCGTTCACTTTTAATTTAAAGGGATAGTTCACCCAAAAATGAAAATTTTGTCATTTACTCACCCTCAGGTTGTGCCAAACCGATATAAATTTCTTTGTACTGCTGAACGCAACAGAAGATATTTTGAAGAAAGTTTGTAAGCAAGCTGCTTTAGGCCACCATTGACTTCCATAGTATGAAAAAAATATACTATGGAAGTCATTGGTGGCCCAAAGTGGCCTGGTTGCAAACTTTCTTCAAAATATCTTACTTTGTTTTCAACAGAACAAAGAAGTTTGTACCGGTTTGGCACCACCTGGGGGAGAGTAAACAACGACAGAATTTTCATTTTTGTGTGAACTATCCCTTTAATGAGGAGTCATGTTATGTACTTTTTAATATGTAATCAATTCTGTGTAGCATTGGTTTGACTCACTGAATGAGAACACATCATCACTAAACTAGTCTTGTTGTAATCTGCTCAGCAGTTCACACAATGGAGGATAATAGATCTACACATGTGACAATTGTGAGGAAAACACTTTTTTGTAGGATTTGTAGGATAATATTTAAAAAGAATAATAGGGCTTGTTGAAATAAATCTCTCATGAAACATAAAGATGCTCATTTGTCACCACCTAGTGCCATAAATATGTAATGTAACTGAACAAATCAATTAATTAATCTAAACTACTCTTTTTGGTGAAAAGAATCAAATGACTGATGTCACTGAATCAAAATTTCCATCACTATTATAGTGATTTTTTTGCTGTGTTCCCTGTGTCTCCATTGTAGTGTGTTTACCTCTTGTTTCCCTGCTGCTGTTCCCTTGTTAGTTACCTCCAGTCCTCACGGGCACTACGTCAGAGTCGCCAGGCTTCATGGGTGCCTTCAGCCTTCATGGACACCACATCTGTGTTCTCGGTCATCATGAATGTTGCACACGAAGCCATTAAGGCAGCCCCTAAGTGTTTGAGACTGGCCTCAAGTCTAGATGAGACACTGCTGATGTCAGTGTGAGCAGCTGGCATCTCAGCATTGTCAAAAATTCTGGAGTTTCAGAGGTCATTCCCTTGTCCTCTGTACTCCCTGTTGTGGCAATGGCCATTTTGTGTTTGGGCCGCACACTGCTCTCCAGCCCATGAGCCCGCTCCAGCCAGTGAGCTTACTCCAGTCCCAGAAGCCAGCCTCGTAACCTACGAACTTCCTGTCTTCCTTGATGTGACCGTGGTGGTCTTCCCTGAGCTCCCTGCCTGTTCGGACACGGCCCCTGAGGCCAGTGTGTTAACCTCGCTATGCTCTATGTTTCAGCTCTACCTGATCGGCCGTGGTGGTTGACTGCTCCACCGTGGGGGTCTTCAAGCCCATCTGCACTGTTGTGGTGGTCGTGTGGTCTTTTGTGGAGGTCTTCAAGCTAGTCTACACTGCCATGGTGATCATCTGCTCTGCCGTGGGGGTCTTCAAGCCCATCTGTGCTGTCGTGGTTGTCATCTACTCTGCCGTGGGGGTCTTCAAGCCTGTCTGTAAGGCCCCCTGCACAGCCTGCTCCACCCTGGCTGCCTGCCCAGCCTTGGTTGCCTGCTTCTCCCTGTCCTTAGAGGGGGGGCTATGTCATGATCCCTGTCTGGGTCCCCTGTGTCTCCATTGTTGTGTGTTCACCTCTTGTTTTCCTGCTGCTGTTTCTTTGTAAGTTACCATGGACACTTATTGAACCGCACCCCCTTGTTACCTCATTACCTTATTAAGCCTGTTTGGTCCTGTGCTTGTCTAACTTGGTTTTGTCAGTTGTTGAATGTATTACTATGTTCATTTTCCCTTGGTTTTTCCCTGGTGTTCGCTGTTATCTGTGTTTGTTTGCCTAATGGATTACTGGAATAAACTTTAAACTGCACTTGTATCCTCTTCTCTGCCTGCTTCCTTGTTCCTCAGCAAATCGTTACAGTACCAATTTGTTTACATAATCCTGCAATTATATTACTAATGCACACAATAAATGTGGATGTTTTACATGTCTAAACTAGCCTTAATCATCGCTTTTAACATAAACCACGAGAAACCATTAAAAATAATTTGCCTCATTCAAATCAACTGCTTGGTTCACATGTTTATATCTGCAGCTCATCAGTTCTCTGCAGTCATGTCAAGAGTCTGAACAATTTCCTCAGTTCAGTGTTCAAGTGAATTGACTGACGAGTGCACCATCTTGTGCAACACATCTGGCTTTTTATAATTTAGTTATATTTAATGATGGTTTGATCTACAGTTTGTATATCAGCATGTCACCTAAATTATTCAATGTAATTATAGTAAAAAAAAATATAATTTTCGGAACACATTTTCCATTCTTTTGTAACATTTAACCTGAGTATTTCTTCAAAGATGATGTAAACTGTTCCTGTAAATGTCATTGGATACTACTTGATACATGTGAGTTAATTTATATTATAATCACTCACACACACACACACACACACATACACACACACAAAAAATAAACTCCAAACATATACCTGGATATGTATACATGCACCAATGGTGAATAGATTAAACCTTCAAAGTCCATGTAAAGCTGTGCTGTGTAGAACCAAGATGAAAGTTACCATTGTGTTAAGAACAAATAAGCCTCCATTGTGTGAAGCTGATCAGATTCTGTTTAAAAAGAACATACTTTCCATAGGTAAAAAAAAAAAAAATGCAATTTGTGGGAAAATCACGTAAATAGTTACTTATTTTTTTGGTCAGTGTTTTTGTGTTTGTGTGTGTTTGTATTTGTGTATGTGTGCACTTTGTTTTTTGTTGTTGTAAGCTGTAAGGTGAAGGCTGAAATAACAAATCATTTGTCAAAAGTGATATGGATCTGTAATGTGGTCAAGACATGACTGGAACTACTTTAGCTGTGGGTTTACTGTAAAAAAAACAAAAAACCTTACACGCCATAGAAAGCTCATCAACCAATCAGAATGAAGCATTGAACAGTATAACTAGAGCCAAACCTCTGTAAATGATCAATTTAACTTATGTAAATGTATGAAAGGAATAAAGTTAAACTGGTTTGTAATAAGATGGCAGTGCTGTTTTTGTAGTTGTTTAAGCAAAACTCTTCCTGCTTCACATACTTGAGTTTGTCCAGTTTGCAGTTTGGATCATCCAGTTTTTCAGAAAGCAGCTTGACTCCCGAATCTCCTGTGTGATTGTAGCTTAGATCCAGCTCTCTCAGGTGTGAAGGGTTCAAACTCAGAGCTGAAGACACATGATGACAGCCTTTCTCTGTCACCATACAGCCAGACAATCTACAGACACACACCAACAGTGTACATGACTTGAATTTATACATATTTCAGCCATTCATTAAGTATTATTTATTTGTAGTCACTACTTTGTGTAAAAAACTATAGTAAAAAAAAAAATAGTAATTTCAGTGACTAATTAAAAATGTAGTTTTGTTGTTTTGAATTTAAGATATATAATTTATGTAATTTGTGTCAATTGTAATTAAATATGAAGAGACAAGAAACAGTAACAGTCATTTTCAGGATACTAGGCATACAAATAAGAGTGAACATGCATATTTTAAAATAAAATATTATTTGCAAAGAGTTGAAATGCATTATTTTGCAATGTATTCTATTTGCTAATAAACTATTTGCCTCAAATACTTTTAAATACTTTATTAAATTACTTTAAATTTAAAATAACAAAATCGTTTATTTTAGCAGAAAACTGTAGGGAGCAAATGACAATAAAACACTAGTGACACACCTTAATGCTTCCCAGTTGTTGGAAAGATTTATAAATACTTCTCAATACAAAATTGGGAAAAAAAATTGGCACATGCTGCATATTCAATTCCACATCATGAGTGGACCAAACTCATTTACAGGAGTTCATGTGCAGCAGTATTTACTGCAGTGGACTCAAGCTCCTGGAAGGCCACTGTATCTCCACTCTAATTAAACACATCTGATCCTGCTATCTCCACCCTAATTAAACACATCTGACCGTGCTAATTAAAGTCTTCAGGATTAGTAGGTGTTTTGGAGCTGGCTGGAGCTAAACTCTGCAGGACAGTGGCCCTCCAGAAGCTGAGTTTAAGACCACTGATTTACTGTGAAATTGATTTGCCACTCTGAAACACTGAAAACAGGACCATGAGCTGCTCATGTGTAAATCAGTACTGTGCTGTTTCACTCTGAAACATGGAGCATGTAAGAATATATATTTATATAATTACACCTCAACCTCAAATTCATACTAAGCCATATCCCATTGCCTCAAACATGCATTGCTATAATTAATTAAAACAAATTGCCAGCCAACTGGTATTAATTGTGAATTTTGGCTGAGATGTAAATTGTGTCCCTTACACAGCCACTAGATGGCACTAATAACTTGTTCAGTGGTATTGGAAGCAAACCATGCATGAAATAGATGGTTTTGAAAAAGACATTTTTCAAATTTAACAAAATTTACAGATTTAGTACTTGTTTAAGCCCATTTTGCAATCACATAACTCCACACCTAATAATATTTTTTTTCAGACTTATGCTGTCCACATGGGTCATACCTCTCAACTCTGGAAATGTGGACATCTGTATAAATATTTAAAAATATCACACTCCTTTAAATGTTGTTTTGTCTCTTGTTCTGGCATTCCATTGAGAGCAGATGCCACATTCTGTGATAAAATCATTTGTTCTGATAATATATCGTTAATTATATTAAAACCATTTACCTCAATATCTCCAGATGACAGGTAGGGCTCTTCAGTCCATCAGAAAGAAGCTTCACTCCTGAATCCTTCAGGTCATTGTTACTCAGGTCCAGCTCTTTTAGGACAGAGTTTGAGGACTGTAGAGCTGAAGACAAACTCTCACAAGACAGAACAGTGAGATTACAACTATGTAGCCTGTGTAGGGAGCAAAAGAACAGTAATGCAATAGTAATGCTTATTAGGTAGGGCTGGAGCACAGATCATTTGGAAAAACATTTGACTGAAATTGGCATTTAATATCATCACACAAATTGATACATTTACATTTATTTATTTTTTTCACCTGTGCAAGATTAAGGCCCAATTAAAATTACTAACAGTGTATGTAAATGATTGTAAAGAAGACTCTCACAGTGCTCTTCTGGTGTTTTTGATCACTGGCAGCAGTCTTCTCACTGCTTCATCAGATCTTCTGTATTTCTGTAGTTCAAAGGTCTCTTGAGTCTCTTCTGACATCTGGAGCACAAACACCAGACCAGACCACTGAGCAGAGGAAAGCTTCTGTGCTGAAAGATTTCCTGATCGCAGATTCTTCTGGATTTCCTCCACAAAGTCATCTTTCAGTTCATTCAGACAGTAGAAGAGATTGATGGTCCTCTCTACTGATTTCTCCTCCTGTATCTTCTTTTTGATAAAGTCAGCAGTGTTTTTCAGGCTCTCTGTTTTGAGTTCCAGTCCTGGCAGTAGCTCCTTCATGTCATTCTGATTGGATTCCAGTGAGAGACCCAGAAGGAACCGGAGGAAAAGATCCAGGTGTCCATTCTCACTTTGCAAAGCCTTGTTGACTGCAGCCTTGTGAAGCTGAAACAGTGACTTTTCGGACAGTTTCCATTTCAGTTTTTCTGTCCATGATTGAAGAATTGGGTTTGCTTTCTTGTATTTGCTAATCAAAAACACATGAAGAGCAGCAAGAAATTCCTGGACGCTGAGATGTATGAAGCTGTAAACGTTTCTTGCTGAAACAGCCTTTTCCTCCTGAAAGATCTGAGTGCATAACCCAGAGTAGACAGACCCTTCACTGACATCTAGTCCACATACCTCAAGATCTTCTTTGTAGAAAATCAGTTGACCTTTCTTCAGCTGTTGAAAGGCCAGTTTCCCAAGCTTCAGAATAATCTCATCAAAAGACATTGCATTGGCTTTGGGTTCAGGGTCATCACAGTATTTTTCTTTCATTTGTTGTTGCTGAGAAATTAAGAAGTTTGTGTACATCTCTGTGAGAGTTGTTGGTGTTTTGTCATTGCTCTCTCGAGCCAGTAGAGGCTGAAGAACAGTGAGAGAGATCCAGCAGAAGACGGGGATATGGCACATGATGTACAGGCTCCTGGATTTCTTGATGTGACTGATGATGTTTTCAGAAACCTCAGAACTGCTGTTTTTGATGAAGTATTGCTCTTTCTGCTCATCATTAAATCCTCGCACTTCAGTCACCTGATTAATGTAGTTTCGGGGTATCAGACTGGATGCTGCTGGTCTGGATGTGATCCAGATGAGAGCAGAGGGAAGCAGGTCTGTCCTGATAAGGTTTGTTATTATCTTACTCACTGTTGTTTTTTTGTGAACATCTGTAATTCTGCCACCCTCTTTAAAGCTCAAAGTGAAGCGACATTCATCCAGCCCATCAAAAATGAACAAGACCTTACCATCACCTTCAGGAAGAGAGGGCAGTTCTTTAGAATCACTAAAGAAATATTCATGAATCAGTCCCATGAGACTGCAGTTCTCTGTAATCAAGTTTAGCTGACGGAATGGCAGAGGGAAAATAAAGGCTATATTCTGATTTTCTTTTCCTTCAGCCCAGTCAAGAATGAATTTATTGACAGACACAGTTTTTCCAACCCCTGCGATCCCCATCGTCAGTACCTTTTTGTTTTCATTGACTTTAAAAATATTACTGCATTGGATTGGTGTGTCCTTGGCATCATATTGTTTGTGATTCAATTCGATCTGTCTCACCTCGTGGTCATTTACTCTTCCTCCAGTCTCATTCTCTACCACATATAAATCAGTGTAAATATCATTCAGGTTTTTTTGATGACCTGTCTGTGAATTACCAACCAATATCCGCTTGTAGTCCTGTTTTAATTTGTTCTTCAGTTTGAGGCTGGTCTCTTTGTAATCATGAAGAGTAGCTTGTCTGCCATCTGCAGTCGAGCCTTTAAAAAAAGAGGGGAAAAGACAGCAAAAACAAGTGATCAAGATTTTCATAAATTCATAACATATATGTAATTTGTAACCTGGTCTGCAGTTCCCATTGCAAACATAACTACAGCGTATGAGATAAAACTGCACTTCTGCTATATCCGAATTATTCACTTGCACTGCAATTGTGTTTACATGTACATCTTACACTGATTATGCTGAAGCTGACAACATATATGGTGATGGAAACACCTTGACTAATGCTGACTAGAATGCAGTTGGTTACAGTTTTAAAATTTCTGAACAACTTCCTTTTTTCTGATTCCTTCCAGAACATTAATTGGATTGGCACCATTGGACTCAATTTCAAGTAATATTGACTGACATTATTAAAAGCTTTATGATTAATCATTGACATCTAGCTCACCAATCTAGACATGAGACTGAATTAGGGTTAGGTTACATTTATTGAAACTGAGCCTTTCCATTTAGAAGTAGCTTGCAGAAGTTTTAATTAAGGGTTTTAATTAAGACCACTGTAAACCATTTAACCATTAGTAAAATCAGATACTGTTCTATTAAATGTACTTGTATAAGATCTGTTGATGCTCTTCTTGTCCCTGCAATTGTTGCTTGCTGTTATAGTTTCTTGTTTCCATGTACAGGCAGTGATTGTTATTTACCATATCTCTTCTGAATGAACCCCAACACTGGCACGTTTTTATATTGCCTGTCAATTACATTACAGTCACAACAAATTAAACATTACCTTGCTTGTGATTGTTCTCCAGCTGCTCAGCCAGATTATTCTGGTTTATCTTCCTCAGGATCTCCACCGTGATCTTCACAGCTTCTTCTGGTCCAAAGCGGTCCACCATCTTATTCACTGTTTTTAACCTATTCGCATTCTCCATGTCAGACTTTGATATACACTCATGATCATTCTCTAAGTGCCACTGAAACTCCTTTACATCATCCCCTTCCAGTTCATACAGTGATTTCTTGAGCAGCTCTTTAACAGATGCCATCACCCTTTATCGATTCACAGCTGCAGGACAAAAAGAAAAGATCTGAAGTTGTTTAACTGCTCAAATTTTGACCTAAGCACTCAAATGTAATTTGGATTATGAAATGAAGCTGTGATCGGATCAGGACTCTCAGTCAACTTATCCAAACAACTTATCTGTTAAAGTCCTATAATTATCCTTTGTACAAGATAATTTAATAATTCAAGATGATATGAGTCTCAGGTCTCCCATAGAATGTGTCATAGAACGTGTAAATGCCACTGGCACTATTTATCCAGACCGCTGGGTGGCGCTCGCGTTTGGCCGGCCAATGGTGGAGAAGCAACGCAAAAGTCCAGCAACACAGACGCTGACAAACTTAACACAGGTATGTATTAACACGATAACATGACAAAACAGAAACGAAAGACGACTCAAGTATGTATGTGTGTTGTTATGCACAGCACGGATTCTGACGGGGATGAAAATGGAGTGGATATGTTTGCGTGTATGAAGACCAGCGTGCTAATGGCGTGCGTGTGCACCCACATCGCCTCAGCAAGGAACGGAGGATGGACAAGGTAAGATGGGGTGTGTGTGTGCTGCGCTAACCAACAGGGACAGGTCACTCTGTCACATCACCTACCTCTCTCCAGGCCACAAACTGACCGGATTTCGGGACAGGTAGTCAGCAATTTTGTTTTGGGGTCCAGGTCGATGTCTGACCTTAAACTGGTAGGGTTGAAGGGAGAGGTACCACCTAGTCACCCGAGACTAGAGAAGTTGGGGATGAACCGTCGATACCACCCCGCCAGTACTAAGAAGGATCTGACCTCCTTCTTTGTCCTTGGTCTTGGGCTGTGTCGAACAGCTTCTACCTTGTCCACTTGAGGCTTTAGTTCTCCATTTCCCAGGTGATAAGGTAGTAGGTCTCGGACTTCACCCACTCACATTTTGCCACATTTAAAGACAGGCCAGCCTCCTGGATCTTGCTCAGGGTTTCTCTGAGGTGTGGAGATGGTCATCCAAGTTGCACTGTATATGACAACATCATCCAGATATGCAGCTAACCACTCTTCACAGCCTCTGAGGACTTGGTCCATTAGTCGCTGGAATGCTGCGGGTGCTCCATTAAGCCCGAGTGGTGGGACTGTGAACTAGTATAGTCCCAGCGGGGTCCAGAGCGCCGTGTAGGATCTGGACGCCTCCTCCAGAGAGACTTGCCAGTATCCTTTACATAAATCAAAGATTGTAATGTACCTGGCTTGGCTGTTACGTTCCAGCAGGTCGTCGATGCGTGGCATTGGGTAGGCATCAAACCTAGACTGAGCATTCAGCTTTCGAAAGTCAATGTAGATATGTAATGTATCTTTCTTTGGGACTAAACTATTGGGCTGTTCCACTTGCTCTTAGAGGGCTCAATAACTCTCAACTCCAGCATCATCCCAATCTCTGCTTTCAGAGGTGCCACCAGCCTCTCAGGAACACGATACAGTCGCTGTCATGAATGGTTCTGATCGAGCAGGTGGATCTGGTGTTGTACAAAGCTGGTTTGCCCAGGCCTCTGATGGAACAACAAGGCATATCTACCCAGAAGGTGGTGCAGCTCAGCCTGTACCAGCAAAAATGGTAGCCATTTGTCCCAGTCCCTTCCAGTGTCTGACACAAACTTGCGAAGCATGTTCTTGAGCAGTAACTTCATCAGCCGTGACGTAAAGTTAGTCCCTTGATCTGTGAGGATCTCCTTGGGTATCCCCACTCCGGAGAACAGCTGGACAAGAACATTGATGACCTTCGGTGTAGTGATGGAACGGAGAGGGAAAGCCTCAGGATACCTTGTCACGTAGTCACTGATGACCTCCTTGGTGCCCTGCACTGCTTCTTTCTAGCGGCCCCACAATGTCCATGGCGATGCGCTGAAAGGGGACAGATATCACAGGCAGAGGATGTAACGGTACCCTATCTCGTTTGCGCACAGCACTGGTCTTTTGACATGTATGGCATGTGGTGCAGTATGTTTGTACATTAGTGTACATGGAGGGCCAAACGAATTGTGAGCTAATGCGTGCATAAGTCTTTTTCAGTGCCATGTGCCCTGCCCATGGAACACTGTGTGCTAGGTGTAACACAAGGGGACGACAACATGTAGGGACAACCGAACGGGTAGAATCAGGGGTTTGCATGTACAATATATCATTGACAACAACATATTTTTCCCCACACAAGTCAGCTTGTTTTTCCTCCAACACTTTAGTAAACAGCGGTTTCAAAGACTTGTCAGCTCTTTGCAGTTAGGACTCTGGGACCTGCCAGTCATGAATTCCCAGACCCTTGGTTTGGATCTTAGGGGCTGGTGTACCCAGGCCTTTTTCCAGTTGCCATTAGCAACGTGTCTTCCTGGGGCCCTTGGTCCTACCTTGCAGCAGACTATGATGAAAGTCTGGCAATGGCTGCAGACCTGCTTTAACCTGGGCTTGTGTCATTACTGGACAAGCAACATTAACAGCATTAGAGGTGGACACACAAGTTTCAACAGAATGCAACAATTCAGTGAGCACTGGTAAGTCTCTTCCCAAAATCATATCAGCAGGTAAGTCATCTACAATTGCCACATTCAACAGGTAAGTTTGGTCTTGCACACATACATTAACTTCTGTTTGGGGGTACTGCTTGACATCCCCGTGAACACATTGTACACTGACCAAATTATCAAATGGAACATGTGACATATGACTCTTCTTTAGCAGTGACAAGGAGCTTCCAGTGTCTAACAAAGCTTTCATACATTGTCCATTTACAGTCACTTGCACATTCTGTGTTTTGCGCACATTGTTCACACTGTCCTCTTCTCTTGGGACATAACAAAAGCCAGTCAGTTTAGCTTTATGCACTGGACACACTGTTGCTTTGTGACCCAGTTGTTGGCAGTAAAAGCAAAAAAGTTTTTTCTCAGGAGCCACTTTTTGTGCCTGAGTAACATTAGAGCCAGTATTAGGTTCCCCAGAACTACTGGAAGGGGTTTTAAAATTACCTTTCATTGGTTGAGAGCATTGACTGCCATGGTGAGCGTTAAGGTACTGCTGAGCCAGTTTAGCAGCATCCAGTCCAATTGTCGGTTCCTTGACTCAGACCCGAATCTCATAGGGTACAAACATGCAGAAACTGTTCCAGGACTATTGTCTCACCGATCTCCTCTTTTGTGCGCAGTTCAGGTCTCACCCAGCGTCGGTACAAGTTCCGCGGTCGATTGTACGTTTCCATCTGTGACTCTCTAGCTGGAGTAAAAGTGGCCCGGAGCCGTTGGTGGTAAGTCTCTGATGAGATATTGAACTTTTCCAACAGCGCCTCCTTCAGGTCATTGTAAACCTCCGCTCGGTCCTCGTCCATGGCCAGGTAGGCTTCCAGCGCTTGCCCCGACAGCAGATGATAACTCCATTCATCCTCTGGCCACCTCCAGGTTCTGGCAAGATGCTCGAAACGGCGCAAGAAGTTCTCAACGTCCTCCCCCTGCTGGTTGACTGGCAACCTTGGCTCCGTTCGCGGCGTCGGCTGGCGGTAGTACCCCATGTCGGTCGGTGAGTCTCTCTGACAAGCTGTGCTTCTATGCTGAGCTGCCGTTGGAAGCTCCATCCATGGACTTTCGGCCTCACTTGACACCTCAGCTGGCCGGACAGCTTGCATAATCGACTACCGCAGACTCCGTAGCTCCATTACATACTGTTGCTCTCTCTGCTCCTGTGCACTCAGGAAGTCGCGGATCACTGGAAACATCCCACCACTAGATGTTGGAGCAAAAGAGATGGACTCTTGAGGTGATGTGGACTTGGGACGAACTGGTGGAGGATTCTCCTCTCTCTCCTCCTCTGTTGACTCAGCAGTGTCCCAGGCCACATCCGGCTCAGTGATCGCTTTGGTCTGGGACCAAAGCCCCACCCTAGGCTTCCTGCCTCTCGGTGCAGTTTTGCGAGTAGCCATCCTACTTCTGACACCATATGTGGGACAACGGGTCTTCGTAGGCCCACTGTCAGACGAAACTGGGTTTGCCCAGAAAACAAAAAAAAATCCCCCCAAAAATATGGCAATACTCACAGAGATGTAAGGTGCAAGGTGATGTATATTTACAGTGCTCGAGAGGTGAAACAGTCCCAGTTGACAAGCGACCAAATCTATATACAAAAGTAAAACAAAAATCAAATAACGAACAAAACTGTACAAAAGAACAAAGAAAAATATATACATAAATATATACATGCAAACTACTCTAATGACAAATAAATTACTCACAGCACCACACTTGCATGTTCAATTAGGTTAACTGACAACACATACTTTTTTGGGGCTCCTCTTTATAGTCCAAGCCCCGCCCCTTATTTGTTAAAACCATACAAACATGGGTGGGTAAGTATTCAGGTAAGTATATACGTTTTCACAACACCACAAAAATATATACACACATAAAACAACAAAATATTTACAGAAACAAAATCCAGTCAAAACAACAAATACAAATGTAGACATAAATAATAATAAACACATAATAATAACGCCACATTTCCATTATCCACCCTTATTTACAAGACAATGGACGAGCCGACTTCCGGTTGCTTCGTGCCGAAGTGCCCACACACAGCAGACCTGGCACTATTTATCCAGGCCGCTGGGTGGCGCTTGGGTTTGGCTGGCCAATGGTGGAGAAGCAAGGCGAAAGACTGGCAACACAGACGCTGACAAACTCTGAACACAGATATGTATTAACACGATAACATGACAAAACACAGAAACGAAAGACAACTCAGGTATGTATGTGTGTTGTTATGCGCAGGGCGGATTCTGACCTGGATGGAAACGGAGTCGATATGTTTGTGTGTATGAAGACCAGCGTGCTAATAGTGTGCGTGTGCACCCACATCGCCTCAGCAGGTAAGATGGGGTGTGTGTGCTGCGCTAACCAACAGGGACAGGTCACTCTGTCACACTGTTTACTGCCATTATAAAGCTCGAATGCATCAGGATATTTATTAATATTTCTCTGATTATGTTCATCAGAAAGAAGAAAGTCATATACACCTAGGATGGCTTGAGGGTGAGTAAAGCTTGGGGTAATTTTCATTTGAAAGTGAACTAATACTTTGAACAAAATACAAATGAGCTGCTGCTCCCCAACACTTTTCCAGAAGTGGGCAGAGCCTTAACAGCTCGTGTCTCAGCAATAAATAAAACATCTGTTTGGTTTTGATTATCATCTCTGTCGTGGTCATAATAAATTGTTTTTGCATTTGTTTAAAAAACCTCGCCAATTTAAGCTTCTGATATATCTGAGCGAAAACACACAAAGTTCACAAAAAACAACTGGTTATGTCTCTGAACATACAACAACACACTAGTAATGCAACTCAACCAAGCCCTGTATACCTTTGCGGGAATTATTTAAATGATGTAATGAGGTTTAAGGCATAATTTTAGTAACAAAATAAACATACAAACAAAACCAAAGTAAAGCGGCTGCCCCTCACTGACAACTGATGCATATAAACATGCGCAAAACACAACGTTAATGTCCCTGGCTTTATCTCTCTCTTCATTCCTACTTTTATCTTTCTACAGTTCCTGCGTGGGACTCAAGACCGGTGTAACACACAGGTGACGCTCATCAACATACGCGCTAGTGTTCATTAACTCGTGCTAGTGCTCATTAACACCTTGCTCCCACAGCTCTCAGCCTGCCCTGCTTAAAGGGTTAGTTCACCCACAAATGAAATTTCTGTCATTAATTACTCACCCTCATGTCGTTCCACACCCGTAAGACCTTTGTTCATCTTCAGAACACAAATTAAGATATTTTTGATGAAATCTGAGAGGAATATGACTTGTCCGTAGACAGCAATATAATCAACACTTTCAAGGTCCAGAAAGGTACTATAGACATCGTTAAAAAAGTCAACATGACTGGAGTGGTTCAACCTCAATTTTATGAAATATGAGAAACCATTTTGTGCGCAAAAACAAAATAAAACTAACGATTTATTCAAACATTTTTCCTCTTCCCCTCAGTCTGTTGTGCAGTTGGTGCAGTGAACGCATTGCAGAGCAATGTGTTTACATACAAGCGCCGACTCATTACTAACCTTTTAACTTAAAAATTGTGACATGTTTGTTCCCAGAAGAAAACTCAAGAATACAATGGCGGCATTTCAGGGAGTTCAGAAACAGAAACAAACATTGATATAGAGAAGTGCTTTGTAACTTTGCAGAGCTTTTTCATGCTCAGACAGCATCATTACACAGTAAATAAACTTGAACATTTAAAAAAGCATAATATGAGCTCTTTCAATAGTCGGCAATTCCTCACGAGTCGCACACAAACACTGACACACAAATGCAGGCAGACACACGTCAACAAGCTCAAAGTGAGGTAGTCAGATGTGCAAGCCGAGGTTTGATACAGAATGTTTCTGTGGACAGATTTATTATTCACAATGTGAATCTGTACCAAACTGCTGTTTGATAAGACTAGAATCAATGTGAATGGATTCATAACACTGTTAAATCGGTAACGCTTTAGATTACAGCCCGGAAAGTACTGCATAATTACAACGAATTTACAGCGTAACTTTCGATAATTATAGTGTACCTATACAGTAAGTATGTGTAAGTATAGGGGAACAATATGTAAAGTTTTGGGAATAAAGGGGTAACAACCAGGAAAATAACAAATTATTTATACTGTAAGTATTTTAGAATTAAGGAGTACTTATGCTATTATGATAGACAACAATCTTACGTTTGGGAGCAATTTAGCGAGAAAGTGCACTAATTAAGTTGTTTCAAGGCAAGTAGAAAGAACTATTGCAATCTTTTTTAATACATGGGGAAACATACTTTTGTTTCATGTAGTTACAGGGTAAGTATGACATTGCGGGCCGTAAATTAAAGTGGTGCTTGTTACATTCTTGTTTCATGTAGTTACAGGGTAAGTAACAAAAAAAACGCAAACAATCTGATATCACTGACTCTGAAACCTTTATTTGAAAAACAACTTAATTAAAAACAGGTCTACAACACTTTATTATTCATTTTTTTAAAATCAACTTTTCATTTCAAATTCTAAAGTCCTGACACAAAGTAACACGTTTTGTCCCTTTTTGTTATTGTTGTTTCTCTTGCTTGGCTTCCTCCTCCTCTTCTTTCTCAACTGATGAATCTTAAGAAGGAATCCCATTACTATTCTGTATTAAAAGAAAATACAGTACACCCAGAAATTTTCTCATTGTTTAGCCTATTCATCTTTTCTCTTCCGACCAACTGTCACCAGCGCCTGCATGCAGTGGTGTAATGTAACAAAGTAATAATACTTCGTTACAGTACTTAAGTATTTTTTGGGAGAATCTGTACTTTACTTGAGTTTTTATATTTCTGTCAACTTTTACTTTTACTCCACTACATTTCCTAAATAAAATGTATACTTTTACTCCGATACATTTTCCCAAAGCATTTTCGTTACTTACTACAAAATAAAGTCAGAAGAACACAGACTGCAAGCATGTCATGTGCAAACAAGTGCTCGCACAATGGCGGTTGATTTCATTTTCCGGGTTGTGTCCGTTGCTGGAGCAGCTGAGAAGAGTGCGCTGTCATTATACAGTACGAGAGCGGCCTCTAGAGGCAAAATAAAAACCATCACTGATGCCTCGTAGAGTTTGTTTTGACACGTGACGTGAGGCTGCGCGCTGCACAGAGCGGGACACTTCAAAAACGGATTTAAAACATACAACAAAACAGTATGTTATACAGTGTACACTACAGTACATGTTTTCATATCATTATAAAGTATTTAGTTTGTTGACTAGATGCTGCATTAGAGGAGAACAGTAGTATGTTTGCCGTCGAGGCTAAGAGGATGCTAACATTAGCAGTACCTCAAGCGGTTAAAACAATGTGACGAAAACACCAACTGTTTAATGTCACGATTGTTACCATTCATTTGCATTAGTTTATATCCATTTGTTCACTGTTATGCATTCATTATCCAGCAAAGTTGCATATTTAAACTGTATTCTCATCATGCAAGTGACAGAAACATAACTGTTTCTGTCCACAAATGGATCCTCATGCCATTGGCCCATCATTACAATAACAAATCAGAAATGTATTCGATTTCAGTTCTTTTTTTATCGGCACTGTAACACATATTTTGATTAGATAATCATCAAGTTTTCTAAAATAAAGGCAAATAATGTGTTAAAGTATACATATAATAGACCCATGCTATGCCTTTATGTGTAAAGATGGTAATTTTTAAGCATGACTGTTTGGATTTGAAATGGCAACACTTTACAATAAGAGTCCATTTGTAACATTAAATAAGGTTAATAAAAGTATTGTTCATTTTTAATTTCAACATTTACATTTTAACATTTTAAAGTTGTCTCTTACATTAGTTATAATGCACTATGAATTAACATGAATGATAAATGTATAATTAATATATTAGTATTTTTTATATTTAAAAATTACAATAAACATTTAGCCATTTTTTTAATTCAAAGAAACGAAATGTAAGAGTTAAAACTGAACACAATCTTGCTGCTCAAACTGTGTATAGAACAATTTTTAATAATATTTTTTTTGCTCCTTTTGTATTTTACATTTACTTGTACTTTTACTTTCAATACTTAAGTACGTTTAATATCAAAAAAATACTTTTCGTACTTAAGTACAAAAAATATCACATACTTTAAAACTTTTACTCAAGTAACATTCTAAACAGTGACTTTAACTTCTACCAAAGTCATTTTCTGGTAAGATATCTATACTTTTAATCAAGTATGGTTTTCAAGTACTTTATACACCACTGCCTGTATGAGAGTCAACTTTGCGTTCGACGAAGCATATTGTAATGAGCAACATGAAGCTTTCATGACGTTCTCGCAGGAGATTCATGTAAAACTCTCGTGAGAACTGCCGTCTCTGTTATTCTGTCTTGTTTGTTTCTCATTATCATTACCTGTAATTCTATGTATGTTGTTGTGAGCAAAATACAGAGAAAAAACTAAACAAAACAAAAAAAAACTGACGGCATCCGACATCGGCACGCTTACGTCACCCTTCAAGTGAACTCTCAACCCTCTCATGCACGCGCAGGTGACAGTTGGTCGAAAGTTTAACATTTTTTAAATATTTGGTATTTTTCTTACAAATACGTATCGTTTCACTTCAGAAGACATTGATTCATCCATTGGGGTCGTATGGATTACTGTAGTTATTGCTGTATGTGCCGTTTGTATGGGATTCCCTCTTAAGATTCATCAGTGGAAAGAAAGAAAAAGAAGAAGAGGAACAAGGAAGAGGAAGCCAAGCAAGAGAAACAAATAAGAAGTGTTGTAACTTTAAATTTGTAAGTTTTGAAATAAGTTGTTTTTCAAATAAAGTTTTCCAAGTGATATCAGATTGTTTGCAGGTTTTTTTTAATTACCCTGTAACTACATGAAACAAGAGTGTAACAAGCACCACCCACAATGTCATACTTACCCTGTAACTACATGAAACAAAAGTATATTTCCCCATGTATTAAAAAAAGATTGCAATAGTTCTTTCTACTTGCCTTGAAACAACTTTATCTTTCTCGCTAAATTGCTCCCAAACATAAGATTGTTGTCTGTCATAATAGTATAAGTACTCCTTAGTTCTAAAATACTTACAGTATAAATAATTTGTTATTTTCCTGGTTGTTACCCCTTTATTCCCAAGACTTTACATATTGTTCCCCTATACTTACACGTACTTACTTTTTAGGTACACTATAATTACTTATAGTTAACTATAGTTATGCTGTAAATACGTTGTAATTATGCAGTACTTTCCGGGCTGTAATCTAAAGCGTTACCGTTAAATCTATATATGTCAGTATTTTATGAAGCAGTATTTACTAACCATGAATAATGACGGTGTAGATGTTTCTTGTTCCTCCACTGAACTTGAACTGTCTTGAGCAGAAGTTACTTTAAAATTCCTTTCAATTTTGTGCTTATATTTAGAGGGAGAAGTTTTTTTCAGAACTTAAACCTGTTATACCAGAACTTTTTCAGAAAACTAATAGAACCAGTTTTTCAAAAGGACTCATGACATAGGAGTGAAACTATGTGGAGAATCACTGTCTGTCATCAAAACACCCGCAGGACATAGCTGAGATTACAGGTAATGAGACAAATAACTCTGAAAAAGACAAATGAACAGAGAATAACAGACAGCACTGAAATACTGATATAGTTAAAGGCACAATATGTAAGATTTTTATATTAAAATATCCAAAAACCACTTGCACAGTGTTATATATATATATATATCATTCAACTGTGTACTTGCATTATCCTAAATGTTTCCAAGAATTTGTAAATTCTGGGAAATTCACAATTTTAAATAGTGTCACTAGTGCAATTGTCACTCGTCACCTGTCAATGACGTAATATCTGCATTATTCCTGGTTTCCTTTTACTGCATAGTAACCATGGTAACAGACATGGACAAGCAAATTTTGGGACAAAAGGAGAAATAAAACGAGGATCAATATCAGCGTGGTGTTTTCGAGATGGTGAGAGCCTTGTGACAAACTTTGACTTGACAGAGATGCCACTCTTGCACGTTATTAGACAGGGGAGCAAATGTACGAGACGAATCAATGTTATATAGCTCAACATGATGAAATGTTAGAATATCATCAGTATGATATTCTAATGTTGATCCAGCTTACTGTTAGTCTACACTACAGCCAACAAACTAACACATGGAATAACAATACATCTTTCGCCGCTCTCAAATGCAGTTTATTATGATAGTGTAACATTAGACCAAGTGAAACAGCGCTGTGTTACCACACAATTTTAATTTGTCAAATGAACTGACCTGTATGCACTTGCGAGTAGTTATACAGCCGAGAAGAGAAATTCATTATTATTACTGTGAATGGCTGTTTCTCAATATGCATTCTTCAGCGCCGTCAACCGTTGAAGTTCAATTCCAATACTCAGATCAGAATCAGAAAGAGCTTTATTGCCAGGTATGTTTACACATACTAGGAATTTGTTTTAGTGACAGAAGCTCCACAGTGCAACAGAGTAACAGTGACAAGACAAGACACAGATAACATAAGAATAGAAGAATAATATACAAATATACAAGATAGAAAAAGTGCAAAAAACAATATATAATATAGACAATTTGTATATACAGTTATGATGTGAGCAAATTTGAAATATATATAAAAAAAAAAGTATGTGCTATTAAGTAAATAATGTATAATAGTGTTCCGTGTTTGTCAAGTGTTCATGAGATGAATTGCTTGAGGGAAGAAACTGTTCCTGTGTCTGGTCGTTCTGGTGCTCAGAGCTCTGTAGCGTCGACCAGATGGCAACAGTTCAAAGAGGGAGTGTGCTGGATGTGAGGGGTCCAAAGTGATTTTCTTTGCCCTTTTTCTCACTCTGGATAAGTACAGTTCTTGGAGAGTGGGGAGGGTTGTAACAATGATTCACTCAGCAGACCGGACTACCCTTTGTAGTCTTCTGAGGTCAGATTTGGTAGCTGAGCTGAACCAGACAGATATAGAAGTGCAAAGGACGGATTCAATGATGGCAGAGTAAAACTGTTTCAGCAGCTCCTGTGGCAGGTTGAACTTCCTCAGCTGGCGAAGGAAGTACAACCTCTGCTGGGCCTTTTTCACAATGGACTCAATGTGGTTGTCCCACTTCAGGTCCTGTGAGATGGTGGTGCCCAGAAACCTGAATGACTCCACTGCAGTCACAGTGATGTTCATGATGGTGAGTGGGGGGGAGAGCAGGGGGGTTTCTCCTGAAGTCCATGATCATCTCCACTGTCTTGAGCGTGTTGAGCTCCAGGTTGTTAAGACTGCACCAGACAGCCAGCTGTTCAACCTCCAGTCTGTAAGCAGACTCGTCACCGTCCTGGATGAGGCCGATCAGGAGCTTAACAGAGGGGTCTTTAGAGGTGCAGTCGTTGGTGTACAGGGAGAAGAGCAGTGGGGAGAGAACACAGCCCTGAGGGGCGCCGGTGCTGATGGTGCGGGTGCTGGATGAGAATTTTCCCAGCCTCACTAGCTGCTGCCTGTCTGTCAGGAAGCTGGTGATCCACTGACAGACAGAGGTGGGCACGGAGAGCTGAGTTAATTTGGGCTGGAGGAGTGATGGGATGATGGTGTTAAAAGCAGAGCTGAAGCCCCCGAACAGGATCCTCACATAAGTCCCTGGTCTGTCCAGATGTTGCAGAACATAATGCAGTCCCATATTGACTGCATCATTCACAGACCTGTTTGCTCAATAAGCAAACTGCAGGGGGTCCAGTAAGGGTCCAGTGATGTCCTTCAGATAAGCCAAAACCAGTCTTTCAAATGATTTCATGGCCACAGACGTTAGAGCCACAGGTCTGTAGTCATTAAGACCAGTACTTTTGGGTTTCTTTGGGACGGGGATGATGGTGGAGCGTTTGAAGCATGAGGGGACTTCGCACAGCTCCAGTGATCTGTTGAAGATCTGTGTGAAGATGAGGGCCAGCTGGTCAGCGCAGGTTTTCAAACAGGCTGGTGAAACACTGTCTGGGCCTGGTGCCTTTCTTCTCTTGTTCTTTCTGAAGACCTGGCGCACGTCATCTTCACTGAACTGAATTGTAGGTGTGGGGGAGAGGGGGGTTGTTGGAGGTGTTAATGGTGATTTTTTAAACCTGCAATGAAACTCATTCAGATCGTCTGCCAGTTGTTGATTCTCCACAGTGCTGGGGGATGGTATCTTGTAGTTGGTGATGACTTTCAGACCTTTCCACACTGAAGCCATGTCATTAGAAGAGAACTGATTCCGAAGTTTATCAGGATAATTCCTCTTTGCCACTCTAATCTCTTTTTCCAGTGTGTATTTGGCCTGTTTGTACAACACTCTGTCCCCATTTCTGCGAACATCTTCTTTGGCCTGACGGAGCTGGCTGAGTTTTGCAGTGAACCAGGGTTTATCGTTGTTGTAAGTTAGATGAGTCCTGGTAGAAATGCACAAATCCTCACAGAAACTGATATATGATGTAACAGTCTCTGTGAGCTTGTCCAGATCGGTGGCAGCAGCTTCGAAAATACTCCAATCAGTCCATTCGAAACAGGCTTGTAAAGCCCGCTCTGTTTCGGTGGTCGATCTCTTCACAGTCTTTGCTACAGGTTTAGCTGATTTCAGTTTCTGCCTGTAGGTCGGTATGAGATGAACTAAACAGTGATCAGAGAGCCCCAAAGCTGCGCGTGGGACAGAGTGATATCAGTGTATTACTGTCTCTGGTGGGACAAGTAACATGCTGTCTGTATTTTGGAAGTTCACGTGAGAGAATCGCTTTATTAAAGTCCCTGAGAATTATTAGAACAGAGTCCGGGTGTTGTTGCTCGCTCTCTGCGATCATATCAGCGACTATCTGTAACGCCGAGCTCACATACGCTTGCGGAGGAATGTAGACACTCACCAGAATGAACGAGCAAAACTCCCGCGGCGAATAGAACGGTTTGCAGTTAATGAAGAGTGTTTCAAGATCGGGGCAGCACATCTTCTTTAACACAGTTACATCTGAACACCACCTTTCGCTGATGTAAAAGCACGTCCCGCCTCCGCGCGGTTTCCCCGTTGATTCTGCGTCGCGATCTGATCTAAACAGCTGAAAGCCTTGCAGACTTAACACGCTGTCCGGAATGGTGTCGTTCAGCCAGGTTTCTGTGAAGCACAGAGCAGCCGTGTTTGAAAAATCCGTATTTGTCCAGGAGAGCAGAAGGAGTTTGTCCGTTTTGTTTGGTAGAGAGCGGAGATTCAGCAGATGGATGCTAGGCAGCGGCGTTCTTAATCCACGCTGTCTGAGCTTCACGAGGGCGCCGGCGCGCTTTCCCCGTCTGCGCGTCCTGAAGCGTTTAAACAGCGCTGCCGCTCCGCCGACTACAGCATTCAACAAAACGTCTGAATAAACAAAATCCGGTAAAAGATTTTGTGGTGTGTACTGACGAATGTTCAGCAGTTCATCCCTGGTAAACTGATCGTATTTGAAAAACAAAAAACAGGAAAAACTAACAAAAACAGCACAAACACTGGAGAGCTAAGCACTGTGGCTGCCATGCACGGCGGCATCGTAAACATCAAGAACACAAGAACAGAGGATGCATGAAAGTACCTGGATGTGTTCTTGATATCGAGGATGCATCGAATGCAGACTTGAGAGAATCGAAACGTTAAAAATCCCAGAAGATGCCGCGGGTAGTATACGTACGGAAGCTTGCAAGCTTTAAAGTTCTCGTTCTCACTTACGAGATTCCCACTACAAGCTCGCATATACGTGACGGCTCGTGAAGGTAAACATTTGTCCGTTTGTTTTACTTAATTTTAATAAAGTAATAACCTGAAGAAAGCCTGCAGTATTTTTATTGGAATAAAAGAATCTTGACATTGACAAAGCATGTAACACAAAGGCTACTCATTTTCATAAATACACATGGTAAAATGAAAAGATATAAAATTATATGGAAACAATGTCTTTAATAATATGAAAGAAATCTTTTAATAGGATATGACATTTGTTTGTGATGTTACGTTGCACTTATTGTGCAATAGCCGCTACTTATAATATGCTGTGACGGTCAGTTGAGCGACAAGATCGCAGTACATCTCAATTCACAAGGATGCGTTCTGTGTCCTCGCGTCCTTCAGAGTTCGTTCTTTCAAAGTCACCTGGCAAGACCGGACTCCCCGAGAATCCGTCCTCTGCGTAATTGAAATTGAGAAACAGCCACAGCCTCGTCTTAGACCTTCAGCTCAACATGTATTTATGGTTCATTAGAACAATCCAGTCAAATCCAGATGTGTAACAGTCCGGTCCCTCATCATCATGCCTGACAGAAGCCGTTTCATGTGTTCTGATGGTAATCTGTGGATGTTTCTGAGGAGGATCTTTTGCTTGTTTTAAGGAAAAACTCACTTAATTTTGACTTATTTCTTCTGAAAACAAGACAATTTTTACTCGTCTAGAAAATGCTTCTTGATTTAAGAATTTTTAGATATTTGGACTGGAAATAAGACAAAAAACTCTAAGTAAGAAAAGCATTTTTTACAGTGCATAGAACTTATTTTACAGATCACATTACTTTTTCTTTATTCCCTTAAATCAACTTTAATCCCTTAATTATTTTATTGCTTTAAATATAAAGACCCATAAACACATACACTACCGGTCAAAAGTTTTTGAACAGTGAGATTTTTTAATGTTTCTGAAAGAGTCTCTTCTGCTCACCAAGGCTTCATTTATTTGATCCAAAATACAGCAAAAACAGTTATATTGTGAAATATTATTATAATGTGATCATTTTCAGCATCATTACTCCAGTCTTCAGTGTCACATGATCCTTCAGAAATCATTCTAATATGATGATTTGCTGCTCAAGAAACATTTATGATTATTATCAATGTTAAAAACAGCTGTGCTGCTTCAGATTCTTTGACGAATAGAAAGTTAAAAAAGAACAGCATTTATCTGAAATATAAAGCTTTTGCAACATTATAAATGTCTTCACTGTCACTTTTGATCCATTTAAAGCATAAAATTATTAATTCCTTTAATTTCTTTCCATTACTGACCCGAGACTTTTGAGCGGTAGTGATAATGTTAGGACTGTGCAGCGTTCAGACTCTAGCTGTGGGTGCGAGCGACTCACGCCGTGTTTCTGGATGGCCACGTTGGTGAGGTGCACGAACATGTTGTCCAGCTCACTGGTGCTGGGCGTGTATTTGACCGTGCAGAAGCGGCAGAAGCCCAGTTTGTACCTGAAACACAGAGCGGTCAGTGCGGACGGCGCGATGCGGTGGCGTGCGGCGGTCACATACTCACATGTAGCACTTGAGCGGCCTGTAGCTGGTCACCAGCACATACAGACGCAGGTTGAACTTCTTCCCGCCAGAGGGTTGTCGATGTACAGAGAGATGACGTACGCCTCCTTCCCACTGTTCGCTGCTACGAACCTGTCAAACGGCAGCAGTTCAGACTGAAATCCAGCTATTTAATGTGTTTGACTGAAGATGAGCGTCTTACGTGGACGTGCGGCTGTTGCGGGACCGCTTCTTGATCTGAGAGAGCTTGTTGATGAGGAAGATGCCTTTTCCCTGTGCCTTCCCACACGGCTTCATGATCCATGTGCTGGACGGGCTCTTCCTGAACTCCTCCACGAACAGGTTGTAGTCGGCCGGCAGCATGAAAGTCACCGGCACATAATCTACGGTCAGAGTCAGAGAGTGAGCGACGGCACACGTGAGCGAGAGAAGAAGAAAGCAGCCGCTGGTTTTACCCAGGTAGAGGTATTTCCCGCTCTCGTCCTTCTCGGCTAAGGGACTGGCCTCCTTCTCCAGGTCTTTGCGGTAGCGCTTGATGTTCTTGATTATCAGGTCCTTCCTGGTCAGCTCGTAGTGGTTGGGGAAGTGGTTGACCATCTGGTCGTCGGTCAGCCGGTAGCCGGTGTCCACGCTGAACACACTGCGGATGGTCTGGATGCTCATCCTGCGGACGACATGAAGTGATCTGATCGAATCAGTGTTTCAGGATCTAGTTCAGCTGTGTTTCAGTGTGAACGGATCAAATGAATCGAGCTCTTGCCAGTAGAAGTTCCAGTCGTCACTGTCCGTCACCTGGATCCATCCTCTCTTCTCAAAGTTATTGATCAGCACCGATTTCTCGATGTCCGTCACCCACTTCACCTTCCCAGCCATCACACACACACACACTCCTGAGAAACACACACACTTCCGTCTCAGAGACGCTGAACCACGACAACATTCATGAAACAGGAGCAGCAGGTCCATCACTGTGGGGTTATTGATTGTGTTCGACTGATTTCACAATAGTTTCTTACTTTCAATTAGATAAAAAGACAACTGTTCAGTGTCAGTTCATGGAAATAATGTAACAGATGCAACTTTTGCTTTAAAATGTACTAGTAAATGTTAAAATAATATGAACTAAGGTTAATAAATGCTGTAGAAGTGTTGTTCATGGTTAGTTCATGTTAACTAATGTTGTTCACTAATGTTAACTAATGAAACATTATTGTAAAGTGTAACCAATATTACAAATACTTCGATAAGTTATTATTTCTATTACAACACTTTGTTTGGCATTACAATATGTGTCACATTGTCATTCAGTGAAGTGTGTGATGATCCAGCAGATGTTGATGTGATTTCTGTCTTATTGAACACGGATGATCTGAACTACAGGCGCTGCTTGAGTGTTTCATTATAAACTGACAGACTACAGATCATGTGATCAATATAACACGGCGGATTGTACTCACAATCACAGCTGTCAATCCGCACAGCGATCAGTTCATGCTGAATCAGCTTTTGTTCATAAGATGAGCATCACAACAGCAGCAGCGGCCCATAGCAACGAATCTTCACTTCCGCCTGCACAACGTCATTTCCGCAACGACGCACCTGACACGCAAATCAGGGGCATGTTCAAGCTCAAACCGGTGCGCAACATTTTGCTACAGTTTCTGGGTTGAACGACATGTTTCCTGGAAACGGAGTGCAACAGGTTTGAGATCCATTTTTCTCTTTTTTGTTGGGTGTGTTAAAAATGTCAGCCCAATCACCAGCAACATGTATATAAACCACATGGTATTAAAGAAACAGCTCGCACAATGGGTCCAAGTAAAGTCGTTTATAAATGTGTTCTCTTTTATTCTGGATGGCAAGGGCAGTGACTGTAACATCGAGCGTATTTTGCAGTATTAAACACGTATTTATACCAATTCCATCAGGCTCCAAAAATTCTTCAAAAAGAACACAAAGAATGGCCTTCTCAGCTGCCATAGTTGCAACTCTTGCGTCATCAGAACAGGGTGTTCAACGCACCACCGTTTCCGTTTAAAGGAACACTCCACTTTTTTTGAAAATAGGCTCATTTTCCAACTCCCCTAGAGTTAAAGAGTTGAGTTTTACCGTTTTCGAATCCATTTAGCCGATCTCCGGGTCTGGCGGTACCACTTTTAGCATAGCTTAGCATAGTTCATTGAATCTGATTAGACCGTTAGCATCTCGCTCAAAAACGACCAAAGAGTTTCTGTATTTTTCCTATTTAAAACTTGTCTCTTTTGTAGTAAAATCGTGTACTAAGACCGACGGAAAATGAAAAGTTGTGATTTTCTAGGCCGATATGGCTAGGAACTATACTCTCATTCTGGCGTAATAATCAAGGAACTTTGCTGCCGTACCTTGGGTGCAGCAGGCGCAATGATATTACGCAGCATAGTTCCTAGAGTATAGTTAGTTCCTAGCCATATCGGCCTAGAAAATCGCAGCTTTTCATTTTCTGTCGGTCTTAGTACATGATGTAACTACAGAAGAGTCAAGTTTTAAATAGGAAAAATATCGAAACTCTTTGGCCATTTTTGAGAGAGATGCTAACAGTCTAATCAGATTCAATGAACTATGCTAAGCTATGCTAAAAGTGGTACCACCAGACCCGGAGATCGGCTGAATGGATTCGAAAACGGTAAAACTCAATAGGGGAGTTGGAAAATGAGCCTATTTTCAAAAAAAGTGGAGTGTTCCTTTAAAAAACGTTTTGCAACTTTTTGTTGGGGATGAACACAGCCCAGTTTATGTTACAGATTACTAACTAACATTTGCACATGTAAAGAAAAGAAGAAAATCATTGATTTTAAATGTATTATTTATGCGTTTACTCATTGCTGAAAGGAAATACAGTGTTTGAAATAAGTGTTTGTCTCTGCAGTACGAAGGTATGAATAATAATAATTCTGTTAATTTAACTCTTCATTTCAGGCTGTTTCTCAAAATACGTTCACATGAAATGAAAGAACAAATATATTACAATGTAAAAGAGTAATAATTAATCAATACAGGGAAAAAATTAAACCAGAAAAGAAATTGAATCATAATAATAAATAAACATGTGTATAATAATAATAATAACATACATAAAAGTACTACTACTGATAATAATAAAGTATTAATGATAGTAGTAATAATAATATTAATAATAATAAAATAAAATAAAAAAAGCTAATGGTAAATCTAGAACATAAGCACAATTAGACTTTTATTTGCAATGTTTTCCTCACTATTTTCAGATACAGAGATCGTAACACAATGTTGAAATTACACCTTAAAAATGTGGTTTATGAAAGAAATGTGAATCTGTATGTGAAAGAAGAAACAGATTTGTATGATAAAACTCTTTTACAGTATTTTTACCCACATTAATGAAGCCAAACAACACATTTCACTCAAACAATGACAGATGATTAACTTCAAAGTAAAAGCCTTCTAAAATCATTTATAAGCTGTTTTTCTTCTGTAAATTCAAATGTATATTTAAAGGAATCTCAGTATTTACTAGTTTCAGTTCAGAATGATAGCACATCACTTCAGAGTGTCTCTCTCACAGAGTCAGGACTGTCTGATGTTGAGTTTCAAAATAAAAGTCCCATAATACATCATATGAATATTCTTAAAGGTGTCCTATTATGCCCTTTTATGAACTCTTGATCATGTTTTAGGGTGTACTGGATTAGGTTTTCAAGCTTGATTGTTCAAAAAACACATTTTCACATATTTTACATTATTTTTGCTTTCTCTTCCCTGTCTGGCTTGAACAGACAGTTTAGTTGCCTTTCAAAAGCTACACTCTTTATCAGCGTTATGGGAACATCTTTAGTCGTGACCAGCTGTGAACGTGTATAAAACGTCAATGAAATTGACCTATATTTATAGCCTGCATGACGTCATCGGAATGCGCCACAAGCAAGGCTATAATTCAGCGTTTCTCAAAGTGAAGGAACAGAGACATGACAAGTGGGGCGTGACAAACAAGAGGAAATTTCGTCATTTTTGTGCCCATCTCTATTAGCCTTTTGAGTCCCACATATGGGATTTTTATCTCTGTGACCCTGAGAGTACGGTCCCATATATGGAATTTAGAACAAACATTTCAGACATTTAAATATACATAAGTACTAGTAAAACAATACATTTAGAGTTTGTAAAATACACACTGATGTCTATGGAAGCAGCAGTAACAATCAATTCAAATATAATTTGCTGACGTGTTTTATTCATAGCAGATACACATAGTGTAAGTAACTATAAAGTTTACTCTATTTTTCTCCCAGATTACCGGTCACTTACTTTGAATTGATGAATTCACGTGCTGTAAATCCGACTGACAAGACTCTCTGAACAGCTGCGCAAAACAAACATGGCGGCGCCCATCTCGCATTATAGATCAAGATCATTTATTAACGTTTTTAACCGACAAAACACACTCACTTACACATATTTGAGAATCGGAATATCAGATAGTTGACATGGTAAGCAAGTTTGTGAATATTTTGAATAAAAAAAGGAGAAACGAAATAAAAGCGTTACATCTCTCATACAGTGTTATTGTGGCTGCGCTGTGTGACGTGACATGAGCATGACGCGTTGCCATGGAAACAATAAGGGGAAACGTTCTAAAATAATGGTCAATATTATTTAATTTATAATTTATATATAATATATTATAATGCAAAGTGATAATATAATCGCACTTTTATTTTCTCTATTTCAAAGTTTTTAATGCTGTTATTTGATGTTATGTTTTTAAAATGTAATGTTAATAAAATAGATGTTAATACATTTTAACAGTTAAACTTAAAGCCTAATTTATTAACATTTTGTTGGGGCAATTGGGGACAGGTGGGGCTCGGAACCCTTCCCTACCTCCAAAGTGGGGAATGGCAGCAAAAGTTTAAGAAACACTGCTATAATTAGATGAACCACAGGTGCATATGCAGGTCTTTTGTCTTCAGAGGCCATATTGTGAAGTGTGTGTGAAGCAGCTCTGCCAAAATTCTTTCCTTCCTTCAACACTTTGTTAGGAGTTAGATTTGACAGGCAGTGCGCAGAACTTTCTCTACCTTTGTTCCTTTTTCAACTCTGTCTGACAAGTGAAAAGTAAGCAAACAGTGTGTCTCCGTGTTTGCGATCTCCGAATCGGACACACACCAGTATTGTTTTGTTTGTTTGGGGAAGAGCACACGCTGCCCTTGCGTTGTAACAGGTCGAGTGCAAACATTGTGAATGTTCACAGTTTAAGTGCTTCGCGTTCGCTTTGCTTATTTCAAAGGGGTAGCACCCACAATGTAATCGTGGGGCTCGCGTGGCGATCTGGCTGAGGAGCAAGAGATGGGTCCATCCCTAATGCGCTCTCTCTCTCAGGATCGTGATGTCCTTTTGGCGGGACTAAAGCATGCCTCGGCGCTTCTTCGGCTCGGGCGGAGGACACTGAAGTGTTGCTGCTCTGCACACTATGGCAGTGTTGCAGGTGGACCAGACTGATCTGCTGAAAGAAAGGCTCATAAGCAGACTGTGATGAGTTGTGCTTCCCCTCGTAAAAACTGGGGACTGGCTCGTTACGCTCAGCAGCCTCATAATACACCTGAAACAAAACTCCTAGGGTGTTTTTGTGCCCAGGTCTGTGCGGGTGTGCCCCTTCGGGACGGGGCATGTAAAATACATCAATCAGCTCCTACCCGACACCCACACAAAACCACTGTAACAACCGCCGCCACGTGATTTGCTTCCTGTTATTGCCCAGGACACAGAACATTTAACTCCCCAATAGGAAGTAATAAAATTGGCATACCTTTTAAGAGACTTTGGCAGCGTGAAAGCTACTGCTGGGTATCTCTCCTTGGGTCTTAAAGACAGTAGAAAAAAAAACCCACTGCCCTCATCGTTTTAATGGCGTGGTCTGCACTACCGTGAAACGAGTAGGTGCATCTACTGTGAAGACAATCATTGCTGGACATAGGGACCATAGAACATGTTCCCCACCCAGAGAGAAAATCAGGCTACTACAGTCAATACTTCCTGGTTCGAAAAGACGGGGCCTGCGTCCAATTCTAAAATCATCAAGGCTTGAGCTGTTCCATCAGAATGCTCAAGTTCTATCAAAATGATTGTGTCGCAAATTCATCATCGTGATTGATCTTAAAGACACACATTTTCATAGAGATATTGCCACAATGCACGCAGTTCCTGAGGTTTGCTTACCAGAATCACATTCTGCCATTCAACCTAGCCTTGTCACCCCAAACAGTGGCCCAGAATGCACCTGTATGCGTTTCCTCTGGTTTCTATGCTCCCAGGAGTTCTTTCCAAAGTTCGGCAACAAGGGACTTGCCTCTTACTGATAGCGCCGCGTTGGCCGAACAGAATATGGTTCTCGGACATAATGTCTCTCCTCAACAGCTCGCCGTGGCGGTACTGAAGAGGAAGGACCTTCTGTCTCAGGCGCAGGGGACAATATTTCATCCCCAGCCGGAGATGTGGAACCTTCATGTCTGGCCCCTGAGGGGAACCAACTGAGGGACACGGGGCTTTCACCTGATGTTATCGAGACCATTTTAAATGCTAGGGCTCCCTCCACTAGATTAAGTTATGCCAACAAATGGGGTGTATTTGAAAGATGGTGTACTGCACACAATGCAGATCCGGTTAACTGCCAGATTGCTGGTTTTTCTGGTTTTTCGGCAGGGAAAATGCCTCGCCACTCTCAGGGTTTATTTGGCCGCTCTTTCAGCTTGCCAAGCTCTGACTGACGGGGTGCTCCTGGGCAAGCATGTCCTGCTCTATCACTTCGTTCGAGGAGCTAGACGGCTGAGGCCCCCTTCTAGAACCAGGATCCCTATGTGGGACCTAGCAATAGTCCTAGAGGGCCTGGTTGAGACCCCCTTTGAACTGTTAGAGTCAGTTTCTGACAAGCTCTGAAAATGTTTTTTCTTATAGCGGCCACAACAGGGGTGCGGCCGCCACGAAACAGACCATGTCACATTGGGTGAGAGATGCTATTGCCCTTGCCTATGAGGAGCATGGTCAAACTTTGCCAACAGGCATCAGGGCTCATTCCATCAGGGGGGTTGCCTCTTCTAGAGCTTTGGCAGGGGGTGCCCCCTTGCAAAATGTTTGTGATGCGGCAGGTTGGTCCTCTCCGCACACATCCATAAGGTTTTATAGCTTGGATGTTCATGTTACTCCGGGCTCTTGCGTCCTTGAGTCAACATCGTAAGCTAGTGTCTGAGACTCTCTGCGCTTTGTGACACCCTTCACAGCCTGGGGGTATTCTCGTTCCCATAGCGCTGATAAAGCGCAGCTCCAGTGTAGGTTCTGAAAGGGAACGCCCCGGGTTACTTTACTGTAACCCTGTTCCCTGAAAAAGCGGAAACGGGAAGCTGCGCTTCATTGCCGCACTGGGATGTCCCAGGACTGTTCTTCAGACAAAATATCTGCAGATGCACCTGTGGTTCATCTAATTATAGCCTTGCATGCGGCGCATTCCGATGACGTCACGCAGGCTATAAATATAGGTCAATTTCATTGATGTTTTATACACATATTTGCAGCTGGTCACGACTAAAGATGTTCCCATAGCGCTGATAAAGCGCAGCTTCTCGTTCCCGCTTTTTCAGGGAACAGGGTTACAGTGAAGTAACCCGGGGCGTTCCTGTTTCAATGAAGCCCCTCCTTACGACATATGAAATATGCTGTGATTGGTTACCTGGCCCAGTGTGTTGTGATTGGGGAACAGCTTAAAATGTGTTCAGGAAGTGTCACGCTCCTTACCATAACCATGAGTTTGATCTGTTCAGGTGTAAATATTAAAGATGGCATCAACTTTTATACACAAAACAGGTTATATATAAGTTGTTGAGAACTTTTATTAATAATAATTAATAATTCCTTACATTTATATAGCGCTTTTCTGGGTACTCAAAGCACTTTACATATGGAACGGGGAATCTCCTGAACCACCACCAATGTGCAGCATCCACCTGGATGATGCGACGACAGCCATATTGTGCCAGAACGCCCACCAAACACCAGCATTGTGACATTGTGTGAGTGACACTCTGAGGTGTGAATTCAACTGATCAGAAGCAGGAGTATAAATACACAGGGCTTCACGAGTGAACAGAGGTGACAATAATCAGAAACAGAGAGTGATTAAGATCAAGAGGAAACTCAAGGAACACATGAACAAAAACACAACAAAATTAAACATAACCCTGACAATAATAATAACATGATAACTGCTGTAAATCAAATGACAACTACGTACATGACTGAATTAAAAAAGAAAAAATGGCTGAAGTAACACACAGGTTTCTATTGAGATACATCATTTACACAGGAATTGATCATCAAACTGTGTGATTGGTTCATTCTCTTAAATCTCTGTCTTAATTCTCTCGACTTTGATGTTCTGTTCCTGTATTTGTTTCATTGTTCTTTAAACTCTGCAGATTCAGTCTCCATTTGTCTTTTGAGATCATCTTTGAATGTGATAAATTCAGCTTTGTAAGTCTTGTATTTGCTGGTTTCATCCAGACACGTTTGCGGTGAGTCTCATTGTGTCTCCATCTTCTTCTCTTTCATATTTCCTCTCTCTTCTCAGTTAGTTTCCTTGCCAATCAGCTCCTACCCGACACCCATACAAAACCACTGTAACAACCGCCGCCACGTGATTCGCTTCTTGTTATTGCCCAGGACACAGAACATATTTCATACAGACAATATTTCATCCCCAGCCGGAGATGTGGAACCTTCATGTCTGGCCCCTGAGGGAAACCAACTGAGGGACACAGGGCTTTCACCTGATGTTATCGAGACCATTTTAAATGCTAGGGCTCCCTCCACTAGATTAAGTTATGCCAACAAATGGGGTGTATTTGAAAGATGGTGTACTGCACACAATGCAGATCCGGTTAACTGCCAGATTGCTGGTTTTTCTGGTTTTTCGGCAGGAAAAATTATCAACAGGCACATGCCCCGCCATTCTCAGGGTTTATGTGGCCACTCTTTCAGCTTGCCAAGCTCTGATTGACGGGGTGCCGTTGGGCAAGCATGTCCTGCTCTATCACTTCGTTCGAGGAGCTAGGCGGCTGAGGCCCCCTTCTAGAACCAGGATCGCTATGTGGGACCTAGCAATAGTCCTAGAGGGCCTGGTTGAGACCCCTGTGTTTCCATTTCCATAGCAACCCTTGCTTGTAACCATGAAAATTCATCTTCATCACCTGTCCTTCATTTAGTCTTTTGTTAGTCTAGTGTATTTGAACCCTCAGTCATCTTATGTTCATTGGGTAATACTTTACAATAACAGTACATGAATAATCATGTACTAATACCTGAATTAATAGTTACTTCAACATGAACGCATAATTAATGAAGATATGAACTAATCATGAACTGATGAAGAGCTATCCTTAACTATGACAGGAGTCATAAGGATTCATGCATGAAAACAGCATCCTTAACTACATGTTAATACATGTTTGATAAGTAATGCATTAATTAACATTTAGGGTAAACTAAATAAAACAGTTTCTATAAGAACGAATAAGAAATATTTAGCCATTAATTACATAGATCTGTCTAATCAAATGTGGAAAATAGACTAACTACCACTAATAAATTTAATTTGATCTAAACTGTTTTCTGATTTTTATAGTTCATTTATATTTAGTCACAGCTAAACAGTCATAGTTTCTTCCCAGAACTAAAGTATGTAGGGTTTCTGGTTGGACACTCATTAGTGGTGCACTCTAGGTGTTCTCTTGGAGTGTTTGTTGTGTTCATACGGTAATGCTGGCATTTTATGTAGTTCCAAACGTAGGTTCGGGAGGAGCCTAAACATTCAATTCTGTCAATCATCATTACGAGCGTATATAAGCAGCAGTCACTGCGTCATCCCACCGACAATTCTTCCAGCATCCCTCCTCCTCCCCATCTCTTATTCTCCCTCTATGCAGTACTGTTATAGGGGGGGTTAACTCAGAGCTTGAGCGGAGCCTCGGGTCCGAGCCTCCTTCGAGGACAGCAAGCCAAGTTTGTTTTACCATTAACCATTCACACTGAATGGGCAGGCAAACTTGTGAAAAACTAATAAATGTTGACTGCTTTGATAAACCGAATTAATAAATAAAGACATGTTTACATGTATGTTTTATTGGGATTTTCAGGAGGTTATATACAGTTATTTACTGTATTTGTATTTTTGTCATTTAAATGTAAATGCTTCAATTAGTATTAGCTTGTGGACATGCCCTATTTTACATGTAAATGTGCCTTATGTGACTTTACAGGTATATTTATGGCTTGCTTTTAAGTTTATATATATTTTTTTATTATTTAAATAAAAATAAAAGAAATATAAAACTTTTTTTTTTTTTTTGTACCAGGAGTGTAAAGGAGTAAGGATGGTGTTTATGACAGGATAGTGTTTATTCATATATTAGTTAATGATTTGTAAGTGCATCATTGTGTCATGACTTTACTTGAGGGGGCACATCATAATTAACTCATTATTAACTAACCGTATACTAGCATCAACTAATGGCTTGTTAATGCATAATTTTGTCATGACTTTACTTGAGTAGGCACATCATAATTAATTTACTGTTAACTACTTACCAAATTCAGCTCATGATTTATCATTAACTTACTATCAAATACACATGTACTAGTACAACTAGTATTGAGCCCATTAAGTGATGTTGTGTGGCTTTTAAAAAGCCAGAGAATGGAGGTACAGTATCATCATGGCCTGCGTCTGGATGGAGAGTGAACTATTGATACCCAGCAAACGTTCCCTGACTTTAGTGCGTGTTTCCTGTTTGTTTTTTTGGGAACTGATTCCTCAGGAACTGATGTAAGTCACAGTAGGTTTAGTTTGATGGGAAAGAATATCACAAAACAGATTAATACCTTTTAAGATAACTTATTAGTGGATTTAGTATTTTATATGTTTGATATGGAGGATCAGTGAAAATAATGACAAACTAATCCTGTGCCTTTCAGTAATGTTTATAACGAAGCTGCTGATGTCAGTTGTTTAAATGATGACAATAATAAATTGTTTAAATTTATTTCAAAGTCCAAATATTTCTTATTCCTTCTTATAGAGACTGTTTGATTTAGTTTACCCTAAATGTTAATTAATGCATTAATTATCAAACATGTATTAACATGTAGTTAAGGCTGCTGTTTTCATGCATGAATCCTTATGACTCCTGTCATAGTTAAGGATAGCACTTCATTAGTTCATGATTAGTTCATATCTTCATTAATCATGAGTTCATGTTGAAGTAACTATTAATTCAGGTATTAGTACATGATTATTCATGTACTGTTATTGTGAAGTGTTACCATTCATTGTCTTGTGTTACCCTTTCCTGCTGGTGTTTATTAAATATAAGTGTTCATCATCTTTCTCAATCAAGCCTCTTATCTTGGATAATCTAGTCAAGCCAGCATGTGACAGTCACTGATTCATCATGAGCTCAAATCATTATGGGTAGAATCTCTCTACAGTCTATCTCGATTCATTAACACAGTTTCACTGATGATCCATTATAAACATAAAACCCAGGATAGAGCGTGTGAGTGAATGTGGTCTGGACTGTGTGGATGAGGCTCATTGTGTCTCCAGAGATGCTGTAGAAGGACAGAGTTCCTGCACTGTGATCCACATACACTCCTATTCTACTGCTGATGGGCTCTACAGGGAGTTTAGTCCCTCTGTTATTGTGTCTGAATGAGTAACTGTCAGGAAAGCAAATCAAACTCCAGGACTGATCATTACGTCCAAACACACACTCATCACCCTGTCCCTTCCTGCTGATGCGCTTATATGAGACTGATATATCCACACATCCTCTCCACTCAATCTCCCAGTAACAGCGTCCACACACACTCTCTCTACACAACACCTGCTGATAATAATCAAATCTGTCTGGATGATCAGGATACAGCTGGACTGTGTCAGTGTAAGTAATCACTCCATTCCTCTCAGACAGATGAAGATATTTATGTGCTGTGTTCAGATCCAGAGTGAACTGAAGGGAATCTGATGGAGATAAAACACATCAGTGATATTACTATTACAGAAACCTTCTATCTTCAGTTCAGATCTGACAAGTTAATTTAAGATTTTTTTTAGGATTCATATTACAGAAGCAAATCTTAACTTGATTTAGGATTCTTATCCTATCTTACAGAATTTAATCTCATCTGTAGTTAGGAAATCTTGAGTTTGGTACTCAACTCTCAGGTCTGTTACCAAGCAACCAATAATAATAATACATTTAAGAAACATAGATTTTTAAAGTTTCTAAAGTTAAGGTCTTTCTGTAATGTGTGTGTGTGTGTGTGTGTGTGTGTGTGTGTGAGTGAGTGAGTGAGTGAGTGAGAGAGAGAGAGAGAGAGAGAGTATCAAATCAGGCAGATGCTTTGGTGGTGGTCAAGTCATTAACGTCTTTAAACACATTTAAAGACATTTCTGTCAGGACCACTATCGTCAAATATGAATGATAATTGCATAGAGTTTGTATTGGCTGTATGGTTCTGTTCTGGGCAAGAACTCCCTGTGCATCCATGCAGCCTAGCATGGATACGAGCAGGGAGAGCAGCAATAACCCCCCTAGGGTAAACAGAACAGAACCAACATATGCAGATATAATTAATGTCAATAATTTAACATGTAAACATATTTTAAGAATAGTTTGATTCAGGGGAATCATAAGGCCGATCCTGACTAAAGAGAGGAGGAGCTGGGGATGGAGGAGGGTAATTAGCTCCTGAGAAATGCAGTAGCTGCTGATAATACTGAGGAGCTTATATATGGATGCTGTGATAGTTGTCGTATTCCTACAGGTAGACGTGAGTCACCTGGGAGTCAGCTGATGCGAGCTTGACTGATGTGACCTGCCCACCCATTAACTGCAGTAGTCAAAAATATAAACTTCCACATGTTTGTGAATGATGCATGTGATTAATCTTGTTTTCTTTTCTTTTTCTCTTCTCTGCGCCAGACTGCTGTTGTCAGTATGAGGTGGGGGCAGGGCGAAGCAGGAATGGCGTGGTGTGTGTGCTTGAGTTACTGTGTTCTCCATAATTTTTTCTGTTTTCATTTATTTTTAAGTTAATATTACTATACAATAGTAATATTACTATATTATCTACAGAATATTATTTTATTTTATTTTATTTTATTTATTTTTTTGAGCAACGGCGGTGCCCCCCCTGGGAGTTGGTGCCTTATGCAAACTGCGTACTCTGCGTATAGGGAGCGGCGGTACTGCTCCAAACCTTCACTAACTGCATCAAATAGTTTAGGCGATAACATTCCATAAATGTATAAATCACAGTTTTTGATATATTACAAAAAGGACAACCCTCCCCAACTAAAGGATTCAGTCATGCTATGTGTCTGTTTGTGGCTAAGACTCCATGTACAATTATCCACTGCAGATCTCCCACTCTCTTCTCAGTGGGTTTTTTGTACAGGGACCGCAAGCTACCTTTCGGGGAAGAGCCTGACAACACTAAAGTCTATTTGCTTTCTTTTAGATCTTTAAGGTCTTGATAGTTCATAATTTTGACACATGGTATATATAAAGTTCTTTTCGATAAATCATTGAACAACCCCATTTCTGGAGTATTCAAAGATAGCAATTATTCATCAAAAAAACTAATTCTGGAAAAGAATGTGGCTCTGTTTTATCTCCTGTACAAGTCTCTTTGAGAAATTCTTTAGCTGAAAAAGGAAGTGCAGCTTCTAGGTCCTCTAGCACTCGTTTGGCGAGACACACAGACCTGAAACCTACTTTTTGAGCAAGTTCTTCAGCTTCAATTCACCCATCTGCTGTTCTGAGATACCCAAAAATCTAAAATGGGTGTGTCAGACAAAGGAGACATGCAAAATGTGTAGTGTTGGTGGGCCCCCAGGAATGTGGTTGGGAACCACTGGTCTAAACCCATTTGTCCAGCCTTGTGTAAAAGAGCACACATTAGTTCCATCCACTCATGATTTTGGTGATATAGCAGATGCTGAATAGCCTGCAGCCGGAAAGCTGTCCCTCTAGCTTGAATATCTATCAGTCTATGTCCCCCTTCTTCCACAGGAAGATAGAGGACAGCAGCTCTTAAGCAATGCTGACCAGACCAAAAAAGATAACAAGTCTTCTTTGAATTTCTTCGATAAACATCACTGGTGGGTCCACAACCATCAATTTATGCCAAAGCATTGAGGCAATGAGATTGTTGGCAATCAGTACTCTCCCCTTATATGATAACTGGGTTAGAAACCATTTCCAGCTAGACAACCTTACACAGACCTTCTCCACTAAACCCTCCCAATTTTTCTTTTTATATTCCTTTTGACTTAGATATACTCCTAGATATTTTAAACCAAATGTACCCCATTGAATGTTATTAGGGAGTTTTGGCAAAGTCATATTCATGTTTTTCAGTAGAGCCATACCACACAGCTTCTGTTTTATCCCAGTTAAGCCTCACAGACGAAGCTCTTTCATATACTTTTAAAGACCCCTTTAAATTCAGTATATCTTCCTGCTGTTGAACTATTACGGTTATGTCATCAGCGTATGCAGACAATATAATAGACTCCTTTCTTAAACTACCAATTATAGTTAAACCTTTTAGTTTACGTCTAAGCATACACAATAAGGGTTCGATAGCCAGGCTGTACAGTTGGCCAGACATTGGGCAGCCTTGTCTGATTCTTTTTTGTATTTTAACTGGTACACTTAATCCACCTCCTATTTTTATCATAAAGATCTAAAGATATTAGACCAACACCAACATTATACATTCTTAAATATTCTAACAGATCTCTCATTAAAAACAAATGATCATAAATACTTCTTTTGGGAACACAATAAGACTGATCTTCATGAACCAAAGAACCTAAAACAGTCTTGAGATGATTTGCAATACATTTAGACAATATTTTGTAATCAGAATTGAGAACAGCAACAGGTCTCAAGGTTTTTAGTAAACACAAATCTCCTTTCTTTGGAAGAAGAGAAAGGACAGCCCTTTGACAACTTTTGGGCAGTACCTTCAATTTCTACCTTTCTTCAAAAACTTTAAATAATTCCTGTCCAATAATTCCCCAAAAAAGATTTTAAAAATTCCACTGTAAGTCCATCAAGGCCTGGTGCTCGACCAGTTGAGCTGTTTTACTGCATCAGTTATTTCTTCGAAGGTAATGTTGGAGTCTAGAAAAAGTCTTTCATCTTCTTTCAGATTTAAGTCTTTAAAAAGTTCACATGTTGTATTAAGATCAATGTCCTCTTTTGCAAATAAACAGTTCTTCTCATCATTAAAGGATCTGGAGTAATGCTTCCATCAGGTCTTCGTAAACAATGCATTATTGTTCAATATTATGAAAAACCTTTTCCAAATTAAAAACTATATATTTTGTAGGTGGATCCATATCATTTATAGAAGTAAACCATGCTTTAACAAGTGCTGACTTCACTTTTTCATGTAAAATAACCCTTAATTCATGTTTTTTAGATAAATTTTCTTGGACTCCCATGCCATTATTATTAATCAACAAACCATACAATGCAGAAATGTCTTCTTCTACTCTAAACTGTTTGGCTCCTCAGCGAAAACCTGAAGATGAAATACACCTGCTGCTCATTAAATACCCACGCTGCGAGGTGAGCAGCTGATGCATATGTTTGCATGCCAATGTGCATTGGCTCTTTTAGTTACACTCGAAGCAGATTGGCCTCTCTAGCGAGATTCCTATTCATCGGTCTGTCCAACGTACATCTCCGTTCCCTCCTTCAGGGAACGAGGGTTACCTTTGTAACCGAGACGGTCAAAGCACCAGAAACGATATTAGACTAAACTTTTTCGTTTCTACCCTCAGTACTTTCAGATACATTTACACTCACCTTTACTCTATCACCAGCTTCATTTTCTATTTTTGTACCTTTATCCTCTTTTTGAGCACTTGCATCACTCGACGGCTTTTCCACCGCAGTCGCTCCACTGTTCTCACCCAACAAACCTGACATCTCTGCTTCTTCCTCAGCCTGTTGTTTATGAGGGCAAGAAAATATCTTGTGGCCGATATCGCCACACTCAAAACAATGCAATTTATCTGTACTCACATTAACCACGTAAGAACTATCTCCATATGTCACACGAAACAATACATCCAGTGTTTTGGTAGGAGACATCAAAAACATTGCTTAGGTGCAGCCGATTTGCAACCCAAAGGAATCATTTTTACAGCACTAGCCATCTTTCCAAACCGAGTTAATTCTCGCACAATAGCATCATCTTTGACAAAAGGGGGTACGTTGTTAAGATGTGTGTTTTATTTCTTTTCTACAGGTTATAGTTTTGGTATAACATTATTATACCATATATTTTTACTTTTTTTATTTAAAAAAGAAACCAAACCAATGACACTTGAGGCTTAATGCAATAGAAAAGTAAAAGTTTTTCAGGAAGAGTTTTTTCAGCTTGCTTATTTTCATATAAAAATATGGCATGCAGTTGCTTCAAACAATTGTATAAAGCTATTAAAAACATTATCCAGTGTAAATTATGTTTTAAGCTAGCTATTATTAAACCAATTAAAAAAACACAACTTGATCCTAGAGAATTAGTCAATTGCAGGCCGATCTGATGGTTCAAATCATACTTATCTGACCATTATCAGTTTGTAGTAAACGAAGAGTTGTCATATCAATCACATGTTCAGTATGGAGTACCGCAAGGCTCAGTACTAGGACCGTTGCTTTTCACATGCTACCCTTGGGATATATCATTAGGAAGCATGGTGTTAGTTTTCACTGTTACGCTGATGATACTCAGCTCTATATTTCTCTGCGTCCTGACGAAACTTACCAATTCACAAAATTAACGAAATGCATAGCTGATATAAAAAAAATTGGATGACCAGTAATTTCCTACTACTAAATTCAGAAAAAAACAGATTCTAATTATTGGATCAAAAACTTCTTCACATAATAACCTAGAATACTGTGTAACACTTGATGGCTGCTCTGTTAAGTCTTTGTCGTCGGTTAGGAACCTGGGTGTGCATTCAAAATCGCATTCTTCCATCTTAAAAATATATCTAGACTACGACATATGCTCTCAATGACAAATGCAGTTAGTCCATGCGTTCATGACCTCAAGGCTAGATTACTGTAACGCTTTACTGGGTGGTTGCCCTGCTCGCTTGATAAACAAACTACAGCTGGTCCAAAACGCAGCAGCTAGAGTTCTTACTAGAACCAGGAAGTATGACCATATTAGCCCGGTTCTGTCAACACTGCATTGGCTCCCTATTAAACATCGTATAAACACACTCTGCCAGTTTAAATCTAGACTAAAACACATCTCTTTAACCTGGCACACACATAACACATTATCAATTTATATTTTCAAATCTGTTAAAGGATTGTTAGGCTGCATAAATTAGGTCAGCCAGAACCAGGAACACTTCCAATGACACAAGATGTACTCGTTACATCAGAAGAAGAATGCCATCTACGTTAATATTAGTCTCTGTTTATCCCGAGGTTTACCTTAGTCAACTGGATCCGGGCTGTATCCAGGTGAGATCAAGGACCTGCGCCTAGACATGATGACAATGCAGCCCTCAAGTGTCAGCAGAGATTGAGTCAACTAGATCATCCTGTGAAGGCCTTATAGACACGACAGCCAGTGGCACAGATTCCCAATAAACCGTCCCAAACTGGAGTGATGAATACGATCTTCAACTAGATGGAACTGGATTAAATACTTTTAATACTTTACTACTGCCTGCATTAAGTGTAGAAGGATATCTGATACCCTAACAAGGAGCGCTTAACAGCATCTCCAATATTGCTGGATAAAGCTAGGTTATACAGTATCTCACAAAAGTACACCCCTCACATTTCAGCAACGATTTTATTATATATTCTCAAGGGACAATACTATAAAAATGAAAATTGGATATACTTCAAAGTGCAGCTTGTATAGCAGTATAGATTTACTGTCCTCTAAAAATAATTCAACATACAGGCATTATTGTCTAAATAACTGGCAACAAAAGTGAGCCAGCTTCAGAAGAAGCTTCCTTCTGGGATGACGGCCATGCAAACTGACTTGTTGCAGTGTGCGGCATATGGTCTGAGCACTGACAAGCTGACCTCCCGCTTCTGCAACCTCTAAAGCAATGTTGGCAGCACTCATGTGTCTGTTTTTTGAAGCCAGCTTCTGCACCTGACGCACAGCACGAGGACTCAACTTCTTTGATCGACCCTTGCGAGGCCTGTTCCGAGTGGAACCCATCTTAGAAAACCTCTGTATGACCCTGGCCACTGTACTGTAACTCAGTTTCAGGGTGTTACCGATCTTCTTATAGCCTAGGCCAGTGGTCAGGAATCTATGGCTCGTGAGCCACACATGGCTCTTTGACAAAAATTATTTGGCTCGCCAGATGTCTCCTTTCACTAACATTTTACAGTTAAAAAAAATATAACTAGAAACTAGATATCAGTTTCATACAGAAAATACCATTAAAATTCCTTTGTTTTACAGTGAATCACAATTAAAGAAGAGTCAGTTTACAATAATATTATGTTAGGTTACATTACGTTTTGACCAATGTGCGTATGTGGCGCTGTGTTTTAAGCTTCATGACACCAATAAACGGCAAACAATTTGTGTTTCTATGGTAATCTTGTACGCGCACATTCAAGCAACAACCATGAGTGGTGATGGCGAAAAGAAAAAATTCAGAGGAGCATCGAAAGTTTCAAAATGAGTGGACAGAAACATATGCTTTTATTGATAGCTCTGGTGCCCTGCTCTATCTGGTTTGCACAGAACGTATTTCCTCTTTTAAAAAATCAAAGGTTAAGAGACATTTTGAAACCCACCCTGCAGCATTTGCAGCAAAGTACCCGGTGGGTGAAAGCCGAAAGAAGGCATGTGCGGAACTCCAACATAAACTGCAAGCTGAGCGGCAACAGCTGCAAGCCTGGACAGGAGCATCTGGAAGCTTGAATGCTGCCAGCTTTGCTTGCTCATTGGAGATCGCAAGGCAAACCTTTTACTGATGGCGAATATGTAAAGTCATGCATGCGGATTACGGCAACTGAACTGTTTGCGGATTTTCCGAACAAGGATAAAATCATTCAGAAAATAATAGACGTGCCCCTGTCAGCACGAACAGTGCATGATCCTGCTGTCAAGATGGCTAGATAGAGAGGGTGCAGATCAATGACATAACTTCGGCAGATTTCTTTTCTCTTGTGCTAGATGAGTCTACAGACATTTGTAATACTGCACAGCTAAGTATTGTTGGACGTTATGTGTGTGGTGACATAATACATGAAGAAAGTCTAGCAATTCTGCCAATGAAGCTAACAACTAAAGGAGAAGACGTACTGAAAGTGTTTATGGATTTTGCTACTGAAAAAAAAACTGCCACTGGACAGGCTTGTTTCTGTGTGCACTGATGGAGCTCCAAGTATGGTAGGGAAACGAAAGGGGTTCGTGTCTCTACTATGTGAGCAAGAAAACCGGCGCATTCTGCACTATTATTGTACCTTACATCAAGAGGCACTGTGTGCTCAGTCATGTGGGCCCAAACTACGCAAAGTTATGTCATTAGTAATACGAGTGGTGAATTTCATTGTGGCCCGTGCTCTTAATGAACGGCAATTCAATGAGTTGTTGGAGGAAATGAGGAGCAACTATTCCAGCCTTCTGTTGCACAGCAATGTCCACTGGTTATCAAAAGGGAGAGTGCTTGCACGTTTTGCTGCATGCTTGGATGAGGTGATAGCCATTTTGAAAAAGAAAGCTATCGTTCATGCTGAGCTCACAGATCAGGATTGGCTTTGCAAATTCTATTACCTGGTGGACATTACCGAGCATCTGAACCAGTTAAACGTCAGGATGCAGGGACACGGGAACACCGTTTTTTCTCGTTACCAGGCTATGTTGGCATTTGAATCAAAATTGGATTTGTTCACCCAGGATATTGAAAGTGGTCGCATCCTGCACTTCGAAACATTATGAGCATTCAGGGAAAACTGCCTCACAAATGAGCCTGCTCGTGATGTCATGCTCTGTCAGCTGGTTTCTTTCACCAACGACCTCCTGATGTCATTCCGAGGATGTTTCGGGGACTTTTGCGTGCACAGGAATTTGTTCAAATTCATCACTCTTCCACACGAAACCACACTTGATGATGATCAGCTCAGTGTCATCCCTGTGAGTTTTGAGTTAGAGACAGTTGAGCTCAAATCTGCAGAAATATGGTCGAACAAATTTGTCACTCTAAATACCAAGCTGGAAAGCATCATTTGTGAGCGTGAACGTTGGAAGTGGAAGGACATGGGGAACCTTGAACGTGAGGATAATCTAATTTTGAAAACCTGGAATGAACTTCCCCCTAACTTTGCCACTATGCAATGCGTCAGTACAGCTGTTCTGACTATGTTTGGGTCCACGTACTCTTGCGAGCAGTTTTTCTCGCACATGAACAATATCAAGTCCAACCAGCGCTCAAGGTTAACGGATGAGAGTTTGAACACTTGCATAAAATTAAACTTGATCACTTATCAACCAGACTACAAAGCTATTAGCAAGACAATGCAAAGCCAGAAGTCACACTAATGAGCATCCCGAATATAGGTAAATGCACTTTTCCCATGACGGATGTGTAATGGATTTATATTTTAAGAAGGTTTGATGACAGCCTGTAAGTAGTTTAAAAGCAATGGAAATATTTTTTGCAGGCCCCAGTTTAAGTCTTTGTTAACTTGCAACTTGTTTTGCCGCATATTTTATTTATTTATTTTGAGTTGTTTTTGGGCCTAAATAAAATTGTTATTGAAATGTTATTTTCTAAGTAATATTATTTTCCAAATTTCTCTTTTAAAAAATGTATTAGCCAAAATTTAAAAAGTGCTTTGTTCTTCACTCATGCACTTACTCAGCATGTGTTGCTGCATACTTTGGGTTATTTGACCTAAGTAAAATTGTTATTTAAATGCAATTTTTTTTATAATAGTAAAATATTTGTTTATTTTAAATTGCTTTTTTGAAAGAAAAAAAATAATGTATTAACCAGAATTTTAAAATGTGCTTTGTTCTTCATTCATGCACTTGCTTAACATGTGATGCTTCATATTTGTTTATTTTTGAGATGTACATGGACATAAATAAAGGTTTTGTTATTGAAAACCTGTATTTTTTATAGTAGTATTTTTTTTTCAATGGCTCTTTTAAAAAAAAAAATGCATTCACCAAAAAAATTAAAAATTGCTCTTTGGTGAAAAAAAGGTTCCCGACCCCTGGCCTAGGCCATCTTTGTGGAGAGCAACAATTCTAATTCTCAAATCTTCAGAGAGTTCTTTGCCATGAGGTGCCATGTTGAACATCTAGTGGTCAGTATAAGAGAATTGTACTCAAAGCACCAAATTTTAACTGCTCTAATACAAGACACACAAATTTGTATGGTCCTATCAAGCAGACAAAAACATGAACATGATGGATAGGATGTGGCTTTGCATGGTTAAACAACGTACATCAGTTATCACTTAGGGTGTACTAACTTTTGTTGCCAGCTATTTTGACAATAATGGTTGTATATTGAATTATTTTCAGAGTACAGTAAATCTATACTGCTATACAAGCAGCACATTGACTACTGTAATATATATTCAAGTTTCATTTCTATAGTATTGTCCCTTGAGAAGATATACTAAAATGGTTGCTGAAATGTGAGGGGTGTACTCACTTCTGTGAGATACTGTAGAGCTTTTTAGTCTAAGCTGATTTAAGTTTTATTTTGTTTTATTTTGCATTAAATGCTTTGTATTGTAACCAATAAAAGAGATATTTTATTGTTACAATAGCCTTCCGTGAGACTTATAACTACAAAATGAGCCTCGATAAAGAACAACCACAAGGTAGTCTTCTACGTCATTCCTGAAGGACTACAACCTGCCGGTGGGTGAGTACTTTATGGTTTAGGTTAGATTTGACTTTCCTTACCCTACCTGAATAATCCTAGGGTTAAAAGGTCTAATATAACTGGTCACACTGACCAACAATATTCAACAGTGTCTTTGATCTGCCTGCATTGACACCATTGTATGCGAACATCTCGGTTATGTATGTAACCTTAGCTCCCTGAATAGGAAACGAGACGCTGCAACGAAACTCTGTGGGAACGCCTCTGTGTGATTGTGTCATGTAGCAAGTATAAAATCAGAAATAAAAATAACAGTAAAAACAGAGAATACCACTATCTGGATGGAAGAGTTAGGAAGTTTCAGGGAGTTTTTTGTTGTCCGTCAGAGCGGATCTAAACAGATCTATCCATCAGAGCAGATCTAAATGGATCTTCCTCACGCTGGAGGGATAACTATACTCAACTTTGTTGTCCGTCAGAGCGGATCTAAATGGAAAAATATTTATATTTGTCAGGTAGCTGTGCGTTTAAACAGTACCCTTACACACAAATCTTCCTGGACTAACTGTCAGAGCTCCATCCAGGGATAACAAATGCTTACTTCCTACTTCTCCCAGCTCTTTCAACCAGACAGCAAGATTTAAAATGCATTAAAAGTCGGAAATAAAAAGATGATACATAAAAGATTGATATAAAATGCATTAAAAATTAAATTAAAACAAGAAAAAGAATTAAAAGAATAAAAAGATAATACGTATAAAATAAAGTGCAAACAGTTCGGACATAGCACAGTGCTCAATCAGTAAATGCATAGCTAAAAAGATATGTTTTGAGTCTGGATTTGAATGTGGCTACTGTAGGAGCACATCTGATCTCTTCTGGAAGCTGGTTCCAGCTGCAGCTGGCGTAACAGCTAAAAGCAGACTCTCCCTGCTTTGAGTGAACCCTTGGTATTTCTAAGTGACTTGATCCTGATGATCTGAGTGATCTGTTAGGTTTATATTCTATGAGCATATCTGCAATGTATTGAGGTACTAGGCCACTGAGTGATTTATAAACAAGTAACAGTAATTTAAAATCAATTCTAAATGCAACTGCAAGCCAGTGCAAGGACCTGAGGACTGGTGTGATGTGTTCATATTTTCTGCTTCTGCTCAGAATCCTGGCAGCAGCGTTCTGTACAAGCTGAAGCTGTCTTGTGGTCTTTTTGGGAAGGCCAGTGAGGTGTCCATTACAATAATCCACCCTGCTGGTGATGAAAGCATGAACAAGTTTCTTTAAGTTCTTTAAGTCTTGACTGGAGACAAAGCATCTAATTCTTGAGATGATAATATGCTGATTTAGTTATTGTTTTTACATGGCTACTGAAACTCAGGTCTGACTCCAAAATCACACCAAGATTCCTGACTTGATTTTTAGTTGTTTGACCCCTAGAGTGAAGGTATGTGTTCACTTTGAGAACTTCATCTTTGTTTCTAAACGCAATGACTTCAGTTTTGTTTTTGTTTAACTGAAGGAAGTTTTGGCACATCCAATTTTTTATTTCGTCAGTGCATTGGCACAGGGAGTCAATGGGGTTGTAGTCATTAGGTGATAGGGCAAGGTAAATCTGGGTGTCATCTGCACAGCTGTGATATGCAATTTGGTTCTTTCTCATTATTTGGCTCAATGGCAGCATATTGGGGCATTTTGCACTGTCCCAGCAGAAACAGACAGGAGACGAGAATCCAGTTTGAAAGCACCCAACGGGCTGTGGTTTATTTACTGAACGTTTACAAACTAAAACGCGGGTATCAGGAGATGTCTTACTTCCCCAAAAATAATAAAACGCAGAAAGACTTTTGACTAACGGTTCTTCCGCTTGACTAACGTTTAACTCAATTCTTCTTTTTCTCCCCGCGCGCTGTGTTAGCCCCTCCCTCCTAACTCTTTTTTTTTCTGAACACCTCCTCCCAACAGCAGGTGAATTAAGTAAAACACATTTATAACAGAGAATAAACAGTGTCATCGCCACAATATATAGGTTGAACAGGAGGGGTGCAAGTATTGAGCCTTGAGGGACTCCGCATGTCATGGATGTCCACTCAGACTTATGGTCACTGATACTCATATAATAACCTCTCCCTTCAAAGTATGACCTGAACCATTTAAGGACCATCCCAGAAAGCCCAACCCAGTTTTCTAGCCTGTCAATTAGTATGTTGTGATTGACAGGGTCAAACGCAGTACTGAGGTCGAGTAGTACCAGCACTAATATTTTAACTGTATCGGTGTTTAGGGGAATATCATTTATTATTTTTTATGAGCGCTGTCTCTGTGCTGTGATGCGGTCGGAAACCAGATTGAAAGTTGTCAAAGTATCCATTTAAGCTTAAGAATTTGTTCAGCTGATTGAAAACAACTTTTTCTATGATGATTTGAGATTGGTCTGTAGTTGCTCAATATGGTGTTATCCAGATTGCTCTTTTTCAGGAGGGGCTTAACAACTGCAGTTTTCAGGGATTTTGGAAAAGTCCCAGAGAGAAGTGAGGCGTTAACCACTTCTAGGAGATCTGCTTCTAAACAGTTAAACACACTTTTGAAAAAAAGATGTGGGAAGTGTGTCAAGGGCGCAGGTTGATGTTTTAAGGTGCTGTACTGTTTCTTCCAAAATTTTACCATCAACTGCTTCGAAATCAGACATAATAGCTACTTTCTGAGGTTGTGATCTGATCTGTTTTAACCCAGTGCAGCTCAAGGATGTGCTGATCGCCTCTCTGATATTATTGATTTTCTCAGAGAAGAAGGAAGCAAACTCACAGCATTTGCTGTCTGAGAGCATTTCACTGGGAATCTGACTTGGGGGGGTTGTTGGTCTCTCTACATTAACAAAAATAGTGCAGTTGTTGTTTAAGTTGCTGTTTATAATATTTGAGATGAAGGTCTGTCTAGCTTTGCCTAGTTCCACATTGAAAGCATGAAGGTTGTCTTTATAGATGTTATAGTGGATTTCAAGTTTTGTCTTTCACCACATGCGCTCAGCTTTTCTGCAGTGTCTTTTCATAGACACCGCCAACTCAATATTGTCCGACTCCTGCGGTTGCTAGGGTACTTGGGCTCATTGCTACGGAGTTGTTATGCAGTTGCTAGGGTACTCTGGGTGGTTGCTAAGGTGTTACTATGCGGCTGCTAGGGTATCCAGGGTGGTTGCTAGGGTGTTGCTATGCGGTTGCTAAGGTATTCTGTGTGTTTGTTATGTTGTTGCCATGGTGTTCTGGGTGGTTGCTCTGTGGTTGCTAGGGTGTTCTGGATGGTTGCTATGAGATAGAAAGACAGTTAGATAAAACAAAATAACAACTTTATTCAACAATCTCTTCTCTTCTGTCATTATCCTTTGGGGCCGTTCACATATCGCATGCTCATAATAGAAGTGACATGGTTGTGAAGCATATGCGGTGCGGCGCGCTCCTTTTTCCAGGTGCGCCTATCCCACAGTGAGATGAAAACATCTCAACTTTTCAGAATGCCGCAAGTGCACCCCAGGTCATGTGACAAGAACCAACAGATCAGCTTCGGCCTTTCCGTAACAACATAGAAAGCTTAGCTGAACACCTGATCATAGCTGTACAGGGCGAGTTTTTATTTCTCATCTCCATAAATATGTCTAATAGTAAAGCTAATTCAAGGGCTAGAAATCAATTTATCCTTTGCTGATACTTCCTTGTCATCGTGGAGAGCGCAGTTCATGGTTGCATAGCAACGACAGATGCCATGGGAGAGCAAGTGCTTGTGGAAAGGAGGAGAAAGCATCGCTGCCACACTTTCCACGCTTTTTTAGACGCAATATGTGAACGGCCCCTTACGTAGGTGATGGATTGACACAGTGAAGGCTTCCGTGTTTACGTCCAAATGCCAGCTCAGTATGGCCAAAGCCAATCACGTGATCAGCATGACATACGTGTGTGATGCTAATGCAGAAGTCGGCCAGTAATGAGTCGGTATTCTGACGTAGAACCTGGAAGCGCTGGACATAAACAACATATGAGAATGACACAGAAGAGAAGATATTGTTGAATACATTTGTTATTTTTTGTTATTTGTCTCTTCATAACATTAAGGTTGAACCACTGCATTCACGTCGACTGTTTTAATGATGTCTTTAGTACATTTCTGGACCTTGAAAGTGTTGATTATATTGATGTATATGGACGAGTCATATACCTCTCGGATTTCAGCAAAAATATCTTAATTTGTGTTCTGAAGATGAATGAAGGTCTTACGGGTGTAGAACGACATGAGGGTGAGTAATTAATGATAATTTCATTTTTGTGGACAGTTGATTACAGTATTTATCCTCATTTGTAATAAGATGCATTTATAAACCTGTTTTTACTGAAACTGCCAATATAACAGCTTAAGCGAAGAAATGAAGACAGAAGTATTGTAACGCCCTATTGTAAAATAATATACTCTTTATAAAATATTAATTTTTCATTTGCAGTAGTAGTATATTATCGTCTTAGCGATAATTCTAATAATAGTGATCTAAAAGTATTATAGTTATTATTATTATTTTTATTATTAACCCCTTAAGCCCGAAGTGCCCCGCCGGCGGGACAACACCCCCTGCGAAAAAAAACATAATCAAATTACTTTGTAAGACTTGATTTTCCTGCTAGGACAAAAACTGAGATCAAGCACCCTGCAATAAAGCAATAAAACTCATCTGGAGAGAAGATCTCAAAGAAATAGCATAGGACAACGCCTTGCCCTCACACATCTACAGGATGCAACCTCCACCCCAACACACACACACACACACACACACACACACACCCTCCTTCCTTTCCCCCTGACACAAGTCACTGAAAGTTCTCCAAGAAGTATAATGTATCTGGTGTATCTATTGTTTTTTTCCTTTCATGTATGGTATCATTTTAAATGTCTTAGTGCGATTGGTAAAATGGTCTCAATTTCACAGCAGTCACTGGTATTATGAGGAAGATTGAAAACTAAGGAGAATTCTATCCTCCTTTTGGGTGTTGAAACACCCACTCCTCTCCCCCAAAACAGGTGTTGGTGTAATAAATATTTACAACCCTTTTGTTCTGGTCTGTATATAAGGTAAAGTGCAAAGCAGTCAGGGGGGATTTTCTGTAGCCAGAGACCCCCACACAGTGATGGACAAGTGTCTTCAAACACTAATCCACCACTGTGTGCATGTGCATTTCAATTGATGTTATGCATTTATTATTTCTGAATTGGCTTCTAATTGTCCAACTATGAAATTGACATGATACATTTTTACTTGACAAATAAAATGTTATATTTGATTTACTCTGGATTCTTCTGAAATCATTATGACCAGTAGATTATTGGAGTCCGTCATTTCCGTAAATATGCGTCAGGACAGGTCAAGCTAGAGAGCCCCATGAAAGGAGCATATTGGCACATCATGGGACTTTTTGAGTTTGTCTGTTATTGAATTAGCAAGTTGCAGTATCGTGACTAAGAAAACTGTATTTTTGTATGAACAAGCATGTGGCGGTTCGACTCAAATGCATTAGTAAACTCTGCACCCTCTGACTAAGAATCATAAACTGGCGAATTTATGTCCGTGAGAACGCAGTCGGCTGATGTGAAATTCTCTAAGCGATGATGAGACCGTAATGAACGAATAACTGAAATTATGAGATATCCAGAATAATCAAAAATCTAAATTAATACATAACAAATGATTAATTTCCAATTGGGAACAAAACCTAAGAATAATAATCATTTAAAATTGGAGTCAGATTAAACGAGTGAAATTAAGTGAACTTCACAGATGCGCTGAAAAGACATACACGCGTTAACCTTCGCCCAGGCCGTCGGATTCCGTTTTTGGGCCGATGCGGGGTTCCTTACAACTTAGCAACCACTGACAGTAATAACAGAAAATAGGTATCATTTTAAAGCTTAGAAACGTCTCAGGTTACATATGTAACCATAGTTCCCTGAGAACAGGGAACGAGACTCTGCGTTCAATCACGCATTGGGGAACGTCACACGTGAGCTGATGTCTGAAAGCCAAGTATCAAAAAACTCCAATCATATTGGCTGGTGACAGCCTATGACATCATCATAGCACGACCCGGAAGTATATAAGGAGCGCCTAGAGAACCAGTCAGTATCTTTTCGTCTTGAGGGACTGTTCAGCAGGCAGACCTGAAGCATGGCAGGGCAACGCAGAGTCTCGTTCCCTGTTCTCAGGGAACTATGGTTACATATGTAACCTGAGACGTTCCCTTTCGAAGGGAGCTTCAACTCTGCGTTCAATCACGCATTGGGGAACGATGTACCCACGCCGCCATGCTTAAGGAGAGTGCATGCCAAAAGATGGCTAGACAAATGTCAAGCAGTTTCGAATGAAACACCAGATAGCAACTCACCCTCGGGTCACACAAAGGCTGTCAGTGACAGCATTCCCTACGGCCAACAGCCCAAGCTAAGCCTCAAGAAGGCCTTCCGCAGAAGGCCTACCAAGGCCGCTAAAGGCATCTGGAACCAACTTTTCCAAAGAGAAAGTGGTCCCTTTAAGGGAATGTGGCCAGAGAACCGAAAGGAACCCAGGCCAGTCACTAGAGGGGAACGAAGTCACCCTCAATGCCCCCAGGGAGGCCGACCTAGTCTGTTATAGGACAAACTTAGTCTTGGCCAACCCTGTCTGAATACAGCAGGTAAGAGTGACTGCAGAAAGGAAGGAGCAACTCAGACCCATGCGTAGAGATGGGCATCCTGGAGAGCAGAACTCAGCTGAGTGCTATGAACCCTCGTATTGAGGGGAGTATAATCTGCTTAATTAACGCGCTGAGGAGGCTGTGGGCTAAACGCCTGTTTATATAGGGGAGCACAAACCAGTCTAGGGCTGAATCTTAGGAGGAGGCCTGATTAAGGCCTACCACCATGATCAGCTTAGGGAGCTAAGCACTATTACAAACATAACCCTAATAGGGAAGTACAAAGCTCACCTAACAGGTAGACCATGCAATGGGCACATAATCATGGAGGCCGAAGAGGGGCCTAGCATGATAGTAGCTAAATGTGAAACAGAAGTATATTCAGAAAGTGAAAATATTCACCCTGAACACCTGTCTTGCTGGGGCAGACAGACAACTTCAATGGCAGCAAAAGAGGCTGCAAAAGTGCCCGCATGACAATCCCCCTAACACAATCCAACGAGTAGTGTACTCAGTAAAAGCACCTTTTTACTCTTTAAAGCAAGAGGAGTACAGCGTACGCCCACACATATTAAGGAAGGCCTGGATGGGCCTATAACCTCAACAGACACATGGCATCAGCTCGTGGCAGTGTTTTAGGCACCAAGACCGATAAATAACCGAACCATAGGAGGTTAGATTTATCACCTGGGCCTCACCAGTATGTTCAAAAAGGCGGCCCATAAGGCCTATCAACCTTTAAGACATACGGCGTAAGTCTTGTGGCCATTTCTAGGAGCACAATAGTTCCACCCTAGGCACTAGGTGGCTATTCAGCTCAACTAGAGTAGGAATCAGACTCAGTGAGGCAGATGTAGTTTAAACCAAACCTCAGTAAGTTTCACCATAACATTCACCCTGAGGGGCCAGCCACACAAATGTAGTCAGTAAAAGCACCCTATTACTCTCACAGCGAGAGGAGTACATAACTGAACTGAACACGCTACGCCGGAGGCCGAAGTAGGCCTACCTTAGTAAATACGTGGCATCAGCAAGTGGCTACCATAACCATACCAACCAGTAAGCCATGTATTCAGAGATTTTTCCAAAGAGGGAATACATAAAACGCTGCCATACATCGTGAACAGGCCTGTTTAGGGCCTATCCGTCAGTGATGGGGCGTGGCCGATGGTGGTATGGCTTCCCAGGCATCCTGCCAGCAAGTCAGCTAAAAAGGAGGCCTTGAGGGGCCTACCATTTCAGCAACAAGTGGCGTTCAGCCCGTTTGTCCATATAAACACAAACTGTGCCAACATGTAAACTAAAAGGAGGCCTTATTAGGGCCTTCCCTAGTAAACACATGGCATCAGCCAGTCCAGGACCATACCAACCAACCGGCCATGCATTCAGTGGAAAACCTTTCACACATAATACTGAGAGAAGGAATGCATATTACGCCACCATACTCCATGAGAGGCCTGCTTAAGGCCTACTCAACAGAGGTGGGGCATGGCCGATGTGGTATTGGATTTACAACCATCCTGCCAGCATGTCAGCTAAAAAGGAGGCCTTATGGGGCCTCCAAGTTCAGCAACAAGTGACGTTCAGCCCGTTTGTCCATATAAACACAAACTGTGCCAACATGTAAACTAAAAGGAGGCCTTATTAGGGCCTACCCTAGTAAACACGTGGCATCAGCCAGTCCAAGACCATATCAACCATCAGGCCATGCATTCAGTGGAAAACCTTTCACGCACTACTGAGAGAAGGAATGCATATTACGCCGCCATACTCCACAAGAGGCCTACTTAAGGCCTACTCAACAGAGGTGGGGCGTGGCCGATGGTGGTATGGGTTCTCAGTTTCCCAGGCATCCTGCCAACAAGTCAGCTAAAAAAGAAGGCCTTGTGGGGCCTACAATCTCAGCAACAAGTGGCGTTCAGCCTGTTTGCAGAATAAAACACAAACTGTGCCAACATGTGAACTAGAAAGGAGGCCTGTTGGGGCCTACCGTTCCAGTGACACGTGGCTTCAGCTTGTGAAATAAAGGGAACCAATCTACAGGAGACCAGCTCTAACCCAACAATAGCTGTGGGAAGCTAACTGCAACCTGAGCTAGGCTACACATTCCAACAGGCAATGTACCCTAAATCATATGTGACTAAAGGGAACCAAACAATGCCAACATGGTCTAAGGGAGGCCTATATGGCCTACTACTTCAAACGGACACGTAGCAAAAGCCTGTGGCAGTGTAAACTATGTGAGCAAACTATGATCAACTAACAGCACTTGTTAGAAATACAATTGCTAACTAGAAGGAGGCTAATTAACCATAAGAGCCTACAATCAAAGTTATATGCAATATAGCTGTTAACACGACCATAAAAGGGAGCTAATAGAAACCAGCTTTTCTCAAAAAGTGGTTCTATACTACCCTGAGTATGCAGTCCAACAGGTGATGCACTCAGTGACACAAATAAACCTCAACTGGGGAATATAATAGTCACCAATCTCTCCAATAGAGGCTAACATCAAAGAGCCTGCTATTATGAGAACAGGTGCTAACCTGTGGCAGCCTAAGTAAGCTCACGTATATATGTAGGGCGAAAGTCTAGAACTCAAAGCAAACATAATGCTTGTTTGTTTGTTTTTTTTTTGTTTTTTTGCAGTTACTCAGCATGAGAATGTCCAAATTTTATTTTATTTATTTTTTTAATTTAAAAAGTTTCCTTTTAAATGATAACCTTTTGACTCATCTTGCTATAGTTTTGGAGTTACGAGTCTTTACTTTTTTGTGTGTCACTCTGAGAACTTTGAGAATACCCTCAGTGTCACAGTCACCCTCATGTTCTGTTTGTTTTGGTTTCTCATCACATGTGCTCCCTAGTTCTAAGTTCCCGCCACTCATCAGTTACCCTGGACACTAACCACCATCACAACTGCACGTCATTAGTTAATCTTCCTTTGTGTATATAAGTTCCCGTTTGTTTTCAGTTCCTTGTCCGATCACCATCTTACTATGTTGTGTTGTATCTGCCTGTTTGGATTAAACTTGGATTTTTGATGTTACCCTGTTCTTCTTTGTCTTCCTTCGAGAACACAGCCTGACACTCAGGGCTTAAGGGGTTAAACAGCGTAATTTGTCATGTTTCATAAAAGACTTTTGAATACAGATTTAACCGAAGATGTTCTTGTGTTTTAAAATTCTTCAAGATGAGATCAGTATGATGGATTCTGATGAAAGTGTTTTTAAGGAAGATGTTCCTGCTGGAGCTGCAGGTGTCTCCAGTAATGCTGGTATGTGTCAACTAACAGAGGTTTATGTTTATTATTATTTTAACCCATTATAAAATGAGATTTATTGCCATAAATACAATGCATAGATATACTTATATATTATAGTTCAACTTTACATTAGTATTTTCACGAAAGAAAAATGGTTTTAAGCCAGTTATTTATATCATTTGCTGTAGTGTGTCAATAGGAAATATCATTTTCTTGCTCTTCTTGTTCAGAAGATGTCTATTGGGAAAACTGCTGAGTTTCTCAAGGTACCTAAGGTTTAAATTAGAGTACGACCATCATTGTAAGTAGAGTTAGAGCTTACTAAGGTATGTATTCATAAGTTCATAAGTATGCATTTCAAAGCCTGTTTAATGACATCTTTAAAATGTGCCTGTTTCCAAATTAGCTGTTTTGTCAGTCTTTTTGAAGTTTTGAATGGTTCACCTGCTTGCCATTTCAATATTTTAAAACAGTAATGATGCTGAATGATTTCTGAAAGATTACACTGTTGTGTAAGTGTTATTGACCACCTTTTTTAGTTTGTGGCAAAAGTGGCAAAAGTACAAAAACTCAATATTTGTTGTTATTTTAAGTCATAATTAAAGTACCTTTAAAACGCACAGGTCCCTGTAATGTTGGAGTAAGTCAGTTGTGTATTGTATTTAAGATCAGGTACTTTTTCCATCACCTTAGTCTTGGTAATGCACAGTGTTTTCAGGTTTGTGTTGTGTATGGTCATGTACCAATAAACACACTGTTTAATGTTATAATCTTATAATGTTGGAGTATGTCAGTTGTGTATTGTATTGAGGGTCTGGTACTCTTAATCACCTCAATCTTGGTAATACACAGTGTTTTCAGGTTTGTGTGTTGTATATGGTCAAGTACCTGTAAAACACACTGGTCCCCATAATCCAGAGAAATGACATGTTTTGTGTATTGTAAAATGAGTATCCTCATAAATCAGGTTGGACCCAAAAAACACAATTATGTCGTAGGCGGGAATGTCCTTGTATACCACCGATATATAATATTATCGTATTTTCTGTTCTGTTGTGTGTAAAGAGAAATTGAAAAGCCAGAGTTGTGATCTGCAGATTAAAACAATTTTTTTTTTTTTTTTTTTATAGATTTATCATCACTGTATGGCATCAGGAAAGGTGTGTCCCCCTAAACCACAATCCTACTGGTTTGGGCATCAAAGTCCTTCTATACCACAAAAGTGTGTGTGTGTGTGTGTGTGTGTGTGTGTGAGTGTATAGACGTACATTTTTGTAGTCCTGCTGTAATCCTGTTCTCTCCTCCATGATCCACACTGGAAAACACACACAGTCACACAATCAATCATAGACATAACTATATATTTTCTCTTCTTACACTAACTCTACCCCCAAACCTACCCATCACACAAAACTTTCTGCTGTTTTACATTTTCAAAAAAAAAAAAAAAAAAAAAAAAAAAAACATGATTCTGTATGATTTATAAGCTGGTTTCCTCATGGGGACCAAAAATGTCTCCACAAGGATTTCGGATATTGCCATCTTTTTGGGCACATGTTGATCCACAAATAGACAGCAGTGCAGTGACTGTAGGCGATTAATCAAATTATCGATTACAGTTTCTAATTACATGATACTGAAAGGAGTGATTGGTTGTCAGTTTGTGCGTACATGTGAGTTTTTTTTAGCAGCTTTTTCCACTTTTGATGTCCTGTTAACAGCACAGGACAGTTAAAACACTGATTTACAGTTCCCTTTCGAAAGGGAACTCGCACTGCGTCCTAGAACGCATATGGGAAACACTCTATTGGTAATGACAGATCTAACGACCATTGTTCGCTTTGGGAAACGTACCCCTGGTTTGTAATAAGTGAAGATGGTAATGCTGGTTTTAGAGTTGAATCAAAACTTCCTGCTTCACATACTTGAGTTTTTCCAGTGTGCAGTTTGGATCCTCCAGTTTTTTAGTGAGCAGCTTGATTCCTGAATCTCCTGGATGATTGTAGCTCAGATCCAGCTCTTTCAGATGTGAGGGCTTTGAACTCAGAGCTGAAGACACATAATGACAGCCTTTCTCTGTCACCATACAGCCAAACAACCTACAGACACACACAGAAATAATAATAAGAGTGAACGTGTGCATATTTTAATTTAAAATATTATTTGCAAAGAATTCAACTGCATTACTTTGCAATGAATTATATTTACTGATAAATTCTTAATTTCCCTCAAATACCTTTAAATACTTTGTTATTTTAAATATAAAATAATTAAATAATCTTTTATTTTAACAGAAAACTGCAGGGAGCTAATGACAATAAAACACTAGTGGCACACCTAATGCTTCTCAGTTGTTGAGAAGATTTATAATCAATTCTCATTTTAAAATTGGGGAATATTTGGTGCACATTGCATATTCAATTCCACTCAATTTAACGAGTGGCCCAAACTCACAGGAGTTTATGTGCAACAACATTTACTGCATTTAATCCTGGTAGGCCATTTCCCTGCAGAGTGTAGCTCCACCCTAATTAAACACATCTGATCATGCTAATCAAAGTCTTCAGGATTTATAGACTTATGCCAAGTTTACTCTACAGGACTTTAGACATCAGTAGATCGCTGTGCTGTGGAGTCTTGAAGTCGTTGTGGTGTTTACACTATGTGACACTACGTAAATGATCCGCAACAGGGGGTTACACACTACATAAGCTACTTTCATCAACTATCTGATATTCTGATAATATTTGCAAGTGGGTGTTTTGTCATTTAAAAACCCATTTCATGATCTTGATCTCTAATGCGAGATGGGTGCTGCCTTATTTGTTTTTGCGCCTTGTTCGTTTGAGTTCAGAGAGTCCTGTCAGTCGGATTTATAGGCTACAGCCATAGACTGTCTACAGCACGTGAATTCATCCATTTGTCCCAAAATACTTACACAATGTGTATCTGATATGAATAAACGGCAAATTATATTTGAATGGATTGTTATTGCTGCTTCCATAGACATAAGTGTGTATTTCATTGGCTGTAGCTCGTTGCGACACGTGACACCACAGGTTGTTGAGTCGGCTGACAGCTCCAGATATTTAGCATGCTAGATATTTGTCTGCTGTCAGCGAGGTGTTGGCGACGCATCAGCGAGCCTCCTTGATGCGTCATTGAGAAGTTCACACAGAAGGACTGGTGAGCGCCAGTCACCCGCTGATTTCCCCCCAATCACAGCCCGACCTGTCAGCAAGCTCGTTAACTTGCAAATCAGGCTTAAAATCCTGTAGTGTAAACTTGGCATTGGGCAGGTGAGTTAAAGCTGGTTGGAGCTAAACTCTGCAGAACAGTGGCTTGAGACCATTAATTTACTGTAAATTGAGACACTCTGAAACACTGAAAACTGGATCATGAGCTTCTCGCTTGTAAATAAATATTGGGCTGTGTTTCACTCTGAAACATGGAGAATGTCAGAATGTATATTTATACAATAACATTAAAACCTTCAAAATTCATAGTAAGCCATACCCCATTGTTTCAAACATGTATTGCTAGAATTTATATAAAAAAAAAAAAAATTGCCAGTCAACAGATGAATAACATTGTTTCATGTAATATCCTTTTGGCATGTGGTGTTAATTTTGAACTCTGGCTGAGATGTTAATGGTGTCCCATACAAAGCCACTAGATGGCACTCCTAGCTTGTTCAGTGCTATTGGAATCAAACCATGCATGAAATAGATATATTTGTAGAAGTAACATTTTACAGTTTTACTACTTGTTTAAGGCCATTTTGCAATTGCAATCATACAGTCTACTCCTGTCCCTCCACCTCAATTTTTTATTCAGACTTTTTGCAGTTTACATGGGGCATACTTCTCAACTCTGAATATCTGTATAAATATGGAAAAATATAACATTTCTTCAAATGTTGTTTTGTCTATTGTTCTGGCATTTCATTAAGAGCAGATGCCACATTCTGTGACAAAATTATTTATTGTGATAATATTTTGCTAATTCTTTTTAAAACCATTTACCTTAGTATTTCCAGATGACAGTATGGACTCTTCAGTCCATCAGAAAGGAGCTCCACTCCTGAATCCTGCAGGTCATTGTTACTCAGGTCCAGCTCTCTCAGGAAAGAGATTGAGGATTGTAGAGCTGAACAAAAACTCTTACAACACTGAAAAGTGAGATTACAGCACTGTAGCCTGTGTACAGAAAAACAGTAATGCAACAGTAATGCTTATTAGGTAGAGTTTATAATCTTAAGTGATTGACTGAAACTTTTGACTGAAGTGATGTAAATATAGCTACAAATGTTCTCTTTATAAAAATAACCAGTATTATCAGTTTCTTTAATTTATGATAAAATTAAAAATAGTAAAATGCGTGTCTACATGTTACACATAATTGTAACTGAATGTCTCTTTTTATAACTTATAACATACAGAGTGTTTATGTTGACATGCAGTTTATCTAAATTACATCATAAGCAGTTCTGGGTTCAAATGAATGTACCATTTTCATCTGTTGTAAGTTGAAAGGTAAAGGCTGACATAACTGAAATCATTTGACGAAGTGATGTGGAACTGTAATGTGATCAAGACATGACTGAAACTATTTTAGCTGTGGGTTTACTGGAAATTATTACACAACTTAGAAAGTTCATCAACCAAACAGAATGAAGCATTCAATATTATAACTAGAGGTAAACATCTTAATTATCAATTAGAACGTTTGTAAATCTGTAAAAGTAATATCAATAAGTAAAGTCAATAATTTAGTAATATTTTGTAATAAGATGGTAATGCTGTTTTAGAGTTGTTTAATCAAAACACTTCCTGCTTCACATACTTGAGTTTGTCCAGTTTGCAGTTTGGATCCTCCAGTTTTTTAGTGAGCAGCTTGACTCCTGAATCTCCTGGATGATTGTAGCTCAGATCCAGCTCTCTCAGATGTGAGGGGTTTGAACTCAGAGCTGAAGACACATAACGACAGCCTTTCTCTGTCACCATACAGCCAGACAACCTACAAACACACACAGCAATAGTCAACATGACTTGAACATTTATACCTATTTCAGCCATTCATTGGGTATTATTTATTTGTAACTATGTAAAAGAAAAACTGAAGTAATTTCCAGTAACTAATTAAAGATGTAGCTGTTTTGTTTTGAATTGAAAATATGTAATTTATGTAATTCATAATTTATGTAATTGTAATTGAATATGACAAATAAGAGTGAAAGTGTGCATATTTTAAAATAAAATATTTGCAAAGAGTTCAAATGCATTACTTTGCAATGAATTATATATGCTTATAAATTCTTTCTTAATTGCCCTCAAATACCTTTAAATACTTTATTTAATTAATTTAAAGGTGACCTATTATGCCCCTTTTTAAGAGATGTAAAATAAGCCTCTGATGTCCTCAGAGTGTGTATGTGAAGTTTTAGCTGAAAATACAGCACAAATCATTTTTTATAACTTGTTAAAATTGCCACTTTTTGGGGTTGAGCAAAAAGGCGTCATTTTAGTGTGTTCCTTTAAATGCAAATGAGCTGCTTCTCTCAGCCTAAGATGGTGGAGCTTCAAGAGCTGATGCTCTGAGCTCTGGTGACAGAACAATCTCGCTCACTAATAATGTTAGAAACTCTCTATAGTGGTGTTCAGTTCGAACCGGAGTCTGAAAATGATGTCTACAGAGCCAGAGAATATATGCTGCATGGAGATAGAACATTAGCACTTTGAGTTTAAGAAAAGCGCATTAGAAATAAAATGCATTATTATTATTATTATTATAGAACATGTATAGTTAATTGCGGTTATAACTTGTGTTGTCATCTTGCTTTTATCCACTATTAGTTCAAGTCTGTTGTATCGGACCCCATTTGAATAATGGCCAAAACTTTAGCTTTATGAAGTTTATTGTACATGACACAAAACTTGAAGTGTACATTTTCAATCCAGAAAATCACCATAAGAGCTGAATAAAACAGTACAAGAAGTGTGCATTAAAGTCTTTTACCTATGAACTCTTTTCCCCTTGTATTATCATCATCATACACAATGAATTACACAAAACACTCCTTACTAACAGTAAACAAATATATACAGACCTTATGCCTTTTGAGGGCTGCTTAACACCTTCGGGTCGGCGGTCGCACCGGCAATACCACCTCGCTTTTTTTCTTATCAGTGTGAAAGACACTCAAAATACTCAGCCGAATTTGATCACAAATACCAGTGTTATACATCATTCTAAAGTGTTAAGTGTGTACTTTTTTTGTGTTCACTCACAAAAAAAAACAAAACATTGTGCTTTTCGCAAAATAAAGTAAACCAACATGACGTGCGATCTTATGTCTCCCTCTCAGTGAAGTAAATTCTGAAATGCATTTTAAAATGAACTCAGCAAATAATTGTCACACAGACATGGGAGACATGTCTACATAATGCTTGGAATGTCTACTTTTAAATGAAGTAAGTCAAATAAAAAACAAATATTCTCCGTTTATATAATTCGTTTGAAACCAAGGAGAGGTTCCTTCTTTTCCTTCTCACTTCATTATTTGTAATAAGCTAAGACCGCCACACCCCCCGCACCGTTCAGATGGTAAATAGTTTAGGTGAACTGTCTGCATCGCACACGCCCCTCTGTCAATGCCACAAAAAACAGCAGATTCACTGAACGTTCGTCGCGTTTTGAGGATGGGACGCTACTCCGGTAAAGAGGCCCTTCAGATGATTCTGCACAGCAAGGAAGAATTCACCCTTTCCTCGAAGGATGATTGAGATGACGAACGGTTGTATTTCAAACAGCGAATTGACCCTGAGGAGGATAAAAGTACGAGGTAAGTTGTTTAGTGTTATATAATTGTTTTTCTGATAATATAAAACTTGTATGAATTTTCACACTATTGTGCCTATAGTGAATACAGATGTAAATGTTTGAAATTTTCATTTTCATTTTTCATTTATTTATAAAGCACAAATAAACACAACAAAAGTTGACCACTGTACTGTACAGAGAAAAGAATAAAATAAAGGAGAGTAGTGGTAAAAAACATCACTAAATTTAAGAAAACAAGAGTTAGAATGACTGAAATGCAAGACTAAGAAGATAAGACTGTAACTTCGATTTAAAATCATATACAGACGAAGCAGATCTTACAGATAAAGGAAGACTGTTCCATAACTTAGGACCGGCCACTGCAAACACACGGTCACCTCTCAACTTCAATCTTGATCTTGGATAAGTAATACTGTCTGAGGATCGCAAGCAGCTAACTGACGTATTCACGTTTAAAAGGTCTGACAAATAGGAAGGTGCCAGACCATTTAAAGACTTAAAAACAAACAGCAAAATCCTAAATTCGACTCTATAATGCACTGGCAACCAATTAAGAGACACTAAAATCGGAGTAATGTGTTCTCGTTTACGAACCCCAGTTAAAAACCTGGCTGTGGCATTTTGGACCATCTGAAGCCGTGACATGGAGGATTGGGGTAATCCAACATACAATGAGTTACAGTAGTCCAATCGAGATAAAACAAATGCATGTGTGGCTCTTTCAAGATCTTTAAAAGACAGGAAAGTTTTAACTTTTGACAAAAGTTTAAGATGAAAAAAACATGACTTAAGGGAAAAATCAAAAAGAACTCCCAAATGTTTCACAGTTAGTTTGATATAAGAATTCAAATGACCACAATTAATATTTGGTTTTTCCTTTTCCCACTGAGGGCCCAAAGATAATAACTTCAGTCTTACCCTCATTTAAATGCAAAAAGTTCAGAGACATCCAAGATCGCACATCAGCTAAGCATGCAAGCAAGGTTTCTAGGCTTGTTTTAAAGGTAAATAAATTTGGGTGTCATCTGCATAAAAATGAAAAGACACTCCATGCTTCCTAAAAATTGAACCTAGTGGAAGCATGTAAAGTGAAAACAAAATGGGAGCCAGAATAGATCCTTGGGGAACACCACAGGTTAGGGGTGCTACAGATGAAACAGTATGACCAATACCTACTGAAAAGGTTCTATTACTAAGATAAGATCTGAACCAGCTGAGGGCAGTTCATTGGATGCCCACACACTTTTCAAGGCGTGATAAAAAAATATCATGATCAACTGTATCAAAATCTGCACTCAAATCTAAGAGTACTAAAATTACTGAGTTCCCAAAGTCAACGAATAATAAAATGTCATTTAACACTCTTAGAAGTGCAGACTCAGTACTATGATTTTTCATAAATCCAGACTGGAATTTTTAAAAAATAATTTTTTTTGCCAAAAAGCTCTGTAACTGCATAAACACAGCTCTCTCTAAGATTTTTGCAACAAAAGGTACATTTGAAATTGGCCTAAAATGCCATAAAACAGTTGTGTCCAGATTTGGCTTTTTCAACAGAGGTTTCACCATAGCGTGTTTACAAAAAGCTGGAACAGACCCAGAAAGAAGGCTCTTATTTATAATTGCTAGAATCTAGTCCCCAATACTATCAAATACCAATTTAAAAAATTGGGTAGGAACAATATCAAGAGCAGAAGTAGTAGGCTTCAGCTTAGCAACTGAATCAATTAAACCTAACATAGTAATCGGCTCAAATGAATTTAAAAAACTAGTGGGACTCAAAAAATCTACAGAGTCATCAGTAGAAGGAATAATGGACTGTCTAATTACATCTATTTTATCCACAAAAAATCTTAAAAAGTCTTCACACAAAGTTGAGGACTCCACTAAATAATTAATGCTTGTTGGATTAAAAACAGAATTCAATATATTAAATAGAGTCCTGGGGCTGTTAGTGCTTTTAGAAATTAACTCATAAATATTCAGATTTGGCAACTTTCACAGTTTTTTTATATGTAATTAAAGACTCCCGTATGTCACAGACACGCCAGGCTCCAACACTCTCCAATCACAGTGCACTCCCTCACCCGAATACTGATCACACGCACCTGCACTCAATCAGCACGCTCATCAGTCACCACATAAAAGACACTCACACACCTTCAGTCACTGTCCGGTCTCGTTCGCATCAAAACTTACCTTCATGCTTACCCCAAGGACTCCAGTCTGTGTGTGAGTCGTCTATCGTCTTCGTTACTTCATCTCTCCACCATCGCCCAGGATCTTCACCACTACAAGCACAAAGGACAGTATCACTCATCTATCACTCTCCACTCACTCAAAGATCATCTACATACTCACCTGCACTTCTGTTATCTCTGCTGTGTGTCTAATAAACCACCATTTAAGATACTCCTCAGTCTCCGACCCTTCTGTATTGTAACAGAAGACCGGATCTAGACCGCCAGACACCAGCATGAGTCTCCAGGATCCGTTTCAGGAGCTCGTTGACGCTTTGCGCCGAGCACTCACCAACAGTCCACCATCACTGCAACCAGCGATCACCTCCGTCAACACCACCGTCTCTCCTTCACCGCCTGTGTACGCCAGTCCCATGGCCAAACCGGCGTCCTTCTCTGGTCCGGCGGAGGATTGCAACGGATTTCTCCTGCAATGTTCGCTGGTCCTGGAGATGCAACCGCACTTATTTCCCACCGAACACTCTAAGGTAGCATTCATAATTCCACAGTTTAACGGCAAAGCACTGCAATGGGCCGATTCTATTTGGTCACAAAATAACTCTGTCACCCAATCATATTCCAGCTTCATAAATCACTTCAAAGAAGTCTTTGGAAAACCAGCTTGGGATTCTTCTATTGGTGAGAGACTGTATAATTTAAAACAAGGAACTATGACTGTGAATGATTATGCTATTAAATTCAGAACTCTTGCTGCCTCAAGCGGATGGAATGAACAAGCTCTGTTAACTCCCTCGAGTCGGAGGTATCGCCGGCAATACCACCGCGGTTTTTTTCTTACCAGTGTGAAAGAGACTCAAAATACTCTGTCAATATTGCACATACAATTAAGAGTTATACACCATTTTAATCTGTGGAATATCTTCTTTTATTTGTGTGAACTCAGAGTAAACACAAAATGTTGTGCTTTTTGCAAAATAAAGAAAACGAACATGATGCGTGATCTCTCGTCTCCCTCTGAACAAAGTCCAATCTGATAGTTCTCAGAAAATGAACTGTAACTTAGTGAATACTAATTACAAAAAAATGAGACTTATGTCTAAAGAAACGTTGAAATGTCAGGTTTTAAATTGTGTAAGTCAAATCGAAAACAAAAAAATCTCTGTTTATGTAATCTGTATGAAAAGAGACACATGTCAGACGCCCGTGATTCAGCTCGTTATCCCGTAATGCGGCCACGCCCACGGAGCTAGCGCTGTTCAGACGCAAATTCTGAGGCATCATCGCAATCTTGTATTTGTTATCTTCAAAAGTGTCTATCTGCATGTTATAGCCATGGTTAGCGATCTCTGGAAGCCTCTGTTAGTTCATGGAATGTCACATGGCCTGTTCTTCTTTAGAGTAATTTGTGGACTAAAGGTGCACAGAGCACCCTCTGGCTGCAAGTATGAATTGAAAACACAGTATCCAGCACTCATAGTGATGACAATAAATATAGAATAAATATTACTCCTCTGTATAGAAAATTGACATAAACATATGAGAATCCATTAATATTTCTCCAAATGTGCATGCTTTTAAGCATATTAAGAAATTACAGTCAATATAAGATTTTAAGAGTAAAACAGAGGTCAAAATGTGAAGCTTGAGTCTTAGATCTTTTTAATGATGTATAGTTTGTCAACTGCACATTAACATTTAGGCTATAAATTATAACAAATATAGTAGCCTATATGAAATGCCATAGAGGTAGGAATGTTCAGGCGCTTTGCATCACAGAAATAAATTATATTTTAAAGTATATTAAAATAGAAAACCATTATTTAGTTAGAGACTTGAGACTTCTTCTGTTGCACTCTGTGAAGCACTTTGTGATTTTATATCTGTGAAAGGTGCTATATAAATAAAAGTTTACTTACTTACTTACTTACTTCTTTTAAAAACATTAGTAATGCGTCCAATCTTTTGACTGGTACTGTAATTTAACATAGGCCTATACAAAATTTTCTTCACATGATGTGCAATAATACGTGCATGCATGAGATCACAAAAATCATGGTTTTTTTTTTTTTGTCAAGAGTGGACATTAATCCTCTTATTTTCGGGGTTTCTTGACAAAAATTTTCGGGGCCCTGGAGAAGTTTTGACATGCCCTGACATTTGTGCTTTTTTCAGTTGTTCATAAACATATTAATGGAAAAAGTGTCATTACACTGTATTCAGCACAAACTAGGCTACCATAATATGTGAGGAACATGTATGTACATGTTTGTGTTTTTGAAGGAATAACGTTTATGCGTGGTTATTGAAAAAACAAAAAACTTAAGTCACTGAAATAAAGCCAAAAAATATATATTAAATCTGTGTTCACAAGACTTCTGGGTATTGGAGGTTGTAGACTAGAGTTTTTGCTTCAAAATGATGTAAAAATTATCCTGCCTACTCGTTCATTTATAACAATATATTGATTTAGTTTTTGTAAGACACTTTTTGTCAAGAAACACAGTATGCGTGGAGGCGTGAATCATCATGAATAATGGGTGATTTACACCTGAGAAGACAAAAGAATCGCATAAAGAACCTCTAATGAGCTGCATATTAATGAGGCCTTTCAGTCAGGTAGGCTGTGAAAAAACCCTCTGTGATCATGTCTCAAGCTCATCATGGTGTATATCAAACATACAGAAAAAACAGCAATACTGTGAAATATTATTACAAATTAAAATAATGGTATTCTATTACATACTTTAAAATATAATGTATTTCTGTGATGCAAAGCGTCTGAACATTCATGTTACCTCTATGGCATTTCATATAGTCTTTTAGCTTAAAAGCATGCACATTTGGAGAAATATTGATGGATTCTCATATGTTTATGTCAATTTTCTATACAGAGGAGTAATATTTATTCAATATTTATTGTCATCACTGTGAGCGCTGGATACTGTGTTTTCAATTCATACTTGCAGCCGGAGGGCGCTCTGTACACCTTTAGTCCACAAATTACTCTAAAGAAGAACAGGACATTCAGGAACTAACGGCATGTCTTCCAGAGATCGCTAACCATGGCTTTAACATCCAGATAAACACTTTTCAAGACAATAAATGCACGATTGAGATGATATATACATGTATTGCCTCAGAATTTGCGTCTGAATAGCGCTCCCTCCGTGGGCGTGGCCGCATTAGCGGATAATGAGCTGAATCACGGGCGTCTGACATGTGTCTCTTTTCATACAGATTACATAAACACAGAATATTTGTTTTCGATTTGACTTGCACGATTTAAAACCTGACATTTCAACGTTTTTTTAGACATAAGTCTCATTTTTGTGTCATTAGTATTCACTAAGTTACAGTTCATTTTCTGAGAACTATCAGATTAAACTTCGTTCAGAGGGAGACGAGAGATCACGCATCATGTTAGTTTTCTTTATTTTACAAAAAGCACATCATTTTGTTTTTACTCTGAGTGTACACAAATAAAAGAAGATATTCCACAAATTTTAATGGTGTATAACTCTTAATTATATGTGCAACATTGACGGAGTATTTTGAGTCTCTTTCACACTGGTAAGAAAAAAACCGAGGTGGTATCGCCGGCGTGACCGCCGACCCGAGGGAGTTCCACTGCCTTGGAAACTGCTGAACTCATGTTCAACCACGTCTTCAGATACTACGGAATCCCAGAGGACATAGTATCGGACAGAGGACCTCAGTTCATCTCCCGGGTATGGAAAGCGTTCTTCTCACTCCTAGGTGTGACCGTCAGCCTATCTTCTGGATACCATCTGCAGTCGAACGGGCAGATGGAGAGAAAGATTCAAGAGATCGGTCGCTTTCTCCGTACCTTCTGTCACGGGCACCAGGACTCTTAGAACCAGTACCTGGGTTGGGCCGATTACGCGCAGAACTCCCTACGACAGCCTTCCACCGGACTCACTCCCTTCCAGTGCGTACTCGGTTACCAACCCCCATTGTTCCCCTGGTCAGGGGAACCGTCGGACATTCCAGCAGTCGACTACTGGTTCCGAGAGAGCGAGAGGGTCTGGGACTCTGCACACCACCAGCTTCAATGGGCCTTGGCAGACGCAGGATGACAGCCGACCTTCACCACTCCAACGCCCCAGTATACCAACCAGAACAGAAGGTCTGGCTGTCAACCAGGGACATCAGACTGCGTCTGCCCTGCCGAAAGTCCCAGGTTCATTGGCCCATTCACAATCACCAAGCAGATCAACCCGGTCACGTATCAATTTCAATTACCTCCACAGTATTGCATTCATCCCACATTCCATGTGTCACTTTTAAAGCCTCACCACCCTTCTGTCCCTGTCTCCACAGAACCTGGCGTAGCAGCAGCTGAACCTCCCCTTCCTCTTATCCAGGACGACGGAGCAGCCTACGAGGTTCGTGAGATCTTGGACTCCCGGCGCCGTGGTGGTCAGCTGGAATATCTTGTGGACTGGGAAGGCTATGGACCCGAGGAGCGCTCATGGGTTCCCAGAAACGACATACTTGACCCTAACCTTCTGGACACCTTCCACGCAACTTACCCCAACAGACCTGCCCACGTGGAAGAGGACAACCACCACAACGTCAAGGTCCTCGGCCCTCAGGAGCGGGCCGTGGAGGAGGGGGTACTGTCACAGACACGCCAGGATCCAACACTCTCCAATAACAGCGCACTCCCTCACCCGAATACTGATCACACGCACCTGCACTCAATCAGCACGCTCATTAGTCACCACATAAAAGACACTCACACACCTTCAGTCACTGTCCGGTCTCATTCGCATCAAGACTTACCATCATGCTTACCCCAAGGACTCCAGTCGATCTACTTACCTGTCTCCAGCATTTCCAAGTCTCCTCCTGTGTCTCCAGTCTGTGTGTGAGTCGTCTATCGTCTTCATTGCTTCATCTCTCCACCATCGCCCAGGATCTTCACCACTATAAGCACAAAGGACAGTATCACTCATCTATCACTCTCCACTCACTCAAAGATCATCTACATACTCACCTGCACTTCTGTTATCTCTGCTGTGTGTCTAATAAACCACCATTTAAGATACTCCTTAGTCTCCGACCCTTCTGTATTGTAACACCGTAGGATTTCATAGGATATTTGGAGTTTATCCTTTTTCCACCTGCGTTCTGCTCTTCTGCAGGCTTGTCTTAAACTACGAGTACTGCTGTTTAGCCATGGTTCAACTTTGTTTTTATAGTTTTTTAGTTTCATGGGGCAACAATATCTAAAACACTGGTGCATACAGAATTAAACATGTTAAGAAGCTCATCCACATTTAACACATTAGCAAGATAATCCACAGAAAGCAAATGACAAGCCTCATTGAACGCTACTGAAAAATTATCCACAGATGTTGGACCAAACAGGCCAACATGTGACCATTTTGCAGGTCTAATAATTTCAGTAGTATGACAAGAGATATCAACAGTGAACGTGATAGGCTTATGATCTGAAAAAACTTAAACCACCAATATGAACATCTGAAATAGTAAGGCCATGTTTTAGCACCAAGTCTAGAATATGACCACGTGCATGTGTAGGTTCTTTCACCCACTGACAGAAATTACAAGCATCAATGAGACTAAGAAACTCTTGAAATGCACTAAATACGTGCCGTCTATATGGCCCATCAACAGATACTCGCGATATTTGTCCGTCCTATGGCCCATCGTCAGCAGATATATACATACATTGTGCGTCCATACCCACTAATTGCCCATCAGTTCACTTTGGACAATGTATGCTAACAGTGTTTTATTTGTTCAGGAATGTGTCTGCATTGTTCAGGACGTCAGGACGTCGCTAGCTTGTAATATTTGAATCTAAATCGCTGTTACAACGCATTTGCGCATTTGCATTTGCAGCGCTAGCTTGTCAACTTGTTAACAGTCGCTCGCGCGCTCCTTTTTCAACGCGTTCTTCAAACAGCTGTGGTAAGTCGGATCAGTCTACAAACACGGTGAGTCATGTCATCCTCTCCCAGCATTGCTACCTGTTCCATTTGCCACATGTTTACCATAGCTCTCTCTGTCAGTGATGAGGGATTTACATGTCATAAATGTAGGGAAATAGTCAGGCTGACAGAGAGAATCTCAGAATTAGAGACACGCATCCAAACTTTAATCGAGGATAGTAAGAATGCAAGGGCTTCAGATACTGTTTTGGATGCGACTAGCTTAGTGAACTCTGTACATTGTTTGGTTCCGGCTGTAGAGCCCGTGCAGCAGGGCACTTGGGTAACGGTGAGGCGGCCTAGCCGCGAAAAACACCACTCTTCCGTTCCAATAAGAACATCAAACAGGTTCTCCCCACTCAGTGATACACCCACTGAGAATCCTGTTGAAAGTGCCCTAGTTATTGGCGATTCTATTACACGGAACGTGAAAATAGAGACACCAGCCACCATAGTCACATGTTTGCCGGGAGCCAGAGCACCTGACATCAAAGCAAATTTAAAAGTGCTGGCTAATGCTAATCGTAAATACTCTAAGATTATTATTCACGTCGGCACTAATGATGTTCGACTTCGCCAGTCGGAGATCACTAAAATTAACATTAAAGAGGTGTGTGAACTCGCAAGTACAATGTCAGGAGAAGTAATTTGCTCTGGCCCCCTTCCTGTTCGTCGGAGTGATGAGATAGTTAGCAGATTATCGTCACTCAATGGCTGGCTGTCTAAGTGGTGTCCGCAAAATAATATAGGTTTCATAGATAATTGGAAAAGTTTTTGGGGCAGACCTGACCTGTTAAAAAGAGATGGTATTCATCCCTCCCGGGATGGTGCTGCTCTTCTCTCTAGTAATATGGCACATAGTCTTAGAACTGAAACATGACAAACTGGGGCCCAGGTCAGAAAGCAGCAGACAAACTGGCTAAACCGACCGTCTGCTAGCTGCCTCACGTTACAGAAGTCAGAAAATTCAGATAACTCTCAACACATAGAAACTCTTACACCTAGATATTTTCAAATAGAGACTGTGTCTGTACCCCGAATTAGTAAAAACAAAAAACTTCCAAACCCATTTAATGGTAAAAATTTAATTGATGTTCAACAAATAAAAAATAGAGATAATAATGCTAAACAAATGATAAAACTCGGGTTGTTAAATATTAGATCCCTTTCTTCAAAATCACTTATTGTTAATGATATTATCAAAGATAATAATCTAGATGTGCTGTGTTTGACAGAAACTTGGCTAAAACCGGACGATTACATTACTTTAAATGAGTCTAGTCCTCAAGGTTATGATTATCGACACAATGCCCGTCAGAAAGGCAAAGGGGGAGGTGTTGCTGTAATCTATAGTAATATTTACAGTATTAGTCAGAAGTCTTTCAAATATAATTCCTTCGAAACTATGGTACTTTACGTAACATTATGTAAGTTGACATTTGTGCTGGCTACTGTATACAGGCCACCAGGACACAATACAGACTTTATCAAAGAATTTGCTGACTTTCTATCAGAGTTAGTACTAGCTGCAGGTAAAGTCCTTGTTGTTGGTGATTTTAATATTCATGTAGATAATAAAAAAGACGCATTAGGATTGGCATTTGCAGATATTCTAAACTCTATTGGTGTTAGACAACATGTGTCAGGACCCACTCATTGTCATAATCATACTTTAGATCTAATATTGTCACATGGAATCGATATTGATGCTGTTGAAATTCTGCAGCAGAGTGACGACATCTCAGATCATTATCTAGTCTCGTGTATACTACATTTAGTCAAGGCGGCTAAACTGCCTCCATGCCATAAATATGGTAGAACCATCACTTCTACCACTAAAGATTGCTTTATAAATAATCTTCCTGATCATTTTCATCGCCTTAGCATACCAGACAGCTTAGAAGACCTCGATGTTGCAACAGAAACTATTGCCTCTGTCTTTTCCAGCACATTAGACTCAGTTGCTCCTTTGCGTTTAAAAAAGATTAAGGAAATTAATCCAATGCCATGGTACAATGACCACACTCGGGCCCTAAAGTTAGCAGCCAGAAAAATGAAGCGCAGCTGGAAGAAATCAAAACTAGAAGTATTTCGTATTTCGTGGAGAGAGAGAATGATTGAGTACAGAAAGGCCTTAAAATCTGCTAGATCTGCCTATTTTTCAAAACTCTTAGAAGAAAATAAACACAACCCTAGGTATTTATTTGATACAGTGGCTAAATTAACAAGAAATAAAGCTTCAACTTCTGATGTTTCCAAAGAGCACAGCAGTAATGACTTTATGAACTTCTTTACTTGCAAGATTGATAATATTAGAGAAAAAATAATAACCATGCAACCGTCTACTACAGTATCGTGTCAGATAGTGCATTGTAGTGTCCCTGAGGAAAAATTCAATTCATTTACTGCTTTAGGAGAGGAAGAATTGTCTAAACTTGTTAAATCATCAAAATCAACAACATGTATGTTAGACCCTATACCGACTAAGCTATTGAAAGAAATGCTTCCAGAGGTCATAGACCCTCTTCTCAATATCGTCAATTCATCTTTATCATTAGGATACGTACCAAAAACTTTTAAGCTGGCTATTATTAAACCTCTTATTAAAAAACCACAACTTGATCCTAGAGAATTAGTCAATTACAGGCCGATCTCAAATCTCACTTTTCTGTCAAAAATACTAGAAAAGGCAGTATCATCACAGCTATGTTCCTTTTTAGAAAGAAATGGTATCTGTGAGGATTTCCAGTCAGGATTTAGACCGTACCATAGTACTGAGACTGCTCTCATTAGAGTTACTAATGATTTGCTCTTATCATCAGATCGTGGTTGTATCTCTCTATTAGTGTTACTGGATCTTAGTGCAGCATTTGACACTATTGATCACAATATTCTTTTAAATAGACTCGAAAATTATGTTGGCATTAGTGGAATTGCATTGTCATGGTTCAAATCATACTTATCTGACCGTTATCAGTTTGTAGTAGTAAACGAAGACATGTCATATCGATCACAAGTTCAATATGGAGTACCACAAGGCTCAGTACTAGGACCGTTACTGTTCACTCTGTACATGCTACCCTTGGGAGATATCATTAGGAAGCATGGCGTTAGTTTTCACTGTTACGCTGATGATACTCAGCTCTATATTTCTTCGCGCCCTGACGAAACTTACCAATTCACAAAATTAACGGAGTGCATAGCTGATATAAAAAATTGGATGACCAGTAATTTCCTACTACTAAATTCAGAAAAAACAGAGATTCTAATTTTTGGACCAAAAACTTCTTCACGTAATAACCTAGAATATTGTCTAACACTTGATGGCTGCTCTGTTAAGTCTTCGTCGTCAGTTAGGAACCTAGGTGTGCTCTTTGATACCAATCTTTCATTTGAAGGCCATGTTACTAGCATCTGTAAAACCGCATTCTTCCATCTTAAAAATATATCTAAACTACGACATATGCTCTCAATGAAAAATGCAGAACAGTTAGTTCATGCGTTCATGACCTCAAGGCTAGATTACTGTAACGCTCTACTGGGTGGTTGTTCTGCTCGCCTGATAAATAAACTACAGCTCGTACAAAATGCAGCAGCTAGAGTTCTTACTAGAACCAGGAAGTATGACCATATTAGCCCAGTTCTGTCAACACTGCATTGGCTTCCTGTTAAACATCGTATAGATTTTAAAATCTTGCTAATTACTTACAAAGCACTAAATGGTTTAGCTCCCCAGTACCTGAGCGAGCTCCTAATTCATTATAGTCCTTCACGTCTATTGCGATCTCAGAATTCAGGCCAGCTGATAATACCTAGAATATCAAAATCAACTGCAGGTGGTAGATCCTTCTCCTATTTGGCACCTAAACTCTGGAACAATCTTCCTAGCATTGTTCGGGAAGCAGACACACTCTGTCAGTTTAAATCTAGACTAAAAACGCATCTCTTTAACCTGGCATACACATAACACATTACCAATTTATATTTCCAAATCCGTTAAAGGATTATTAGGCTGCATAAATTAGGTCAGCCGGAACCGGGAACACTTCCTATAACACCTGATGTACTCGTTACATCAGAAGAAGAATGGCATCTACGCTAATATTAGTCTTTCTGTTTATCCCGAGGTTCACCGTAGTCAACCGGATCCGGGCCGTATCCAGGTGAGACCAAGGACCTGCACCTTGACACGACCACAACGCAGCCCTGAAGTATCAGCAGAGATTGAGTCAACTAGATCATCCCCTGTGAAGGCCTCATCGACACGACAGCCACGACACAGTTCCTCAACAACCGTCCATACCGGCGTGATGAATACGATCCTCAATTGGATGGAACTGAAATAAATACTTTTAATGTTGCGATCCTATTGGACTTATGATAGCAACCTGAATTGTAACAAAGCACTGTTGGCCAGAGGAGAACTGGCACCCCGACTAAGCCTGGTTTCTCCCAAGGTTTTTTTTCTCCATTTTAACACCAATTTGCCACTTGTCTGCCACCTGATGTCACCTGATGGAGTTTGGGTTCCTTGCCGCTGTCGCCTCTGGCTTGCTTAGTTGGGGACACTTGACTTGACATTTTGATATTCAACAGTGCTTTTGATCTGCCTGCATTGACACTATTCTTTAAGAGCTGCTGTGCAGTCAAACAATGTACCAGTTATCAATGTAAAGCTGCTTTGACACAATCTACATTGTAAAAAGCGCTATATAAATAAAGGTGACTTGACTTGACTTGCATCATGCTCGCCTTCACCAGCACCGCGCACAGGGGCACACAGGTGTCGTTCAGTTCTGTGCGATCGAGAATCATACTGAGTAAGTGCACAGATGTAATATTTTACAGATGTAATAGTGTTTACATCGTCATAATACAAAAGTATATGTTCTTGTACGAAAACTGCTGTCTTTCTTATGCATGGCCATTATTGATTGATAGTGATAATATTATAATTTCTTTGATTGTGTTATCAACATGAGTAAGTGCACAGTAATATTTTACAGATGTAACTGTAAACATCATCTTAATTCAAAAAGTATATGTACATGTATGGCATTACAGAAACTGTTGTCTTTGTTGTGCATGGTGATAATATAAAACTCATATGAGTTTTCAGACTTTATTTTAGCTAGTTTTGGCTAGCTTTTGACAAAATCGCCTTACAATGTCACTTACAAATCTTTGTGTATATATGCTCAAATGTAAATGCTTGTAATGTGACACTCTCTAAACATATTTGTAATATATATTCAACTCTCTAAACATATTTGTAATATATATTCACCCAGTTTTGGTTAGTTTATCATACATGTGGTCTACATCATCATAATACAAAAGTATATGTTCTTGTATGACATAACAATAACTGCTGTCTTTGTTATGCATGGCCATAGTGATAGTGTTATCAGCATGCTCATGCTTTTCTTTTTCTTTTTCTTTTTTTACACAGATGTGACAATAAAAAATTTCTAAACACCTGTTCCAAAGAGATCCCAAGAGATACGATAAACACATGGCCCCCTGACCTTTCTGATCAGCTGATACCATTCTACACAACACAGCACAAAACCATGAAGTGGTACAGAAAGATTTTTTTGCACTTCTTGGACATTGCTTCCACCAACTCTTTCATTTTGCACAAAGAGCTATTGTCTGCATGATTGTCTGTATGATTACTACAGTCTTCAGTGTCACGATCCTTCAGAAATCATTCTAATATGCTGATTTGATACTCAGTTATTATCAGTGTTGGAAACAGTTATAATGGTATATCACTGACTGGAAGCAAGAATTTTTTTTTCTCCACTGCAAAGAAACACCAAACACCTTGGAATGCCAGCTAAGTGATGTTCACATATCTTTGAACAGGATTTATTTCCAGGTAAAACTGTATACTCAAAATGTGCCCTCATTTACTTTAAATGTGTTTCATTTATATTGTTAACTGTATTCTGAATAAACTACTTTGTACTTTGATTAATTTTCCCTCACATAGCCTTCCTACCTGCTCATTATGCAGGTCATTATGCGGGTATTTGTCTTCTCAGGTATGAATCACAGCATTATTCATGAAGATTCACGCCTCCATGCATACTGTCTTATAAAATTTAAATCATTATATTGTTTTATATGAACGAGTAGGCAGGATAATTTTTACATCATTTTGAAGCAAAAACTCTAGCCTACAACCTCCAATACCCAGAAGTCTTGTGAACACATATTTATTATTGGTTTTGTGGCCGTATTTCAGTGACTTAAGTTTTTTTGTTTTTTCAATAACCACGCATAAACGTTATTTCCTCAAAAATGCAAACACGTACATCTATTTTTCTCACGTATTATTGTAGCAGAGTTTGTGCTGAATACAGCAAAATTACCTGTTGGCCAATAGTATTTTATAAGTAGCTGAAATAAGCACAAATGTACGGAAGCCCTAAACGGCCATGGATTATTATTTTTTTCTATCTTGTTTTGTCGTGATCACAACTTATTTTCTCGTGATCTCGAGATAACAAAAGTTGTTTTCTCGTGATCACGACTTAATCTGTGCTGTAAATTACACAAATGTGCCAACAGGTGTCAGTATATTACCAAATATAACTGATGATGTGCAGTAAATTTCCACTTTACTGTATTAGTTCATATTGGCCCAGATTGTACGAGTTTCGGACAGAGAGAGTCTTCGTGATCGCTTTATTTTGTGCAGTATTGTGTGCATTAAGTAATTAACTTAACTGTTAAATGATTGAATATGATTATTTTGCATGAAAGTGTATCTGTTATCGTTCTGACTAGTGCATGACTCACCACAGTTTCACGACCGCAATAGTTCGGTGTGATACTAAACTTATTGCTTATTAAAACTAATTTTGTTGTCACTGTATAGTATTCTGTTTGCACCTTATTGTGTATCTTTAAGATGCCATTTTAATCATCGCAGTTTCAGTGTTCGTTTCACTCACTCATTGTATATTGTTAAGAATTGAGAAGAACATGTTTTATCCGTCGATCAGATGCGTGTGAAAGTTGTGTTCGTTACTATAGCAACAGTAGAATCCGGGTACAGTTTCAGAATCAATCACTGTAAAAAGAACTTTTATGTCCAGATGACAAGAAAACAACTTTTGTTATCTCAAGATCACGAGAAAATTAAGTCGTGATCACGAGAAAACAACTTTTGTTATCTCAAGATCACGAGAAAATTAAGTCGTGATCACGACAAAACAAGAAAAAAAAAATAATCCATGGCCGTTTAGGGTTTTCCATACAAATGTCAGGGCATGTCAAAACATCTCAAGGCCCCCAGAATCACTCAGACCCCTGGGGGTTAATAAACTGGTAAATTTTATATCCGTAAAACAACTCTAACGAACTGTAATAAAGTGCGTGCTCTCCCTTTCTGCCATGACCAGTATCGCTCCAGAGAGGATCACGAACAGTTTGTACTTCTCCATCCTTCAGGAGCAACTTTTGTGCAAAACCTGCTTTATAATGACCCTCATTCACAAAGCATAATGAATCATGCAGACATAAATGAATTTCGGTAGAGGGAGAATTTTCTTCGAAAACAAAATTAATCCACCTCGTCTTCAGCGGCTCAGGTTTTGGGAGTAAATGGAGAGAGCTATGTGGATTAATACATCCAGCTACAGAACACCTAAAATGCTTGGGAGACATTCTCGTCAGTGCAGCAATGGCGGACTGTGTACAACTTGCTGTGAACTCACTCAGGATGGTTCTATGTTAAAACAGCAGTGTCTGTCAACATTCGTGGGCGGGGCCTGTGGCTAATGTAACATCACATTAGCAACATGGCTGAAAACAGGTTGTTGGGAGACACTGCTTATGATTTATAGGGATTAAAAAAAGGAGTGGGTGGATTTTTATCACTATAGGGTGATTGTGTACACACACTGCCAATACACATTGATGTCCAAACACCATGCAAAAGTGAATTTTGCATAATAGGTTCCCTTTAAATTGAAAATAACTAAATATTTTATTTTAACAGAAAACTGCAGGGAGCAAATGATAATAAAACACTAGTGGCACACCTTAATGCTTCTCAATTGTTGAGAGAAGATTTATAATCAATTCTAATTTAAACATTTGGATAATATTTGGTGCAGGCTGCATATTCAATTCCATGTAATGAGTGCCCCAAACTCACTTACAAGAGTTTACTGCAGTAGACTCAAACTCAACTCCTGGCAGGCCACTGCCCTGCAGAGTGTATCTCCGCCATAATTAAACACATCTGATCTTGCTAATCAAAGTCATTTAGACTTTCCCTGCATCCCAATGTGCAAACTATCCCCCCCAAAATAGTATTGAATATTACTAATGTCACATACTATTTAGGATGGATAGTATGCACATTGAGACACAGGCTTAGGCAGGTGAGTTAGAGCTGGTTGGAGCTAAACTCTGCAGGACAGTGGCCCTCCAGGAGCTGAGTTTGGCCCCATTTACACTGCATGGTTCAAGTGACCCAATTCCGATTTTTTTCCTCCCATGTGGCACAGATTGGATATGAGCCACAACCGTGTAAGCAGGAAAAAAGCTCATGGATTCCGATTTTCACAGATCAGTTTCAGGCCTCATTCATATATGGAAATAAATCAGATACGAATCGGATACGTGCGTTTGCACCTGCCGTGTAAGCGGACAGATCGGATATTCCCCTGTAAATGTGACTCCTGCGTCATTGAAAAGTGAGTTTTTTTTAACATTTCACGGTACAGACATATCTATAACAAACAGAACATCTCTAGTTGACTGGCAGAGTATTAATTTTATTTGTTTGTGTTAAAAAAAAGGCAATCTGACGTTGAAATGTGTTGCTCTTGAAATCACACTGAGTGCTCGTTGCCACTGTGGTCAGTGACGACGGCTTGTGCACAGACACGCTCTTCAGTCCCGTTGTGGCGACTCTACCCATTCATTCCATTGAAATCACAAAATAAAAAGCACACAAACTTGTACCTGCCCTTGATATACAATCATTGATGAACGCATTGGTTTTAATGACTAAAAAAACCTAGTAAATGACGGCAGATTCGAACCCAGAAGCTGTGACATTTAACAAATATCTACTTGAGTGTTATTCAACTCGCATGCTTCCAGCGGAGCTGCGTACGTATACTGTCGTGAAGAGTTTATTTTATTTTGATATAGGGATGTAACTACTGCATTAAATGGTTTCTATATGAATTCATGTCAATAAATTAAACTCAATGTACCATTGAAATTTATTTGTGATGTCATATATGCTATTTTTGGTACGTTTCGCCAAGTGCAGTGTAAAAAGGAGACATCAGATACATGTCACTTTTAAAAGAAATGTAAGCATGTCGTCCAAAAAAAAAAACCCTGGATATGGTCAAAAGATCGGATCTGTGCATTAAGACTTGCAGTGTAAATGCGGCCTTTGAGATCACTGTTTTACTGTGAATCGAGATGCTCTGAAACACTGAAAACAGGATCATGAGCTGCTCGTTTGTAAATGAATTTTGGGCTGCATTTCACTCTGAAACATGGAGCATGTCAGAATGTATACTTATATAATTGCATTAAGACCTTCAAAATTCATAGTAAGCCATATCCCTTTGTCTCAAACATGTATTGTTAGAATTTATGAAAAAAATTGCCAGTCAACTAGTGAGTAACATTGTTTCGTATAATATTCTTTTGGCATGTGGTGTTAATTTTGAACCCTGGCTGAGATGTCAATGGTGTTCAGTACACAGCCACTAGATGGCACTCCTAGCTTGTTCAGTGCTATTGGAATCAAACCATGCATGAAATATATTATATTTGAAAAAGCATCATCTTGCAGTTTTAGTACTTGTTTAAGGCCATTTTGCCATTTCAATCTTTATACAGTTTACTCCTGTCCCTCCACCTCAACAATTTTTTTTCAGACTTTTGCAGTTCAAGTCAGTCAAGTCACCTTTATTTATACAGCACTTTTTACAATGCAGATTGTGTTAAAGCAACTTTACAGTGATAACTGGAAATAATTTTGGCTGCACAGCAGCTCTTAAAGAAAATGGCGTCATTGTCCAGATTAAGTAAATTCAGTATTGATTGATGTTGTAAAAATAAATAGTTAATTTATCTAGTTCACATTTAAATCTTCTCGATACGAACCCATAGACACTAAACATGGCATAATTGAGGTTACCTTAAATGTATCATAAAACATGTGAATACAATACTGAGTACAGTACAACAAACAGTAATAATGGATACCATTTCCTGGGGATATGCATGTTAATTTATAGAACTGTCTGTCTATGAATTAATGCAGGAAAGTCTGTTTTCTGTGGGAAAGATGCAGGAAAGATGCAGGTTTTCTGTGTGTCTCTTTGTCTCTGCTCTCCTCTGCTCTTCCATGTGGCAACCAACATTCTTTAGTGCAATAAAACTTGTAACTGAGAACTTCTCGGGGGATGGGGGACAGACCCCAGAGTGAGCTTTAAACCATTATTGGTTAACTATAACAAATAATTGTGTCTGATTTGTCTTAGTCGTTACATTGTGATAGTATTTTGCTAATTATTTTAAAAACCTTTACCTGAGTATCTCCAGCTGACAGTTTGAATTCTTCAGTCCATCAGAAAGAAGCTCCACTCCTGAATCCTGCAGGCCATTGTTACTCAGGTCCAGCTCTCTCAGGAAAGAGAATGAGGATTGTAGAGCTGAAGACAAACTTTCACAACACTGAGCAGTGAGATTACAGCACTGTAGCCTGTGTAGAGAACAAAACAACAGTAATGCAATAGTAATGTTTATTAGGTAGAATTTGTAATCTGGATCACAGATAATTTGGAAAAACTTTTGACTGAAGTGATGTAAGCAAAACTAAAAATGTTCTCTTTATAAAAATAACCAGTATTTTCAGTTTCGTCAATTTCTGATAAAATTAAGAATAATAAAATGGGTAAAAAACATGGGTAAAAAAATGATTTTTGCCTGATGCCTGACCCAGCCTGCCTGATGATGGAGATACATTGACATTTAATGTCATCACACATACATACATTTATTCATTTTTTTTCTGAACAGTCTTGGCCATCAAATCACCTGTGTGAGATCAAGGTCCAATTAAAAAGACCAACAGTGTATATAAATGAAAGTAAAAGAGACTCTTACAGTGCTCTTCTGGTGTTTTTGATCACTGGCAGCAGTCTCATCACTGCTTCATCAGATCCTCTGTATTTCTGCAGTTCAAACATCTCTTGAGTCTCTTCTGACATGAGGAGCACAAACACCAGAGCAGACCACTGAGCAGAGGAGAGATTATGTTCTGAAAGTTCTCCTGTGTTCAGATTCTTCTGGATTTCCTCCACAAAGTCATCTTGCAGTTCACTCAGACAGTAGAAGAGATTGATGGTCCTTTCCACTGATTTCTCCATCTCTATCATCTGTTTGATATAGTCAACAGTGTCTTTAACATTTTCTGTTTTCAGTTCCAGTCCTGGCAGTAGTTCCTGTAGGTCAGTCTGATTGGACTCCAGTGAGAGACCCAGGAGGAACCGGAGGAAAAGATCCAGGTGTCCATTCTTGCTTTCTAAAGCCGCCTTGATCGCAGCCTTATGAAGCTGAAACAGTGGCTTTTTGAAGAGTTTCTGTGTTTTTTTTTTCCAGGATTGAAGAAATGGGTTTGCTTTCTTGTCTTTGTTAATAAAAAACACATATAGAGCAGCAAGGAATTCCTGGATGCTGAGATGTACGAAGCTGTAAACGTTTCTGGCTGCAACCTTTTCCTTTTTAAAGATCTGAGTGCATAACCCAGAGTACACCAACCCTTCATTGACATCTAGTCCACATTTCTCAAGATCTTTTTTGTAGAAAATCAGTTGACCTTTCTCCAGCTGTTTAAAGGCTAATTTTCCAAGCTTCAGAATAATCTGATCAAAAGACCTTGCATTGGCTTTTGGTTCAGGCTCATCACAGTATTTTTCTTCCATCTGTTGTTGCTGAGAAATTAAGAAGCTTGTGTACATCTCTGTGAGAGTTGTGGGAGTTTTGTCATTGCTCTCTCTAGCCAGTAGAGGCTGAAGAACAGTGAGAGAGATCCAGCAGAAGACAGGAATGTGGCACATGATGTACAGACTCCTGGATTTTCTGATGTGATGGATAATGTTTCCAGCAACCTCAGAACTGCTGTTTTTGATGAAGTATTGCTCTTTCTGCTCATCATTAAATCCGCGCACTTCAGTCACCTGATCAATGTAGTTTCGGGGTATCAGACTGGATGCTGCTGGTCTGGATGTGATCCAGATGAGAGCAGAGGGAACCAGATGTCTCTTTATCAGGCTTGTAAATATCTTACCCACTGTTGTTTTTTTGTGAACATCTGTAAATCTGCCACCCTCTTTAAAGTTTAAATTGAAGCGACATTCATCCAGCCCATCAAAAATGAACAAGACCTTACCATCACCTTCAGGTAGAGAGTGCAGTTCTTTAGGATCACTAAAGAAGTATTCGTGAAGTAGTCCCATGAGACTGCTGTTCTCTGTAATCAGGTTTAGCTGACGAAAAGGCAAAGGGAAAATTAAGGCTATATCTTGATTTTCTTTTCCCTCAGCCCAGTCAAGAATGAATTTATTGACAGCGACAGTTTTTCCCACTCCTGCGATCCCCATTGTCAGCACTTTTCTGTTTCGTCGACCCGTGTCATGCTGGACTTTAAACATGTCATTACACTCGATTGGCTTTTCCTTGGCAGTCAATCCATTGTGACTCGATTCGATCTGTATCACCTCGTGGTCATTCACTCTTCCTCCAGTCACATTCTCCACCACATATAAATCAGTGTAAATATCATTCAGGTATTCTTGCTCACCCATCTGTGAATTAGCAACCAATATCCGCTTGTAGTCCTGTTCTAATTTGTATTTCAGTTTATGGCTGGTCTTTGTGAAATCATCATCTGCAGTTGAGCCTTTAGGAAAGATGGAAGACAAAGAGAGAAAAAGACTAAAGCTGGGCATACAGTGTGCGATTTCAACAAGGTTATCAACTCAACTCACTCTGTGTGAGTATATTGCATGCGATGTAAAGCCAAAGGTCCTGATGTATGTGCTCACATTATACGGTCTGATCATCAAGCTGCAACTTGACTGCTCACACTATCCATGTGAAATATGTGTTGTAAACCCTTGTGCCAGGTTGCGGCGAAAGACCATGATATCATGTATTATCAGCTATCAAGGATTTGGCATTTCCAATTTATATTATCATGATTATTATTATTATAAGGGTAGGCCTACTGTTATTATTAAATTGATATTACAATTTATTTGCTTTGCAATAATTTCCTACCACATAACCAACGCGCTGCGAGGATAATAAAAATATTAGATAGATTAGTTTACTCCTCATTGAAAGTGATTTAAAAACATTTAGGTTTATTACACAATGAATTATAGGCCTACAGTAATTAAAATTATTAACAGTCTATAATATGTCCAAACACTGCAACAATCAGACATCAATGAAAATTAAAAGCAGCTTTATTTAAAAAACATGACATATATAAAATAACATATACATTATATAAAAACATATCTAAAATATGAGCACATAAAATAAATTAGGACAGATATATACTGTTATCAGCATATGTTTAGATTCGTCTCTCGTCGTCTCTGAGAAAATATGAGCCCTTAATGAAGTGCCAGTTGCTGAAAGCTCATCAGTTTTTACTTTTATTTTCTGTAGTGAATAATTGACTGGGATTTGAGACTTCTTCACCATAATAACTTTCACGCAAAGTTTGCACATTGCTTTTGTGATAAACATTAACGTGTCAGACATTCATCCGACCATCCGATTGCCACTCGGGAGAGGTTAATCTCCTCTCGTTTTAAAAATATTAACAATATTTTAAATGATATGGCTGTAGTGTAGAAACTTAGAAACAACAGCATTTATAGGTGTATTTATAAACTGCTTACTAATGTCTATTAATGCTTTATAAATTATGAATTGACTATTTACCAATGCTTAACTAATGCTTCATAGTGTGCAGTTATTATAAAGTGTTACCAGATTTTCTGATGCACATTTTAAGACCATGCTATGTGATTTTATTTAGAGGCAGAAATTATATTATATTATAATATTCTATACAGTGATAAAGGCTATGTAGATTAGCATAGCATTATAAATATACATTATCCTTATGAAAATAACCAAGATTGCTTGAATGCAGATACACCATATACTGTCAAAATGGTCTGTTAATTCTCTTCATGTTTAATTAATCATAACGTCTCTATCTACATTTCAAATGCAAATTTCATACGGATTACATAATCAGAGAGAGTAGCCTATTTCTTTTAAAATGTTTTGTTTAAAAGTGGATATTTCAAGCTTTCTATAGATATATTTCTCATGTCTGTGAGGCAAGTAGCCTTATAAGCTGAGTTTCAGTTATGAGACGCGCTCCAGTTCACGTCTAATGCAAGTGATCGCGCCGGCGCCTCCATTATGTTGTCTGCTTTATTTGATGAAACACTGATTAAAATTAAGATACAACTTATACAAAACGAAAATCACTTTAACGAAAGGTTTGCTACAAAACATGTCTCCCGATATATTGCGCATCTTATGATGTAGCTATCCTATCTTACTTGTGCTGTTCACTTTTCATAATCAACATGAAAAAAAAAAAAAAAAAAACATTATTTAAAGATAAATATGAAACTAAAAATGTTTTCACTCACATGCCCTGCTGTGTAGAGAATCTCCTCTGTCTTATTAGACGACATGATTTTTGTTGAATTGGGTCCAACAAATGAAATGAACTTTACTGATAAATTTCTGCCAAATGAACCAAATGAACCAAATGAATAAAAAGAACTTAGGGTTGATATGGTTGATTTGATCACTCAAGGTTTGCAAAAAGAACAAGACAAAATTTCAAAGAAGCAGGCCAAAAAGGAGAAGAAGAACCACTAGGATGGGACAACTGAAGATGGACTCAAAAGCCAAAGAGATGATTAAATTACTGACACAGCAACAGAAAATTAATTTGAAATTGATTATGCTCATAAAACAATCATATGCTTTGAATACTTTTATGCGTGAAATGGAACAGATTACAAACGACGTTGAAGCTTTGACCACAGAAGCTTCAGCACCAGTTGTATCTGGAAATTGTTTAAATAGAAATGATGTTTTTCCTGCTGAGTTTCTGAGAAATGAGGCCAAGATATATTTTTAATTATAGCTAGAAGTGTTAAATGGAAACTAAAGCGAAGGTCTCATGCTTTAGCGATTAAAATGTGTTAGAATTTGCAGAATGTGTTGCTGTTTGCAAAAGGTGTTGCGAGGCAAGCAGAGGTGGGTAGAGTATCCAAAAACTGTACTCAAGTAAAAGTACAAGTACTTATAGAAATATTTACTCAAAGTGAAAGTAATAATCTTAATAGTTACTTGAGTAAGAGTAAAAAAGTATCCAATGAAAAAACTACTCAAGTAGCTCGTTACTAGTTACTTTGTAACAACAATAGCATGTTATTATTTGGATAGATATTTAAATTATTATCATAATTAGATACCTTTGCAACAAACACAAAAGAGACAAGCATTATTTCTGGCATCTGTAGCCCGAATATTATTGCGTGTCCTTTGCTTTGTATATTAATAACGTATACAGCTAAATTTGAAAGAAGAAAGAGAGAAAACTCTTTACATGTGCTCGCACTCATAACCGCTGAACATCTGAACACAAACAATGATCAAATACACATTGACGGATCTTCTTCTGTCTGTTCTCCAAAATGTAATCAAATGTATATTTCAGCAGGTGCGTGTAAACTGGTTAACTCTGTCTACGCAAAGGCGTTCATTTTCAAGACGAACAGGTCACCGGCGCCACCACTAACCCACAAATTACCACAGGACGGCGGGTGTTCATTTCATACTCTCTGAACAATGGTAGCTTATTTAATGTATAAATTAAGATATATGTCCATAAAAACAGTAAAGAAATGCTACATACTTTGTTATCGTGGCGTAATAATCTGCTTGGTTGTAAAATGTTGGCTATTGTCTGTATGAATTGAAATCAAATGAAATCGATACCTGTATGGAATTGTTCACAGACAGCATAGGCAGTTTAACTAATAAAGATCTTCATCGGTGGCAAAGAATAGGATGCATTTGCAGATTTGCTTTTAATTGACTGTAGGTCCACTGCCACCGCCAACGCTCCGAGTGAGAAACCACTTCAGACGATTCAGTGCATGCAGGAACTGAACAAATCATTCAAACTGATTTGCGAACCAATTTAGACAGTTTTGACAACTTGTTTGCTCAAGTCTTTGAACAGAATCGACTCAAAAGAGTGATTCATTTGAGAATGGGGCATCGTTCATGAAAAAAGGAGACAGCGCGCTTGGAATAAACTACGCATTTCTTAACATGTACAGTATTGCATTAAAATAAAGTAACGAGAGGAACGTCGCCCAACGTAGCGAAGTAAAAGTACAGATTTTTCATTAGAAATGTACTCAAGTTAAAGTAAAAGTACCCACATTTAAATCTACTCTAAAAAGTACACATTTTCCAAAAAACTACTCAAGTAAATGTGACAAAGTAAATGTACTTCGTTACTACCCACCTCTGGAGGCAGGCTGCAACTAAACTTCGTATCTTATGCTTTGCATGCAACAGGAAACTGTGAAGTGATAGGGGCTGTACTCCTATGTACAAATAAGGAAAATATTCTATTATGAAAAGTACGGAAGCCTTAAACGGCCATGAATTATTATTTTTTCTATCTTGTTTTCTCGTGATCACGACTTAATTTTCTTGTGATCTCGAGATAACAAAAGTTGTTTTCTCGTCAACGCGACATAAAAGTTCTTTTTACAGTGATTGATTCTGAAACACACTGGACCCGGATTCTACTGTTGCTACAGTAACGAACACAACTTTCACGCGCATCTGATCGACGGATAAATCATGCGCTCTTATATCTTGTGGATATTTCAGCAAAATGTTTACTTCACTTAATAATAAAGTTTACAATAAATAAATACATATAGGCTAATCAATCACTGTTCAATAAATGTACGCTAAACATTTTATTTGTGTAATTAACATGTTTAATAATCAACAGAGCATTCAACACCTCAAGCGCTGCCTTCAGAAAGATGCCAGATTATTCTATAATTCTAAAAACTTTTAGATTAAGGCTATAAATCATATTTCTTATCAATATACATTAAGTGAAATAGTGAGATAAACAAACACTGAAACTGCGATGATTAAAAAAGCGTCTTAAAGATACACAATAAGGTGCAAACAGAATACTATAAAGTGACAACAAAATTAGTTTTAAAACTGAGTCATGCAACAACAGATACACTTTCAAGCAAAATAATTATATTCAATCATTTAACAGTTAAGTTAATCACTTAATGCACACAATACTGCACAAAATAAAGCGATCACGAAGACTATCTCTGTCCGAAACTTGTACAATCTGGGCCAATATGAAATACAGTAAAGTGGATATTTACCGCACCCCATCAGTTATATTTGGTAATATACTGACACCTGTTGGCACATTTGTGTAATTAAGAGCAGAGATTAAGTCGTGATCACGAGAAAACAACCTTTGTTATCTCGAGATCACGAGAAAATATTAAGTCATGATCACGACAAAACAACTTTTGTTATCTCAAGATCGCGAGAAAATTAAGTCGTCATCACGACAAAACAACTTTTGTTATCTCGAGATCACGAGAAAACAAGATAGAAAAAAAATAATAATTCATGGCCGTTTAGGGCTTCCGTAGAAAAGAGGATGTGATCTCTGGAAACTGTATATTGGAAAATTTGTAACAGAAGTTTGCCACACCTCGGGCGAAGGCTTTCTCATTTTTTATGTTCTGTTTTTTATTCTGTATCTTGTTATTAAAACGAAACAATTGTATTTGGTGATTCGTAAACCTCCCTATAACAAGTCTCAGAGAGAATTACATAAACTATTATCAATACCTGCAATTAAATTACTTACATCGAGCCTCAAGAGCATCGGATCCTGACAGAGCTGGTGTGGACTCCACCTTGAGATCTCTAATTATCGTGCAACATTCTCAATCCAAACAATCAGAAGGTAAGGCCAAATCTTTTGATGCTGAAAAAGGATTGTAGAGATATGCGTTTGATAAATTAGTAATTGAAGGGCAGGCACGTGCACACATAGACATAAAGTGGGACTTGAGCACCTGCCCATTTTCTTTCTTGAGAGAAAGTGCCCTTTTTTCTAGGGTGCTTTTTTTTTTTTTTTTTTTTTTTTTTTTAAATAAATGAATATATATTCCTGTTCGCGCACAGCTTCCCTGTCAAACAAATATATTTACTGAATAAAAAAATACTATATATCAGTTCGAGTTCAGATGCCCTCCCTCCGCTACACGTCATTCATTCCCGCATGCACGCGCGCCACGCCCCGCCCCGCCCCGCCCCGTGTTTGTTGCTGGCTGATAACTTGTGACAACTATGCTCGGGAAAAGACAACAGCTGTCTGGCGATGAGAAACGAAAAAGAAAAAAGCCCTAGAATCCCATGCATCTCTTTCAGGTAGCCTATGTATGTTCACAAACGTGAATTTTTTGGCTATTTAAGGGTGAGATTATTTATACGTTTAACGCTGCGTTAATAATTTGACCATCAGCAACGCATCTGCCTGATTTGATACTAATGCAATTTGTCATATTATAATTTCAATTATTTTAATGTGCTATGCATTGCGTTTTGAACCATGGTAAAGATATCTGTAGGGCTGTCAATACCGGAAGAGGAGCATTCCATGGACGCGAATGTATGAACTGCATTATTAGACAGTTTTCTAAGCATGCACGATTTATTAAAACCATTTAAAAATCATAATACAGCATTGCATAATGCCATCATTCCTAAATCTACGCTTAGTTACACAGGAGAATATGTTACATCAATAAAAGTTTAAACCCTCGCTTTGAGTGTGCATGTTTAATGTCCACATATTCTTGTTGAAGAAATTACAGAGGCTGTAGCATTTCAATAATAAAGTGTCAGAATATTATTATTATTATTATTATTATTATTATTTAACTAATGTTATATTTTTAATTATGCTGGTTGGCCAAAAACAAGGATTTGATCGTGCTGTGTAGCAACAACAATCACCAGGCTTTTGGCGCCCTCTGCAGGCATTTGTTATAATACACATTATGTACTTGTAACATTTCAGGGGAAAAAAAACTCTTGGGCCCAGTTTCACAGACATGGCTTAGCCTAAGCCAGGATTAGGCCTTAGTTCAATTAGGATATTTAAGTAGCTTTTATAAACATACACTAGAAAAAAAAAACATTACTGTTGTGCAGTTACTTTCAGTTAAAACAGCTAAAACATGCATTTTAGTCTAGGACTAGCTTAAGCCTTGTCTGTGAAACCGGGGGTCAGTGTATTTTAAATATGCAGATTAGCTTGTTTTGGTTAATTTAGAAGAAATCTGCAGATGCAAACAGACGGAGGATAGTAGGTTTAAAACAAACACCATCTAAATGTGTATTTTGGAAGTTTTCTTCCCATTAGAGTAAAAGAAGACTTGGAAGCAAAAATAGACCAAACTCTTAAAATTGTCCACAACATGAAAGAAGTATTCCAATAATACCAAAAGAATTAAAACGATTTATTGATCCGTGCAAAATAAACAAATCATTAGTGAAACTATGTCCTTCTCCTCATGCAGTTATTATTCTAAATATATATAGCTACTTGAAAATAGTATTGTAGAAAACACACACTGTGGCATAGTTTCCTTTGCTGTTGCCTGCTCTTGTGATAAACCTAGTGAATACTAAAGAAGACAAGGTCTCTGTGTGAACTGATTATTCTGTAGAAATCTGTGGAGTATGAAACAATTGCGTGAGTGTGAGGGAATTAAAATAAGGAAGTCAGAGTTGTGTTAATATATTTAACGTTTTTTTTTTAAATAAATAATTATGAGAAGTGCCCTTTTTTCCACTTGAGCCCCTGCCCTCCAAAATGTCTGTGAGGGGGATATTAAATACAACATTTTGCATGGCAGTAGCAGCTGTGCGCGCTGCGTCTTCTTCTGTTTTATGTCAGATGGCAGCGTTAAGTTGAAATACCGCCACCTATTGTATTACGGTTATCACGATATATTGTCACACCCTTAAAGGTGCAATATGTAAGAATTTGGCAGTAAAATATCCAAAAACCACTAGGCCAGTGTTACATATTTTGTTCACTTGAGTACTTACAATATCCCAAATGTTTCCAACTACTTGTAAATCTGGAGAAAATTGCAGTTTTAACCAAGGCTCCGGGATGTGTGAGGAGTTGCCTGTCAATTGCGTCATACCCGTGTTATCCTTGGTTTCCGGTTTTATTTTGTAGAAACCATGGAAACACCAAAGACGCTTTTATATATTACATGTTTTAATAGACAAAGGGAACAACTGTTTTGATATATTTATAGACAGAAAACTAATTATTGTTATATAGCTCAACACGTTTTATTGTCTTATTGCCTCAGAGAAAAACACTATTTTGTCAAGTAGTTAACATAGCATAATCCAACATGTTCTCCAACCAATACGCCTATATAGGTTGTTTGTCACTTCCCTGAAATACGACCCATAGGAGCGTTTACTAAAGTTGCGCCCCTATCGACAACAGGACACTTTCATTTTAATTCATGAAATACGACCCATAGGACCGTTTGCTAACGTTGCGCCCCTATCAACAACAGGACACTTTCATTTTAATGCATTGTTCCCTTTTATCTGTGTCATATTTTGGGTTTCGCGTAGCTCAATTGGCAGAGCATTGCAATATATAACAATATGCAATCATGTGATCATGCGATCGTGAGTTCGATCCCAGGGAATGCATGTGCTCATAAAGTGTATATGCGCTATAAATCACTAAGGGTAGGTTTAGGGGTGGGATAGGTGTAGTCATTCATTAAAAAAAAAAGAGTTTTGCTGAATGGAAATAGGACAAATGGTGAAAAAAGTCCGCATTTTGATTGGTAATGACAGTCATACGTCATTTCATAACGACAGACGTAACACGACACTGTCATTATTTTTACGCCAGCTAGAGGGCGCATGACTTTAAAACGTAAATATAGGTCGTAATAGGTGCTTGAAAAACGACCTATAGGGTCTTTTTTTTTGGAGGACAGTCTGCATAATCAGATGCTGCTTTATTTTTAGTAACAGTAATACAGCATTTTCTCCGTTATACAATACGTTTTAAAATTAATTGCATGCCATTTATCAACACAAGCCATCCAGCATTTAATATGATATTCTAAAATCGATCTTGCTTACTGCAGTGTGTAACAGTGTCTCACAGCAGCTGCCGAGCAACGCACAGAGTAATGTTATAACATCATTTTCAACGCTCTCAAATGTATCTAATATGATAAACAGAGCTGTGTTACCTCATACTCATGATTGGAAAAGCGGAAGCGGCGCCGGCGACTGTGGCATAATAAAAGTCACACTGCTCGCGAGGCGTGTGTTGCGCAATCGCTCCAGCGGCCTCGTTCAGCTCCCACAACACTCGGTCCTGCTCTGCTTCATACTACAGTAACGTTAATAATCACATCCATGAACATGATTTCTGCCCGAGTCCTATCCCGATTATTTTCCACCGGCCATGAGGTGAAGACCACATGTCCCAAGATTCTGCGCTCAAACTTGGCATCATCAAGCTACACTTTTGTTTTGAATAGGCCTCTAGCGGACAGAAAAGTTTACATATTGCACCTTTAATTAACACGATATCGATTTTTCATGTTTTGAATATCACGGATATCGTATATACTGGGATACTGCAACATATATATATCATATAATAATTATATAAATCATAGACAAATCATTAAATAATTCTAAGTAATTGTCATTAAAGCCAGACAATGTCATTGTTTTTTTTTTGTTTTTTTTTCATGGCCTGTTGAAAGTACCTTGTTGATGCTTTTACACTTTTAAATGTTCTTTTAAAGGAACACTCCACTTTTTTGAAAATAGGCTCATTTTCCAACTCCCCTAGAGTTAAACAGTTGAGTTTTACCGTTTTCGAATCCATTCAGCCGATCTCCGGGTCTGGCTGTACCACTTTTAGCATAGTTCATTGAATCTGATTAGACCGTTAGCATTTCGCTTAAAAATGACCAAAGAGTTTCAATATTTTTCCTATTTAAAACTTGACTCTTCTGTAGTTAAATCATGCACTAAGACCGATGGAAAATGAAAAGTTGTGATTTTCTAGGTTGATATGGCTAGGAACTATACTCATTCCGGTGTAATAATCAAGGAACTTTGCTGCCGTACCATGGGTGCAGCAGGCGCAATGATATTACGCAGCGCCTGTGACCCCCTGCTTGTACAGGGAGCGTGCCTTGCCACCATGGAGACATTTGTGAGAGACGCTGTGTAATATCATTGCACCCCGTTGTATAGTGGTGGAAGAAACCCAAACTGGATTTTATACCCTTTATCTATAGTCTGCAGGACCCATTGAGATATATTTGGTAGATGTATCCACTCTGCCAGAAAATCTACTAAGGGAACCACCCTCTCGAGGCTGGCTTCTGGTGTATTTAGAACAGCCATCTCAGTGACCTGAAGCATACTGGCAGGAACCAAACGATTTTACTGTATTTTTAACCCTCTGGGGTCTGAGGATTTTTGGGGCCCTGGAGAAGTTTTGACATGCCCTGACATTTGTGCTTTTTTCAGTTGTTCATAAACATACTAATGGAAAAGGTGTCATTACACTGTACATGTTTGTATTTTTGAAGGAATAACATTTATGCGTGATTATTGAAAAAACAAAAAACTTAAGTCACTGAAATTAAGCCACAAAACTAATATTATATATGTGTTCACAAGACTTCTGGGTATTGGAGGTTGTGGACTAGAGTTTTTGCTTCAAAATGATGTAAAAATTATTCATATAAAACAATATAATGATATAGACAAAGAGAAGACAAAGACCCGCATAATGAGCCCTTTCAGTCAGGTGGGCTATGTGAAAAAACCCTCTGTGATCATGCTGATAACAGTATTAATGTCCACTCTTGACAAAAAAAAAACATGATTTTTGTGATCTCATGCATGCACGTATTATTGAATAAGAAAATTTTGTATAGGCCTATTATAGTTTAAATTACAGTACCAGTCAAAAGAATGGACGCATTGCTATTATAATGTTCTTAAAAGAAGTCTCAAGTCTCTAACCGAATAGTGGTTTTCTATTTTAATATATTTTGCTATTGTGCAGTTGACAAACTATACATCATTTAAAAGATCTAAGACTCAAGTTTTACTCTGTTTTACTCTTATAGTGACCGTAATTTGTTAATAGCCTATAAAAGCATGCACATTTGGAGAAATATTGATGGATTCTCATATGTTTATGTCAATTTTCTATACAGAGGAGTAATATTTATTCAATACATTTATTGTCATCACTATGAGCGCTGAATACAGTGTTTTCAATTCATACTTGCAGCCGGAGGGCGCTCTGTGCACATTTAGTCCACAAATGACTCAGTGAAGAACAGGCATACCATGTGACATTCCAGGAACTAACAGAGGCTTCCAGAGATCGCTAACCATGGCTATAACATGCAGATAAACACTTTTGAAGATAATAAATACACAATTGCGACGATGTATACATGTATTGCCTCAGAATTTGCGTCTGAATAGCGCTAGCTCCGTGGGTGTGGCCGAATTAGTGGACAATGAGCTGACTCACAGATGTCTGACATGTGTCTCTCTTCATTCAGATTACATAAACAGAACATTTTTGTTTTCGATTTGACTTACACGATTTAAAACCTGACATTTCAACGTTTCTTTAGACATAAGTCTCATTTTTGTGTCATTAGTATGCACTAAGTTACAGTTCATTTTCTGAGAACTATCAGATTGGACTTTTTTTTCAGAGGGAGACGAAAGATCACGCATCATGTTTTCTTTATTTTTCAAAAAGCACAACATTTTGTTTTTACTCTGAGTGTACACAAATATAAAAGAAGATATTTCACAGATTAAAATGGTGTATAACTCTTAATTGTATGTGCAACATTGACGGAGTATTTTGAGTCTCTTTCATACTGATAAGAAAAAAGCAATGTGGTATCGCCGGCGCGACCAGCCGACCCCTGAGTGTTAACCCTCTCAGCGGATGTGAGTGACGCAGTGTCTTGTGAACCAAAAACCTACTTTAGCTCGATAATAATATTTTCTTAGAGCTGCTGTAAAGCCAAAACAATCTCTGTCAATTAGTTTTCCTATTATCACTATGAAGCTGCTTTGAAACAATCTGTATTGTGAAGATGACTTGACTTGTGAACACTGAAACACGATGAGGTGGTGAGGTACTGAGGTGTACACCACTCCACCCCGTGGGGGGCTGCCCTCAGAGGCCTCTCGACGACCGTATTTACAGGCCAAGCCAGGCCGGGGGCGCAAGCGGGACATCGAGGAGAAAGGCCCTGTCCTTGTCTTTTATATTGGATAGCTTGAGCCACAGATGTCTCTCCAATGCCACCAAGGCTGCCAGGGACCATCCCCTCACCGCCATCCAAATCCTTCAACAGATCAGCCTGATATGCTTGCAAAATCGACATTGTATGAACACATGCACCAGCCTGACCTGCTGCCATGTACGCTTTTCCCACTAACCCTGATGTTGTTTATAATGGCTTAATGGGAAGAGTAGGGGCCTCCAGGGACGATGCTGAACCCCATAGCCATATTCTTTCAGCCCCTTTATATCAGAATATATTTCTACTTGAGGGCTGAAACGTCTTGATGAATACAGCTTTTTGGAAGAATGGAAGGCCCCAGTGGTGAAGGTTATGTGTTTGGTGTGAGAAAGCGCTCATCTAGTTTGCTTTTTGGACGAGCGCCCTGTTTCTCGGCTGGCCAATCGATGTTTAACTTTGACACAGCGCGAGTTATCACCTCCACCAACTCCTCATATGCTGGGGAAAGAGATGGCGAGTCTTCTCCCCCCACTCCGACACTCAGTACATCCACCTCCTCGGAACTGGATGGCTGAAGTGACGGTCTCTCTACATGGGCAGAAGAAGCCACTGGGTGGGCTTCTGACACCAGAGAAGAGAGGGAGCGCTGGATCTTCCAGGTGAAGGCTGAGAAAAGGCAGCACCCATCTCAAACCCCTCTGAAAGATCCATTTGCGAACCCCATGATCTCTTTCTCCATGCTGCCTCAGCACCAGCGGGTCCAGAGCCATGGGGAATGCTAGCCTGATCACTTTTCTCAAAAAGTGACAGGCGGGAGCGGAGCATGCGAAGCGGCAGCCTCTCACAATGCTCGCAGTCAGCCCCCTCTAAGGCTGACAGAGCATGCTCCGCTCCCAAACACATAACACAAAAGTGTATCCCCACCCATTAGGAAACAAGAGCAGGGAGGAACACACTGCTTGAATGTTTGGTTCACCATTATAACAACTGTTTGATTGTAGCTCCACAATATCGGGACAGACAACAAAAAATAGCCAAAGAGCTACACAGAGCGCTTTGCTGAGGCATAAAAGCTAAAGACTGGTCTTCTCGGATGTGCTTTTATCCTTTCCTGGACATGACGTCAACCGCCTGTGACGTTCCCTCGAAAGGGAAACCTATAATGTGTTGTATCATCTCATGAATAATCAGAAGTCAAGTCAAGTCACCTTTATTTATATAGCGCTTTTTACAATGCAGATTGTGTCAAAGCAGCTTTACAGTGATAACTGGTATGTAATTTTACAGCTCTTAAAGAAAATAGTGTCAATGCAGGCAGATGCAAAGCACTGTTGAATATCAAATGTCAAATGTCAAGTGTCCCCAACTAAGCAAGCCAAAGATGACAGCGGCAAGGAACCCAAACTCCAACAGGTGACAAGGTGGCAAATAGGTGTTAAAATGGAGAAAAAAAACCTTGGGAGAAACCAGGCTTAGTCGGGGGGCCAGTTCTCCTCTGGTGAACAGTGCTTTGTTACGATTCAGGTAGCTATCATAAGTCCGATAGGATCGCAACATTCAATTTATTTATTCCAGTTCCATCCAGTTGAGGATTGTATTCATCACACCAGTATGGACGGTTTGTTGAGGAGCTGTGCCACTGGCTGTCATGTCGATGAGGCCTTCACAATGGATGATCTATTATGTACTTTGTTTGCGCAGAACAACAGTAATAATACTTACCTCTCTGTGGTTATAACTATTAACAGTACGATGATTTATAAGACACAATGAACATAATTCTTTTCCACTTAAGTTATAGAGTAATATATATCCCATAGTTTCATATTTTACTTTCCCAAGTCTCATCTTGACATTGTTTGCTTAAAGTCGTCATGAAATCAAAATTGACCCTATTTACTTTGTTTGCGCATATTACTAGTCTTGTGGGGAACAATTAATCCATGCAAGTTAATACACAGAAAAAAATTGTTTGCCGTAATCTTTAATCAAAATCTGAAAAGTTTCTTCCGGTCTGGTATGGCGTTCCTTCTCTGATGACGTCAGTTTGACGGCTTGGGTTGAAAACGCGTAAACCACTCCCCTCCAACCGATAGTCTGCTATGAGCGAGAGATGGAGAGGAGGAGCGCTAAAGTAAAACCCTGCCCTCTATTCAAAATTCTGTTTCACTTGGAAATACGTCACAACACTGGAGAAAAGTCGTTTGCAACTTCCGGTTCACGGGGACTTTAAGATCTCCACAGTATAATACTACAAATTATGTGTGGTCTTTTACTGCTTAAAGGATTAGTTCACTTTCAAAGCTTTGAAGCTCACCCTCAAGCTGTCACGTAACGTGTAATGGAAACAGCACGAAGACGAAGGAGAAAAATATAAACAGGATTTAATGACAAAACCCAGAATACTAACACTTACACATCTTACATTGACGAGAACGGACCGAGAATGAGGGAGAACACAGGGTATAAATACATTGGGCAAACAAAGGAACTGGTAAGATAATTAAAGAGGAACAGGTGAATGTAATCAAACAGTAAGAAACACTGGGAAACTGGGTCACAGGGAAACACAATGAAACATGAGGACTCTGACAGTACGCCCCCGTCTGGAAAGGCACGTCCTCGTGCCATGCAAGGTCCAACAGAGGAGGGAGGGAGGGCGGGGGCTCTGGAGGAGGACGAGGAAGAGGAGAGGAACAAAAACAGTCAATAAACAAAAACAGAACAGTCCATGGGGGAGTGGAGGGTGAGAGGAGCCAAGGGGGAGCCTGGAGCAGGAGGAGCCAGATGTTGGTCCAGAGACAAACCATGACGAGGCCCCAGGGTGGAGTCGAAGGTGGGAGGAGCCATGGTGGAGACTTGAGAGGCGCCACCCTGGGGACGGCTGATGGAGACGCCACTGGAGATGGAGATCCAGGTGGAGCTGGCATGCCGGAGAGCCCACACGACACTGCTGGAACTGGAGACCGAGGTGGAGCCGCGACGACAAGCATCCGAGGTGGAACACGGGAACCTGAAGTCTGAGACGGAGGAGGTGGGACTGAGGACGAAGGCAGAGCCGGGGGGAAGGCGGAGCCAGGCGGAACCGAAGGTGTGTAGAAGATTTTGTTATGGTAAAAGTGAGCAAAATATAGCATAATATGATGTGTTTTACTTTACAATTAAAATCACATGTGTGTCAGAAGTAGGCCTACATGTGCTGAGAACATGGTAGCATAAGGCCTGGTTCTAAAAAAGGTTTGCTGTGTATACAGAAATTTGAATCATAAAGAATGTGTGTATGAGTATGGAAAATTCTATTTTAGGCTAGAAGAAAGAGAAAAATATGGTCAAAATAACTTGGCCTCGGATCATGTCGCATGGTATAAATATGAGCCGAAAGCAAGGAAGAACAGTTGTTGCCTCTGTAGACATAACAGCTCCACTTTGTAATAAAGTGTGTATTCTGAATCAAAGATTTTGAGAAGTGTTTTGTTTTACAAAAAGAAGAAACTACCACATTTGGCACCCCAGATGGGACTGGTTTGATGCTGAGGAAAACCACAGAGAGGGGCTTCGGTGATTGACCAACGTAGGAAAAAAGTGGCCACAGGTGAGCAGTTTTATGCTTATTTAAATACTTGTGTTGGTCATCAGAGATGCTCAGTGTGGTGAGTTACTGAAAGCTTCACCAAATTCAAAGAACTAAAAGGAAAATAATCTTTGATTCTAGAATACTTGCATGTAGTGTGTCAGGCCTGGGTTAAGGAATTACTGATAAAGATATCAGTGGATCTGTGTTAATGCATGCACGCAGATGAAAAAACGTTCACGGTTACCGCTTTCATTAAACATAAGGTTGATAAAAGGTCTGCTCGGGTGAACGGGTTAAGTCTATTATATTACTTTGTGAAAGATCAAAGGGTAGTAGACTTGTCTAACTCAAAATACCGCTCTGTGACGACAGAGGACTGCATGGTTGAGACTAGGATTATCTATGATACCGCTTTGTTGTTGATCAGCAGAGGTCTGAATGGATAGATAATGTTTTTTTATATATGGTATTATTTATGGCATGTAGAATCAGGAGTTTGTGTCAGGGAGTGTAGAGTTAGTGTCTGTGTGATAGGCCTATGTGTGTGTGTGGAAGGTGTGCATACCAATATCTATAAATAAGCTCCTTTCCTCTGGACTGTGACAGTTGATACTTGGTTAATGAAAAGAGTCTATGAGAAGAAAAATAGTTACAGTCCATAGAAAAGTAGATAAAATAAAGGAATGAGTGTATGAGCCCTGTGGGGACAAAAGATTTTAAGCCCCATAGGGACAAGTGTGAAAGAAAAAGGTTGACCCATTTCTTAATTAAGGACTTAATTTTTGAATGTGATGACTGTGGTGAGTGTTGTGAATGTGAGAAAGAATTAGTTAAGATACTAGGTTTGCAAAATAAACTATTAATAAAATAATTTGTGTAATTTCACCAAGAAGTAAATAAATAAATAAAGATTAGAAAAAGACTGTCACAGACACGCCAGGCTCCACCGTCAGCCAATCACAACGCACCCAGTCACCAGAGTACTAATCACCGGCACCTGCACCTCATCAACACCTCATCAGTTACAGTATAAAGAACACTCACACACATCACCCCATGTCCGGTTTGTTTGCATCTAGACTTACCTGTATGCTTACCTTAAGGACTCCAAGTGATCTACTTACCTGTCTCCAGCGTCTCCTGTTCTCCTCGTGTGAAACCCCGTCTGTGTGTGAGTGTTCTCTGTCCTCTACGTCAAGATCCTCCAGCGTCATTCAAGTTCTCCACTTCTGCAACCACCAAAAGGACAGTATCACTACTCTACACTCCATTCATCATCACTGCGTAAGTTTTACTCACATGCACTGCTGTTCAACTCTACTGGTATCAATAAACAACCCTGTTTGTGAAGTCCTGTCTGCGACCCTTCTGTGTTGTAACAAAGACTTATTGGTTAGAATTAAAAATTTCACAAAGAAAGTTGTATATAAAATTGTGAGAATTGCAGGAAAAAAAGGAAAATATTGCAAGATATTAGCTTAAAAGAATAGTATAGTAAAATAAATAAAATAATAATATATGTATATTTATTTAATAAATAAATAACTGAATAACTAAATGAATAAATAATAAGTTTGCATGTGCTTAAAATATTATGTCATATATCTGCAGATGTTAAAAATTTGTATCTCGTTATTCCAGGAGGACAGTATGAAAAATGATTCCATTGCAGAAATTTAGGTTTGTGTTAACTAAAATAACTTGTGCTGAATGAGAACAAGATTGGATGACCAAGGTATAAGAAATGTTGCAATAGTTATAGACATTTTACAGCTATCTTAGTAAATGAAAGGAATTCCTTGATGATGGCTAGGAAAATTTTATCCACTATATTAGATTATTTTGATCCCTGCATGTGAATATAGATGAAAAGACTGAAGTCTGAATTATAATAGGAAAAATTGTTGAATTTTAGTATACTTAGATAATCAAAGATAGATTATTACTGATAGATTTTTGCATACTGCAAAGAAGAATTAGCTTTGCTTTTTCCTGCAATGAAGAACTTGCTTCACTAAACCCCAGAATGAGGGAACTGCTGTTTTCAACCAGTGAGATTTTTGATATAAAAGATTTAGTGAATTTAGAAAAAGAGCTGATTGCTCAGACATTATTTAGATTAGAATTTACAAAAGTTCAATTTGATTCATTTGGATCTCTGAGTGTTCAAGTTTCAGATGGCTTCAATGACAGTGCTGTGACAAATGGAAGCAACAAGTGGAGAGAGGGTCCCCAAAGACACGACTGCAGAGAGAAGAAGAGAAAAAGTGGGTGATGAGCTTTCAGCTCCCCTCCTGAAAGGACAATTCTACTTCAGCATGGAGAAAGACTGATTTAATTTAGGAAAAGGTGAAATGTTCACTGGAGACTTTTCCTGAGGACAAAGAGGCTATCCTGAGATGCAAAACTGTGGCAAGATTAATCCACAGCCAAACACGAGAAGAGGCAAAGAAACAGCAGAACTTACATTCCACTCCAAACCACCATGCCTTTGAGTGACTTCACAGGCTGAAGACGCATATAGACCAACAGCCAAGCAGCTTCAACAGACTGATGGTCTGAACTGAAGGACTTCTGACAAGATTGTGCAAGATTGTGAATGATGGTATGAATGAGTGAGAAAAGGTGTCTGAAGAGACAATGAGGCAAATCAATTATTTTGACAAAACAGCTGTGTATAAATTTTTAATATGTGGGCCCACAGGGCAAATTATGCCCATTAAAGAAAAAAATAAGACCATGGATGAAGTGGGTCAAGTATCCTGGTCAGCTCCTGGATAATTGTTGTGGCAAAAAATAGAAAAGAAAAGAAAAAAGCAATGCCACACTTGCACAGCATATAACATGGGAAAGCCACATCTTTTCAGCATATCATGAAGGAGCTGATTCTTGATCAGAAGTACAAAATATTGTTTTAACTGAATCAAAGTGGGTTGAGTGTTTAACAAATGCTTAAGAAATTATGTAGTGATAATACAACTCAAAACAAATAATTCAGAAATTATAAAAATGCAAATTACAGGATAAAAATCAATATTGTGTAATTGGTTGATAGTAAAAGCAGAGAGCCCCAAACAGGGCCAGGATAGCACTCAGCCCACATGAACATCCCACAGGTTACATCAAGAAGGACAATGAGCCAGACAAGCAGATGATTTACCACATGTTGTCACTAACAGAAATATTTAAGGTCTCATTCACAGGTGGCAGCAGTGCAATTCTAAGGAGTTTTAATGGTAACATACTACGATGTTACTATTTAACGATGTAATACAGGTAAACCAACTGAATTGATTCTTTTAAATTTTAAAGGTGAACCACAATATTGTGCATACAATTTACTGCCATTTAATAAATAACGACCAGATCTTGAATATACTCCAATCTCTGAAACAAAAGTTATTTATTATGTAAATAGTACTAGTTTTAAAGACTGAATAAAAGATCATACAGGATATTCAGAGGTAAGAAGACGCATAAATAATTTTTTAACTATAATATTCTAACATTGTGCACAGCCTGCTCGATAAGCTCTAACAACTGTGTGTCACTTAGCAAAAGAACAAATAGGAAATATTTTTACAATAGCATAAGCTCATGGTGTATGCAATTCACTTAAAGCAGTAAGAAAAAGAAAGTGTCAAATATTGAGTGATGGTATTCTCAGTCAGTGTGCTGAAAAAATAGGTAAATGAATGTCTGATATGATGCTATCAAAACGATTAGCAGTTCTCATGTGTCAAGCTCATAAAAAGGAAATAGAACTAAAACATCACTGAGATTAAATTATTTCAATAACAAGCTGACCCTCACAAACTCTCTATGTGGCATTAAAGAGAGGTCAAAAAAAAAAAAGGCATAAGGTAATTGATGTTCACATGAAGGACAAATTGTTGCGCCAATTGCATTTTTAAATATTTTTATTCAAGATGCGAGTGGTGTTCACCACTGCGCAAGGGGGGAAGTGATAGTCTAAGGCAAATTAAGCAGCAGGAATATTGGTCTGCATACTTATATGCAATGGTAAATAATTGTTTGTTCACATGTGAAGTTTGTACCAAAAACAATAAAAGGAACGGAATATCAACATCAATAGGCCATAATTACAAAGAATTGAAGAAAGTACTAAACTCCATTGGGGTGATGCCTTGCCAATGGCACTGATGAATTATCGCATGCAAACTAGCAGGATTACACATCTAACACCGCATGAAATGCTTACGGGTCGACCCATGCCTGTGCAATATTGCAGAGGTCCTTATAAAGGACCTCCGTTAGAACAATTACAAATGGAATTAAGATCTTACATGAAGAAACTAACTGCCATACATAAAGCTATATATCTACAGGAAACGAGAAAGCAGCCTAGTAAAGAGACAGAGACATCTTGTCCAGTTGTTCCAGGAGATCAAGTATATCTGAGGGTCTTCAGAAGAAAGTGGAATGAACCTAGGAGAGAGGGACCTTATACAGTTGTGACAGCAACTCCAACAGCAGTTCAAGTGGAAGGAAAAACTGCCTGGTATCATCTAAATCACTGCACAAGAGTTCCCAAAGAAAGGAAGGAAAGAAAAGAAGAACAAAGTGAAACAGGTGATACAGAAAGACCAGAGACACAGAATGAAAGGATGGAGAATGCTGAAAACTCAGAGCAAGATGAGCAGGGAGCTGAGCACAGCAGAGAAAACCAACAAAGTGAGAGCAATACGTCCACTAATGCACCTGATGATCATCATGTGCTTATTGCATCTGACGATACAAGCTCAAGCTACGGGTATCAACACCACTCAGATTTCCCAGTTATTGACTTTTCAGCTCTCAAATAGTCCTAACAACAGCTCAATAATAACCCAAATAGAACAAGAATTGGTTAATGAGCAAAAAATATCAAAACAACATAGAAATGTTAAAGATGAACAAATTGAAGATAATAGAATTAAAGATATTTTCTGGGAAATGGCACAAAACAACGAATGGTATAGATGGGCAACATTTACAGTAATAGAGCAAGGAATGGATAATTGTTTGTTATGCTCTAAATCACCTTTAAATAAGGTAATAGTAGTTCCAAATCCACATGATTATCAAAAATGTGCTGTATTTAATAGAAACTTTTGTCATGCAGGTGCCTCTATTAGACCTCATTGCTCAGCTAAGTGTTTAGGGTTTTATAGGTAATTCTGTACATCAGAATCGTTTTAGTAGAACCACATTGGGGAGATTGGTGTAGACATTGGAATGTAAATGCAAATATTAAATTAAGAGAATGAAAAATAGAAATCCTAAAATGGTATAAAATAGATTATAATAAACAAAATAGAACCAAAAGAGTTTATGAACCAGACCTTAAGGTGACAATAGATCTAATTGGTCAACCTAGAGGAATACCTGAAAAATATAAAGTAATTAATGAAGTTTTATCAGGATTTGAATCAATATTTATATGGATTTCACAAAATAAAAACACAGAATGGATTAATTATATTTATTATGATCAGCAAAGATTTATCAATTAAACTGATGATGCTTTAACTGCATTAGGAGAACAATTCCATGAAACAAGTAAAATAACATGGCAAAATAGACAAGCTCTTAATTGACTATTAGCAGACAAAGTATGTGTTATGTTTGGAGATCAGTGCTGCACTTTTATATCAAATAATACTGCACCAGAAGGAAAGTTTAGCAAAGCTATGCTTAAAATAAAAAGTTTAAGAGCAAAAGTTGCAAAAAATGTTAGAAGAGATGAAAAAGTATGGGATTGGTTAGATTTAAAATTTGGAGCATTAGGAGCATGGTTTGTTAAATTAGGAATATTTTTAGGAGCTGCAGTATCAATAGGGGGGTTATTATTTTGTTGTATACTTCCTATATTATGATCATTAATTGTCCAAGCCACAACTAAGCATATGGAAATAAAACCACAAGATGATGGTAAAGCAATCAAAGCATATGTTATCAGGATATGCCTGACAAACCAAAGTGGATTCTACAAGATGCTGATTCAAGTACCTGAAATAAGGATGAAGAAAATGATTTACCTAACTGCTCCCCAAAGGTAGCCCTCTACTACGCAAAGTATCTGGGTTGAAGAAGATGTCACCTTTCAAGAATTTTTTTTTATAATTTAATGCATGGAGTGTTGATTGATATTTCATATATGACTGTAACAACCACAAACAAGGCTGAACAAATTACACACTCATGTTTATTACATAGAATTGTTTTAAAAAGTAAAGGTTAGGAAGCCTAGAAATCTTTTACTCTCTTCAGAAAATAAAAAATAAAAAATATCTGGAAAAGAAAAAAATGGGGAGAAAAGTTTGGTTCTATGGCTTCTCCAGAGGATGGTAGCATGATTCAGTTATTGGTAGTGAAACTGAATGACTTAATTAAGTCACTAGGTAGCATAACTGAGAATGCTGGATTTTGAGACTACCCTCTGGGAAAAGAATAGTAAAGTGAGGCTTTTAGCCTCAAAGGGGGGAATGTAGAAGATTTTGTTATGGTAAAAGTGAGCATAATATAGCATAATATGATGTGTTTTACTTTACAATTAAAATCATGTGTGTCAGAAGTAGGCCTACATGTGCTGAGAACATGGTAGCATAAGGCCTGGTTCTAAAAAAGGTTTGCTGTGTATACAGAAATTTGAATCATAAAGAATGTGTGTATGAGTATGGAAAATTCTATTTTAGGCTAGAAGAAAGAGAAAAATATGGTCAAAATAACTTGGCCTCGGATCATGTCGCATGGTATAAATATGAGCCGAAAGCAAGGAAGAACAGTTGTTGCCTCTGTAGACATAACAGCTCCACTTTGTAATAAAGTGTGTATTCTGAATCAAAGATTTTGAGAAGTGTTTTGTTTTACAAAAAGAAGAAACTACCACAGGTGCAGGTAGGACGACGTCTGACCAAGGTGGTGCCTGTGAGACGAAGGAGCCCCGTGGAGTCTTAAGGCTGAAGGTTTCCGGTGAAGCCGAGGGAGGGAGGAGCCAAGGTGGAGGTGATGTGTCGACAGGCCACGGTGGAGTGTTGGGTTCAGAGGCTGGAGGCGGAGCCAGGAGATCCTCTGGTTTAGGCAGAGCTGGTGGCCTGAAGCACAGAAGCAGATCCGCACACCTGGGTGTAGGAGATGAAGAGGGACTGAAGGGTACCAGTGGAGGCGGGGCTGAGGAACTGGCAGTTATAGGAGGTGGGAGAGGGAGGCTGGGAGGGATCACAGGAGATACTGGGCTGGACAGAACCAGCGGGGAAACAGAGAGTTCAGGGCTGGACGGAACCAGCGGGGAAACGGACAGTTCACGCTCCCTTGGCAGCACACAATGTAACGGGCTCACGCACCTGGTCAGACACACCTGGTGGTTCAAACTCCGGGGCAACGACTCCGTCCGTCCTCACTTCAGGTTCGGTCTCATCCGTCGCGGCAGATTGAAGGGCTCTCGTCTCTCTGGTGAACGGGGAGTTGTTGTTCACCAGCACCCACTCCACGAATGCGGCAAAGTCCTCCACCGGACCGCTCGCTCTGTGTATTTTATCACACCAGCCTGAGCGAGCGGTCCAAGGCACGCATTCCAGCGCGCGGTCCGATGGAGGACTTTGCCGCATTCGTGGAGTGGGTGCTGGTCCAGGAAGTGAGTCTGGCACGCAAGCTGAATAAAGTCATTGGTGTGTTGTTCCAGCAAGCGGTCTCCCTGCTCCAGGCAGAGAAGCTGGACGGCGGGTAGGTCCATAGGGGAAAAAAGAAACTGAAGAAAAATGCCGCAAACAAAAAATCACAGTTGGGTCTGTTCTTCTGTCATGTAACGTGTAGTGGAAACAGCACGAAGACGAAGGAGAACAATGTAAACAGGACTTAATGACAAAACTCAGAATACTAAAACTTACACATCTTACATTGACTAGAACGGACCGAGAATGAGGGAGAACACAGAGTATAAATACACTGGGCAAACAAAGGAACTGATGAGATAATTAAAGAGGAACAGGTGAATGTAATCAGACAATAAGACACACTGGGAAACTGGGTCACAGGGAAACACAATGAAACATGAGGACTTCCTAGGTGTGTATGACTTTCTTTTTTCTAATGAACACAATCAGAGAAATATTGATAAATATCCTGACGCATCCGAGCTTTGTAATGGCAGTGAGCAAGATCAATGAGTATGAGCTGAAGAAAGTGTCTCCATCCACATCCATCCATCATAAACGTACTACACATGGCTCTGGGGGGGTTAATAAAGTCCTTCTAAAGCAAAGCGTAAGAAAAATATCCATATTTAACAAGTTATGAAGTAAAAGATCTAGCTTCTGCCAGACCACCTTCCGTATTCTACTTACGAAGAAAGTGTAAAACTCTCCCAGTTCAAAAAGCTGTTCACTGCCATTATAAAGCTTGGATGTGTCAGGATATTTATTAATATTTCTGTGATTATGTTCATTAGAAAGAAGAAAGTCATATACACCTAGGATGGCTTGAGGGTGAATAAAGCTCAGGCTAATTTTCATTTGAAAGTGAACTAATCCTTTAAAGTGACTTCTTATAAACAAATTAAAAGCTTTATAACATGGTAATAATATTTATAAGTGGTCTTTGCCTGCTTTAAGTAAAGTAACAAAAGTTAGGTATTCTTATAAACATCCATAAGGTATCATGAAGTGGTTGTAAGACATTTCCCTTAGGATAAAATCAAAGTTGTGTAAAAAACACGAAACATACAATATGGATGTAGCATTATTATTTCTCGGTTACAAAGGTAACCCTTGTTCCCTGAAGGAAGGAACGGAGACGTATGTCGGACAGACCGATTGTTACGGATTAGGGTACACGGAAGCTGTTCACCTTTAGGTGGCGTCCTAGGTTCTGGTGTTGTGTCTGTGTTCGTCTTTGTGTTTTGCAGGGTGGAGTCAAGCGCCAGGTGTAACAGGTTCCCTATGATGAGTGGACTGATTAAAGGATCTGTCTTTCCAGAGGGCGTTGGATCTGTGTTTGGGTTCCTGTTTTCATTTGAGCTTGACCTCTCTCCAGCACCAGTTTTTTGTGTTATTGTTATTTTTTTTGTTTGTTTATCATACTATAAATATAAAAGTTTAAATAAGTGTGTTTTTGAGTTAACTTGAGTTGAGCGTGGCCTCCCCATTTTGTTACGCTGCCATGAGCCAGGTAGTATGTAACACCGATGAATAGGAATCTCGCTAGAGAGGCCAATCTGCTTTGAGTGTAACTAAAACAAGCCAATGCACATTGTCTCACAGCGCAGGTATTTAATGAGCAGCAGGTGCGTTGCATCTTCTGGTTTTCGCTGAGGAGCCGAGTAGGTGAGGTGGCAGCATCAGCGGGGTACAGCGACTGTGACGACGGGATGTACGACTCTGTTCCCTCCTTCAGGGAACGATGGTTACCTTTGTAACCGAGACATTCCCATTCAGTCGGTCACGTTCGACGTACATCAGACAGACCGACGAATAGGAATTCCTACCAAAGCGCCACAGGCGCTGCCCCCTTCCAGTGCTCTGTGCAAGCCTCCTGCATCCCCTTGCCTAAAGGACAGTGGACAGAGCTAACACAGAGAGTGTCAATCACTGCTGTTCCACACAACCCATTCAATGAGACTATAACACTGGAAAAGCATACACTTTCACTGGAAAGGAATGCTGTGGAAGGAGTTATGTGGAGGAGGAGTTATGTGGAGAAGTATATATGGACTAACCTATAGGGCTGTACTACATATGGAAGCACTGGGGTGACTCCAACCTGGTAAGAGGTGGGTTCTCTCAGAGGGAAAGACACGGGCTTCGTTTAGGAGCAACCGTGGAATTACACATATGGGATCCCCATAGGGTCACACATATGGTACCCAGCCTAAATCCTGTTCTCAAGGATGCAACGGAATACAGGCCTGGCGCCAGATGCTCTGCCATGGTCCTCTCCATGTCTCTGAGTGGTTGAAGGGAGAACACAGGAGGAGACCGGCTCAACACGAAGGCTAGAGAATGTGTTGGGTGTCACCCAGCCCGCAGCTCTACAAATATCTGTCAGCGAGGCGCCACGAGCCAGCGGCCAGGACGATGCAACACCTCTTGTGGAGTGAGCACGCAACCTGAGTGGGCCACTATCCAGTGGGCCATCCTCTGCTTGGAGGCAGCCTTTCCCTTCTGCTGGCCTCCGTAACAGACAAAGAGCTGGTCTGAGGTCCTGAGGCTTTGAGTTCTGTCTATGTACAGTCGCAAGGTCTGGACAGAGCAAAGCCAGGGCTAGGTCTGCCTCCTGCAGGGGCAGCGCTTGCAGACTCACTACCTGATCCCTGAAGGGAGTGGTAGGAACCTTAGGCACATAGCCATGCCGGGGTCTCAGTACCACATGGCTGTCATCCAGCCCGAACTCTAGGCACGATTTGTTGATGCCTGCAGGTCCCCTACCCTCTTGATAGAGGCCAATGCGACCAGCAGCAAAGTCTTCATAGAAAGAATCTTTAAGTCTGCTAACTGCGAAGGCTCAAAGGGAGCATTCTGGAGTGCTTGAAGTACCAAAGCAAGGTCCCAAGAGGGTATAGAGGGAGGTCGAGGAGAACTTAACCGTCTTGCCCCCCTAAGGAACCTGACGACCAGGTTGTGCTTACCAACAGACTTGCCATCTATGTGGTCGTGGTATGCGGATATTGCAGCAGTATGAACTTTGAGGGTGGAGGGGGACAGCCTACGCTCCAACCCTTGCTGCAAGGAGGAAAGCACGACTCTGATCAGACATTTCCAGGGGTCTTCTCGGCGATAAGAACACCACTCAATGAACAGGTTCCACTTCAAGGCGTAAGCACGTCTCATAGATGGTGCACATGCCGAAGTGATGGTGTCAAGTACCTCAGGGGGTAAGTCACTTAGAACCTCCACATCCCATCCAGAGACCAGACATGGACGCGGGTGCCAAAGAGTGCCCCATCTCTGAGAAACCATGTCCAGTTGGGCCAATAGGGCGCAACTAACAGGACCTGCTCCTCATCCTCCCTGACTTTGCACAAGGTCTGTGCAAGCAGGCTCACTGGGGGAAACGCAGGCCCCGGGCCAGCTGTGTGCCAGTGCATCTGTGCCAAGTGTTCCTTCAAACATTGAGTAAAACAGCTGGCAGTGAGAGGTTTCTGGAGAGGCAAACACCTGGCACTCCTGCCCGAAGAAACAAGGGGTCCGTCCACGGGCTGAAGGCTTGGCAGCATTCCGTAATGATTGCCACTTGGTATGTGCCGCATTGCCACGCCCATGTCAGGACTTGGCTGTGAAGCTAGTGCTGAAGCGGTCTCGTATGAAGCAAATCGAGCGGGGTTGTTGCTGCTGTGGCTGCAGTATGCGCCAACCCCGCTGCTGTGCTGTACGCCCGCACTTGAGAAAAAAAAGAAGTTTGTCCTGAGAGCTTGACTTGTCTTGAAACGCTTGCAGAGAACTTACACCGTTCGGCTCTGAAGTGAAAAGCTGAAGATGCAACGCACCTGCTGGTCATTAAATACCCGCGCTGCGAGGCGAGCAGCTGCTGCATATGATTGCATGCCAATGTGCATTGGCTTCTTTTAGTTACACTCGAAGCAGTTTGGCCTCTCTAATGAGATTCCTATTCATTGGTCTGTCCGCCATATGTGACCGCCTGAATGGGAACATTGTTACACCTAAAACGTAAAATATTTATGAATCTTTCATATCATAAAGTCAGCTGAATAATTTTCCCTTTTACTGTTTACAGACATATTTTAGATCCCTAAACCATACCCAAACCTAAACCATTGTATAGAGAATATAAGAACACAATGTAATGGACAGAAATGTGTAACAAAATCACAATTTTAGAAACAATAAAGCATTAAAAAGATATTTGGAGCCACTAATCCTACTCCTACCTCTAAACTTACCATAACAATTTCTTAAAAATGTGTACAGTTATAAAGAAAAGCATAATAGACAAACAATTGTAATCGTGATAATTTATTTATTGCAAAAATGTCAAAAGCGGTACCAAAAGTAGTTCAAGTGACGATGTGTTGCAGCCGCAGTCCTCTCTGGGCGTATATAATAGTGTTGTATGAGATACAGAACAGAATTTAAGTTATTATTCCATGAAAATCTTATTTCCAACCACTCTGTGAAGGCGCAAATTTCTCATTCAAACCCCCAAATCATGGCATGTTGCAATCTGTGACGAAGTAGACGAAAGCCACTGAGCGTTTTAAATCACTTCCATAAAATGTGTCGTAACGCTTCTTGACGTGTACATTTAAATTTAAACCAAGCATGGGATTTTTGATGTTTACAGATGCTGTTGGAACGATTAAGTCCTCTGAAGGCAAGTTGATGAACCCATGTGCAGTTTATTAATAATCCAAAATGAACAAACAAACAACTTGAATGTAAGCAGACTTGGCAATGAGCAGACTTGACTAAGAGCAGACTTGAACATGAGCAGACTAGACTTGAACAGACTTGAACGTGACACTCACCAACAGCAGGGTTACATTATCAATACACAACAAAGTAACATGGAGAACAAGAGCAAGTACAGGTCTCTGCGGAACAATAGAGGAGCGTCTCCCAATTTGGAAGTGGAGTGGAAGTAGTTTGCTTGGAGCTTTTTACAACAGGCTAGCAAGCATATTCACACAAAAGAAACGTTAAACAACGGCTAGTTTACAACAACACACTGACATATACAGGACATTTCTCTTATTGTTTTTCCGTAAATCTCCCAGCTGATTTGAGCAAATCAGGTAAAGAGGTTGAAAAACGCCCCTTTTTGTTCCGCAGAGACCTCATACCCAACAAGAGGCTTAAATACATGAACTTAGTGAACACATGACTAAGACAGCAAATGGGCAAGTGACACAAGGAACAAGGGAACTAATGACAGAACAGAACTGAGTAACCACATGACCATAAACAACCAATCAGAACATGACACATAGACTAAGGGAGCACATGAGAAGCAAGGGAAGCATGACACAAACAAGCAACATGAAACAAACTACAAATAAAAGATATGAAACCAGAACATGAAATAAAACTATACATTTTTTTGGCATTGGATTTGTTCTTGCAATCTTGCGGATTCTAAAGATTTGAATTACAGCGAAAGAATGAATGTCTTCTGTGAATTAATGTTACGCTTTGGTGTATTTTATGGTTGTACAAACAAAATAAATATTACATGAAAATGTTTAAGCGATTACAGAAATGGGTAACACTTTACATTAAGGTTCCCTTTGTAAAGGGTTTATAAAGGTGTTTGTTAATGAGTAATAAGTCATTTACAAATGCATTATAAATTATTAATAATGCAGTTATAACTGCATGAATAAAAAGGTCGACTTTAATGCAATACCTGCCAAATAGTGAGCCGTTTTTAACTCACATGTTATAAATGCTTAATAAATGTATTTATTAACACTTATTTAACCCAAAGCCAGATTCCTGGTTTATTTCATGATGCAGCAAAAATTGACTATTAGACTGAAGGGTGTTGTATTTGTGGTTTTCTTATTAATATCTTATTAATATCTCATTACTGCCACTTTTCTTACTATGTTGCTTACCAGAAGTTTCTGTCTTGCCCATGATACTCTCCAAAAAGGTCATGATGCCTATCCACAGCAATGTATAAAAACTGATTTCTTGTTTTTTAAGATGAAATTCCAACTTTATTTTGAAAATAAAACATAAGATAATAACTAGGGCTGTCAATCGATTAAAAACATTAATTAATTCATTACATACTCTGTGATTAATTAATCTAAATTAATCGCATACATAATTTTTGCTGTGAAAGTATTAAATATTTCAATTCAAATGAATCAATGAATAATCAGCATTAGTGACATTAAAGCCTCATAAAAACTCTTTTATTACTATTTTCACTGTTCAAATAATGGCCATAACAATCAACAATATGACCTAATATGCTAAGGAAATAAATTCAAAAGTGCTTCAGGAAGAAGATTTTTTTTCACTGTACAAACAAGGCATTTCAGGCCACATTTATAACCTAGGGGACACAATAAATAAATGAACACTCCCCTCAATGTGAACACTATTTCTCTATTTCCATAACACCAAGGTAATTGTGATTGCTAACTGACGTCCAGTGATCCCCTGTCAGTGTGATGTATTCCGCTCCCGCCAATACATCTCCTTTTTTTTTTTCAGTGTCGTACAGCTGCTGGATTTTTAACATAATGGTGTTTCGTGATGGCGGTTTATATGTTATGTCTGAAGAGGCTATTTGCAAAACCTCTACTAACCCTCTGTCTTCTATCACCGAAACCGGTCTGCAGGACATTGCGATCCATTTAGCAAGGGAATTGGTCAGTTGGTCACATACAGATTTGCTAAGTTTGCATTTCAGTGTTTGCTCCAGTGTGGTTTGAAGATGACGTTGACTGCTAGAGTTGGTATCACGGGATGTGCTAGGTCGTACCTCCGGATTAACGTTAACTCCTGGATGCTTTGCATTGATGTGGTACTTTAGAGTGGACGAACTCCGGTGATATGCAAATTCCTTGCTGCAGACATTGCAGACGACTTTATTTTTATCAACACTTCCATCAGGCCGTTTTTTTTTATAAGTAAATATTCCAATAAATGATCCAGGCAGCGCCAGCGCATTCTCGTCTCTCTCCTTCATTTTACAGTCGAATGGTGGCTAGAACGGCTCCAGTTTCAAAGGTCAATACGGAATGGATTAATCTGTGTTATTTTTTTAACGCGTTAGTTTTTCTCAGATTAATTAACCGAAATTAACACGTTATTTTGAGAGCCCTAATAATAACCATAACTTGATGAGATATTAATAATGAAAAATTTAATTCCAGTATTAGTTAACTGTGAACCTTAATGTAGGGTGGACACTTGTGAACCATATATTATTGAGTTATAAACATTAATAATCTATGAAAGTGAACCTTAATGTAAAGTGGAAACCTGTGAACCATTTATTAATGAGTTATAAACATTGATAACCTGTGAAAGTGAAACAATGTAAAGTGGAAACCTGTGAACCATTTATTAATGAGTTATAAACATTAATAACCTGTGAAAGTGAACCTTAATATAAAGTGAATACATGTGAACCATTTATTCATGAGTTATAAACATTAATAACCTGTGAAAGTGAATCTTGATGTAAAGTGAACATATGTGAATCATGTATTTATTATTAATGTACACACAGAAGATAGTATTTTTTTCTGATGAAATATTTTATTTTTGATGCATGTATCAGTAAACACAACTTTAAACTTGAAACAAAAAAAGTTTAAACTTCTCTTTTACAGGACAAAATTACAGAGCATGACTTCTCATGAAAAGTGGCTTATGCAAGTAAACTCAAATTAAAACATTCAGAGAAACAATCAAGTATTCCAAAAAAGATAATAAGCATCACACCTTTAAGCCAAACATATTCGATACAAGCTTAATGAATAAAGGCACCTAAATATGTATTATTTTATTTAAAAGTTGTGTAAATCATGAAATCAATGACCGAATGCACTGTTACAGAACATTAGCATATTAATATGCATTCAATAATTATTTTTGATATCATGACAAAGGCCACCATAACTTGAATATTTGGCTTTGGCCAGCCGCACTTGCAGTACCTGCGCGGGAGCGCCGGAGCGGATATTTGTTTAAGATAACTACAAACTAACACAGCGATTACTCATATAATATAAACACTAGAAAAACAGTCTGCGATTTCACCTCAGTTAGCTTACCCATCAAATCAGTAAACACAAATTTTCACTTCAAAGCATGTTGGAACAGTACTGTGTGACGGCTTCTCTTGAAGTGGCAAGGCTTTATTGGATACTCACTAGTGCCAACTCCTGTCACACGCCAGAACACGCATGGTGATGTGAACCTGCGAGTATAATAAAGTACTACTACTACTACTTATAATAATAATAATAATAATAATAAAAAGAATACATTGCTTATTATACATTATTGTCACATTTGTTTGTAAAGGGCAGTGAGGAAGCAGGATTTAGATGCAGCATTTTTTATTATGTGAAAAAGGTTATTAATGTTATTAATGTTCACTTTCACAGGTTATTAATGTTCATAACTCATGAATAAATGGTTCACATGTGTTCACTTTACATTAAGGTTCATTTTCACAGGTTATTAATGTTTATAACTCATTAATAAATGGTTCACATGTGTTCACTTTACATTAAGGTTCACTTTCACAGGTTATTAATGTTTATAACTCTTTGGCGCATACGATCACACTGGTGTGATCAGTCTTGGCAGGTCCCTGGAGCGTACGATCACACCAGTGTGATTAGAACGTTCAGTGATCAACTGCCAAATTCAAATGTGCTTTTGCGCGAGCCAGAGAAGGACGCGCTCTGCGCTTTTCATAACATCACAAATATGCAGTGTTTTTTTTAACCACATATTGTTTATTTTAGGTTTCAGACATTTAAATACACATGAGAGGTAACAAAACAATACATTTAGAGTTTGTAGAATACACAATGATGTCTATGGAAACAGCAATAACAGTCCATTCTATTATAATTAGACAACATGTCTTATTCATAACAGATACAAATTATGTAAATAACTTAACAGTTTACCCTATTCTTCTCCAGTTCCCTGGCTCACTTACTTTCATGTATTTCAGGAGAAGTGGATGAATTTGCGCGTTGTAAATCTAAGAGATCCGATTCTCTGTACTGCTGCATAAACAAACATGGCGGCGCCCATCGCGCCTATAGCTCGACTAACATGATCATTATAAAGGTGTTTAAGCAACAAAACACATCCACTTGCACATATTTGACAATCGGAATGTCAGATATTTCATGCTATAGTCAACAAATATGTGAATATTTTGAATAAAAAAGGAAAAATGAAATAAAAGCAGATCATCAGTCATACAGCGCTATTGTGGCTGCAGTGTGTCACATGACAAGCAATGACGCGTCACCATGGAAACAAAGTGATATGTTCTAAATAACGGTCGCTTTGAAAAAACTCACTCTGGGGGGTCAGCCAGAATATTTTAAACTTACGTGTGAAAGGGTTAATAAATGGTTCACATGTTTCCACTTTACATTAAGGTTCACTTTCACAGGTTATTAATGTTTATAACTCATGAATAAATGGTTCACAGGTTTCCACTTCACATTAAGATTCACTTTCACATGTTATTAATACTGTTGTTACCTAGATGATCAACGATTGTTTTTTGTTTGTTTTGTGATAATTGTGCATGAGTCACTTGTATGTCCTGAGCAGTTAAACTGCACACTATTCTTCAGAAAAATCCTCCAGGTCCTGTACATTTTGTTTTTGTTTGTTGTTGTTGTTCTTTTTTGTTTGTTTGTTTTTCCAGCATATTTTGAAACCTTTCCAAAAGTGACTGTATGATGTGATCTATCTATTCACACTGAGGACAACTGAGGGGCTGTTGTTGTTCATTACACTATGCTTTTAATTGTTCTGATATGGTCAATTTCACATTAAAATGTCTGATAAAGAAATTTTAAATCAGTTGATTCATTTTACTGCAAGAATTTTATTTGTATTTTTCATTGATTAAATGATATGATGTTAAGTCAGTAGACATAGAAGTCCAGCTATCTAGTAAAACCCTAATAAAGCTTTTGATTTGGAAAAACAAAACTTGTTTTGATTATTTATCAATTATTTAATAGTAATATAAATATAATTTATAATTTTTTAAAAAAGTAAACAAAATATAAACTGGAAAGTTTGAGTTTAATCTATGTGCCTTTTAAGTTATCTGTAAACATTTGAGTTAATTCAATGAAAAGACCACATTAGGCCAATTCAATTAAACTGAGTTGTCAATTTCCCCATTACTCAATTGAACTGAGGGAATCACTTTCCTTAAATCATTTGAGTAGTCTCAACTTATTAGGGTTTACAGTGTATGGCTTAGAGAACTTTTGTCCTATGTGCCTGTGGAAAAAAATAATGTATAATTTGAAAAGAATAATCATCGATGCTCGAAAAGATTTGGTGCAAATTTATTGAATTTTTGAATAATTTGGATGTTATATTGATTGAAAATGCTGATGTGATAATGTAACACTTCTTTACTTTAACTTTTTTAATGTATTTATATATTTATTTTATTATTATTATAATTTTTATCTTACACATCAGCTCAGGGCCTTGTAATAATGTCCATGCAAGTGCTCTGTCTATTGAGGGGTGGGACAGGGGTGAGAGGGTGTTTAGAAAAAATAGTTTACTGAACTTATTCTGTAAATTGTTCATAAAAAAAAAAAAAAAAAAAAATTATATATATATATATATATATATATAGATACAAAATAAGAAAAAAGGTTCAATTTCATCTTGATAAACAAGCTGTGGATAGGCTTTATGACCTTTTTGTAGAGTATCATGGGTGAGACAGAAACTTCTGGTAAGCAACATAGTAAGAAAAGTGGCAGTTATTAATAAGAAAACCACAAATACAACACCCTTCAGTCTAATTATGATAGTCAATTTTTGCTGCATCATGAAATAAACCAGGAATCTGGTTTTGAGTTAAATAAGTGTTAATAAATACATTTATTAAGCATTTATAACATGTGAGTTAAAAACAGCTCACTATTTGGCAGGTATTGCATTGAAGTCGCCCTCTTTATTCATGCGGTTATAACTGCATTATTAATGATTTATAATGCATTTGTAAATGACTTATTACTCATTAACAAACACCTTTATAAACCCTTTACATAGGGAACCTTAATGTAAAGTGTTACCCAGAAATGTTATTTATGTTAAGATTTTAAAGTGTAACGTTAGGCTTGTTTAGCATTACGTAATCCTTCAAAACAAGTGCAGCACAAGTCACGAACAGAGTGAATGATATTTCATATTTGTAGAATGAGTAAACTGCATTTAATAAATGCCACTGGAAATACGTATATATGCCTTCAATAGAATCAAAACATTATTGCAACGATTATTCGTAAATAAAAATGTCTATACATTTGTACAACTGAAAAGTTGTTCATTCGTAAGTAGTGTACATTTTAACACTGTCAATATGTAAATAATTAGTGAAATTAAAAGTGTGTGTGGTAGAACAACACTTTATGTAAAAACAATTGATATTTAAGTGTTGTAACTCAAGTAAGTTTACGTGCAGTATTGTTTTGTTGATTTTACATAACATTATTTAGTATCACAATAAAAAAAGTTCAAAGCATTCATGATATCTTATGGCTGTTTATATGAATACATTTTAACTTTTCTTACTTTACTTAAAACAGACAAAGACCACTTATAATTATTACTACATTATAAAGCTATTTAGACTGTTTTTGTCACTATAATCAGTAAAATTCCACTTATAAGATGTAGTATGATACTATGAAGATCTTCAGTAAACAATGTCAAGATATGAGACTTGGGAATTTAAAATATTAAACAATGGGATATATAATCCATTATAACTTAAGTAGATAAAATTGTTCATTTTGTGTTATAAATCATCACATTCTTACTACTAACAACCACAAATAGGTAAGTATTATTACTGCTGTTATGATTAGTCATGAGATACAATGCATTATGTATATTTTTTTAACAAGGAATTATGTGTGCATTATAAGAATACCCTTATGATGCATTATAAATTCAGGGATCATCTGATGTTATAATGCTTCATACTCTTTAAAGGTATAACCACAAACACCTAAGTATTATAATATATTATAACTATTGTTATAATTATTTATCATTTGATACAACATGTTATAATGCTGTTTATAATGCATTATAAATACAGGCTTCATAGAAAGTGTTACCGCACCATCATACTGTTATGCTAATGCTGGTTCACCTGGTTTTACTCTGTGTTTTTCTGCTGTTTCCAAGCATTTACATCGATCTGTGAGGAGAAAGAAAAGATAAATATAGAGTCATAAAAATAAATAGAAGTTAAAGATAAATATTAAGTAAGCACTAAAAAAGTGTCAACAAGATGTTCTGATCTTCAGCCTCCTGTAACAGGTACAGTATCTGTAAAATGATTGTGAAACCAGCTAAACTTGTCAGCGGCATGACAGTCATTCCGGGTTAATAATTTAGAGGTTGTGTATTAAAGTCCTGCATGTTCTAATCCAGAAGTTGTACTCTGACTGTTCGCATTGTTATTAGTCTAATGTTCGCTTTTGCTTGCAGCTGTAGTTACCTTTAAGTATGTCCTCTAACTGTTCAGCCAGATGGTTTTCCTTCATTTTTCTCAGGATATCCAGTGTAATCTGCACAGCTCCTTCTGGTCCACAGCGTGAAACTATTTGATTTACTGTGTCAATAGCATCTGCCTTCTCCAGATCAACAGTTGAAGCAAGACCATCATTCTTTAAGTTCCATTGAAACTTCTTCAGTTTTTCACTGTCTAGATCCTCCAGTGTCTCCAGAAGCTGGTCTTGAACAGACGTCATCTTCTGTCACTGACTCACTTCTTTTGGATAACAAGAAAAAGATTTGTCATTTTACCCCACTTGTACGACCAACACTGAAAACAGCAGTTTTACAAACATGTAGATGGCCCTATACCAGGGTTGTCCAATGTCCAGAAAAGTTTAGCTCTAACCCCAAATAAACACATCTGAACCAGCTAATCAAGGTCTCACTAGACAAACTAGAAACCTCTAGGCAGGTGTGTTGAGGCAAGTTGGAGCTAAACTCTGCAGGACAATGACCCTTCAGGACCTAGTTTGGACACCCCTTCCCAATACTGTACTGTATGTTAGTATTTAAACTAGGGTGCAAATAACATCTGACTGATTCATTTTATTCCAGACTTCTTTCTAACACAACACATGTAGATAGAGATGTGGTGAATGTGTTGCATAAACAAATCAACCAAATCAATAATAACAAATTAAACAACACTCTGAATTACTGGCCATTCTACCTGTAGTCTATGGCTCAGACTAAGATGTCCTAAATGTGAAATAGCCTTCTACTGGTCTGTTTAGCCCAGGGGTTCAGGGGCCGTATTCACAAAACATCTTAAGTCTAAAAGCTGCTCCTAACTTGCCGATTTAGGAGAAACTCTTAAAAATAATAGGCGTGTCAGTCCTAATTTTAGGAGTCCTAACTTTTTTCTCTACGAGTATTTCACAAAGCATTTTAGCACTAAAACTAGCTCCTAAATCTGTGAAACGTTAGGAGTAGTCAAGAGTACTCCTAAGTCACTAAGACCAAATCGCAAACAATCCTAATCCACCCAAAGACACTGTACACCATTAGGCAACAGAGCCTTAGGTGCTGAACCTTTTCTTCATAAATGCAATACATATTTTGATTTATAAATTTGAATTTACGATCAGACACCAAAAATAAATATTTAATAATAAAAAAAAAATATTGCCTGTGGCAGTTGTTTTCATCAGTTCATACTTACAAATGGTTGAATAGAGTAAAAAAATATATATATAGCGTATTTGGCGTGCTGTCCAAGGGGATGGAGGGCTCCGAGCTTGGAATTTAGCCCAAACCCAAGGTTTTGCCTTGTATCACAGCCGAGAGTGAGGAAGGAACGGAGTTGTGGAGGGATGCAGAAAACTGTCGAGGTAACTATAGGTGAGTCAGCTCTCGTCTGTGTATATATACCTCCACTCGAGCTGATTAGATAGACCATTTGAATGCATTCCTCCCAAACTTTGTTTATAAAACATTTGTCGCTTGAATGTTTTATAAACAAAAAAGATAAATATAGAGTTTAAGCCCTTACGCTTAGCTTAAGACTTCTGTCTATTCCTTAGTAAAAGTTTGTCCCAGCAGCTTTGTGAATAGGTTTTAGCTCTTAGCTAAGAACTTTTACTGCTATTTAGGAGAACTCTTAGTAGTAAGATAAAATGTTTTGTGAATACGGCCCCAGGAGTTTAGCTCCAACCCTGAAAAAAACCTCTCCTGCCTATAGAGAGTATCCACGTGACGTCACCGTCGGCCGTTGTGACTGCGGTTACGCCCACTGAGTGGCAAAAAGAGCTTCATTGGTTCTCAGCATGAAACGCTCCGAGATTTCTGTAAGCACTGCGTCCAGAGTACTGTAGTATAATCACCTGAGCTCTTCTTGATTTCCTAAATCACCTTGAGCCTGGCCAATACTTTCCTCCAGCAGATATTCTTGAAGGCCTTTGTTGATGGTCTGCTTTCGTTTGGGAGGTCTTGCCATTTCAGTGTCGTCTGCCTTCTCCCACAGCTCTAAGAAGTCAGATTCACTGCGCAATTTCGTAAGGCATTCTAAAGCACATGTAACTAATTTGACAGCACTTAGAAGGTACATGTCCTCTGACGGCATCAGTTTGTTAGGAGCATCAAGCAGCTGTAGAATCTTATACACCATGTGGGCAATGAACTTGAAGCTCGTCTCTGATACTTCCCTAATCAGGCCAGCTGCTTCCATGCGCACCCCCATCTCATATCTGCGGTTTCCATTGATCTCGGCTAACAACTCAGTAATGTCTTGAAAATAATTCAGAATTGTTTTGAACGTTTGAAGATGCCCTGTCCACCGCTGTTCAAGTAATCTCTTAAGCTGCTGCCCTCCGTACAAGACAGCAACGGTTGGCTTCTTTATGAATTTATAAAGCAAGTTACACACATTAAAGAAGTCTTCAACCGCAGGCTCTGTGGATATTGCATGAACTACCACAAGATGGAGCTGATGATTGAGAGAGGCCCCCGTCATATACCTGGCTTAATATTTTAGAAGCACTGAGCCCATTCTTCTTAAGCTCTGTAATGATTGTGTTGGTCAGGGTCTGGGCATCCCCTTTTTCAGTTGTTGTCATGGAAAGAAGTCGCTCTGTGACTTGATAATTGTCCTTAACAAAGCGAACAATTATGGAAATATTTTCCATTCCAGTTGGGTCATGTGTGCCATCTATTTTGACTGTGTACCAGGAGTCTGCAACTTCTTGAACTATTTCTTCAGTCACCAGACTGCTTGTTTGCAATTACATAATTTTGAATTTCATGAGAACTGTACGTTGCATTGCGTGGTATTGTCTTCATAACACTCCTTAACTCTGGGTCTTTTCGGAAGGTATATTCGAATAATGAAAGGAAAAGTCCACTTCCATCCTCTGTTAGATTATCAAAAGCATCTGTGCTTCCCCTTCTTTTGATACTGCATGTTTGTTAAGGCCTTTTCCCGACACTACAGTGTACATATGAAATATGATTTTCGAAGGACAAGTTGCTGTCTAATATAACACCCAGGTCTTTAACTGGGTATTATATTAGACAGCAACTTGTCCTTCGAAAATCATATTTCATATGTTAGAAAAACAGCCTTCTTCCACCTCAGAAACATTGCTAAGCTACGGAATATGTTATCTGTTTCTGATGCAGAAAAGCTAGTTCATGCTTTCATGACGTCTAGACTAGATTACTGTAATCCATTATTAGCTGGTTGTCCTGCTTCCTCAATAAACAAGCTACAATTAGTTCAAAATGCAGCTGCTAGAGTTCTTACCAGGTCAAGAAAATATGATCACATAACACCAATTTTATCATCTCTTCACTGGTTACCTATTAAGTTCCATATTGATTATAAAGTATTGCTAATGACCTATAAGGGTCTAAATGGTTTAGCTCCTGTGTACTTAACCGATCTTCTATCGCCCTACAATCCTTCAAGCTCTTTAAGATCACAAAACTCTGGACTTCTGGTTGTACCTAGGATATCTAAGTCCATTAAAGGAGGGAGAGTGTTTTCACATTTGGCTCCTAAACTCTGGAATAGCCTTCCTGATAATGTTCGGGGCTCAGACTCACTCACCCAGTTTAAATCTAGATTAAAGACGCATCTCTTTAGCCAAGCGTTCACATAATGAATCTCATATCAGATCAATTGCACATGACTATCTTTGCTTAATGTTATGAACCGCAGCTACGCTAATTATTCTCCATTTGCTTTTCTGTTTTAGACTAGAGAGTACACTACTAGAGAGTGACTAGAGAGTACATCAGCTTCAGTTTGGATCCAGTCTCTTAAGAAGACCTCAGATGACCAACACCTTTGAAGAGACGGCGCCAACTCCTGCGAGGACTTCAGATGACGCAATATCTGGATCAACATGCGCATTCCCAAATTTCTATATATCCTAATTATTGTTAATATGTAATTCATTATTTCCAGGAGCTCATTGCTTCTACCTTCAATTAATCTGTGATTCAATTAAACAGTGATTGTAAATTAAATTGCCTAAATTATTACATTATTAGCTAACTGCATTCTTTAAATTGTAATGTTGACATGCATTCTCTGCATGGAAAGCAAAATGCAGCATCTGCTTCCACAGAGTATTCCAACCACTCCCGTGACGTATACAATGACACAACAAATGATCGATGGTTGTAGCAAAGGCGAAGAGGAAAACGTCTTAACCTGATTCGGTTTATCCTCACCAAGGTCGAAAGGTACTCTTGGCAGTCCAGGCGTGCATGAGCTGGAGCATGAGGGCAGATGATCAATCGATGTTGGTGTCTTGTCAACTGGCGTGTCTACTGAGTTGCTGTTGAAAGCTTGCAATTGCACGATCGCATCTGGAAAACTATGGGACCCATTTATCATATATTTTCGTGTATCCATTTTTATACTGCCTTATAGTAATCTATCTAGCCATCATTGATGAATCACGTGCAATTGTAAGAAGCTCCCTGATGGGATAGAATTACTAGGAGACAAATCTCCACCTACCACCAGTCTGACGGTCATGTCAGATTTTTGCCTGATATTTTTTTAGTGGTTATGGTATGATTAAAACTTGATTCAGTTTAAAATTAGTAACGTTTTGTTTTTAAATTTTTTATTGAAATTACACATCACATTTTATGTCATATTGTACTTATTTAATTACATTTTTACGTTCTCTTCTGCTAGGCTTGGGAGGGGCCCCCCCAAGCCCCCCCAAGCCCCCCCTTGACGCCGGGCCTGCGCTTATATAACACTGATTATATCTACTTTATTTCAGGAATAGACGCAACACCATGAGAATGGGGAAAACAACTTGTTCTTCGTTTATTACTTCTCTGAGTTCACTCAAACAACCTGCAGCCTGGAGCGCCCTCTAGTGGCAACAGGTAAGGTTGAATTAACCCAAAAACATCACACTGACCAAAAATGTTCCACGTTATCTAGTGTTAGATCGAAATCATCAACCACTGTAATGACCGGTACTTTTAAACAGTTTTAGACGTTCATACTGCTGGTGAACACGTGCCCTGCATCATCTGACGTGTGAGATTGCTCCTGCACATACGTCAACATGCGACAGGAAGCTCACGCTGCACACTGTTGTGAACGCGCTCAAGGACCGTTTGCCAAAGCTGTGGATTACAGGTAATGATGATAGAAATAATGTTCGGTTTCTTGCATAGACTGATTGTTTTGCACCTTGAAGGACTAGTTCACTTTCAAATGAAAATTAGCCCAAGCTTTACTCACCATCAAGCCATCCTAGAAGTATATGACTTTCTTCTTTCTGATGAAAACAATCAGAGAAATATTAATAAATATCCTGATGCATCTGAGCTTTATAATGGGGATAATGTGGTGGTACATAACCACACACTTCGCAGCCTTTCACGAGCCCTCGGCCCGGATCTATCCCTGTGTTTATTTTGGGCACCGCAGTTGAGTGGGTTTGCACCTTCTCGCCATGCTGTGCCCTGTGTATCACTGTCTGGCCTGGCTAACGTGGGTCTGTGTCGTGTGTTCTGTGTACCGTAGTGGTGAGTGTTGTGCATCTTGCCATGTATGGAATGGTTTTCTCAAATAAAACTCACTTGGTCATGAGACCGATGGCTCTTTGTGCTTTTTTGCTAATCGTGCTTTTTTTTTTTTACACAAATGCATCGCTTCGCTTCAGAAGGCCTCTATCAACCCTCCACAAAAAAACTAAGAAAAAATAGGACAATGTGTGACGCAGGTCAGTCGATTTGGCATGTGGAAATATAGAACAAATAAGGATAAACCTCCAAAAAAGAAAAGACTGTGTCGCAGGCATACGTTAGAGTCTAGACAACACGAATAACAAACTCTAAATTAAGAATTGATCTTTATTTTGGGACAAATTTTTTTTTGCGAACTGCAGATTCCTCTGCTGTCTTGTCACACCTGCTTCAAGTGGGACTCGAGCTAACGGCAAATCCCATTCACTCTCTGCGTTTTGATGTCATGTGATTTGCTGCCTAAGAAACATATCATTATTATCAATGTTGAAAACAGTTTTTTTTTTTTTTTGAATGACAGTAAAATTCTTTTTGCACTTAAATTGTACATAAATAGGTTAAGCAAAACAAATGTGTTTATGTCTGAGAACCTTTTATACCCATCCTTAACTGCAGACACTGAAATGACACATACTGTGTGGTACAGTACAAATATTGAGTGTCCCTTATTTTCCTAGAAAGAACCAAGAATGTCCCTTATTTCCCTTTTCTGAAGTTGGCAACCCTACCTACATCTTGGATGGCCTGAGGGTGGGTAAATTAACAGCAAATTTTCATTTTTGTATGAACTATCCCTTTAAGATGGCTGAGTATTGTTAAGTAGGCACATAGAAAGGACAACTAGTTTTCCATAGTTTCCGTTAAGAGAACGGAATGGCAGCCTCTTCTCAACTGTTTCTCGTTTCTCTTCTCTGTTTTTTTTTTTTTTTTTTTTTTGAAGTTGCTTGGTTTATTGTGGTCATTTCCATCTTCACTCATCGATCTCCTGTTTGGATCTATAATCAGTTTTGGATTTGCTTCACGCCTCACACTCTTGTGAGCCCTCTACCTGGATTGACTGGTTTGCTTGTACCGCTTGACAGTGTTTGGTGAGTGAGTCTCCACTCTCTCGTTGATTCATCGTGCTTGGTATATAGTTTATCGTTTGTCTCAGGTTTGGCTAATGTGGTGGTACATAACCACACACTTCGCAGCCTTTCACGAGCCCTCGGCCCGGATCTATCCCTGTGTTTATTTTGGGCGCCGCAGTTGAGTGGGTTTGCACCTTCTCGCTGTGCTGTGCCCTGTGTATCACTGTCTGGCCTGGCTAACGTGGGTCTGTGTCGTGTGTTCTGTGTACCGTAGTGGTGAGTGTTGTGCATCTTGCCATGTATAGAATGGTTTTCTCAAATAAAACTCACTTGGTCATGAGACCGATGGCTCTTTGTGCTTTTTTGCTAATCGTGCTTTTTTCCGTGCAAATTGATCTTTTCTATACATCGGCGCAGTTGCGTCATTTGAATTGTTTTTCCCGATTGGATTCTGCTACATATGGACTGTGTAAAACCATTGGTATTGCTCGTCGGCCCCGCTATATTCATCATTCGTCAAAGCGATTCCTGAACATAAACTGGACTTCGTCTGCTTCCATTCCCTCCATCTGGTCCCACAGATTAAGCACTCGGAAGTCGTCCTCTACACACACATCTCGGAGTTTGCTTATCCGCTCTAAGGTCATTAGAAAAGACTAGAAATGACTCTGTGCTTAACAAGAATGTGCAGCAGTGTTTGTAATTTTACTCGCTCTTTGACTGGTAAAGGAACATTTCTCCGGGACCTCATCTCTGATAAAAACTATGATATGCTGATGCTCACAGAAACCTGGCAAATATCAAATGACGTTTTTTGAACTCAATTTGCTCTCTCCTCCTGGTTTCAGTGTTTTGACTAAGCCCCGGATTGGAGGCAGGGGTGGGGGCCTGGCGATGGTCTATCGCCAGAGTCTTCATATTGAACTGTCTGCTTTCCATGATGTGACAACATTTGAATATTTGGCTTTTAAAATCACTGGCCACTCCACCCTGCTTATAATATTGGTTTACCGTCCTCCTGGAATGAACATCCAATTTCTATCAGATTTGTGTGAATTGCTCACAATTGCTTCTGCTCAATCTACAGCAATGTTATTGCTAGGGGATTTCAATATTCATGTTGCTACTGGTACTGTACATGCTCATGAATTTATGTCTGTCTTGGACTGTTTTATTCTGCAGCAACATATTGATTTGCTTGAAATCTTTGATTTATTATCATGCATGGAAGTTGATTGATCCTCTGTCATTTTAGATTGCTATCAGTATCTCCCACCTTTCTACCTGTTCCAGCCTTTCCAATGCTGAAGACATTCATAATGTTTATGATGAAAGTATTTCGACTATTTTGAATCAGTATGCTCCTTTAAAATCTAGATATGTTCCATCCTCTCGCACTTCTCCTTGGTTCAACACTGACCTTAGGGCAATGAAAACCATGGGCCGTCGTTTAGAAAGGCTTTATAAGAAAACTGGCCTTATTGTTCATTCCTTGGCATATACTGAACACATTCAGCAGTACAGGGAAGCTCTTAATGCGGTTCGATCTTCTTATTTCTCAACATTTATTAATAAGTCCAAAAACAGGCCAAGAACATTATTTACTACGATTAAAAAATTAACTCAGCCACCTATACAGTCTCTAGAAGGTGCCGATCAATTCTGCAATGCTTTCCTGAACTTTTTTCAGAGTAAAACACTTCAGACCCATCAACCTCTTCCTTTTGTTGCCACTATTGAACCACTCTCTTCATGCCTTACTCACAGCCTCTCTAGTTTTGACCCTATTGTCCCTACAGTGGTTGATGAGATAATCAGGCTATCTAATTCTTCTACTAGTCTTCTTAACCCTGCACCTACCTCTTTACCGAAAAATTGCCTGACTGCTTTTTCACTACCAATCACTCATTTCATTAATACTTCAATGTCCTCTGGAATTGTACCATCTAAGCTTAAGATTGCTGCTGTCACCCTTGTTCTTAAAAAGCATGGTCTTGATCCTTCGTCTCTAAGTAGCTACAGGCCCATTTCAAACCTTTCTTTTCTCTCTAAAATACTGGAAAGAGTTGTTGCTTCTCAGTTACAGGCCCACCTGACAGCACATAACCTTTATGAGCCTTTCCAGCCTGGCTTTCGTCCACTACACAGTACTGAAACAGCCCTGGTTAAGGTTCTTAATGATCTCCTCATAGCTTCTGATTCTGGTTCTCTTAGCACTCTCCTTCTGTTAGACCTCAGCTCAGCTTTTGACACTGTAAATTACAAGATACTCCTGTCACGGCTTACAGCAATTGGGATTTCTGGCACAGCCTTTGACTGGTTTTCCTCTTATTTATCAGGGAGGCAACAATTTGTTGTAAACCAGAAGCATAAGTCATCCACCAAATCTATCAGTTCTGGTGTACCTCAAGGTTCTGTTTTGGGCCCTCTTCTTTTCACCATTTATATGCTGCCAATTGGACAAATTATCAAACGTTATGGGTTTAACTTTCACTGTTATGCTGATGACATTCAGATTTATTTTAGCATACCTCCCACCTCAGTGTTTCCACCACCTTCACTAACAATCTGTATCTAGGAACTCAAGCATTGGCTTGAGGGAAATTTCCTTAAATTTAACTCAGATAAAACCGAGGTAAAATTGATCGGCTCTAAATCCGTTGTTTCTAAATTCTCCGGTCAACAGATACATTTGGATGGTGACTTGATAACGCCCTCTACGACTGCTCACAATCTTGTGTTCTCATTGATTCCACTCTTTCATTTAATGACCACATTAGTAAAGTGGTAAAGACAGCTTTTTTCACCTACGTAATATATCTCGCATTCGATCCTCTCTTAGTCAGCAGGATGCTGAAACCATAATACATGCCTTTGTCACATCTCAACTGGATTATTGTAATTTACTACTCTATGGCCTTTCAGCTAAAAATATCAAAAGATTACAATACGTTCAAAACTCTGCTGCTCGCCTGATCACGCATACAAGAAAGAATGAACACATTACTCCAATCTTATATCATCTTCATTGGCTTCCAATCTCCCTGCGTATAAACTTCAAGGTACTAATTCTTACTTACAAAGCTCTTCATAGCCTTGGCCCTACATACTTTTCCGACTTACTTCAGCCTTATGCTCCAGTTCGTTCCTTACGCTCTTCTAGTGCAGGACTGTTAGTCACCCCCAAGTTTAGTCTGGTGACTATGGGAGCTAGGGCTTTTAGTGTTGTGGCTCCCAAGTTGTGGAATTTCCTTCCTCAGGACATCGTCAAGCATCCACCCTTCTCTCCCTCAAAAATCTCTTAAAAACACATTATTTTTCTGAATATTATTCCTCTGCTCATAGTCTGTAAATAATTTTTTTTTTCTTTCTTTCTTTCTTTACCTTACCCTTGTAAGAGACTGTGTGTTGTGCTTTTATGTTGATGATTATCTTGTCCTATTCCTTAACCTATCTCTGTAAAGCGACCTTGTGTGTTGAAAGGCGCTATATAAATAAAAATTATTATTATTATTGTTATTATTACATGACCAAAATGTTGGTGTTTTTTCATTGAAGTAGTGGATTATCTCACAATTGTCAGTATTATTTTACTTTAGACAAACACCTCATCTTCATAGGTCTTCAGCACATGTAAAAGCACAGATCATGCTTTTTTATGCATATTTTTTCAATCACACATTTTGCGGATCTGCATTCAAAAGCAAACAAATTGTATATATTTATGGTTGCTTTATTTTTGCAATGGGATATTTGAGAGGTATATATATATATACACACACACACACACACAACACACTGTTGTGTTCAACACTTACAGTTAATTTAAGTGCTGCTGGTTTCAATGAATGACTCTGTTATGAGTTCCTCATATAGACAGAAGGAGGCAGTATTATATCAAAACTGTCTGCAAATGACAGGAAGATGATGAGTGAGTTTCTGCGCATGATAAGAAATACTGTTTGAGGAATCACAGACTCACTAATAAACACAATACAACAGAGAAAACAGTGATTTCACAGCATGTGACAACAATATCTGCCTTCTGTGATTCACTTACCAAGACACACTTGATCATCTGTTCGATCACAACGTAAGGGACTTCAAATAAAATCATCAATATGACTTCAGCACAGCATTAAAGTCTCAGAAGCACAAAGTGACCAATGACACATTGTAACACAACACACACACCCCCACACACACAAACAACTAAAGAAAGATGCAACACTCACCACAGATTATTTGTAGTATTTGTAGATCTTCCTTTTTCCTCCTCTGAACTGTCGTGTTGAACTGAAATTTCTTTCACTTCCGTAAAGTGAAACAGGAAGAGACATAAGAATCAGAAGAATGAGAGTCAGACGTCAGCACACACATTCAATCTCCTGTCACTGTATATATTTGCCTGAATATTTATAGATACTATATGGTCCATTCTACAGAATTGGTGCAAACTGCTGTCCCACAACCAAAAAACACATTTAAAAAGCATTTAAGTATTCAAATTTTAGATGTTTACTAAGATCCTTCAATTATCTGCTGAATCCCACAATAATATTTAAAATATCAGTAAGATTAATATATATAAAATCATCATTTATTGGGTACCTTTAATTGGGAGGTGGCTGTCCTGAACCCTAAGCCCTAAATTTCAACTTGTGAAAATGATACTAAAATAATTTTTGCAATTTTTTCCATTGTTGTTCCCAAATTTTCATGTCATGTTACATGCCTCTCTTTCATTGTAAATAGGTCCATCATTTTGAGTTAAATGTGTTCAAAAGTCTAAAAAAAATCTGTGTAACTTTAAGGAACGTCACTAACAAATACCTTTTTTCTGCAATTAAGCAAACTTTTTACAGTGTTCTTCCATAAAATTTTGTTTTTATGTGTGTACAACTGTTCAGAACTGTGTTAGCTAACCATGTGCTGATTATCATCTTTGAGTGGCTCAAAAGTATCTAAAATTGCCACTACTGAAACAGTCACGACTGAAACATGTCATCATTGTTTTGATAGTGACAAAAGGGAACACATAATCATTTAGTTTGACGGAAATAAACAAAATTTTAGTACAGTTATGCAAATCATTAGTATTTTAATGTTTTAATATGTTTTAGTATGTGAGTTAAATTGTGTAATGTGATGTGGTCACTACCAACACATTACTGTCACTACCAAAAATGTGCAGTCATGACTGAAACATGAGATGTTTTGTCAAAAATAAAGTATACTGAATGATCAGCTAAGATGTTATTATAGTGTTTGGCTCAATGTATATTCAAACTAATGAATCCTTCACTTTGAAATCAGTATGATAAACTTTATGACTTTTACAAAGAAAGACTGGATTCAAAATACAACAAATCTCATAAATTACACTTGAAATATAGTTAAAATTGTAATTGTTATTGATTTACTTGTGAAAACTTTTTTTTTTTTTTTTTAAATAGCAAAAATATATATTTTCCAACGTCTGACTTTGCACCAATTCTGTAGAATGACCCATATACATTTGCTATTTAATGCTCCCAATCAGAGGCATGTTTTCAAACACGACAGCATTTTCCTCCCGCTGGATTCACTGGATTTACTGCTGTAATCCACTGAAGCTTTAGGGCTGGATCAGTTAGTTCTCACAGCATTATCAGATTGCTGGAAGAGCAAGTGACACGTACAGTGAGCAAGAATATCACACTTTAAACATGCTATTCATGCCCATGTCTTGCATCTATTGCTCAATACTTACACAGAAGGAAGTTTCTGCTACTAAAGCCGGAAGTTTGCAACCAGAAGTAAGAGGTTTAGTCTGTTGCTTGTGGTCAGCGGCAGGGAGACAAATAATGACGAGAGAGAGTGATCGTATGAATCAGAAAGAGTGGAGGATCTCCAGATCCAAAAACAAGCAAAGAAGAAGACCTGCATAAACCAGAAGAAGCAGATAGAAGTTCTTTACACACAAGTAAAATAACACAATCATCAGACATTCAACAGTATATAATTAAAAACTGCCAAATGCTACAGAATCAAATGTTGAACTCATGAAGAGGAAACGATTGTGAAGCTTTGAGTTGTTGATGGACTCAATCTACTCCATGTTTGATCATCATTCTGAATCCCATCTGGACAAAGACTCTGACAAAAACACGGTTTTCTCAGCTTTTTGTTCAAAATGTTGTTGGTTTTTTTTTTTTTTTAATGAAATTGTTGTTATCTAGTCATAGTTAAAAAAGGAAAAATGAAAAGTACATGAACCGACCATATCAGAGTCCACGTCACTTTCATCGATTCCTTGGAAAAATAAGGAAGCAATACATAAATAAATGGAGCACATCCTAAATAATAGTGTCAAGGTCTTACCATGTTATTCTCTTTTGGTTTGGTTTTGCTTTCTATCTGTTATCCATCACTGTCCGTCTGTGATTGTGTTATTGTGAACACCTGGTCTGGATGGGCTGTGGGTATTTAAGTTCCTGTTCAGTAACCAGTAGAGCTGTGGGGTTGTTCGATGCTCTTTGTTCTTCTCTTGCGTTTAGCAGGAATGAGCTCATGGCAGATGCTCTTGTATTTGAACACCTCCACCATCATGAGATCCTGGTTTGACCCATCTACCTCGTGGCCATGATTGAACTAGTTTTTGTCTTCTTTATTTTTTATATTTCATTATGTTTTCCCCTAGAACCTTGTGATAAATAAATGTTTTGCAACTGTAAATATTTTGTGATCGCCCTTTTTGTTGCAGTTATGAGCCAAACTGTAACAAATAGTATTAAATAATGAACAACTATTATGTATTAACAAACAGTCCATGAGGCTTGAATTATGTCTCCAAAACCTTACGGTACAAACCTGATACTGAACTGCTTTCATCAAGGCAGATGACATCGGTATACATGTTTTGACTGAACAGTTGTTACATGTTCTAATAAAAATGTTGTTTGATTACTATGCATATTCCAGTACATTTATGTGTTATTAAATAAATGTACATTTCCTCAAATTCACCCCCTCATTCAAGTCCTCGGTTCACCCGTGCTCATAGTATCAGCATCAGAGCACACGTACGTCTGCAAGATGTCTGTTAAAGATCACTTCATCTGGAAAGAATCTACTGTTCACAAACATCTGATAGACGTCTTTAAGATGTCACTTTTACATACATTATTAATCATAAACATCTTAAAGACATTTTCTAAACATCTATTTGACATCTGACAGGAAACGTCCTACAGACGTATTGCAGATGAGCAAACACTCTAAAATACATCTTCCAGATGTGAACACACACATCAGAGAGACGTCTCAGAGATGTACGTGTGCTATCAGTGTCTGAAAGAAACAGTTCGGTTCGAACTCAGAATAAATGAGCAAAAACTGTACCTTTACAACAGCTTGTCACTGGGGCAGTACCCTTAAACAGACATCTTTGTACCTTATTTACCCCTAAAATGTGCATATTAGAAACTTAGAGTAGCAATACATACCTTAAGTTACTAATATGAACCTTTTATTATATTTTAAGCCTTTATTGGCTTCCTGTCGTGGCTGCATTACCACTTCGGGTGAGTTTTATTTTTCTAATAATTTATTTCAAGACATTTGTCACACTGTGAATTATTTCCAGGATTTCACAAGATGTAACTGTAATATTTCACAGTGAATTACATTATTATTCCTTCACAGGATTCAGCTGTGATATTTCACAATACCATATTCAGAATTTTATTGTGAAAATAATGCAGGCGGGGCAATTACAGGAAACTACTGTAAATTTTTTGCGTGCGCTGTGTGATCTGAGCTCTCTCGTCTCCTCCGTGGTCTCATCCAACAGATTCAGCGGCAAGTGTTGAAATGTCAAATTTTGTCAATTAAATGACCGTTTGTTGTTGTTGATTTTTTTTTTATATGATAGTGCATGTAATTTAAAAGTATTAACCAAATAGCATTAGTTGCAGGTTCTGTTGTCAGTGGTTAAGGTACTCGCGTAGGTTTGAGCGCACTCATTTTTTAAACAAGAAATGAACAGAAGTTGGTTAGTGTTAATTGTACCGTATTTAGTTGAGACATTAGCTACACCGTCGGAAATGTTTTTGGAGCCTCATTTCGAAATAAAATGGTCATTATCTGGTAACTTTAGCTCTTCTTAGTGCAAACAATGTTCTCTCTTTCCCTGCTATAGATTCTCCCCATTAACCAGAGGAATTACAGTGTCGTGGATTAGGGCAAAGGTAGAGTAAATTCATTTTAAGATTAAGTAACGTTAGCTGGGCTTCGTAATTTTCTCCCCTGCTGTGTGAGTGATACGGAGCAGCCATCAACTAAAAAACGTGTACTGACTAATCTAGTATAAAACTTAAGTAAAGTTGGCTGCATATTCACAGATTCAAATATCCCGGATCAATAACTCTTGAGCTAAACGCTTTTACTACACAAATAACACCTCTTTTCAATCGTAGTAACATAGACAAGCAACTACAATCTTATGTTCCTCAAATCCAGCTTTCCTCCACAGTGGAAAAACTGATCTCTATGTGCGGACGGCTGAGAGACGGATTCAAAGTGACCGTCTGCAAAGTGCAAAACCTGAAAAGCGTTACTACAAAAACAGTCAATATCTTTACTGTAATACACTGTACTGTCACCAAATTCAGTTCACACATCACTGCTGTCCTGATAGTTATACTACAACACTTATTCTGGAAAAAATGTCTTTTTGCATATTTTTTTATGATTTTTCTTAATGAAAAATATTTAATAACTTCATATGTACACCAAAGGAGTCCACTTGAAAGTTTTGTATGTACCCAGGCATTTTGTGAAATTTGATGTCACGTTTCTTCATAATATTTTGAGTGTGGTACATCTCCATGAACATGTCATCATGAATTATTTTACTCTTTCTAAACTCTGAACTAATCACTTTTAGAATATTTTTGTTCAGACTTTGGGTTATGTTTCCTGAAATTAGTTCAGGAACTGGTGTTTTTTAAGTTTAATGTAGAAGAATTGACTAACTCCTTTGTGTAGGGCTCTTGCAATTCTCCCTTTTCTTGTGTTTGATGCTGGTCTGAATTTTCGTGGTCTGCAGTTTGTCCTCTTTGTAGCACAGAGATCTTAACCGGATTGTCTCCCACTGGCTCCTTTTTCCTTTTAAAGAAGTATCTTGCACTGCAGGAAGGGAATGTACAAACTGCTGTAATATTTAAGTATGGACTATTCATTTGCCGTCTGTGAGGAGTTTTATTATGCTGGCTCTTGAAGGCAAGGATACAACAGGGATTTTTCTGTCTGAAACTGTTGTATAATACATGGCATCTTTCTCCATTGTTTTTTGTTTCCTCTTTTTCATCATTTGTCTGTTGTTTAGTAACCAAGTCCTTTACTCCATTTCGATTTGTGGTCCACATCACTCATAGCCAATGACGTTTTTTCTTATGTCTTGACCAAACAGAGTCTGAGAGAGTTCAGACCAGATTTCTGAGGAGTAACCTGTATCTCTCTTTGAAATGTTAACACTCCTCATTGTTCTGACCAAAGCATCCATTCCACCAACAATTGCACACAAGTCTTTCCTCGCAATTCTCTGTCCTTTTTTAACTCTACCCATTTTGTGTCAAATTTCCTCTCTAATCTAGGAATAAGGGAACAGACAACGCTTCAAACCTTTCGTCAAGGTACATTCAGTTTGTGCAGTAAAATCTTTTGGCAATAAGAGAAGTAGGCACTACATGTGTACAGTTGGCAATTTAAAAAAACACTTGAACAAATGAATTTAGGCTGTCCATCGATTAAAATTATTCATCAGTTTGATTACATATCTTGTTACTGAATTGACGTTGATAACTCACAAGTAATTGCATATTGATATTTGCTGAGGGATCTTCCCAAAATATATTATATAAGATACATTTCATTATTGTTGCAGACAAGACCATTTAGTTACCACAGAAAAATCTCTTAATAAGTTAATATCAAATGTTATAATAATAAATCATAATTATTTATACATAGGGTGAACCATATGTCCCTCTATATAAGTAGACAGAGAAAAAAATCGTCTTTCATTTTGTAAATCCAGTTATTAATTTCTATTTTGAAATTGCATTTTCAACATGAAATTCCCCTATTTAATTATAAACGCATTCATTCATTTTTTTAATGGTGTACTTGTGTTGTTTTATTTTTTGTATTCTTTTTTAATTTTAACAAGTCTTATTGATAGTTTAATATCGCATTTAAAGTCATTTTTAAATTTCTTTTTATTATCTATTAAAATATCAAAACATTAATTACTTTGTCATTTAGTACATTTATTTATAGATTAATACATTAAAAAGTGAACACCCTTTAAATGCCTATTTTTATTGTACAAGTAGTTATTAATGAAATGTATTGTTACTATTTACGAGACAATTTTGCAGTTAAGCAAATTGCTGTGATTCATTCAACTGAATAAAAAAAGTGTTTTCTAACTAATAGTTTTCACGTTCGTTGGCCAACAAGGCACATGCGCAGGAGCGTGGAATTTATGTGTTACACTAAGGGCAGCTGTCCCTGATCAAGATGTGCTGAAATATCAAACACTTAATGGCCGCTGTCTCTGTTCACGAAGTGCCAAACTCAATGAACCCATCATTAACATGTTAAGAGCCAGAGGTGTAAAGAGTACCTGAAAACCATATTTGAGTAAAAGTACTGATACCTTGCATCGAAAATGACTCCACTACAAGTTACAAGTAACCAATTCCAATACGACTTGAGTAAAAGTCTTAAAGTATCTGATTTTAACAGTACGTAAGTATTTTACTCATGCTGAATGTAGGCTCAGAGATGCTCTAGTCCTGAGAGACATACCAGTGAATATAAGAAATAATTGATTTGTAAGATGAGAAATCAAGTTTATTTTCAAAAAATAAAACTGAACACCTCAATGTTGCAATAAATCAAGGTCGACACAACAACCTTTTAAACATCTACAAACTCTCAAGTCTCAGTTGAGCTCAAGTGGCCATAAGTAAACCAATATCCATCAAAACGGTCTTGTCAATATAGCGGATAAATAAAACAATGTTAAGTAAAATTAAATAGTCAAAGTCTGTATGTGCTGGTTTGAGCCTCATCACCGGCTGCAGTCATTTCCTCATCTAATAAATAAAACTTCTGCGATCAGCAACTACCTGCTAATGCACTCACATTCACATTAAGTATCCTTGTTGACAAGTTTTGGGTGAGTAAAGGCAAAATGCACCTTACCAAGATACCTTCAATGCCCTTAGATGGCGATATCGCTTCTTTATAGCAGAAACAAACTGCTGCAGAAAAAGTTAGCTGCCATGAAAAATGTAATTTGTAATTGCATTACTCATCACAAATGTAGTGGAGTAAAAAGTACATTTACTTGCTCAAAAATGTAGTCAAGTAGAGAGTAAAAGTTGCCAATATCTTTGATACTCAGTACAACTACAAAATAGCCAAAAAGATACTTAAGTACAGTAACTAATTACATTTACTCAAGTACTTTACACCTCTGTTAAGAGCCTGCAAATGACATTAGAAAATTTCCCTTTAAATATAACATTCACACTCTCTCATGAATTGATTGAACTCATTCATTTTAAGTGAGTTATCTTTTATTTAATTAATCAAACTAAATTAACAGTAGATGGACAGCCCCAATATGAATACATACATAGAGCGAAGCATATAAGTAAACATCACGTTTCAAGTTCACAAATCAATATCCCTAAGATATAATTTTACTAATATTTAAAGACATAAGTTCGACAAAACACTTTAAGTCTGAACAGGTATATAAGAATAATTACAAACTAAAACTATAGGCTACAAATCACTGCTGTCCTGATTGTTATACTACAGTACAGTGTATTACGGTCCCTTCGGTTCTCTCTCTCAGCCGTCTGCACATAGAGATCAGAACAATTGTTGGGTGTAAGGGACGATTTCTGCACAAATTTTGACTCTCTGCTACCATAGATTATTAACAGCTGAGTCTTTTTCTACTCTTATTCTATTGATATATTATTTTTGCAGCCTTGTGCCACAGATGTCTTCCTCATTTTTAATGTATTTTTAAGTGTCAAGTTGTCCACAGATTTGTTGTGAGCAGTTTCACGTAGGAACTATTTTCTTTCTACCGATAGGTCCTACATGAAACACAATAAGGTCTGTGGATTATCTTGGGTAACTGGGTCATGATTTCTGGAAAGAGACAGCTGTTGAGTTTTTCAAATGTATTTTAATTTTTTTTTTTTTTTTGGGGCCCTTTGAGCACCACAAGCCAAGTGTCATATAGTCCCATCATATACAAAAAATGCAGAAATCTCTACTACTGATACTGTTCAGTAGTTCTTTTCTCTCTGATTTCTTATAAAAAAAAATTAAAAAAAAAAAAAATGTTTTATATGAAACTTATAAAATATAAATTTTATATAAAATTTATATTTTATCAAATATATCTTACTCTAAAATTGCTATCAAATGAAAGCCATATATCTAACCAAGTTGTGTTCCAAATTTGAAGGTGAAGGTACCAAAATTGCCACCAGGTGTCACCGACATTCTATTGAATTTTTTTTATGCATTCTCCTGTTACAAATTTATAAATTTCTGTCCAAATCTCACTTCTTTCACAAACAGTTGGCAAATATGGAACCGTAAGACTCAGACCTTTCATACGATATGTGTTTTGTCAAGATTAGAAAAGGTTTTGACTATAAAGTAGCTAAAATAAATATTGTAATATGAAGCCTGAGCCAACCCACTAGGGGAGGAGTGCACTAAAAGTACCGTTTCCATGGTAACGCAACATCTGATTTCAAATGGTTTTCACAGGCTGAATCTTGAGCTTATAAGCTTTCGAATGATGATGATTACTAAAATATGTTATAGGAAAAGAGGCAATATATAAAAAGAGCACGAAGTGTCCCACCTGTGGGGCAGTGACAGTTAAGGTTAAAATATTGGTGTTTTTTTTAACCTGTTATCAGAAATTACATTTTCAGTACAGAGGATTTATATGTAAGTTGGTGTGGTTAAAGATTAACACTTATACATACAAGAGAGACCCTCTGGAATAACATGATAAATGTCTGATTTGATTAACGTATAAATATGTATTTTAGGGGTACACCATTTCTGTTGAAGCCCAAGGTTCATCAGCAGATGACGAACATAATGAAAGTCCAAAAAGAGATGACCCCAGAACTTCAAAGTTATTGAAGTTACCCATCCTAGAATACGCCATCTTCACTGATAGTGAACGACAACACGTAAGACGTGCATACTTCGAGCAGCAGCGTCTTGGAAAAGAGGGTGAAGTCACCTTATCAAAGGAGTTCTTCTGTCGACTCATCCGAAATACAATGACAAATATGATATCTATTGCAAGAGCCTCTTCATATGACTACAAATATCCCACTAAACATGAAGTTATTTCCATGGCAAAGCGGTTAGTGGAATACTACCCTATGATAAAAGATAAGTCAACTGGATCGAGTCATGAGTGGGTGACTTAATTTGCTTGAATATTTATAGTCAAAACATGTTTTACTGCTACCATTATATTTCAAAACTATTCATTGTTCTGTTGTACAGGACACTGTTGCCAAAAAGCTCATGAAACAACTTTCAAATATCTGAAGTCCTGTGAAGGCCAAACACCCTCCATCAAGAGAGCACGTCTGGATGAAGTACGTCTGCTGCAGTGACTGAAAAGTGGAAAGTGATGCTGATTCCAGTCAACAGTTAATCCATCACCACCTTCAAGATCAAGCACCCCACGGCAAGAAAATGACAGCATTGATGAAGTATGTGTGTACATTCAAATTTACTACAAAATGTACAAGTATAGTATTTGCAGTAAATAACATAATATTTGGCAATATACTGTATGTAAGCCTAATTCTGCCTCATTTATTTTTATGTTTTGTATATTCTTGAATTGTTGATTTTGTGCACCTTGTTCTAATTATATTGTATGGCTGAATAGCCGACGGTCCAGACAACAGCCTTGACAGCCAGAAAACACAGACATGACATTACAGGACTCTACAAGAAATGTACAAAGCAAAGAAGCCAAACAAAGCTGCTGTAACTCATCTATTAGACCTGGAGTTCCCATCCAGAAGAAATTTCATTGACTCAAATGCTTTGAAGGAGCCACAAAATTTTTACAGGCATACCCGTGCTTCAAAGAACTGCACCATGTGGGTATACACTGAGACATAATTTAGACTGAGTGACAAATGTCCCGTATCATCCGCCTAACTGCAGACATACAAGTTGATGATTTTTATTACTTTCAATAATCATTTCTCTCAGGCAATGGATGAACGGCGGAGAATCACTGAGCCAAATAATTGCCGATACATTTCTGAGGTAAAAGGCAGGTGTGAGACCTTCTTCTCCAAGGTTCAGTTTTATGGTGTCATGAAGAAAGTCATGAAGCCTCCAAGGACATTAAATGGAGGTAATTTCATTGATTGATTCTGTATAGATAATACCCACCTAATTTCAGTAACACTTTATGGAAACACTTTATTTTAAGGTCTTTTAACTAGTTGCTTATTAGCATGCATATTACTAGAATATTGGCTATTTATTAATACTTATTAAGTACATATTAATGCCTTATTCTGCATGACCTTAATTTACATTCATAATCCTACCCAATACCTAAACTTAACAACTACCTTACTACCTATTAATAAGCAGAAAATTAAGAGTTTATTGAGGGAAAAGTCATAGTTAATAGTTTATATGTGTTCCCTATACTAAAGTGTTACTCACTTTATAATAAGTATACAGTAATAAAGTACTTTCAAGTCATTTGCAAACTATTAGTTTTGTATTGTAGGTTCTACATTGTTAATATTTTAATAGGCTACACACAAATAGTGAGTTCTTCATTCATTTTCAGTGGAATTAACACAATTATTATTGTTTAATTAGCTCATATGTAAAGAGTTAGTTAATGTTTATTATGCTTTGTTAACAACGTAAGTAGTCTTTAGATTAGGTCACAGAAAATTGGAAAATGTCATTTATTAAGCGCCTGACACCAAACTTTATTATAAATTAATTGAATTAGTATTAAGTGTTCCTTTAAAAAAGTAAATATAGTTTTCCGTGATGGGTAGGTTTATGGGTAGAGTTAGTGTACAAGCCAAAATGATGCCTTTTGCTTTTTATTTCTTTTGGTGGGCCAGACTCAGGCCAGAACTCAGCCTAATGCTGTTTGACACAAAAAAACCAATGCCAGAATCAAGCCAGAACTTTGTTGCAATCTGGGACACTGCCACACTGTGCAACAAAAACTAATTTCTCATAGTATTTGTTGATATTGCAGAGTGTGACAGAAATAAAATACTGTATGTGCCACCAGAAAACACCACCTCTTCTGTGTGTGCAACATCTAGGTGTAATAATAATATTATCTAATACCATTGCATTAAATCTGATGGGTTTTCATTGGTGACGTCATATGTAAATGATATGCGGCCCGTGAGATTTGCACTTGGACCTTAGTGCGGCCCACTGGGAAAAAAGGATGAGAACCACTGATTTAAGAAAATCACCACACATTTGTAGAGAGAGGTCCTCAACAATCATCAATGATAGCTTCAGGATATCAGTGATTTACAGACCAGATGTTCCTCTGTGATGATCCCATGAAAAAGATTCTCTTGAGTGAATATTTAATTTTACTCATCTTAATTCAAAGCATGATCTTACTTTAAACTTCAAATAAAAATTAAATAAAAAAAAGAATAATCAGTATTTTAAAAGTTACCATATGTTGATGTGACAGTTTGCCGCATTAACAGACTTTGGGGAGAGCTAATGACACTAACAGGAAGAATGCCCTTTGACCCCAATGATTTTGGAGGGTGTTAAAGTCATTAATTTCAGTTGTGTTATTTACAATACAACATTTTTCAACTGAGTGAATCTACACACGTGAGGTCTTTCAAAAGGCGTGACTCCCGGGGTCAGTCGATCTCCTGAGAGTATTTAATTGAGCTTAAAAACCAAAGATTACGCTAAATGAAAAGCGTACATGAATTCTCCCTACCTGGCATGTCCACACCAGACTCTGATGTCCTGAAAAAATTGACACTGCTAAAACCAAGTGTACAATATGTGTTAAATATGTTTTAAAAGACCTTACATTTAAACTCACTTCTTGTAGATGTATATGATTTTACTTTTCTTATTTCTACAAAGTTTCAATATCAATTCAATTCCTAGTAAATATGATAAAATAAAACAAAAGAATAATGTTTGCTGCAACGTTTTTTAAGAAATAGGGAATACCATGCTACAAACAGTTCCTCACTATTAAGGAAGGTCAACGGTTCAGGTCAATGGGTGAAAACACTACATATGTAAGCTAGTTTTCCAACTTTTCCCCAGAACCAAATACTGTATTACACTTTTTCAAAGGATAATCTTGCTTTAAAGTTTAAATTAAAACCAAACATATCTTCATACCTGTTGTTTTCTGACACAATGTCATTAATTGGTGCTCTTTGTTTATAAATGTACTTTTCTTATTTCTACAAAGGATCAAGTTACTTGATAAATATAGTTCATACATGATGAAACAAGAGAATTATGCTACCAAACACGTTTGACGCAATGTTTTTAAGAAAAACGTTTTTTTTGTTTGTTTGTTTTTGTTTTTTTTTAGATACTAAACCAGATAACAGATTATTTTTCTTATGACAAACCTACATTTCAAATGATTTTCCTTGTGGTGTTTAACATCCAAGTGCAATAGGTCTTATTTTTAAAGTTTCAGGCACGGTACAAACATACAATACAGGGGTCCAGATGAAACTTTTTACCAAACAAAGAAAAGAATATGGATGTCAGTTTCACTTGTGAGTGTGCTTCAACATGTATTATACAATATTTCTATGCTAGTATCATAGTTTCATGCCATTTTCAATAGGCTTAATGCCTTAGATGCATCAGAATCCAGATTTTCAACATCCAGCATGACATTAAAGAGTTGTATCAGCTAAGTTTGTTTCAACTGTTTATTACAATTTTCTTTTATTTTTGACTTAAGTAAATATATATCGAATAAATCTTATTGTCCTTGCTTTTTCCCTACAGAGCCCACTGGTAAAATCCAAACATGTTCTTTGTAGGAATTATGTGAGCACAAAACTTGCAGATTATAGTTGGTGTATACATTATAGTATACAGTGTTGTTAGAGTCTATGCCACACTGTTGTAATGTAAGAACATTTAAGAACTATAACGTTACATGCCCTTGTAAAAGCTATAGAAACTGCAATGCGTAATATGGCGGAATCCGTCCTGCCTTCTAAGTAAAAGAGCCAATCGCTGATTAATAAAGTCATTATGTCACTGCAGCTGCCATTAGAAGCTCCGGTTCCCAAAGAAATCTGAGACTTGCGCTTGGGACTGCACATGCGCATTGGCTCGTCTAGCCTGAAAAAATAAGCTTTTTTTAACGCTATTTGAGCATAAGACACAACATTTATGGGACTGTTCATGTCAGATTTTGTTGCTGATTTGAAATATGTTATTTAATTGTGAGTACGCCAAGCAGTTTTTGCCGCCGAGTGAACAGACTTTTGCCAAGTGAAGCGACTTTGCTGACATACAATCAGTTTATGTTACAAATTACTAATGCTAACATTTGCATATGTAAATGTGGCAGGAGGGGTGATTGTTGCTTACGTCACGGTGCTGTTTTAGCTTATTGGCAGTGTCGCTGGGCTATAAAAACAGGAACATGTGCATTACCTGGGATGCGTCACTTGGTGAACTGTTGCGTCATTAACACGCTTCCGTCACTTCCCGGAACTGGATGCGAGTGCTCGAGACGGTAAGAACGCGCTGCTAGTTTTGTTGGCTATGGCATGTGTTTACGAGAGGTGCACTCTCTGTCTAATGTGTTTAGAGACGGTGACTTGGCTGGAGAGCACTCCTGCCTGACTCGAGAGTTTTGCTGCAATGTCGTTTATTATCGTTTACGTATATTGGGTATAGACATCGAAGAAGGTAGGTCGAATGCTCTGCTAATTCCTTGTTAACTGCGTTAAGCGACGTCTACATTCAGGAGCCGCCGGTCGAATTGAGTACATTGCTAACTTAATCCCTTTCTTAGCTGTGAGAACCTGACGCAGTTGCTGGATCGCTGTTTTCCGTACTGGCCTTTGCTGGAAAAGATTCAGTTTGTTGGCTCTTCATAAAACATTAATCCCTTCAATTGGTAGGTATTTATGCACGCACACATTAGGATGGGAGAGTATTTCTAACAGAGTAACAGTCTCGCTTTATTTATAGGTGTTGTGACGGCACGTAACTGCATTCCAGTCGGGGTGCGCTGTGTTCGTTTATGGCTGCAGTGCTGTCCTGTTTCCAATTTCATTTTTTTGGTTAATTTTTCTTTCTTGACTGTTTTGAAGTTTGGATTATTTCATTTTCAATTCTAATTATATCTTTGTGATTTAGTTGGTTTCTGTTTCTTCAGTTGCATTAGATTTCCGTATTGTTTCCGGAGTTTGAATTGTCTTTGTTTCCAATTTTGATTTATATTTTTGTGATTATATTTTTGTATATTTTCTCCAGTTGCATTAGATTTTGTTTTTGTGACTTATATTATGTGTTTATAAAGTCTATTCTGTGTTTTCTTTTGTTATATTTATTTGTATTTTGTTGAAATTGTGATTTTTGTTTCAAGCAACTATTCATTTGTTGCAAAAATTCTATTTATTTGTGTTCTTGACTGGTTGAGTTGCACGACCCAGTTTCCAAAGGGACTGTGTACTTGATTCATATCATTTTTGTCTTGGCAGGGCCTGAGCACCAGGGGCAGAGGACTGCTTTTTCGGTGGTGGTATATTCCTCATAAGTGTGCAGTGACCACCTCACTGTGTGTGTGTGTGTGTGTTTGTGCGTGCGTGTGCGTCCGTGTACGCAGTGAAGTGCAGTGATTCACCTACAAGTGGTGTGGTCTGATTATCCGCTTCTTTTTACTGGTAAGCTCTAGTCCCTGGCCCTCAACTGGTTCTAAACTCTAAGAGGCCCGTTGGCTGGGACAAATGTTTAATTATTTATTTTAATGTTTTTAATGAAGATGTTAATAAAGAAGAAATTTTGTACAGTTACCCCTGTCCCTGACTCTAATAAGTGACACGAACCTGTGTATGCCACTGTAGGTGGCCTATTCTAGTTCTTTGGGTGAGACTCCCAAAGTGGCGTAGTCGGAGTGAGATTGTTATCTTGTTAGTTTCCCACTGTATTTAAAGTAAAAGTCCTTATTGCCCTCGAACCCCCGCCACATAAAAAAAAGGAGAAAATCATTAGTTATAAATGTATTTACCTATATTTATGCGTTTACTCATTACTGATAGGAAATACAGTGTTTGAAATAAGCATTTGTCTCTGCAGTACGACGGGCCTATATAATAGTTGTGTAAATTTAACTCTTCATTTCAGGCCGTTTCTCAAAATACGTTCACAAGAAGTGAAAGAACAAATACATTACAACATAACAGTAATAATTAAACAATAAAGGTGAAAAAAATTAAACTAAAAAGAAAGAATCATAATAATAAAAAATAAACACATTATTATAATAATGTCACAGACACGCCAGGCTCTACACTCACCCAATCACATCGCACTCCCTCTCCTGAGTACTGACAAGCTACACCTGACGCTCATTCACACTCATCACCACAGCCACATAAAAGACACGCCAGTTCACTCAGTCACTGTCCGGTCTCGTTTACACATGCCAGTGTTTACTTACCTCCAGGACTCCCTTTGCTCGACTACTTACCTGTCTCCAGCGTCTTCAGTGATCCCTTGTGTCTCCTCGTCTCCTGTGCATCTCCTGTGTGTTCATCTGTTCCACATCTCCCGGGATCCACGCTTCCTAGAACACACAGACAAGTATCAGTTCCAGTTCATCGGCTCATCGACCTTATCATCTGCCATTACTCACCTGCACTCTGCTCACGCTCTGCTTTACCTGAAATAAACCTGTTAACCCTTACCTGTGTCTCCGCTCCCTTCTGTACGTAACAAATAATAATAAAATACATAAAACGCTAGTATTACTACTACTTCTAATAGTCGTAATACATAAAATAATAATAGCAGTAATATCAAAAGTGAACAACGTGAAAAAAAAAAAAAAGCCAATGGTGAATCTAGAACATAAGCGCAATAAGACTTTTATTTGCAATGTTTTCCTCACTTTTGTATTTTCAGATTAGGGTTTGTCACACAATGTTGTTGAAATTACACCTTAAAAATGTGGTTAATGAATGAAGATATGTGAAAGTGTATGTGAAAGAAGTAACAGATTTATAATATATATATATATATATATATAATTATTATTATTTTTACCCACATTAATGAAGCCAAACATCACATTTCACTCACAGAATGATAGATGAACTTTAAAATAAAAGCCTTCTGAAATTGTTTATATGCTGTTTTTCTTCTGTAAATTCACTAAATTCACTGTAAATTCAAAACTGTTTCCACTAGTTTCAGTTCTGAATGATAGTAAATCACCTCAGAGTGTCACTCACACAGAGTCAGGACTGTCTGATGATGAGTTTCAAAATAAAAGCCCCATAATATATCATATGACTATTCTTAAAGAGATCCTATTATGCCCTTTTACGAACTCTTGATCATATTTTTAGGGTGTACTGGATTAGGTTTTCCTGGTTGATTCTTCAAAAAACATTATTTTTCACAAATTTTACATTATTATAGCTCTCTCTTCCCTGTCTGGCTCGCATGACCTGTTTAGTTCCTGTTTCATTGAAGCCCCTCCTTACAAAATATGAAATGTGCTGTGACTGGATAGCTGGCCCAGTGTGTTGTGATTGACAAACAGCTTAAAGCGTGTTCAGGAAGTGTCACGGCCATTAACATAACCGCAAGTTTCATCAGCTCAGGTGTAAATATTAACAACAGCGTCAAGTTTGCCATACCTATTTCGAGCAATTAATTTATGCACAAACAGCAAAATTACAGACTTACGGAGCCCAGCATATGACATGCAGGAAAAAAAAAAAAAAAAGGCTAAATCATGCACACGCTTTACTAAGTCATTCCCTCGATTTACAAATTGTGTGCACGATTTACTAAATTCGTTCCCTTGTTTTACAAAATTGTGCGCACTATTTACTAAGTCGTTCCCTCTATTTATAAATCGTGCGCACAATTTACTCATTCGTTCTCTCGATTTACTAAATCGTGTGCACGATTTACTTTTTTTCCTGCATGTCATATTTGGGGCTCCGTACAGACTAACTAAAGTTGAAAAAGTGAAAAAGAATAATAGGAGCCCTTTAAGTGAAATTGATCTGTGGAAACAGGGAGTTTCATTCTTATGTCTATCTGCATTTATACACAAAACAGGTTATATATGAGTTGTTGAGGGCTTTTATTGTGAAACTCACCATCAGACAGTCCTGACATTGTGTGCGTGACTCTCTGAGGTGATGAACTGAACTTCACGAGTGAACACAGCTGAGAATAATCAGAAACAGAGTGATTAAGATCAAGAGGAAACTCAAGGAACATATGAACAAAAACAAAACAAAACTACACATAACCCTGATAATAATCATAATAACATGATAAATGCTGTAAATCAAATGACAACTACATAAATGACTGAATTAAAAAAAATAAAAATGGTTGAAGTAACACAGGTTTCTGTTAAGATCCTTAATTTACATAGAAATTGATCATCAAACTGTGTGATTCTTTTAAATTTATAATTCCCTCAACTTTGATGTTCTGTTCCTGTATTTCTTCCGTTGTTCTTTAAACTCTGCAGATTCACTCTCCATTTGTCTTCTGAGATCATCTTTTAATGTCTTAAATTCGGTTTTGAGTTGAAAGTCTTGGGTTTTCTGGTATCATCCAGGCATGTTTGCAGTAAGTCTCATTGTGTCTCCATCTTCTTCTGTCTCATATTTCCTCTCTCTTCTCTGTTAGTATCATTGACTAGGTTTCTCTTGCTCCTCACCTTGTTTCTCTCACTCATCCTTAAACGTTCTCTGACTTTTTTTTTTTTTTAGCAGGGTATATTACATAAACTTCAAGAGAGCTTATCGTTTACACAACCAATACGGCTCTAGTGGAACCAGAACCAGAACATGTTATTTCAGTGACAGAAGTTCAGCTTTATTATTAATGTAATGAAGAGAATCTATAACATCTCACTGTTAATGTCATGATTACCTGTATGTCTCTGTCTTCATGGACTCTTATTTTGAATTCCTTTTGTCTTCTTGTGTCTGGTTTTCAGTTCCATACTAACACTTGTTTGTAACCATGACAATGATTATCACCATCAGTCTCGTGTTATCTAGTGTATTTAAAGTCATCTTATCAATCACCTTATGTTCATTGTCTTGTGTTAACGTTTCATGGTGATGTTTATTAAATATGTGCTCATCGTCTTTCTGCATCAAGCCTCTTATCTTGGATCATCTAGTCAAGTCTATGATTTATCAGTCACTGATTTATCGTGCAGCTCAAAGGATTATGGGTAGAATCTCTCTCCAGTCTATTCTGATTCAGCAACACAGTTTCACTGATGATCTAGGACCAACCATAAACCCAGGACAGAGCGGTTGAGTGAATGTGGTCTGGACTGTGTGGATGAGGCTCATTGTGTCTCCAGAGACGCTGTAGAAGGACAGAGTTCCTGCACTGTGATCCACATACACTCCTATTTTCCTGCTGTTGGACTTTACAGGGAGATCAGTCTTTATGTTATTGTGTCTGAATGAGTATCTGGAGGAAGAGCAGATCATACTCCAGGACTGATCATTACATCCAAAAACACACTCATTACCCTCTCCCTTCCTGCTGATGCTCTTATATGACACTGATATAAACACTTGAATCCCCTTCCACTCAAACTCCCAGTAACAGCGTCGATCACACACACTCTCTCTACACAACACCTGCTGATACTCATCAAATCTGTCTGGATGATCAGGATACGACTGGACTGTGTTAGTGGCAGTAATCACTCTGTTCTCCTCAGACAGACGGAGGCGTTTATTCACTGTGTTCAAATCCAGAGTGAGCTGATGGGAATCTGATGGAGATAAAACACATCAGGTGTATCACTATTACAGAAACTCTCTATCTTAAGTTTAGATCTGACAAGTTAATTTTGGATTTTTCACAAATTCTTATTACAGAAGCAAATCTTAACTTGATTTAGGATTCTTATCCTATTTTACAGAATCTAATCTCATCTGTAGTTATTAGGAAATCTTGAATTCGGTACTCAACTCTCAGGTCTGTTGCCCAGCAACCAATAATAATACATTTAAGAAATGTCATTGTGTAATAGCTTTTGTCCTAAATGAGTTTCTGATTGAAATGGCCATAGTTACCAAACAGATAAGATAGGATTCTAAAGTTAAGATCTTTCTGTAAAAATGAGTGTGTGTGTGTGTGTGTGTGTGAGAGAGAGAGAGAGAGGGATTGTGTGTGTGTGTGTTTGTGTGTGTGTGAGAGAGAAAAAGAGAGAGAGTGTGAGTGTGTGGCTGCGTTCAGAACCGCATACTTCCCTACTATATTACTATATCAGATGGAGTCTGATATAGTGAGGCAATAGTTTGGGGTGTAGTGCCCTCTGGTGGCTAACCAGGGTACTCCAAAGGGTGATCATGACATTACCGCCCCTCTAAGGAGTGGATTCCAGACACTCCAACAAAGGCAAAAAAAAAAAAAAAAACATTCAGGAGGGAGGCGGAACGGAGGAGGAACAGGGGGAGGGATGGTGGGCCAGGCCCGTGGAGGGGAAGGGGAACTTGAGATGAAAGCAAAGCAGACAGCCAGGGCGGAGCCGGCTCAGTAGGCAGCCAGGTCGGAGCTGGCTCAGTAGGCGGCCATGGCGGAGCTGGCTCAGTAGGCGGCCATGGCGGAGCAGGCCGGGCAGGCAGTCAGGGCGCAGCCGACGGAGCAGGCCGGGCAGGCAGTCAGGGCAGAGCTGGCTGAGGAGGCGGCCAAGGCGGCACAGGCCGGGCAGGCGGTCAGGGCGGAGCAGGCTGAATAGGTGGCCAGGGTGGAGCAGACGACCACCACAGTAGCACAGATGGGCTTGAAGACCCCCACGGCAGAGCAGATGACCACCACAGCAGCGCAGACGACCACCACAGCAGCACAGACGTGCTTGAAGACCCCCACAGCAGAGCAGACAACCACAACAGCAGTGCAGACGGGCTTGAAGACCCCCACGGCAGAGCAGGCGACCACCACAGTCGTGCAGATGGAACTGAAGACCCATGGTGGATCTGGTGTAACTAGAGTCCAGCTGATTAGGCAAAACCGAAACACAAGGCACAGAGAAATAAGGGTTGGCCACTAGGGCCGTAACAGGACAGGCAGGGAGCTCTGACTACAGTAGAAATTAAAGCTCTAAGTTCTGCCAGGATGACTCAAATGTTATGTCACCCATTACATTTAGATCTATCTAATCAGTATCTAACACTTGGGGTATAAAAGATCGGTACTTACACATGTTTGAGTTTGCAGATGATGATGCGCCCCTGCCTTCATCTTCAGGCAGGAAATGCAGAGTCCGCAACGGACAGGGCCTATGCCAAAAAACTTTATCATACAATATCTTGCTTTCATTTGCTGGTCTGTTAATAAATAAATGTCATTGTTATGTTATCTTGCCTCTCGAGTCTTTCTGATAGAACGACCTCATGCATGCAGCAAGTTCAGGAATGACCTCTGATGTCACGTTGAAGCAAACAGGATGTTCATGTGCAACCTCTGCAGTCATGTCAAGGTGAACAGGGAGTTTAGGAATGACCTCTGTGGTCACGCCGAGGCAAACAGGAAGTTCATGTGTGATCCCTGCGGTCGTGTCAAGGTGAACAGGAAGTTCATGTGTGACCCCTGCGGTCGTGTCAAGGTGAACAGGGAGTTCTAGGGCGACCTCCTTGGTCATATCAAAGGAGACAGGAAATTCAGGGCTGACCTCCTTGGTCACAGCTGGGCAGTCAAAAAACTCATGGACTGGAGCAGACTCCTGGGCTGGAGTGGGTTTCCGAAGCAAACTCATGAGCTGGAGCTGGCTCAGGAGCAGATTTAGGGGTTGGAGCAGGCACTGGAGAGGACTAATGGGCTGGAGTGGGCTCTGGAGCGGACTAATGGGCTCAAATGCCTAGGGCCCACCTTAATGGCTTCATGTGCGATGTTCATGACGACCGGGAACTATGGTGTGGTGTACATGGTGGCTGAAGACTCTGGCGTGGTGACCATTTTGGCTGATGGCTTTGGCTCTGTGGCCATCTTGAACATAGGCTCTGATGTGGCGGCCATGTTGCGAATAGGCACCAGCTGCCCAGGAGCAACAATACGACTTCGGATTGAAGATAATTAATGAACCCCAAAAATCCAGAGTCTTAAGTCCTTCAATCTCCCATGAAGGCAAAGGGTAATCCAAACAGTTATTTAAAATCTCAATCAGCTTCGAGTCATTTACTCCAGCCCCACTGCTAAAGTCCAAAAGTACTGAGCCAGACCACCCACCTGCATCCCCTGCTGACGTAGGGCAGTGAAGGTCTCATGTCGTGCCTTCCGCTCCTTCTTAGAGGTTGGGGAAGCAATCCAGATTCTCATGCTGCTGGATTTGAATTGATCAAGGTTTATGTCACAGATTGCTCTGAGACTTTAGTAAGATCCAAGTGCAGCTTTATTGGGATATCCAGAATCATAGTACAGCACCAGGCAAGAGTCAAAACACATGAGTGCAGATGTGCATGTAACAATAGTAAAACCTCGATGATAATGACTGAAACAAACCGGGTATGAACAGGCATGAAACTAACAACATGAGCGAATACAGCTGTGTACAATGATTAGTGATGAGTCCAGGACAAAGGATTCTGGGTGATGGAGTCTCCCATAATCAAAGACTATAGAAGCCAAGAGACGAAATTCTAATGCTTTTTTGGTAACGGCCACTAGGTGGTGCTTCAGTAGCATGGCCGCCATTTTGGGGTGAAAATGCCAACTGGACAACAGAATCCATCATCCAAAATCGGCGAATCTCACAGCCAAATCAGAAGTAAATTTTATGACACCTACAGTAAATGTTGTATTGTCTTGTGTATGTTTTATATTATCAGTTGTGGAATCCAGTCATTAAGTACACATTTGAGGTAACGTATTTAGCCTACTTTATTAAGTGTTTCCATTTTATGCAACTTTACACATTTACTAATAGTAAATTAATTAATTAATAATTAAATAAAAGTTAAGATAATCATGTTTGTAGTGTGATCCAGGGGATTAAAACATACAATATATATTTCAGACCTCATGGAGTAATAGTAACTAATAATAGTAATTACTCCACTAGGTCTGAAATATATATTGTATGTTTTAATCCCCTGGATCACGCTACAAACATGATGATCTTATAGAACATGTTGCATTGCTGTTTCTGTTATCCCATAGTTGCCACTTTTGGACACAGTGCTATGTTTTTTGTTAACATATAGTCTTGCTTTTGTAAGGGACACAGGGTCAATTTACCTTAAAGGGAATTATTGGTAACACTTTAGAATACTGATCCTTCATTAATGAATAACTACACAGGAACAAATGAGTAATGCATTAACACTCTAGTAACTACTATTAACTAACAAGAAACTCTGATTAATGAATTTAATCATATAGTAGTATAGTAGTTCTTTGTAGTTCTCTGGGAGGTATGAAAAAAACAGTAGTTACTGATTAGCTAATAGTGAACTACCACATTCAACTGAGCACTATTACTTACTAATTTATTAATCAGAGTTAATTGTTAGTTAATAGTAGTTACTATAACGTTGATAATGCAGTACTCATTTATTCCTGTGTAGTTATTCATTAGTTTATAGGGAATTTTAAAAGAGTCACTTATTTCATGACCGAGCAAATGACTCGTCCAGCGCTCAGTCGAACAGGCCATAACTATCAGCTCTCTAGTGGATATAAATATCCAACTACAGTGAAAATGCTATTCATTAACATGGTAACAAATATCGGCAGTTTAAGACATTAAATTCATAAGCACATAACATAAGACACTTCTCTTTAAAAATCTAAATGAGACTTCACTGATTATTCTAACACAAGCTAATATATAACACAAACACACACGCACACTCATCATTCACATGAATTGCAGAAAGAAAGGAAGTGAGGAAAGAATGAGTTTTAAGAGAGTGAAATGATTAAATCCCAAGTTTTTGGCAATATAGGCACTTCATAAGACCAGATCAGAACGAACCATCAATCATTAATTTAACCCTTCTATCGCTTCTTAGGTGGGGTATCCATTTTTTCAACTACACTGTTTGGAGGTTAGTCGGGCCGATATCAACAACAATCATCTAACCAATCAGCATTAGGGGGCGTATGACGGTCGTGGAGACAGAACGAGCAAGAGGGAGATTTGAAAAAAAAAGAAAAAAAAAAAAAAACGCAGAAAGAGTAATGATGAGACATAATACAAAACAGCTCACTGGAATGAAGGTTTATGACTGAGCAATTGCTTTAGGACCTGTGTTCATTTTAGAAAAGCTTTCCAGCGCTGGAGAGAACCTGAAAACAGACACGGAGGCTGCTTTGAACCCGCTTTTCATGTGAGTAAAACTGGGTTCGAGTGTCATAATTGTCTGGGGCTGCTGTGCTCTTGGTGATTAACAACGAACACTTGTTTGTATTTAGACTCTTGTGTACTGTACGTTCATTTTTTGTGCTTCCTTGTCGTTCGTCATCAACTGCGCTTTATTTATCGTGAAGCATTTTGTTGCGCGTCAGTTGTGATAAACAGACACCCACTCTCGCATTGCGTGTGTAACAGTGGCTAGCTAGTGACAGTTGCGCAGGTGAAGCACTGCGCACTGACGACCGTTAGAGAACGTGGTGTTTAGCGTCATTGGTAGTGCATTCGCCTCACATTCCAGCAGCGATTGGGCCGGGGCTCGAGACTGACTCGGAGCAGGGTGGTTAAGATTGGAATGTGAGTTTTGGAGGCAGAGCAATGAAGAGAGGGGTGGGTTTGTTTGGGTTGATTTCAAATATCAACAATGTCCAACAGTGTAGTTGAAAAAATGGATACCCCACCTTTAAAGAGTAGGCGAGAATTACCTTGGTGATGTGTGGTACCCACAAGGATAGTAAAACCTGAAATGTGTGTGTGTGAGAGTGTGTGTTGTGATTTATGAGGACACAAATTTGTATAATGACATGGGTATTACACTGGTATTACAACATAAATATGAAATATGAGAACATTTCATGAGTCTTCATATTTAAAATAGCTTTAAAACATACTAAACAATGTTTTTTAAAAATGTAAAAATGCAGAATGTTTTCTGTGATGGGTAGGTTTAGGAGTAGTGGTAGTGTAGGGGGATAGAATGTACAGTTTTTACAGTATAAAAACCATTACGCCTATGGAATGTCCTCACTTTGATAGCAAAACAAACCTGTATGTGTGTGTGCGTGTGTGTGTGTGTGTGTGTGTGTGTAGACGTACATTTTTGTTGTCCTGGTGTAATCCTGTTCTCTCCTCCATGATCCACACTGGAAAACACACACAGTGACACAATCAATCATAGACAAAAGTTTTTTATACTGTACAAACTGTATATTCTCTCTTCCTACACCAACCCTTCATCTAAACCTACCCATCACACAAAACTTTCTGCATTTTTACATCTTCAAAAAACATAATTTTGTATGATTTATATGGGGTGAAATTAGACTGTGCAGCAATTTGTACAAATAGAGACATTTTTTGTGAATATTTGCGAATATAAATGTTTTCCTTTGTTCTAGTGTATCATAATTTGTGCATGCAACAAAGAAGATGTGCATTTGTGGATCAGTGTAACACCACACTGGCACCGCCTCCTATAAATCCAGCAGAAGTTTCCAAGCTTCAAGCGGCATTCTTTTATCAAAGCGAGGTCCTCCAAGGTTACCAAGAGCAACTAAATAAACTACAGTCTGCTAACAAATACCTCACGCATTATATCCAGTCGCTTCCAGCCACCACGCCGAAGATGGTAAGCTTTGCTTTACCTAATAAGTTTGATGGTTCAGCGGAGCAATGCAGAGGGTTTATTCGTCAAGTTTAATTTTTTTTTTGATAATCAAGACGATCAGTTTGAGTCTGATGAAAAGAAGTGTGCCTTTCTCATGTCTTTGCTCACGGGCAAAGCTATTGATTGGGCTCCAGCGGTTTGGGAATCTGATAGATCTTTTTGGACATCTTACAGCTACTTTACTTTTTTAGCAAATCTGGGCCGTGTTTGAATATCCTGCGGGAGGCAAAGTTATTTCCTCACAGCTGCTTCATATGAGTCAAGGTAACCGCACAGCTGCCGAATACGCCATTGATTTTCGAAAGCTCGCTGCTCAGAGCGGCTGGAATGATGTCTTGCTAAAGGCTGTGTTTCAGAAAAGCTTGAACATTGAATTACAAACTTGCAAAAGGGATAACTGTTCCTTTTCTGAATATGTGACTCTAGCTATTAAAATTGACAATCTCATGAGAAATGCTCTAAGAAAAAGACCAATGCGTTTTTCACAGCTATTTATTCCAGCCAAACAAACATCACGGTCATTTAGCCAAGTTTCATCAACTACAAACCCATCTGAAAACCAGCCCATACAAGAGCCCATGCCACTTGGTTTCACTAAACTCTCTGAAGAAGAAAAACTATGATGACGCATGCACAATATTTGCTTCTACTGTGGAGAGGCAGGCCATCATAGCACTGAGCTCCGGCCAACCTGGCATCTCACTCGAGTTAATGGATCGGTGCAGTCAGTCTTAATGGGACAGCATCCAAATTTACCTGCTGTCATTATTAATGCTAATCAAACAACAAAAAAAGAGAGAAAATCTCTCACTGCTTGCTTTTGTAACTTTAATAAGAATAAATGTATATTTAATTTTCACAGTAAAGACTATGCATTGTTTTTTTTATACCTTTGATTATTTTATACATTTTCTAGTGCTTGAAGTTTTTTCATGTAGGTCTATTTCGTCTGTCTTTGTTCTATTGTAGTTTGTTTTCTTTTCTATTTCTTTATCACAGTTTATTTGTCTTCCGTATGCTTAAGTTTTTTAGGCTAGTATTATTTTTTTAAATTATATTGAAATTGATGATAATTATGAAATTTCAATGATATGGAAAATTTTGATATCATAAAAATCTTATTTAAAGAAAAAATAACTATATTGTGATATAAAGATTTTGGTCATATCGCACAGCCCTAACTGACAGAAGAACTCAGTTTACATCTCAAGTTTGGAAGGCTTTCTGCAGACATCTAGACATCAACATCAGTCTCACTTCCGGCTACTATCCCCAATCGAATGGACAGGTAGTAAGATTAAATCAGGATATTGGCAGGTACCTGCGTTAATACTGTAGTCATTAACAGAATTTCATGAATGGAATTTCTACCGGAGGCTGAGTGTGCTCAAAATTCTCTAACAAATTTATCTACCGGATTAACCCCATTCCAGTGTGTTGTTGCCGACATCCCCTTTACCAATCAGGACAACGGGTCTGGCTCTTTTCAAAGTATCTTAAGTTGGGGCTACCGACCAGGAAGCTCAGCCCCAGGTACGTAGGCCCATTCAAAATCTTGAGACAGATTAATGAGATCACGTACCAATTAGATCTTCTTGTTAATTACCATATTTCTACTTCCTTCCATGTATCGCTTCTCAAACCAGTCCACCCATCTGCTGACCCCAACACGGAGAACCAAGAACCACCACCACTGCTGGACATTGATGGATCACCAGCATACAAGGTGACAGAACTACTGGACTTTAGGCGTAGAGGGGGTCAGCTCCAATATTTGGTGGACTGGGAGGACTTCGGGCCTGAGGAGAGATCTTGGGTAGCCGCCCACGACATCTTGGATCCCACAGTCAGACAGACCTGCACCTCGGGCACGAGGCATTACGTCAAATGAGGAAAGACAGCTGTGCATCACTGCATTCACGACTGCAGGTAAACACAGCTGTAAGTCAAGATAATACCTTATCAGATCGCAAAATGATCTCAAGACATAGGCTATGCTTCCTTTAGGTTTTGATAAAAAAAAAGCCCATCCCTAGGTTAAACATGCTAGTAACATGCTTAAACATGTTAGAAATGTGTTAAAACATCCTAGCAACATGATAATAATGCTAGCTAACTGCATAGCAACACCAGGAAAAACATGTCAACCACCTAGCAACAACCTAGCATCTGCCTAGCAACCACCCCGAGTACCTTAGCAACCATACAGTAACACACTAACAACCATCCCTAGCACCGCTGTAGAACAAACCAGCAATGCTAAAACATGTTTAAAAAAGGTACAAACGTGCTAGCAACATGCTAAAACAAGTTAAAATGTAGTGTTTATCAGAAAGAAGAAAGTCATATACACCTAGGATGGCTTGAGGGTGAGTAAAGCTTGGACTAATTTTCATTTCAAAGTGAACTAAATCTTTAATTCATTGCTGTATTTTCAGTTACAGGTTTGCTTTTGTGGCATGAATAAAGTCTATGCTTAATGTAACTAGAGAAATATTAGGCTATATAGCCTTTTCTCTTTCCGTTTTCAAGTTTTTTTCCCTTAATTTGAACTCATTGATGCCACTTTGTTCATTCTTGAACTGAACTTTTTCCTCTATGGTGATTAAATTTGCCTTGAACACAAGTACAGAATGATAGGAGCGGTGTTCGATAGGCCTGTGAGATGTCCCAGAGGTGCTCTCATAAATGCTGCATGTTTCTCTGTATGTTATTCTGTATGTTATTTTGCGGAAAAAAAAGTTTTTATATGCGCAGGTAAGCTCATGGCTTTCATTGTAAAACAGCTGCCGTCAATACTGATGCGAAGGGCGTGTGAATTTTGGGCATGATTTTCATTATTATTAGGCCTATTATTATTATCATGGAGTAAAACTGGTTGGCTTTTTTGACTTCTGTAGCCTAAAGAAACAGCTGCACACTTAATGAATCAACAGCCTGTTTGCTATTATTCAACATGTTTACCATTAGACATAAATTTAGAGTGAGCTTTATTTAGAGTTTACAATTAAATAAAAGTAGTTCAAATTATAAAAGAGGTCACAGAAATTTGTTTTTATTTCTATTTTATTTTATTTTAATGGTTTAATGAAATTAACATAAAAAGTTAATTTCAAACCCTGGCTATAAACATGCTAAAACGTCTATTTATGTATCATTTTTCTGACAAATTGTATTGCCTTCAAAACCTTTAAACTTTAAACTTCAAAAGAACTGGGACTCATTTGTTTCTGATGGAGCCAGTGCCACGTTAGGCAAGAACTCTGGTGTGGCAAACAGGCTGACTGCAAGGCACCCGAACTTCTTTACAAGACACTGCATGAACCACCATTTGGAACTTGCTGTATCTGATGCTGTGGATGAGGTTCAGGCAGTCAACCACTTCAAAGTGTTCATGGAGAAGATCCACAATCTCTACAGTCACTTCTGGAAGCAGTGCAAGAAGTGGACTCACAAGTCATGAAAATTGGCAGTTTTAAGTACACAATGGGGGGCCAGCAGCTTCCGTACTATAAAGACTGTGTGGATGTCGTATGAAGAACTCAACATACACTTTGGAAATGCTGCAGGAGACCAAACAGCAAAGCGAGACAAACTTACAGAGACATTGGACTTGTACCCCGTGGATCTCTCGTACCTCATTGTGTCGTGTGCCAGTGAGCTGCCGGCTGACAGCGTGTGTTGCAACCCAGTATGTTGTTGGGCGCTCCGGATGAGGATCAGATGTTGATAGCTGCATCGGTGAGAGGGCTTTCATCCTCTGGAGAGGAAGATGACGCTGAGCTTCCCGCTTCGGCAGTGTTTGCTCATGCTGAATCAGATTCATAGTTGATAGCCATGCTTGCCCGGGCCGCCGCGCGCTCAGACTCGTTCTGAGCGATCGTGGGTGGAGGATTGGTTCTGGGCTCGGGCTTTCTGGAAGTGCATGAAGAGCTTTGGCATTATGGAGATACATTAGTGCCATAATCTGTTTTGAGATTTATGGTGGACTGGTGGAGGACTGTCAGGTGGACTGCGCAAAGTGCTGCCACTTAGAGGAATCATCTGTGGGGTAGTTCTGAGCTGGGGTTGATTGAGGACCTGCACATGCTGACTGACCTTGCCCTCTGGGAAGCAAGCATACCAGTACATGGAGCTACAGAGAGCTCCCTTCAAGCCCCTAGTGTGAGTTGAGCTTAAAAGCCTGTCTTTGAAGACAGCACTCCTGACCGCACTCATTTCCTTCAAGAGGGTGGGAGACCTGCAAGCATTTTCGGTCAGCGATTTGTGCCTTGAATTCGAGCCAGCCTTGTCTTACATCCGACGCCAGGCCCAGTACTCGTGTGCATGACCGGTCAGTCAGCCCTTGTACTGGGCTAGATGCCCATATGACGTGATTCCCTGCGGATAATCCCATATGTGTATTGTCCACAGTACTGTTTCACTGATGGTAAACCTGTGTCTTTCCCTGGGCGGCTCTCCTTGGGCGGCTTTGCTCTGCCCTGTCTCTGTGCTGTAGCGTTCCTCCCTGGCTAGGTAGGACCAACCCCAAAGATCTTCCATATGTAGTACTGCCCCACAGTTCAGTCCATATGTGTATTTCCACATATTACCTGTGGAAACGGTGTGGTCTCCATAGTGTTCCCCTCCCTTGGGACTGGGAACGTTTCCCTGGTGTTTTGGTCTGGCTGATAATGTGGGAATTGAGTTCCGAAGGCCTCTTTCCTGGGGTCGGAACAGCAGCTTTGTATATCCTCTGAGTAAAATCCTGTCCTTTCCATCCCCTAGGGTATGGAGGACTTCTCTCTGGCTTACTTCAGGGGCTGTGTAGGTTACGAGCGGCAGTTATTGCCGCGGGAGTTATTGGGCATGCCGCGGCTTGCCAGCATCTGCGTCCAACACTTGTAACACGGTTCAGTCATTATGGTGTTTTCCATATGGAACCCATTATGTCAGTATTGATGTAATGCCGAAGGTGACTGACTAAATGGGAACATCTAGGTTACTACTGTAACCCCCGTTCCCTGAAGGAAGGAACCACCGCTGAATGGCTGGGTTCCCTGTCTCGGCTTCTCAGCAAAATATGAATAAAGTGAGTATGCCGGTCATATTTATACCCGTACGTGCTGGGTAGGTGTGACTCAGCATGTAAATCTCACTGGCCAATCTCGTTTGGCTCATTTTGTACCACTTGGAGGCGTTTTGTACCACTCCAAGGCGAGACCCCATTACGTTAGTATTGACGTAATGTCTCTGTTCCCTCCTTCAGGAATGGGGGTTACAATAATAACCTAGACGTTACATTGTCTTCAAATTTTATCAGTTTAGTTGAAAATAATAATAATGGGCATGCTTGTCAAGGTGTCAAGGAAAACGAGGTGTATTTAGGCGCAACAACTGCGCCATTGACCAACAAAAACCGTGTCTAAAGTCAATGGAACAATATTTATTTATTTTTTTGTTATTTAAAGGGCGCATTAGTAATATGCTATAGGCTGGTGCACAATGCACGTACACTCTGCTTGTTACACACACAGGAATACACAACAACAAAAACATTTTTAAATATGAAAAATATTTCTTTTTGGAGAAGCGTTCAATCTTTTTGCTTGCAAATTCCGCCATGTAAATAACAAATCCGCCATGGTGCAACAACAACTGGCTTTTAAAAGAAATGAGAGATGAAACTCTGAATGGTTTTTTGCACGTTACGCCCAAAACACACCAATGACTCATTAAGACACTAGTTACAAGCCTTTTGGACCATGCCAACCTTTTTTTTCTTAGGATTCGGACACATCGTAAGTGAACCTGCTCCATGCACTTCAGACCATGCGCTTAGATTGTTAAAAGAGGGCCCCTAATGTCTGATTTCTAATGTCTGTTTTTCTTTAGTAACAACTCTGTTGAATGCTTTTTGTAGTAAAGAAAACAAAATAAAATATGATCATCAGTTAAAATGATGATTATAATTACTTATTGATGGTAACAATCACCATCATAAAGTTGCCTGATTCAGTGGTCATTTAAAGTTTAATCACTGATCATTCATGTGTTCAGTCATTAATACATTCAGATTTTGCACTAATAACTCTGCGACACTACAGCATGAGATCCAGCATTGTTGTAGTGATCACTTATTATGATTTTTAAAATGTTAAAATGGAAAGTTTTGAGCTATTGTATCGATCAGACATACACAGACATCAAGAATCAGCATATAAAACTTAACAATGGTCACCAGAGTTCTGCACGCGGGAGACCCGCCAAATTTAATATAATGGGTGGAATAATATTTAGGTGTCGGGGTGCGGTACTCAATTTGGTGCATTTGACAGCTGCTTTCAAATGGTCCCGTGCTTATTTGTATTCAAGCTCTGTCTGAAGACCATTAAAGGCTTACAGCACGATTTGCAGCGCTGAACATTTTAGCCAATCGCGCTGCATCTGATTGAAAGCTAGAAATTATATTAAAGGTAGCGCACTCTGCTCACTTTATGTATTAAATATAGGCTATTCATGATTTGAATAAAAGTTTTAGAATATTTTTCGCACTGCTACAAAGAGGACCAGCGGCCAGGTAAACACTGCCGAGTTTCAGAAGAGACAGCCGCGTTTAAATGCCAAGTGAATCTGCTAAAATATTTACTTTAAGCTTGTTAAATAGGCCTACTAAAACATTCTTTGTTCTATTATTTTACTTGTGTTGTTTAACGCAATGTTTAATTAAATGCAGTGACATAGAATGCCTAATGTTGGTTTAGGCTACATGAGAAAATAATTTTTGTCTAGCTCATGTAGGAGATTTAACGCGGGTGCAGGTCATGTCGCGTTTTTTATGTCAAACGGGTCGGGTCGGGTACGGGCTAAAATTAGTGTTTCTGTCGGATATCGGGTCGGGTGTACTGTTACTAACTGCGGGTGTGGGGCAGGGCAGGACTCTTCATGGTCACAATGAACAAAAAGTTTCATGCTGCGATGCATGCTGGGTAACAGCAGGGTACAAAACTCATTAATTACTCCCAGCATGCATTGCAGCCCGAATAAATTATACAGATTATTAATCTCTGCTTTTATTTTTATTTATTGTTGTGTTGTTGTTGACTTTTTAGTAGCTTGGTTTTCTTTTATCTGAATATTTTGTTGATTGTCACAATTGTTGAGGTTTGTATGATGAGTGTCTACATGTGTCTCAATGCCCATTTAAAAATTAGTGCACAAAATTTGATGTTACATGAGAGTTGGTTTCTATTTATAGGGATTTAAAACGGGATGATTGTGAGCGAAATTATGTATTTGAATGAATCTTTTTAAGTCTTTAGTTACTTCTGTCTGTAATGGCTAACTTTAGCACGAGCCAGCAGTATTCAAGTGTGGGCTGTGAAGGAGCATTTCACTGGGTTGGACCTACAGAACAAATACACCCAGCTTTGCTGAATCAGTCGTCTTGTTCACATTAGTAAGGTTCTGCTACTGATCGACTTTTGGAATACTGCAAATGCTTTGGCAATAAGAATGTAAAAATACTTGTCATGCAAATAAAGCAACTTTAAATGAACGAGAGAGGCAAGGATAATAGATCTATGTATGTGACATTTGTGAGGAAAACACTTAGTATAGATGATTTGTATGCAAATTTCAAAGGACAATAAGGCTTGTTGCAATGACTCTCTCATGACATAAAAGATGCTCATTTGCCACCACCTACTGCCATGAATATGCAATATAACTAAACGAATCAGTGAATGAATTTGAATGACTTTTTCTGGTGAAAAGAATCAAATGACTCAAGTCACTAAGATAAATCAAAATTTCCACCACTATTTTAGTGATCTTTCTTTTACTGATATAAAGTCTGATTCTTTTTCTGTGAGCTGGCTCTTTCAGTAAAAAAAAGATGCACCAGTTTGTTTACATAATCATGCAATTATATTATTAATGAACCCAATAAAGACATGTCTGAAGAATATAAAGTGAATAAACTAGCTTTAATCATCTCAGCTTTTAACATAAACCATGAGAAATCATTTTAAAAACTATCATTTCACCCTCTCATACAAGTCAACTGCTTGGTTCACATGTTTATATTAGCAGCATATTGGTTCTTAGTAGACATATCAAGAGTCTGAACTGTTTCCTCAGTTCAGAGCTCAAGTGACTCGAGAACTGTTGTAACCATTGTCCGAAAAGTGCACCATCTCATGCACCACATCTGGCTTTTATAATTTTGTCATATTTAATGATGGTTTGACCTACAATTGGGATATCAGCACGTCACATAAATTATGCAATGTAATTATAGTAAAAAAAAAGGGCTGCTTTAATCAGTCACACTATATCATCTTTTAGCTTAGGATATTTTCTTTCAAATGAGACCATTTTCACGTTTCTGTGAGCTTTCGTTTGTAAATAATCAACTGTTTTGTCGCGGATGTGAACAGGAAATGCGCTCTCGAACGGAGAAAAACGCGATCTCCAAACAATCGATCAAAGCGTGCTAACGTTTTAGGATAGGTCGATGGTATATAAATCATGCCCAAATGTTAGCGTTTGTCAATCAAGCCAAACCGTCCATTCAGAAATCGAGAAATTTGACACTTTAAGGTAAGGAGGCTAATCTCTCATGTTGACACGCGAACTGGCTTGACTGAAGTTTTCGTGAGGATATAGTTTATGGACTGTTTTGATTTCGGTAATTACATCTAGAAAGGTAAAAGCATTGATGGCATCTATAAAAGAGATATCTTAAAGTGAAACGAAAGTGATTATTGCCTCGACTAGTGACACAGTGGAGACCTGCGCATTTAATTGGTATGTGTATACTGTAATACTGCATTTACAATGCTTATCAGTGGCGTACACTTTGATCGTGAAAGTGCCCTTTGCGGTCGCATTGCGGTGCCCCCGCGTTCCCATTACTACCCCCTGGAACGCGATTTCTACCGCGGGAGAACAATCCCCCCCCCCCACTTTGAAAATGTATCCTGCGCCCCTGCATTAAGTGATAACCATTTATTAGTGTTACAGCCATATATTGCATACTGTTATGTGTAATTAAATGTACCTTGCCATGATATTCTGCATTACTTGTATTTTCATATAAGATGTTATTTTCTGTAATCCAATACTGTATTTTTGTAACTGAATGTCTTTTTATTCAAAGTTTATATACAAGATGTTTAGGCTTACATCCAGTTTATGTAAATTACCTCATTAGCAGTTCTGGGTTTGAATGAATGTACCATTTCTCACCACTAGGTGGTGGTATTGGTAGAAGATTTCATAGTGTAAGGGCCAGATTTACTAACAGCTTGCAGTAGCGCAAACCCTCTTTTGGCATTAAAACTACTGTCAGGATTTACTAATGACAGGCAGTGAGAAAAGGCATGTACACGTACGCAATTATTTTTTGCGGCTGATACACATTTGTCGGAGTTTCCCTTTCAGATGCAAAATTTATGGGAGGAGAGTATTTAAATGAATCATGCAAGGTGATTTACTAATATTTGAGCTAGTCAATTTACTATTATTTGTGCCATTATTTACCACCCCAAAAAAGCATGTCTTAAACCAGACGCTAATTTGCGCTGCTCTTGGTAGATTGTGTTGGTCATTATGGAAACGATCCGGCTGCGTCTTTGTTCAATTTGCACGAACTGAACTTTCCACTCCCATTGCCGCTTTTTTGGAATTGCGCTCTCACACTAATTTGCCCTGTTTGGTAAATCTGGCCCTAATTCTTTTATAATATTTAACCTGAGAATTTCTTCAAAGATTATGATTATACACATACACACAAACAAATCCCATACATATACCTGAATATGTATATATGCATCTATGGTGAATAGATTAACCCTGTAAAGTCCATGTAAAGCTGTGTTGTGTACAACATAGATGAAAGTTACCATTGTGTTAAGAACAAATAAGCCTCTTTTTTTTTAATTTGTAGGAAAATCATGGAAATAGTTCATGGAAATAGAACATTTTTATATTATGGTTTGTTATATTTATTTGGTTTGGTCAATGTCTTTGTGTTTGTTTGTTTGTTTGTTTTGCTGTTATAAGCTGTAAGGTGAAGGCTGAAATAACTGAAAACATTTAATGAAATCATATGGAACTATAATGTGGTCAAGACATGAACTACTTTAGCTAAGGGTTTAGCGCAAAATATTTACACATCTTAGAAAGTTCATCAATCAATCAGAATAAAGCATTCAATAGTATAACTAGAGCTAAACTTATCAATTAGAACTTTTGTAAACATATGAAAGAAATAAAGTCAAAATGATTTGTGATAAGTGAAGATGGTAATACTGTTTTTGGAGTTGTTTAATCAAAAGATTCTGCTTCACATACTTGAGTTTGTCCAGTGTGCAGTTTGGATCCTCTAGTTTTTCAGAGAGCAGCTTTACTCCTGAATCCCCTGGGTGATTGTAGCTCAGATCTAGCTCTCTAAGGTGTGAAGGGTTCGAAGTCAGAGCTGAAGAAACATAGCCACAGCCTTTCTTTGTCACCATACAGCCAGACAACCTACAGACACACACAGCAACAGTCCACATGATTTGAACATTTATACCTATTTCAATACAATACAATACTATACAAATTTTATTTATATAGCACATTTAAAAACAATTGGTGTTGAACAAAGTGCTTTACAAGAACCATAGTAAACAAACAATAAAATAAAGACACATAAAACATTAAAACGAATAAAAGATAATGAAACTGATAACATATGGACTAAGGTTAAATAGTTAAGAATACTTAAATCAAAAATGATTGAGTACTAATGAAAATCAAGGAATAATAAAAGCAGTTGAGAAAATATAAGTTTTCAAAGTTTATTTGAAGATTGACAGAGTTTGGGCGGATCTGACGTAAGCCGGTAGGCTATTCCATAACTTAGGGCCGATAACCGCAAAAGCACGATCACCCCTATTTTTCAGTCTAGTTCTAGGAACAGATAGTAGATCAGAGTCCCCTGATCTGAGTGATCTTGACTGTGAGGGTGGATGTAGTAGTTCAGATAAATACTGAGGGGCCTGGTTCCGCAAGACTTAAAAACAAATAACAAAACTTTAAAATCAATTCTGTATTTAATCAGTAACCAATGGAGTGAGATCAAAACCGGTGTAATGTGTTCACTTTTACGCTTCCCTTTAAGGAGCCGTGCTGCGGCATTTTGAACTAATTGCAAGCGTGTGATACATGTCTGAGGAGCACCAATATATAAAGAATTACAATAATCTTAATTGTGATGTTACAAAAGCATGCATAACAGTCTCAAAGTTCCTAGTAGACAAACAGGGCTTAACCCTTGGCTAAAAGACGAAGATGGTAAAAACAGGACTTAACTACAGCACTTGTCTGCTTATCATATTTAAGGCTGTTATCAAGTAAAACCCCTAGGTTCTGAACACAGGTAGTACTGTATGGTAACAACATATGAAGATCAAAGTCATGAGTACTGCGATCGTTTGAGCCAAACAAGATAATTTCGGTCTTGCTCTCATTAAGACTCAAGAAATTACTAGCGAGCCAGAGTTTTAGTTCATCCAAACAGTCCAATATCGGCGCTAAGGCAAGCTTATCATCACGCTTTAAAGGCAGGTAAATTTGTGTGTCATCAGCATACAGATAAAAAGATTCCCCATATCTAGATAGAATATAACCCAAAGGGAACATATAAAGATTAAACAGTACCGGGCCAAGAATAGAGCCCTGAGGAACAGCAGAACCCAATTGCATTTTAGACGAAGACTGTTGCCTGATGCAGACAGAATAACTCCTATTAGTTAAGTATGAGTGGAACCATTGTAGCACCGTACCCCGAAAGCCCACACATGCTTCTAGGCGTGATATGAGAATGTCATGGTTGACCAGGTCAAAAGCAGAGCTAAGATCTAGCAAGACCAAAGCCATAGATTGCCCGGTATCAGTGGTGAGCATTACATCATTCGTGACTCTTAAGAGTGCCGATTCGGTGCTAATGAATTCAGCAATTCATTAGGTATTATTTATGTAACTGTGTGTTGTTTTGTTGGTTTGAATTGAAAATATAATTTATGTAATTCATGTAATTAAATAAGAAGAGACAGGAAACATTATCAGCATATTAGGCATAAAAAGAGTGAACGTGCATATTTTAAAATAAAATATTATTTGCAAATCATTGAAATGCATTACTTTGCACTGAATTCTATTTGCTAAAAAACTTAATTTCCCTCAAATACTTTTAAATACGTTATTAAATTACTTTAAATTTAAAATAACTAAATATTTTATTTTAGTAGAAAACTAAAATCTATGACAATAAAACACTAGTGAAACACCTTAATGCTTCTCAGTTGTTGAGAAGATTTATAAATAATTCTCATTACAAAATTGGGAAAATATTTGGTGCATGTTGCATATTCATTTCCATGTTATGAGTGGCCCAAACTTACTTACAGGAGTTCATGTGGAGCATAATATAGTGATGCTATAACATAATATTATGTTATAGCATAATATTGTGATGACATAGCATAATATTGTGATGTATATTTATATCACAACCTTTAAAATTCATACTAAGCCATATCCCATTGTCTTAAACGGTGTTCCGTACACAGCCACTAGATGGTGCTACTAGCTGGTTCAGTGCTATCGGAAGCAAACCATGCATGAAATAGATGTATTTGTAAAAGCAACATTTTGCAGTTTTAGTACTTAAGGCTATTTTGCAATTTTAATCTTCATACAGTCCCGTCCCTCCACCCCAACAATATTTTTCTCAGACTTATGTGGTCCACATGGGTCAGACTTCTCAACTCTGAATATATGAACGTCTGTACAAATATGGAAAAATATCACATTCCAGCAAATGTTTTTTTGTCTCTTGTTCTGGCATTCCATTGAGAGCAGATGACACATTCTGTGACAAAATCACATTTTATTCACAAATTATTGTGATAGTATTTTGCTAATTATTTAAAAACTATTTACCTCAGTATCTCCAGCTGACATTTCGTACTCTTCAGTCCACCAGAAAGAAGCTTCACTCCTGAATCCTGTAGGTCATTGTTACTGAGGTCTAGCTCTCTCAGGAACGAGATTGAGGATTTTAGTGTTGAAGACAAACTCTGACAGCACTGAGCAGTGAGATTACAACTATGTAGCCTGTGTAGAGAACAAAACAACTGTAATGCAATTGTAATGCTTATTAGGTAGGGTTTATAATCTGGAGCACAGATCATTTGGTAAAACCTTTGACTGAAGTGATGTAAGAAAAGCTAAAAAATGATCTTTTTATAAAATAACTAGTATTTTAAATTGATTTAATATACGATAAAAAGAATAATAAAATGGGTAAAGCATCTGCCTGACACCTGACCCAGCTTGCCTGATGATGGAGATACATTGGCATTTAATAACCTCACACATTGATGCATTTACATTTATTCATTTTTTCAACAGTCTTGGCCATCAAATCATCTGTGTAAGATTAAGGCCCAATTAAAACAACAGTGTATAAATGAATGTAAAGAAGACTCTTACAGTGCTCTTTTGGTGTTTTTGATCACTGGCAACAGTCTCATCACTGCTTCATCAGATCCTCTGTATTTCTGCAGGTCAAACGTCTCTTGAGTCTCTTCTGACATCTGGAGCACAAACACCAGACCAGACCACTGAGCAGAGGAGAGATTTTGTGCTGAAAGATTTCCTGAGCTCAGATTCTTCTGGATTTCCTCCACATAGTCATCTTTCAGTTCACTGAGACAGTAGAAGAGATTGATGGTCCTCTCTACTGATTTCTCCATCTCTATCTTCTGTTTGATATAGTCAATAGTGTCTATAACATTCTCTGTTTTGAGTTCCAGTCCTGGCAGTAGTTCCTTCAGGTCACTCTGATTGGACTCCAGTGAGAGACCCAGGAGGAACCGGAGGAAAAGGTCCAGTTGTCCGTTCTCGCTTAGCAAAGCCTTCTTGACTGCTGTCTTATGGAGTTTAAGCAGTGGCTTTGTGGAGAGTTTACATGTCAGGTTTTTCCATGATTTAAGAAATGGGTTTGCTTTCTTGTCTTTGTTAATAAAAAACACATAGAGAGCAGCAAGGAATTCCTGCATGCTGAGATGAATGAAGCTATAAACCTTTCTGGCTGAAACCTTTTCCTTCTGAAAGATCTGAGTGCATAACCCAAAGAACACTGACCCTTCACAGACATCTAGCCCGCAATTCTCAAGATCTTCTTCGTAGAAAATCAGTTGTCCTTTCTCCAGCTGTTGAAAGGCCAGTTTCCCAAGCTTCAGAATAACCTGATCAAAAGACATTGCATTGGGTTTAGGTTCAGGGCCATCACAGTATTTTTCTTCCATCTGTTGTTGCTGAGAAATTAAGAAGTTTGTGTACATCTCTGTGATAGTTGTTGGTGTTTTGTCATTGCTCCCTTGAGCCAGTAGAGGCTGAAGTACAGTGAGTGAGATCCAGCAGAAGACGGGGATGTGGCACATGATGTACAGACTCCTGGATTTCTTAATGTGACTGATGATGTTCCCAGCAACCTCAGAACTGCTGTTTTTAATAAAGTATAGCTCTTTCTGCTCATCGTTAAATCCTCGCACCTCTGTCACTTGATCAATGTGGTTTCGGGGTATCAGACTGGCTGCTGCTGGTCTGGATGTGATCCAGATGAGAGCAGAGGGAACCAAATGTCTCATGATAACACTTCTAACTATCTTACTCACTGTTGTTTTTTTGTGAACATCTGTAAATCTTCCACCCTTTTTAAAGCTCAAAGGAAAGCGACATTCATCCAGCCCATCAAAAATGAACAACACCTTACCATCACCTTCAGGAAGAGAGGGCAGTTCTTTAGGATCACTAAAAAAGTATTCGTGAAGCAGTCCCATGAGACTGCAGTTCTCTGTAATCAGGTTTAGCTGACGGAACGGCAGAGGAAAAATGAAGGTCATATCCTGATTTTCTGTTCCTTCAGCCCAGTCAAGGATGAATTTATTGACAGAGACAGTTTTTCCTACCCCTGCGATCCCTAACGTCAGCACCTTTTTGTTTTTGTTGACTTTAAAAATATTTTTGCACTGGATAGGTGTGTCCTTGGCATCATATCGTTTATGATTTGATTCGATCTGTATCACCTCGTGGTCATTTACTCTTCCTCCAGTCTCATTCTCTACCACATATAAATCAGTGTAAATATTGTTAAAGTTTTTCTTATGACTCGTCTGTGACTGTGAACAACCAACAAATATTTGCTCGTAGTCCTGTTTTAATTTGTTCTTCAGTCTGCGACTGGTCTCTGTGTAATTATGAAGAGTATCTTGTCTGTCATCTGCAGTTAAGCCTTTAAAAATGAGGGGGAAAAAAAGGAAAGACTAAGTGATCATGTTTTTCATAAAGTCTTAATAAAACCTATATGTAATTTGTAACCTGGTCTGCAGTTCCCATTACCAAAATAACTACAGCACATGCGTGATAAAAACTGCACTTTTGCTATATTCAACTTAATCACACTCGTATTGTAATAGTGTTTACATGCACGTCTTACATTAATTATGCTGAAGTTGACACCTTGATTAATGCTGACTTGAATGCAGTTGGTTTCAGTTTTAAAATTTCTTTCTTTCTTTTTCTAATTCCTTCCAGAACATTTATTGGATTGTCACTATCGGACTCAGATCAAATTTGGACGCCCCCCAAATTTATTGTAGTCATGTAAGTTTTCCGACGTGAGCTCTGCTACAGTTTGAAGCGGTTAAGGCCCGGGTACCGGGTACCGGGTGTGTAGATGTCCGCAGATGCTCCTGATGGCGAAAATTACATCACACAGCTGAAGTAGCCTATACTTTGGGATTGAGTCAGGTGTCCACAACAACGAGCGTCTTAAGCAAGATCCAAGTCCACATGAATGGCCCGTTCGGGGCACAAGCTCACTGTTCAGAGAGTCAAAGCAGTTCACAGTCTAATAGATGTTGGCAACCTCTTTAAATTATTCTTGTCTGTACTGATGAACATCGCATCTTATAAAAGAAAAATTTCTTGCTTGCGCCAACTGAAAACACACATGAGAAACACCATTAGACAAGTGAGACTCTCGGACATTGCAGCAGTAGACTACTAAACATTGAACTGGCCATTCATGTGGAATTGTGGAATTGGATAAAACAGATAATCTCTTTGATGCCGTGCCTGATGGACGCCGTTTAGCCCAGGGGATATTAAATTATTATTATTATTAAGCTACTTTTATTAGGCTATTAAATTAAAATTACAATTCATTTGCCCTGCAATAAATTCACAGTGTAGCCTATCACCGGATAACCGACGTGCTGCTAGGATAATAAAAGATTAGTTTTAGCTTCCACATTTCAAAAACAACTTGTTTAACAAAAAATACTTCTTGATTTATGAAAATACTAATTTTTTTCACTATGGGCCACAAAAGAATTATATATATAAAAAATAATTCGATTAATCTCCCAATTGTCTCTAAGTGAATATGTGCCGTTCGTGCAGTATCAAATGTCAGACGCTCAGTCAGGTTTTACTTTCAGTTTCTGTAATGAATAATTGACTGGCATTTGAGACTTCTTCAACGGCATAACTCTCACGCAAAGTTTGCACATTGCTTGTGTGATATCCACTGGCTTGCCTTCACGGTTTAAAATGGAAATATTTTCAATATTGCGATGTGGCATTTTTCTGTATCACCAGTTGCTCGCAAAATGATGGACTATAGTTCACATTTTGTGCGCGTCATTTCCCGTGATAATAAAATTAAGTAAATAACTAAATAAATGAGTAAATAAACAAGTAAATAAACGAGTAGGTAAGTAAACAAGTAAGAAGCAAAATTAAACTTGTTTGCTAATGCAGGTACAAAAAGCCTCGATTTTTTTCTGCCTCAACTCAAGAGTTAAATGTCGCCCATGCTGACTGACATTATTAAAAGCTTTTTGATTAAACACTGACATCTAGCAAACCAACCTAGACATGAGACTGTATTAGGGTTAGGGTTATTAAAATGATCCTTTGTCTGTACAAGTTGCTTGCAGAAGTTTTAATTAAGGATTTTAATTAAGACCATTGGAAACCATGTAACCATTTGTAAAATCAGACACTGTTCTGCTGTTCTCCTTGGCCCTGTAATTGTTGCTTGTTGTTATATTTTCTTGTTTCCATGTACAGGCAGTGATTGTTATTTACCCCGTATCTCTTCTGAATGAGCTCCAACAGCAGCACATGTCTTCATTTTGCCTGTCAATTACATTACAGTCACAACAAATTAAACATACTGTTGTAGCCATTTAAGAAAATGTATTTGGTTTCTTATTTTTGTTACAATATTATAATATTATTTATCTTATGTTTTTAATTTAATCTGTCAATTAAGAAAGAAAAAAAATGAAAATTGTATCAGTCATAAAGGGAGTATAAATGGATTGAATTACAGATGCCAGGAGTTATGGAATGGGTCAGAGATGATTTTTGATGTTTTCTTTATCAATTATCTGTTTTTAAATAAATAAGAGAAAAACAAATAACGCCTGGTAGAATAAAGTGTGTACTAAAACACAAGCCCACTACCATGCTTCCTCAGCCTTGAGAAAAGGCAGAAACACGTACCTTGCTTGTGTTTGTTCTCCACCTGCTTAGCAAGATTATTCTGGTTCATCTTTCTCAGGATTTCCACCATGATCTTCACAGCTTCTTCTGATCCAAAACGGTCCACCATCTTATTCACTGTTTTTAACCTATCTGCATTTTCCATATCAGACTTTGATATACACTCATGATCATTTTCTAAGTGCCACTGAAACTCCTTTAGATCAGCTTCTACCAGTTCATACAGAGATTTCTTGAGCAGCTCTTTATCAGATGCCATCGCCCTTCACCGATTCACAGCTGCATGACAAAAAGAAAAAGATCTGAAGTAGTTAACTCCGAACATTTGGAACTAAGCACTCAAATGTAATTTGGATTATGAAATAAAGCGGTGATCAGATTAGAAATCTCAGTCAACTCATCCAAACTCATATGTTAAAGAATTCATATAATGCTCCTTTTTACAAGATAATATAATAATTCAAGATTATATGAGTCTCAGGGTCTCCCATAGAATGTGTATGTGACGTTTCAGCTCAAAACACCCCACAGATAAATTATGCTATTTTGTAAATTAAATCAATTTTGCTATTTTGTAAATGCTGCTTTTTGAGTAGAAGCATAAAAATGATGTTTTTGTGTGTGTCTATTCCCCACCCTTTTTCCAGAAGTGGACAGAGCCTTCACAACTCGTGCCTCAGCTCTGCCAGCAATAAATAAAACATCTGTTTGGCTTTGATTATCATCTCTGTTGTGGTCATAATAAATTTTTTTCTTTGCATTTGTTTAAAAAGCCTTGGCAATTATGCTTCTGATATTCTGCTTTCTGAGTGCAAACACAAAAAGTTCACAAAAACAATTGGTTATGTCTCTGAACATAATCAGCTGGGAATGAAATCACATATATATATTAGTATATTACCTACCCAATGTCACATATATATTATATTATCTGTGAAACAACATCTCTTGGACTTTGCAACAACATGCTACTAATGCAACTCAACCAGGCCCTGTACACCTTGGGTAGGAATTATTTAAATGAGGATGTAGTGAGGTTTAAGGCATAATTTTAATAACAAAATAAACATAAAAACAAAACCAAAGTAAAGCAGCAGTCCCTCACGGACGACTGCTGCATATAAATATACATGCGTATATAATATGCGTGGGCTTCGAGACCAGTGTGACACACAGGTGGCGCTCATTAACACTCACAATACCGGGCTTGCTCAGTTTCCACAGCTCTCAGCCCACCCTGCTTAACACAGAGGAATATTGTGACTTGTTCGTTCCTGGAAGAAAACTCAAGATTACAATGGAGGCGTTTCAGGGAGTTCAGAAACAGTGTGCACTGATATAGAGAATAACTCCCACTGGAGTGACTAAGTGCTTTGCAACTTTGCAGACCTTTTTCATGCTCAAACAGCAACATTACACATATAAACACATTTGAACATTGAACATTTAAAAAAGCATCCTTTAAACCAGGGCTATTCAACTGGTGGCCCATGAGCCAAACCCAACCCCCGAGGTAATTTGTTTCAGCCCTTCAAGTATCCTAGTGTGAAAAAGACATCTCTAGAATAAATTTAGTTCAGTCAGACAACGGGCCCTACAGTTATAAAGTTCCATGCAACACAAGATGCAGTTGCAGCACAGAGCATGAGTCACGTTACGTTAGGCAAGTGGTGCGAGCAGCCGATCCCATGAGACGCGATGACTGACAGGACAATGATAGATGAGAACTTTTGTTCGTTTCATTCCTAGTTAGACAAAATGTCTCTTTCTACTTTGAATAAAAGGAAAGTAAATATTTGGGGCTATCTGCATGCTATGAAAAAAGATGTCTTACCCTTTATGGAGCTTGTACAGAATGCGGAAACTGGAAATCCTGGAATACGGAGGGGACGTTGACCAATCCATACGGCATGACCAAATACTCATAGTGGCCAGTAGGGGTCACAAATGCGGTCTTCCACTCGTCCCCCTCACGTATCCGGATGAGGTTGTACGCGCTGCGGAGGTCCAACTTGGTGAACACAGTGGCAACCCGGAGATGTTCGAGCGCGGATGGGACGAGAGGAAGTGGGTAACGGAACTTTACTGTAATCTTGTTTAGTGCTCTGTAATCAATGCAGGGCCGCAAGCCTCCGTCCTTCTTAGCCACGAAGAAAAAGCTGGAAGCAGCAGGGGAAGTAGACAGGCGGATGTAGCCTTGTGACAGAGCCTCTTGTATGTATTCCTCCATGGCCTTCTCCTCCGGGATGGAAAGTGAGTAAATCTTTCCCTTGGGCACTGGCTCACCTGGCAGCAGATCTATGGCACAGTCCCATGTCCGGTGTGGAGGCAGCGTGGAGGCTTTCTTGGGGCAGAAGACATCACTGAAGTGGGAGTAACATTGGGGAATGTCCACGGAGCGGTTTTCAAGGGGGCTTTGGATGGACGTGGCGCAGACTGGTAAGTTTTCAGAGTGAGGAGGGCTTGGAATGGGAAACTCAGGAAAACAGTCCAGGAAGCAGTTGTCACCCCACTTCAGGATCTCCCCAGTCTTCCAGGAGATGACAGGATTATGCTGCTCAAACTACGGGTGCCCTAAAATCACGTCAGAGGTGGATTCCTCCAGAACCAGCAGATGGAGTTGTTCAACGTGTAGGACGCCGACTTGAAGTTGGATGGGTCCAGCACTGAGACGAACTTGTCTTCGGCTAAGGGGTTTTCCAGTTACCGAGTGGATCTCGTAAGTCGACGGCGTGGCTGTTGTCTTGAGGCGCAGCTGGCGGCAGAGGGCGCCGGAGATGAAGCTGCTGGCTGACTCAGAGTCGAGAAGGGCACTAACTGGAAGAGACAAACCGGCAGACTCTGTCCGGCCCCATATCATCGGTTGTCGGCAGGACAGGAGGATGAAGGCAGAGGCGGGAGATAGTCTGTTCAGCCCCATTCACCAATAACAATGGATTATCAATGAATCCCAGCTGTCTCTGATTAAAGTTTGTAAAACTATCCACTGTTAAATTATCACTGCAGAGGAGGGTGTTGGTGGTGATTGTCAGCTCTCCATCAAGATGGCTCTTCACAAAAAAAACTCTTCTTCATATCACCGTTTATAAGAAATTTAAATAAGGAGACCAAGCTGTTTTGTATATTATTACAACCAGGTAATAGTCCAGGAAGCAGTTGTCACCCCACTTCAGGATCTCCCCAGTCTTCCAGAAGATGACAGGATTATGCTGCTCCAACCACGGGCACCCTAAAATCACGTCAGAGGTGGATTCCTCCAGAACCAGCAGATGGAGTTGTTCAACGTGTAGGACGCCGACTTAAAGTTGGATGGGTCCAGCACTGAGACAAGCTTGTCTTCGGCTAAGGGGTTTTCCAGTTACCGAGTGGATCTCGTAAGTCGACGGCGTGGCTGTTGTCTTGAGGCGGAGCTGGCGGCAGAGGGCACCGGAGATGAAGCTGCCGGCTGACTCAGAGTCGAGAAGGGTGCTAACTGGAAGAGACAAACCGGCAGCTGTAAGGTTTACTACAGTGGTGAGTGGTTTCATCTTATTGAGAGAGGGAACGATGACACTCACCATGGGACGAGCTGGGCGAGTGGGGCATTCGGAGATGTAATGCCCAGATAATCCGCAGTATAAACACAGATTCTGGGTCAGCCGCCTCTGCCGCTCAGCCGAAGACAGACGAGTATTCTCCACTTGCATGGGTTCGTTGGCTGGTTCTGGGGAGCTGACGGATTCTGGTCGGCGAAGTGACGATGGGAACAACGGCTGGCCCTGGTGTTCTTCAAGACACGACTGCATACGAGTGGTGAAGCGGATGGAGAGTTGGATAAACCATTCAAGCCCAATGGAATCCTCGTATGCAGCGAGATGCAATTGCACGCGTGGATCCAGCCCTTGACGATATGTGGTAATGAGGGCTTGCTCGTTCCATCCGCTAGAGGCAGCGAGGGTTCTGAACTGGAGGGCATAATCGTTAACGGACATTAAACCTTGTTTGAGTTGGTATAATTGCTCACCGATCGAGGAATCCCAGGCAGGTCTTCCAAAAACTTCCTTGAAGTGGGCGATGAAACTGGAGAGAGACTGTGTGATGGGGTTCTTTTGTGACCACAGTGGTTCAGCCAAGCAAAGAGCCTTGCCCTCTAGCTGAGAGATTATAAATGCGATCTTGGCGCGGTCGTTGAGGTACAGGTGCGGTTGCATCTCCAGGACCAGCGTACATTGCAAGAGGAATCCGTTGCAATCCTCCGCCGAACCAGAGAAGGGCGCCGGTTGTGCCATGGGACTGGCGACGGCAGGTGGTGAAGGAGAATCAGCGGTGGATGCGGAAGTGCTCGCTGGTGCAGATGCTAGCGGTGTACCGGTGAGTGCTCGGCACAATGCGTCCAAAAGCTCTTGGAAGGGATCCTGGGTGCTCATTCTGGTGTTCAGCGGTGAGGTCCGGTCTTCTGTTACAAATACAGAAGGGGACAGCGACACAGGAATAATGGTAATGATGTTTATTGAACAACCAGAAGAGATGACAGAGTGCAGGTAAGTGAATGCAGGTAGATACGGTGGCAGATATAGATGAAGAACTGATACTTGTCTTGTTTTGCAGAAATGGCAGACAGATGACAGACTTGGGGCTTGAGCAGACACTGATGAACTCACGGTTGACGAGGAGAACACGAGGAGACGAGGGAACACACTGGAGATGGGTAAGTATCTTCGGAGGAGTCCTTAAGGTAAGCAGAGTGCTAGGAACCGTGTGCAAACGAGACCGGACAGTGACTGAGTGAGAGCGTGAGCCTTTTGTGCTGCTGTTGATGAGGGTGCTGATGGGCTGCAGGTGTGAGTGATTAAAACTCTGGTGATGACGTGCGCTGTGTCTGTGAGAGTGTAGAGCCTGGCGTGTCTGTGACACCTATATTGCTGTTTTGTCATCATTGCAAGCCATATCTCTCCGGCCCCTAATTTGGGATGCTTTTCATGAACTGGCTCCCATGACAAACTAGTTGAATACCTCTGATTTAAAGTCCATGTACAGCTATCTTAAAATATGTGTTCTGAGTTTGTCACACCACAGAAAAACCACCAAGTAAATCAAATATGTTATGAAAATCTTGAAAAAATAAGCAGTATTCTCTGCTCTCAAGTGCTGGGGGTGTGTCCACTGTCCGTCTCTCTCAACTTACTTCATTAGTCAAACATACTAATGCATATAAACAAAAGAATCATGTTACAGGGTTGCAAAATACTGTGGACTACCTACTAATTAGGTACATAAGCACACAAGGCAACTTACAGTCATTGGTGGGCACGTACTGCCGACTGTGGCACCAGATGTTGGCGCCGCAAGATGGGAGGATGAAGGCCAGGACGGGAAAGACTCTGTCCGGCCCCATATCATCGGTTGTCGGCAGGACAGGAAGATGAAGGCCGAGGCGAGAGATAGTCTGTTCAGCCCCATTCACCAATAACAATGGATTATCAATGAATCCCAGCTGTCTCTGATTAAAGTTTGTAAAACTATTGTTAAATTATTACTGTTAAATTATCACTGCAGAGGAGGGTGTTGGTGTTGATTGTCAGCTCTCCATCAAGATGGCTTTTCACAAAAAAAAACTCTTCTTCATGTCACCGTTTATAAGAAATTTAAATAAGGAGACCAAGCTGTTTTGTATATTATTACAACCAGGTAATATGCATTTGCTTGACGATGGCATAGTTCGCTAGCAAAATGTAAGCTGTAGTAACTAATGACAACGACAGTAACCCACGATTGAGCGGGCAAGACACTGGTGCTATGCTGGGGTGGGGCCATGCTCTGTGGCTCTAGTGCATCATCGACAGTTATTATAGTGTTATCCTGAACACAGAATTGGTGAAAAACTGTTTAACGGTCTAACTCCAAAATTAAGTACTACAGAGTTCACAGTCTTTGTAATGTGTTTCAGCAATACATTTGTAACATTTATAATGTGTTTAGAAACAACTCTCAGAATTGACTTTACAGGGACTTTAAAGAGTCAGCAATTCCCCACACAAGAGTCACACAAAAACACTAACACACAAAAGCAGACAGACACGTCAACAAGCTCAAAGTGAGGTAGTCAGATGTGCAAGCCGAGGTTTGACAGAATGAGTGACTGTAGACAGACTGAATTATAAATAATATACTCTCACATTATCTAAATGAATGATTTGAAATAAAGGTTGTGAGATAAAAGTGTTTATTTATGAAGAGAGAACTTAGAAACTACCTGAGTTGAGAGACATGAGACATCAGAAAGCTGTTGCTTAAATCAGCTAAAATTGCTCTAAAAGATCAAATAATTGCTTTTAGTTTTGTTAGCAATCAAAAAAGTTATACATAATGTGTCAATGCTGTTTGATAAGTCTAGAATCAATGTGAATGGATTCATAACACTGTTAAATTATATATGTCAGTATTTTATGAAGCAGTATTTACTAACCATGAATAATGACGGTGTAGATGTTTCTTGTTCCTCCACTGAACTTGAACTGTCTTGAGCAGAAGTTACTTTGAAACTCCTTTCAGTTCTGCGTTTTTATAAAGGAGTGTTGGAGGAGGAGTTTTCTTCAGAACTTAAACATGTTATAACAGAACTTTTTCAGAAAACTAATAGAACCAGTTTTTCAAAAGTCAAGTCGAGCTTTTATTTAAGTGTCCAACTTTATTAATCCCAGAAGGGGCAATTACAGTAGGGTGTAGAACAGCACACAACAAGCTCATTTTAGATATAAAACATAACACAGCCTAATTAACACACATAACCATATTAAAACAGTCACATAATAAGTATTACAACATGCTTCAAAAATAGATTCAAACACTCACAAAGACCTTAAAAAAAATAAAAAGAACATTAAGAGTCCTTTAAAAAATCAGATTACAAAGATGGATGGCACAAAAGTAAACCAGTGATTTTTGAACAAGTCTTAAAGGGATAGTTCACCCAAAAATGAAAATTTGATGTTTATCTGCTTACCCCCAGGGCATCCAAGATGTAGGTGACTTTGTTTCTTCAGTCGAACACAAATGATGATTTTTAACTCCAACCGTTGCAGTCTGTCAGTCATATAATGCGTTGAAATGGTAACACCATCTACACGAGTAAAATAAACATGCACAGACAAATCCAAATTAAACCCTGCGGCTTGTGACGACACATTGATATCCTAAGATACGAAACGATCGGTTTGTGCGAGAAACTGAACAGTATTTATATAATTTTTTATCTCTAATACACCTCTATGTCCAACTGCTTTCAGCATCTGGTTAGTGAGGTCAAAAAACGCGTTCTGATGACGGAAGTGATCTCTCGCACTTTGCTTCAATGAGTGCGAGACATCACTTCCATTGTCAGAGTGCGATCAGACCTCACTAAGCACAGGGCAGTTGGACATTCCTCCGAAGATCAGCCGCTTCCTCCGTACCTTCTGCCACGGCCACCAGGACTCTTGGAACCAGTTCCTGGGTTGGGCCGAGTACGCCCAAAACTCCCTGCGACAGCCTACCACCGGACTCACCCCGTTTCAATGCGTACTCGGCTACCAACCCCTACTGTTCCACTGGTCAGGAGAGCCGTCGGACGTACCTGTGGTCGACTACTGGTTCCGAGAGAGCGAGAGGGTCTGGGACTCCGCGCACCACCAGCTCCAACGAGCCCTACGCAGGCGCAGGATAACAGCCAACCTTCGGCGATCCAATGCTCCCAATTACCAACCGGGACAGAAGGTTTGGCTGTCCACAAGGGACATCAGAATGCACCTGCCCTGTAGGAAACTGAGTCCCAGATTCATTGGCCCGTTCACCATCCTGCGGCAGATCAACCCGGTCACCTACCAACTCCAGCTCCCACCTGAATACAAAATTCACCCCACATTCCACGTCTTCTTGTTGAAACCTCACTACCCCTCTGTTTCTGTTTCCACAGAGCCTGGCGCAGCCGAGGAACCCCCCCTTCCTATCATCGTGGACGATGAAGCTGCTTACCTGGTGAAAGAGATCCTGGACTCCCAGCGTCGTGGTGGTCTTCTCGAATATCTGGTGGACTGGGAGGGTTACGGCCCCGAGGAGCGCTCATGGGTCCCCAGGAATGACATACTCGACCCCAGCCTACTTGACACCTTCCATGCTACTCACCCAGAGAGACCAGCACCCCGTGGCAGAGGCCGACCGCCACGACGTCGGGGTCCACGGCCCTCAGGAGCGGGCCGTGGAGGGGGGGGTAATGTCACAGACACGCCAGGCTCTACACTCTCACAGACACAGCGCACGTCATCACCAGAATACTAATCACTCACACCTGCAGCTCATCAGCACCCTCATCACCAGCAGCACAAAAGGCCCACGCTCTCACTCAGTCACTGTCCGGTCTCGTTTGCACTTGGTACTCACCATTCTGCTTACCTTAAGGACTCCTCTGAAGATACTTACCTGTCTCCTGTGTTCCCTCGACTCCTCGTTGTCTCCTCGTCTCCTGTGAGTTCATCTGTGTCTGCTCAAGCTTCAAGTCTGCCATCCGTCTGCCCATCCTGCAAAACCAAGACAAGTATCAGTTCATTTGCTATACCAGTCAACGTATCAACCTGTTTTCACTCACCTGCACTCTGTCACATTCTGGTTGCTCATAATACCTGTATTCCTGTGTCGCTGTCCCCTTCTGTGTACGTAACACTAGCGACCATAACATTCTTTTGAAAAGACTTGAAAATTATGTTGGCATTAGTGGAATTGAATTGTCATGGTTCAAATCATACTTATCTGGCCGTTATCAGTTTGTAGTAGTAAACGAAGAGATGTCACACCAATCACAAGTTCAATATGGAGTACCGCAAGGCTCAGTACTAGGACTGTTGCTTTTCACTCTGTACATGCTACCCTTGGGAGATATCATTAGGAAGCATGGCGTTAGTTTTCACTGTTACACTGATGATACTCAGCTCTATATTTCTTCGCGTCCTGACGAAACTTACCAATTCACAAAATTAATGGAATGTGTAGCTGATATAAAAAATTTTGGATGACTAGTAATTTCCTGCTTCTAAATACAGAAAAAAACAGAGATTCTAATTTTTGGACCAAAAACGTCTTCACGTAATAACCTAGAATACTGTCTAACACTCGATGGCTGCTCTGTTAAGTCTTCGTCATCAGTTAGGAACCTGGGTGTGCTCTTTGATACCAATCTTTCATTTGAAGGCCACATTTCTAGCATCTGTAAAACCGCATTCTTCCATCTTAAAAATATACCTAAACTACGACATATGCTCTCAATGACAAATGCGGAACAGTTAGTTCATGCGTTCATGACCTCAAGGCTAGATTACTATAACGCTCTTCTGGGTGTTTTTTACCTGCACACTTGATAAACAAACTACAGCTGGTCCAAAACGCAGCAGCTAGAGTTCTTACTAAAACCAGGAAGTATGGCCATATTAGCCCGGTTCTGTCAACACTGCATTGGCTCCCTATTAAACATTGTATTGATTTTAAAATCTTGCTAATTACTTACAAAGCACTAAATGGTTTAGCTCCCCAGTACCTGAGCAAGCTCTTAACGCATTATAGTCCTTCACATCTATTGCGATCTCAGAATTCTGGCCAGTTGATAATACCTAGAATAAAAAAATCAACTGCAGGTGGTAGATCCTTCTCCTATTTGGCACCTAAACTTTGGAACAATCTTCCTAACATTGTTCTGGAAGAAGACACACACTGTCAGTTTAAATCTAGAATAAAATCTCTTTACCCTGGCATACACATAACACATTATCAATTTATGTTTTCAAATCTGTTAAAGGATTGTTAGGCTGCATAAATTAGGTCAGCCGGAACCGGGATCACTTCCTATAACGCCAGATGTACTCGTTACATCAGAAGAACAATGGCATCTATGCTAATATTAGTCTCTCTGTTTATCCTGAGGTTTACTGTAGTCAGTTGTATCCGGGCCGTATCCAGATTAGATGGAGGACCTGTGCCTAGACACGACCACAAAGCAGCCCAGAAGTGTCAGCAGAGATTGCGACAACTACACAGTAAAAAATGGGGTGTTAATATTTCAGAGTAAAGTTATTTTAACCCAGATAGAGTATTTTCAACATTTTGGGGAGTAAAGTTGCTATATCAGTGGAGTTAAAAGTGAGTGTAAAAATCTGCAGAAACCCAGTGACAATTTCAACTCTACAACAGTAATAAATACCCGCCACTCTGCTGTGCTTGTCAAATGTTTGGCACGAATTTCGGTGGAGGAAGATTGCGAAGGAGCAACGCTAGGTCCACTGATATTGCCAGGTAAGTAACATCCTGTGTTGTCCACACCAAAACGGTATTTTTTAACTTTACATAATTTTAAAAGTGTGCTGATATTAGTTGAGGTCATATTACAAGTTACAGCAATCTGTATCGGTAACTGTGTTTCTTTATGTGTTTCAATATTTTCACGAATGAAGTTGGTCAGAATGATTTATGCGTAAAATAACGTTAACTCGGTCACTATAACAACAAAAGATTTAATACAGTTAATAGCTATTCTTAGCTAATGTATTTTTTAGCTTCCCAGGCAACATTAATCAAGGTTTTTTATATATACTGGTAATGTTAGCATGCATCTGATAGTTAATGTTGGTCTTATAAAATGATAACTTAGATCACTGATTGCATGACGTGTTTGTTTAACATGGCTTAACAATTTTAACGGGTTACTGTTCGAACTAAAATAGCTAATGAGCTAGCTAACTTTGGCACAGTTATTTGGTAGCTAATTGGACACCATGCCTCTTAACTTTAACTAGCCTAATTTGCTGCAGAAAATAGCCTAACGTTATATTCAACCAGCACAACTTTGTCTTCTTCAGCCGCCATTTGTAATTGCAGTGTAACAGCTAAGTAATGCATAGTGCATGAGAGAAATGGATAGGTAACTCTTAGTTGAACCAGCCCTAAATTATGATTTTGAATATATATTTTCTTTCTTAACAGGGGCAAAATGCTGTTGCGTGTTCAATTCGGGGAAGAGCAGAAATACGTCAAGCTGTCTGGGCTGACATTCAATGCTTTCTTGAAAGAAGGTGGGTACATTAGGTTAAAGCTATAGCCTATACATCACGCAATGACAAAATAATACAGCTTTAACCAATTATGTTATGATATCTAGTTAGGTCAATAATCATTTCTGTTGTGCTTTATATTTTCAGTTACATAAAATTCGCTGCAGATACTTGTCTTTCATCATTTAGTGAATACATGAGGCAAACTTAAATATGAACTTTGATTCTTGTGAGAAGGGAATGCATGATTTTTTTATTTTTTTTAAACCGCGTGTCTAAAATTCAACATACCAGAAAGCAGGCGGCCAGACATTAAGGTGTATGACCAGTCAGACACAGAAGTTGACACGGAAGTTTTTGAAGAAATAGTGAAGGAGTCACCTGGAACTCTGAGAATCATGCTGGGTGATGGAGGACTAGGTATTCATTCAGACAATTCACAAATTAGTTTGTTTAGTTAAAAGGCCGGAATAAGAACATTTATTGTCTTAAAATACCAGTAACTTTTTCTTGTAATATGTTTCTATATTTTGTACCAATTTCATAATGAACAGGTGCCTCTCAATTTAATTATAATCATGCTCGGGTACATCTGATGACACCGTCATCCTGAATTTCACGATGTGTGACCCTGTTGAAGAAGAAGCCGCTGCCGAAGGAAGCCAGCCTAAAAGGCCATGCCACATAAACTACAAGGCAAAAGTGGTAAGTGGTGGAAATTGCTAAGTCCAAGTTGCTTAAATTGTTAAGTCCAATCTGAATGTTGTTTCACCATGGGAAGTGTTCTTTAGATAACAATTTTTTTCCATCATTATTACGTATGGTTTTACAATAACGGAAAGCACATTTTATTCCACCTATAGTTGATTGAAAAAATCTTAACATCAAAGCCTGGTGGTGAACGAATTATGCAAGAGTATGGAAAAACCAAATCCCTGACAGATGCCACCAGAAGACAGATGATTAACATACTTGCTGCTGAGATGACAGAAACACATGGGTAAGCATTAAGCATATAGCTGGGCTGTAAATAAACATTGTTATTATTTTACAAATATTAATTATGTAAATTGTGTTGTGCAATGTCATTTGAGTGTGATGTTAACTTTGAATTCATATGCTAGGACATCCCCCCCCAAAAGTGTCAGAGTGATGTATGCACAGGGGATAGTAGCTTTGTTTCCCTATCTAGAAGACCCATACTCACAACATGGATATGAAAGTAAATAGGTTATTGCAACATTATGCACATATTCACTCTTTGAAATGTTAATAGTACTCTTTTATAATTTATTTATAATCACTTAGGAACATTACTACGATCCAGAAAGTGGTTCAGGATACCTTGCATGGTGATTGAAGACCATACAAAGAAAAACAGCAGAGGAAAGAGGTGCCTCAGTCAGCAAATCTCCTAAAGGTATGTTTACTGATCAGTGACATGTGATTATATTGGTGACCTGTGAATTGTACAGAAATGAGTTTTTAACATTTTACTTTGTCTTAAGTTGGTGGGCCAGGTCGTGTTCGTCAGCCCTTCACCTTTGACAGAGAGCCATCTGATGAGGATGTGGAAGCAGCTATTGCTGTTTTGAGACACTCTGCTGATGAAAAGACTGTCCGTGAGAAGATGAAAATGACCTTCATATATCGGCAAGCAATGGTCAACGATGAAGCCAAATCATCAGATGTCTTCTTGGTCTTCCCACGATTTCTGGACACACCAGGACTGGTATGACATCTTAATTCACAGCATCGCCAAAATATCCAATGTAGCATTAGGTATCACTCATCACTTCTGTGTGTTACGTTGCAGATAGAACAAGATTTCAGATTTATGTTTGGTGAGGCCACGGCCAACAAATTCTTAGAGAAGTGGCCAACCACTTTTAAAGCAAAAGTAATAAAGGAAAGCCATGGACTTGTACCCACCACAGAACTCCTGGATTTGATGCGCAATGCTGAGTCAGCTGCTGAAGTTGAGAATGGTATGAATGGAACTGTTTTACTTGTTATTGTGGGTTATGTAGGTGTGTAGTGTACATTTTCATAATGGTGCAAGTTGTCATTTTGAATGCTATGCCATGGCATAATGTTAACCAGGTTTTTATTTACTTATTTGTAGGCTGGGACAGTGACATGTCTGCCATCTTGCTGCTGCTACATCTGCTACCACCATCTGCACAAGGTAGAAAGAGGCTGGGAAAGCTTTCTGCGTATCAAGCTGTAGATCAGCTCATCAGATTTCAAAAGGTATGCTTAAAGGGTTAGTTCACTTATAATTTTTTTTTTTTTGCTGATTATTTACTAACCCCCATGTCATCCAAGAGGTCCTTGTCTTTCTTTCTTCAGTTGAAAATAAATTAAGGTTTTTGAGGAAAACATTCCAGGATTTTTCCCCATATAATGGACTTCAATGGTGACCAACAGTTTGAGGGTTCAAATGAGGGTTCAAAGTCTGTCTCAATGTAGCTTCAAAGTCTCGATATCCCAGCAGAGAAATAAGGTTCTTATCTAGCAAAACGATCAGTCGTTTTCAAAATAAAAATACCTCAATTGCACGTGTTGCACGTGTAGAATATCAAGATGCGCCACGCATTCCAACTGTGTGAAAGGTCCAACTGTGGTTAAAAAGTATATTATTTTTATTTTGAACACAGCTGATCGTTTCTCTATATAAGACCCTTATTTCTCTGCGGGGATTATCGAGTCTTTGAAGCTACATTGAGACAGACATTTGACCCTTCATTTGAACCCTCAAACCGTTGGTCACCATGGAAGTTCATTATATGGAGAAAAATCCTGGAATGTTTCCTCAAAAACCTTAATTTATTTTCGACTGAAGAAAGAAAGACATGAATCTTGGATGACATGGGGGTGAGTAAATTATCAGCAAAAACATTTTTCAAAGTGAACTAATTCTTTAACAGTTGTTTAAAATATATCTTACATCACCTCAATCTTGTGCACAGTTGGAGGTGATCTGATCTATTGTCAGAAGTTAGTCACCAAAACAATTCTGTTGAATGTGTTTTGTTGTAGGTTGGAACCAGTGTGCAGCAGCATCTAGACAACATCACCCAAAGCAGTCAGCCCTACCTTCTCGCCCAGGGATCCACACAGAGCACCATTCACTCCTACTTCATTGTGGTTGATAAGCATGCACTTCCATGCAAGGCAACAGGTTCAGTTGGAGCTTTTGATGAACTCTTTAAAGCCCATTACGTCTTTGGTACATCATACAGTTCTTCCCTGAGTAGCTTTTTCACTTTTGTGCAAACAACCATCTATAACATCGACATGGGGGAAACAAAGGAGACAAGAATGGTGCGTTAGTTGAGATAAAGCTATGAAGTGTTTTCTTTGCAAAAGTGACCATGGAAGTCCAAACAACCTTGTTAAGCACTTTAAGGTAATTCATGGGCTATGTACAGGCAGGACTCTTTTTCTGAAATGTGGTCAAGAAGGATGCTCACGTTCTTTTGGTAGTTTTTCTGGTTTAAGAAAGCATCTTAATAAGTGCCATGGAAGCAGTTTAGTTGATTCTGTAGAATATGATCTTTCATATCCTCAAAGTACCGTCAATACAAGTAATGTTTCTCATGTTGAAGAGTCGACTGAATATTTAGAGGCAGAGTCACAGTTATCTTTGCCATACATTTTAAATAGTTGTTCAACTGTAATTTCTTATCTAAAGGCAGCAGGTGTTGGTCAAAGTGCACTGAATTCTGTAGTGATTTCCATGGAAGAGATTGTTCAAGATATCCATCAGCATGCTAAAGAGACAGTGATAAAGCATGTATTTAGTAATGAAAGCGAAACGGAAATGTGCAAGAAAGTTGAGGCGTGTTTTGAGGGGTTAGAGATCCTTTCACAATTCTAAATTCGGAATACAAGCGATCAAAATTTATGACTGACAAGTGGGAAATAGTAGAACCAGTTGAATGTGTGATTGGTTCAAGATTTGACACAAGGTGAAATAAAAAGACAAAATGCTCATATTCAACAATGTTTTTGATCTGCCTGCATTGACTCTTTATTAGTTGCTGTTGCAGTAATAATTAATTAATGGTTTAGTTCTTCATGAGTCATACATTAACACCTGATTATATGTGCATTAGTTAAGCATGAATTAATGCATATTAGTGCACCCCTATTGTAAAGTGTTACCCCATTTTCTTCTAGAGCTCCTGTGCAGCCAAAATTATATACCAGTTATCACTGTAAAGCTGCTTTGACACAATCTGCATTGTAAAAACCATTATATAAATAAAGGTGACTTGACTTGACTTGACATGTTTTTAATTCCATGCCAAACAGCCCTCATATCTCCTCGGACAAATGTTTCTTCTATTTTATTTCTGTAATTTAGTGTGCCAGATCAAATTGCTTTTTTAACCTCCTTGTTTATCTTTTTTTTCTTCACTGGTCCCTGATAGGAATACCCTTTTTTCATATTAAGAATATTTTTAAACTCTTAGGTAACCCATGATTAGTTGTTAGGAAACACAGTCAGACTTTTGGCAGGTATAATAGATTACACAACAGATAGGACACAACAGGTTATGTAGTCAGACACCACAAGAACATGTTCGTTCAAGTCTGAACTCTCGCTCAAAAATAAGTCCCAGTCCGTATTCTCAAATCAGCTTTGCAGTTCTTTCATGTGGATGAACATACACAACAAGAAAGTATAGTTGAGGGAACTCACATGGTAGGTAGAACAGGCAGGTATAAAGAACAAGCATTTCAATATCTGAAGTACTTATTTTGTCCTGCACAATCACGTTGTTACACCAACACTCCTTAGTGTACAGACACACTCCACTTCCATGTCAGACAGACAGGTAAATAGGGTAACACTTTAGTATGGGGAACACATATTCACTGTTTACTATGACTTTTGCTTCTGCTTATTAATAGTTAGTAATGTGGTTGTTGTAGCATTTAAGTTTAGGTATGGGGTAAGATTAAGGGATGTAGAATATGGTCATTCAGAATAATGCATTAATATGTGTTTTATAAGTACTAATAAACAGCTAATATCTTAGTAATATGCATACTAATAAGCAACTAGTTAATAGTGAGAATTGGTCTCTAAACTAAAATGTTACTGTAAACAGACAGACAGCACTGTCTGCAGAGGTTTGTCTGAGCTCAGCGTTAGCATTATGCTGTTCATTCTTAGTTCATTCAGTCTGTGACCGGCACATGATCAGAGCTGGGCAGTATTTTAATGTGTAATTTGTAATTAAATACTTTGAGAGATTATTTTCTATTTAAAATATACTTAAATGTAATTTTATTCTCAAATAATGATAAAAATGACCATTTTATTTACCATGGACTTTTACCATGGAAGAGATGACTGCCTATTATCTGCCGGGTTATTTCCAAAGCTGTCTGATTATTTTTGATTTTCAGTTGATGCTGTTGTGTTGGTTAATGTTTAACTGCAATTTTGACTTTTCCTTATATGTCATTCTACATGATGATGCACTCAGACTAGCTGTTCTGAAGTCTAAAACTGTTTTTGAGTCTGGATGTTCTGGCCTGGATCTTCCCAGATGGGAGGGGTTTAAACCAGATGTGGGAAGAGTGAGAGGAGTCCTTTATGATGGAGGTTTTCTTTTTCAAACACCTAGTGTTGTAGAGATCTTCAGTGGCAGGAAGATGTGTCATCTTCTCTACCCGCTGTAGGGCTTTCCTGTCAGATGCGGAGCAGTTTCCATACCAGACGCTGATAGAGCAGGTTAGTACACTCTCAATGACAGTGAGGATAGAGGGGGTCATCCCTGCTCTATTCAGCCTTCTTAGAAAATACAGACGCTGTTGGGCCTCCTTTACTGAGGAGGAGGTGTTCAATGACCATGTGAGGTTGCTGGAGATGTGCAGGCCCAGGAATCTGAAGTTCTGTGTTGTTTCAGCTTCCGTATCTGATGGATAAGAGCTGGTGTGGGGCTTTGGTGTGTCTGAAGTCAACAATGAGCACGTTTACATGCAAAGCAGTAAACTGACAATGGAAGTAAACCACGTTTACATGACTTTATTAATAAATCGGGTTATTTCCCTGTAGTGACGACAAAAATAATGATTTGCGTGTCTGACTCCGTGTATTCCATATGTTATGTCAGTTGTGATGTTAAATAAAGCTTGCAACATGTCAGCGAGAATTTGCGGCTCATATATTATTCTCTCATCCAGTTGCAGATGCAGCGTTTTGACTGAACCACTTCTACTTCTGCTGCACAAGAGATGAGAACACATTTGTACAATTTTCTGGGTCCTGAAAGAGTCTGCATTTGTGATATATTTCCTTTTTCCTTTCCTTCAAAATGCTCGCTCTGTCTGGATGCGTTTAAATCTGCACTAAGGATCCATTTCTGTCATGTATCACACATGTGCACTTCAATAAGCCAACAGAAAGCAGGTTAATGCATTTACATGCCACGCGAAATCGGGGTAAGCATCTTAATAAGTGCCATGGAAGCAGTTTAGTTGATTCTGTAGAATATGATCTTTCATATCCTCAAAGTACCGTCAATACAAGTAATGTTTCTCATGTTGAAGAGTCGACTGAATATTTAGAGGCCGAGTCACAGTTATCTTTGCCATACATTTTAAATAGTTGTTCAACTGTAATTTCTTATCTAAAGGCAGCAGGTGTTGGTCAAAGTGCACTGAATTCTGTAGTGATTTCCATGGAAGAGATTGTTCAAGATATCCATCAGCATGCTAAAGAGACAGTGATAAAGCATGTATTTAGTAATGAAAGCGAAACGGAAATGTGCAAGAAAGTTGAGGCGTGTTTTGAGGGGTTAGAGATCCTTTCACAATTCTAAATTCGGAATACAAGTGATCAAAATTTATGACTGACAAGTGGGAAATAGTAGAACCAGTTGAATGTGTGATTGGTTCAAGATTTGACACAAGATGAAATAAAAAGACAAAATGCTCATATTCAACAATGTTTTTGATCTGCCTGCATTGACTCTTTATTAGTTGCTGTTGCAGTAATAATTAATTAATGGTTTAGTTAATGGAAGTAAACCACGTTTACATGACTTTATTAATAAATCGGGTTATTTCCCTGTAGTGACGACAAAAATAATGATTTGCGTGTCTGACTCCGTGTATTCCATATGTTATGTCAGTTGTGATGTTAAATAAAGCTTGCAACATGTCAGCGAGAATTTGCGGCTCATATATTATTCTCTCATCCAGTTGCAGATGCAGCGTTTTGACTGAACCACTTCTACAGGTGCTGGTCATATAATTAGAATATCGTGAAAAAGTTCATTTTTTTATTGTAAATTATTTTAAAAAATGAAACTTTCATATATTCTAGATTCCCTACATGTAAAGTAAAACATTTCAAAAGTTTTTTTTTGTAAATTTGTTGATTAGAGCGTACAGCTAATGAAAGTCCAAAATCCAGTATCTCAAAATATTAGAATATTTACATTTGAGTTTCATTAAATGACCATCCCTACAGTATAAAATCCGGGTATCTTTTGTTTTTTAAAACCACACTAATGGGGAAGACTGCTGACTTGGCAATGGTCCAGGAGACAATCATTGACACCCTCCACAAAGAGAGTAAGTCACAGAAGGTCATTACTGAATGGGGTGGCTGTTTACAGAGTGAAATATCAAAGCATATTAAATGCAAAGTTGACTGGAAGGAAGAAATTGGGTAGGCAAAGGTGCACAAGCAACAGGGATGACCGCAAGCTTGACAATACTGTCAAGTAAAGCCGATTCAAACACTTGGGAGAGCTTCACAATGAGTAGAATGAAGCCGGAGTCAGCACATCAAGAGTCACCACACTCAGACATCTTCAGGAAAAGGACTACCAAGCCACTTCTGAACCAGAGACAATGTCAGAAGCATCTTACCTGGGCTAAGGAGAAAAAGAACTGGACAGTGAACAGTGGTCGAAAGTCCTCTTTTCAGATAAAAGTAAATTTTGCATTTCATGTTGAAATCATGGTCCCAGAGTCTGAAGGAAGACTGGAGAGGCACAGAATCCAAGCTGCTTGAAGTCTAGTGTGAAGTTTCTGAAGTCAATAATGATTTGGGGGGGGCGTGACGTCTGCTGGTGTTGGTCCATTGTGTTTTATAAAGTGCAAAGTCAATGCAGCCATCTTCCAGGAGATTTTGAAGCACTTTATGCTTCCATCTGCTGACAAGCTTTATGGAGATGCTGATTTCCTTTTCCAGCAGGACTTTAGCATCTGCCCACAGTGCAAAAACCACTTCCAAGTGGTTTGCTGACCATGATATTACTGTGCTTTATTGGCCAGCCAATATGCCTGACCTGAATCTATGGGATATTTTCAAGAGAAAGATGAGAAACAGTCGATCCAACAATATACAGATGATCTGAAGGCTCAATAGTGCCTCAGCAGTGCCACAGGCTGATCACTTCCATGCCACACTTCACTGATGCAGTAATTTGTGCTAGGAGCAAGTCATTTGCTGTAATATGTCCTGCCGATCAAGTATTGAGTGCACAAAAGAACATACTTTAAAGAACTTTAACTTTTCTGTTTTGCAAATCCATTTTTTGATTGATTTTAGGAAATATTCTAATATTTTGAAATACTGGATTTTGGACTTTCATGAGCTGTACGCTCTAGTCATAAAAATTTAAAAAAAAAACTTTTGAAATGTTTTACTTTACATGTAGGGAATCTACTTAGAATGCTTATTTTTACTTTTCAGTATATATCGAACAAAAGATTAAGTACATGTATAGGCCAAATATACTTTGACTTTTCTGTCAGCAGAAATCAAGTATACTTGTCATTTTAAGTATATTTCTGTGAAGTACATAAAAAGTATACTGAAAGTATACTATCTTATTTTTTAGTTTAAAAGAGGTATACTAATAGCACACCTGAATACACTTCTTTTTTGTAAGAAGACAAAAATGGTCTCACATTTACATGACTTTTCATATGTATTTATAAGTGTGATGTTTTTATTAGATTGATCACAATTGAATTGTCTTTCTTTAGAGTGGATGCACAGAAGATAGTTGAAGTTTCTCTTTTTTCTAAACCTCTCATCACACTGAGGAGAACGACAGTTGCTTTTCATAATGAGTTTGAAAATGCCTTTTCAGTTCTGTGTGATATGTGAAACTCATGTCACACTGAAGACACTTGTAAGGCTTCTCTCCAGTGTGAACTCTCATGTGAATCTTAAGGTTTCCTTTCGTCCTGCAGCTCTTTCCACACTGAGGGCAGGTGAAAGGCTTCTCTCCAGTGTGAACTCTCATGTGATTCTCAAGGTTTGCTGTGCTTGTGAAACTCTTTCCACAGTGATGACACATGCAGGGCTTCTCTTCAGTGTTTAGTTTTACATGAATCTTAAGTTGATTCCTGTCTGTGAAACTCATTCCACAATGAGTTTGAAAATGCCTTTTCAGTTCTGTGTGATATGCGAAACTAAATCCACACTGAGGACACTTGTAAGGCTTCTCTCCAGTGTGAACTCTCATGTGAATCTTAAGGTTTCCTTTAACCGTGAAGCTCTTCCACACTGAGGGCAGGTGAAAGGCTTCTCTCCAGTGTGAATTCTCGTGTGATTCTCAAGGTTTGCCGTGCTTGTGAAACTCTTTCCACAGTGATGACACATGCAAGGCTTCTCTACAATGTGAATTTTTACATGACTCTTAAGTTGATTCCTGTCTGTGAAACTCATTCCACACTGATGACATATAAAGCATTTCTCTCCTGAGTGAATCCTCGTGTGATGATTAAGGCTTTCTTTATATCTGAAACTCTTTTCACATTGATCACAATCAAACGGCTTCTCTCCTGTGTGAATTGTCATGTGTGTCTTAAAAGTCTCTTTTCGTGTGAAGCTCTTCCCACACAGTTTGCAGGTGTAAGGCTTCTCTCCAGTGTGAACTCTCAAATGGACATTAAGTTCTTTTTTCTGTTTAAAACTCTTTCCACACTGAGAGCATATGAATGGCTTCTCTCTAGTGTGAATTCTCATGTGAATCTTAAGATATCCCTTTATTGAGAAACTCTTCCCACACAGTTTGCAGGCGTGAGGCTTCTCTCCAGTGTGAACTCTCAAGTGGACATTAAGGTTTTTTTTCTCTGTAAATCTATTCCCACACTGAGGGCATATGAATGGCTTCTTTCTGCTGTGGATTTTCAAGTGGACTTTAAGTCTTTCTTTTCGACTGAAACTCTTTCCACACTGTTGGCAGGTGTAAGGCTTCTCTTCAGTGTGAACTCTCATCTGGAGGTTTCTAGTTTCTGTTTTATGAATCAGTGAGTAACTAAACGATTTTTCTCCAGTCATGAAATCGTGACATTTCTCATACTGATTTTTCCCCTCCATTTCATTCAGTTCTTGACTCTCCTCTTTCAGCAACATCAGGTCTAGAGTGAAAACAAACAAAAACAAATTAACACCAGTTTAATTGCACAAAAACATGAAAACACTTAGACATGTAAAACATCAAATCCAACATGTATGCTTGATCCTATACCCACTAAACAACTAACTATCAGAACCTCATCGATATTGTAATTCTCAGATTTCTTTAGGACACATCCCAAATACTTTCAAGCTGGCTGTTATCAAAGCCCAGAAACATGGTTTACAACCACTGAATTAGACACATCTGGTCAGTGGAAAGCAGAAGTTGTTGTGATTAATATGGATATGACATCTTTTTAATACAAATGAGTGTGATCATGCAATTCTTTAAAAACAAATAATAACACCTTATACTGGATCCTGTATTTCACCAGAAGCCAGTGAGAAGATAAAAAGACAGGTGTAATATGCTACCTTTCTTGGTGTTAGTTAACAGCATTCCTGCAGCATTTTGGAGGTGGTCAATCAAGGACTCATTTATGCCTAGGCATTACTTAATAGTCCAATATTGGGGGCAATATAATAGGCATGCATTACAATTTTCTTATCTTTGGCATAAACAATAAATCTTAGTTTACACAGGCATCCTTACTGAATAAAGCTGCTTTCACAACCATGTTTATTTGATGGTCAAAATGATGTTCTGAGTCAAAAATTATTCCCAAATTCCTCACATGAGAGTGCATGTTACTGGACAGTGAACCACAACTATCAACCATTTTCTTTCGTCACACTGACTCTTTCTAAAGAGGATGAGTTCGGTTTAATCCTCATTGAATTGAAAAAAGTTATTTGCCAAACACCCTTTAACTTTAGTCAAACACTTGTCAAATGAAAGACAGATGAATAGTCATCATACTGTATGGAAAGATACAATTGCAGGTTAACAGCATAAACATGATAGCCAACTCCGTATTTCTTAAAAATTAACCACAGAAGCAACAAATACAATGGGGAAAAAAAAAAAGAGTTGGACCAAGAATCGACCCTTGTGGAATCCCCCAAGAAATATTAATACTGTAGATGATGAGGCACAGGTCCCAATCCTAACTGAGCATGTCCTGTCCTGCAAATATGAGGAGAAGCATTTAAGGGCTACACCCTTGATACCCACATGATCTCTGAGATGTTCTGAGATGCACTGGTTCAGGAGCACTTGATAATTACAGGCAGGTGTGTTGGAGCAGGTGTTACCGCATAAGTCTAGGGGTATAAGCGGACGCAACAAAACAAGTATTTTAAACAGTGTTGATTTGAGTCCTGCCACAGCACCACAAGCAACAACTTACAATAAAGATTTTTATTTCACAGCTCGTGGAACAAATACAAAAGGTATTGTAATAAAATAAAGAGAAAAGAAAAGGGAAGCAATAGTTTCAGGAGAGAGCAAGACCAAAATAATAAACAAAAAAACAATCTGAGTAGTTTAAACCTCTAACTAAACTAACAAAGAAAAGAAAAGAAAAGAACAAAATTGAACTCCCTTCCTGGCCCCAAAACAGGATTCAACAAAAATGGCGCCCACCTCCCTACAGCTTCCAAATAAAACAAAAACAAACAAACACAAATAAGCAAATATTAAAGTAACTGCTAAACTTGATGTTAACAGCAGCAGCTATAAACCAAAAAAGGTAAACAAAACTAATAAAGGTGAGGGGTAGTATGAAACTCCACACTTAAACTGCAAAAGTAAGTGTTGGAGAAACTCACAACAAACAAATAAAAAAAGCAAAACTACAATACCAGAGTAGAATATTAAACAGCTCAACAACCAAAAATTGTAAACTGCAGCAACAGGCTAGGCAGGACAAAGACAGTGCTCTGGAGAAAGCTCTGGGGGAACGTTTTCTCAAACTCTGGTAGCTGCTGCTCTGCTTTTATACTGGCTCACTCTTAACTGGTAAGCAGGTACAGCAGGGGGCAGTCAGCTACCTGCCAGGCAGATTGAGTAGGAGGAGCCAAAGAGGAAACAGAGAAAGAAACAAAAAAAACACAAAAACACATGAAAGAAAACAGCTTTTCTGATAAATCAATAAAGACTGCGTCTCTGGACGTAACACAGGATTGGCACTGAACTCTGCAGGAAGGTAGATCTCCATGAACAGAATTGGGTACTCATGTTTTAGCCTTAACGTTTGTGTAAATTCTTCACTATCTCTACAAGCTGTTACTGGTGCAGGCGGGAGTGCAAAAACACACAACACATTCCTGGTGTTCACTGCCTTTTGTGATGTTTTACATCTCCCAATCATGATTACACAAAAAGTTATTTTGATTTGGGACTTATGTTTTGGGCGATAGCAGATCGGCAGCATGAGAATGTGTTGCTCCCGACAAAGTGATGAAAAGTGTCTAAATGATTAGTATTACTGTATTTTAATTTGACTAGAAAAAGTCTTGGCCATGACAAAAGACAGACAAAATAAAGCTAAAGGCAAGAAAACTGTGCAGAACACTGAAAGTGCCTCTGAGGCTAGTGACGCCAAAATGCTAGCTAATCACAGTAGAAGAAGGGGGCACAGAAGTGGACTTGAAGATGATATTCAGAGAACTAAAAGAGTTCCGTCAAGACAACAAGAAACAATTCCAAGAGCTCAAAGAGGACATCAACAGGGCTAATCAAAGACTTGAAGAAACAGAGGAACAGATAACAACAATGCAGGACCGAATACAGGTTACAGAGGAAGTAATGACCCAGATGACAAAACTTCACAGCCAACTTGAAGCAAGGCTAAATCGATCAGGAAGGGCATGATAGGCACAATAACATAAAAATCTACTCTGTACCTGAAGGATCTGAGAAAAAACACCCATCAGTGATGGCCTTCATTGAACAGTTGTTAACAGAAAATGTACAACTCCCTACGGACATGAATCTGCAGACTGAGAGAGCCCACAGACCTCTTAATCCTCTACCACCTCCTGGATCAGCACCGTGGTCTATTATTGTGAGATTTCTAAACTACAGAACAAAAGAAGGAATCAATAAAACTGTGTGGCAAAACAAAAGATTTGTTTGGAAGGGCAAGCAAATAAACTTTGATCATTACTAAGCGTCAGGAGCAAAGAGAATATGCAGAGGTAAAGAAGATGTTAAAAGAAAAGGGATACACTTCCAAACTCCCTTTCCTGCCAAAATGCCTGTCTTCTACAAAGACGGTGTAAGCATCTACTACTCTGCGACAGAAGCGATGCGAGACATGGCTGAGAGGGGATTACTTGTTGCTGTAGTGAAGCAGCTGGAGAAACTGAGGGAGAAATTTCAGATGACATGGTCTACTATTTTCGGTTTCGGCCCAGAATTTTAATTTCGGTGCATCCTTATTAATATTGTGTTAAAAGAAAGTGGTATCTTTGATATTTGGAGAAATTTTTAATCTAACTGGACAAGATTATTTACATTTTTCAGCTCCCCATTCAACGCATGGACTCTAGACCCCTGAAGGTGTGCTGTGGTATTTGGCACCACGATCTTAGCAGCAGATCCTTTAAGTCCTGTAAGTTGTGAGGTGGAGCCTCCATGGATCGGACTTGTTTGTTCAGCACATCCCACAGATGCTCGATTGGATTGGGATCTGGGGAATCTGGAGGCCAAGTCAACACCTCAAACTCATTGTCATGCTCCTCTAACCATTCCTGAACCATTTTTGCTTTGTGGCAGGACGCATTATCCTGCTGAAAGAGGCCACAGTCACCAGGGAATATCATTTCCATGAAAGGGTGTACATGGTCTGCAACAATGCTTAGGTAGGTGGCATCCTGGTGCCATGTGTTCCCCAGGTAAGCAATGCACACACACCCGGCCATCCACGTGATGTAAAAGAAAACGTGAATTATCAGACCAGGCACACATTCTGACCCACATTCTGACCCAGGAGAACTGGTTAATTACAGACAGATCTCAAATCTGACATTCATATATACAATATTAGATCAATAGTATCCTCTCAATCATGTTCAGTTTTACAGAATTTTTGTGAAGAATTTTGAATATTTAATATTGTCAGCTTCCGTGTGCTTCACATGAAAATTTGACAAATATTAAAAACAACATTACTTTCTCAAAAGAAGTAAGTGTTTTTCAGTCTTATTTCCTTTTATTATTATTTCGAGAAGTAAAGGTGTTTTAATCAGTATGCCTGGCAAGAAAGTAATGCTTAAAAGACCCCGATGTGAGAAAGTGATTTTGAGGATGACCAAAAAAAAAAAAAAAAAAATCACTCACATTTCATGGTTTGCGTTTTACTAAATAAATGTATTTGTTAGATACTGTTGCATAATTAAGTAATATAAATGAATAATATTCATTGTTTTTTATTCAGAAGTAGATATTGGGTTTGATGTTACACAAAATAGTTTTGTTTTGGCTATTTCTTTGTTTATCATTTAATGGGTGACATTAATTTTGTCACAAGACAAATAATAGAGATAATGAGATCATGATGCAGAATGACTGAAGAAAGACTCTGAGAATGAAACCAACCTGTTTGTTCCTCAGTATCTTCATGTTTGACTCTGAATGTTTCTTCAATCTTCACGTCTTCACTCTCCTCTTTAATAAACTCCATCTTTATAATAGTGTGTCACGTGGATCTCAGTCGCTTCTCCAGGAGTTTCTCTGTGTGTTTGGACACTCTGTCTTGATTAAGATGAGAATAAATAACAGAAAGAAAAAACATAAAAACTAGTCAGCACACTGTAAGGTCAGTCAGCCAGAGTGAGAGTTAATGAACTTAAATGACCAGATTAGACACACACAAAGTTGTTCTTGTTGTATTTACACTGGTGAACTGCAGGAGTCGTCAGTGTGATTCAGTGATTCGAGCGATTACAAACTCTGAATCATTTGATTCAGTTGTATCTGAATTGGTTTTGAAAAGGTTTGTCAGTGACCAAACAGTGATTATGATGAACTGATTCAGAATATAGGGAGCAAAATGAGATGCACCTTTTCTGTTACACATTTTACTCACAAAAACTGATTTGAACAAAAAACTGTTATTCATGCACTTTACTCATAAAAACTGTTCATTACTGTTATTGGAAACATTACAGTGTTACACTCAAAAATAATTAATTCATTTCACAGTTCTCCATAATAATTGTCTGAACGGGTTGTATTAAACACTTTAAATTAAAAACACAAACCTTTCTTCAGCAGAATCACAGATGCAGGAGTGCGGCGCAGCCTTATGACATCATGTTGCCACACCAAAATAAAAGTCCTGTTCACACAAAATAGAAATTCACATTCAAATGATAAGGATTGATTCAAAGGATAAATAACAGATTCCCCAAAGCTTTCAATACCACTGAGATTCATTAAATAAAGATTCACTACACTGAAGCTGGGAAATGTAGAAGCTAAAAGTAGTTTACTACATCTAAGCTATTTTTTAAATTTCATTTTTATATTGAACCGACTTCATTCCAAGTCAATGCCATCTAAGTCATAAATAAAACTGTTAGTCAAACAGGTAGGAAGACATAATTGATCAGTTCAATTGTTTATTCAACAACTGTTCCAAACTGTTGTGTGTTGCAGTACTGAGCACAGATCGAGTAATTCCTTTCAACACAAGCTACACACACTCACTTGGAGCACTCTCTTCCATTCGAGATTACTCAAGCATTACACGCCACTTTTTTTTTTTTTGCCACTTTGTGGTTAAACTACGGAACATCACATTTCCACCTCTTACTTGAAAGATTTCTTCATATCTTCATTTCTTGCTGTTCTGATTTTTTTTTTTAAGTAACAAAAAATTATTAAACATTACTGTGTACTGTTACTGTCACTAACCTTACAACAGACTTATGACACTGCATTACTTATAATGCACTGTTTCAAGTATTTAGGCCATTAAAACCGTGCACATAACATAGCATAACCAGCACAAGATGCATTTTTTTCTATGCAGGTACAATTGTTTCACCTTTTAAATTTACTGTAACTCATACTCCTTCAACCACACTGGCGATCTACACACTCTACTACTCCTTCTAGGATTAAATGTCACTTGTGACTGCAAGTTCTCATACTGAGTAGTAACAGGGTTAGTTTGGAAGCATTCCATTTCTTTTTAAGGCTTTTCAAACCGCGCTTAACCCCGGGTTACCGCTGTGCTAAACACCGCTTTTAACCCGGGTAAAGGAGCGTTTCACACTTGTAATTCAGATGCGGGGTTAGCACCGCTTTTTACCCGGGGTTATGAAACCCTGCTCTGGAGTAGGTTTAGCACTGCTTTTGCGGTGTTAACTTCGCTTTTGAGGTGCCAATGTTGTACAGTGTGAAACAATGCAGTGTTAGAATGTTACAACTAGACGCTTAGCAACCGACAACCAATCGCGTGCCTTATATTCACAAGCTTTGGGCAGTCACGGAAACACTGTGCAATGTATAAACAGTCGTTTCTTCTTATGATAGGAAAAATGTAAAACTGCGATGGAAAACATGACAATTGGAGTGAAGAAGAGAGAGTCATTCTTAACTTTAAAGTCCTATGTGATAGGCTGTATGACTATATGAGCTTTTCGTGCGGTAGCAAACTCTGACTCTTTCTTGAAATGTGTTCTCATCTCATGCAGAAGTATAGATGATAAAATGATAAAGATTCTCAATTTACGTGATCATAATACGTATAATAAATAATTAAATAAACAAGTAAAGACTCCCCCACCCCCCCATGCACGATAATATCGTGTATCACCGATCAAACAGGCTGACGATTGGACGATATGAAAATTGAGCATATTGCCAAACACTACAAGGGGGAGTGGAGGACGGGAAGAGCCAAGGGGGGAGCCTGGACCAGGAGTAGCCTGATGTTGGTCCAGGGACCAGCCATGACAAGGCCCCAGGGTGGAGTTGAAGGCAGGAGGAGCCATGGTGGAGGCTTCACAGGCACCACCCTGGGGACGGCAGATGACAGAATTTGGAAGAATTTGGAAGGCTGGTAGGTTCCTAAGGAAAAAAAAACAAAAAATAAACAAAAGGGAAAAAAATGGCACAAAAAATTCACTGTTTGGTCTGTTCTCCTGTCACGGTTTGCATGTATATAAACTCAAGATAATGAAGAAGAAACAGGATAAATGTCTTTAATGATAAACTCAGAGATCAGAGGGCTAAATCCAACATACATCATAAAACACCAACGAGAACAGACAGGAAATGAGGGAAAACACAGTATAAATACACAGGGAACTAACAAGATTATTAACAGAACAGAATTGTCTTTCTCTAGAGTGAATGCACAGATTGTTGAAATTGTTCCTTTTTCTAAACCTCTCGTCACACTGAGGAAAGTGGCTATTTCTTTTCAGAATGAGTGTGCAAATGCCGTTTCAGGTCTGTGTAATATGTGAAACTCTTCTCACACACAAGACACTTGTAAGGCTTCTCTCCAGTGTGAACTCTCATGTGAATCGTAAGGTTTCCTTTCGTCCTGCAGCTCTTTCCACACTGAGGGCAGGTGAAAGGCTTCTCTCCAGTGTGAACTCTTATGTGAATCTTAAGGTTTCCTTTAACCGTGAAGCTCTTCCCACACTGAGGGCAGGTGAAAGGCTTCTCTCCAGTGTGGATTCTCATGTGATTGTCAAGGTGTGCTTTGTGTCTGAAACTCTTTCCACACTGATGACATATTTGAGGCTTCTCTCCAGTGGGAATTCTCTTGTGATTCTCAAAGTTTGCTCTGTGTTTGAAACTATTTCCAGAGTGATGACGTATGTAATGCTTCTCTACAATGTGAATTTCTGCATGATTACTAAGTTGATTCCTGTTTGTGAAACAGCTATCTCCTAAATGAATCCTCATATGATCATTAAAGCTTTCTTTATATCTATAACTCTTTCCACACTGCTCACAAACTAACGGCTTCTCTCCAGTGTGAATTGTCATGTGAGTCTTAAAACTTTCTTTTCGTGTGTAGCTCTTCCTACACAGTTTGCAGGTGTAAGGCTTCTCTCCAGAGTGAACTCTCAAGTGGACTGTAAGGGTATTTTTCTGTGTAAATCTCTTTCCACACTGAGTGCATATAAACGGCTTCTCTCCAGTGTGAACTCTCATGTGGACTTTAAGGCTTTCTTTTCGAGTGAAGCTCTTCCCACACTGTTGACAGGTCAAAGGCTTCTCTTCAGTGTGAACTCTCAAGTGGCCATTAAGGTTTTTTTTCTGTCTAAATCTCTTTCCACACTGAGGGCATATGAACGGCTTCTCTCCACTGTGGATTGTCATGTGGACTTTAAGGCTTCCTTTTCGAGTGAAACTCTTTCCACACTGTTGGCAGGTGAATGGGCTCTCTCCAGTGTGAACTGGAGAACTTTCTGTTTTATGAGTCGATGAGTAACTAATAGATTTCTCCCTAGTCATGAAATCATGGCATTTCTCATACTGATTTTTCTTTCTCATTCTGTTTTCATTCAGTTCTTGACTCTCCTGTTTCAGCTCCATCAGGTCTAGGGTGAAGAAAACAAAAAATTATATATATATATATAATTATATAACAAGTTATAATTAATTATACATATTTCTCTTTTGAGCTAATTTGCTACATTTGAACCAAGTAGTATTGGTTCATTGTTATTATATAAGTCATTGATTATTTATTGATTAAGTCATTAAGTAATTATGTATTATTATGTGTAAGACATTTAAAGGGTATTGTTTGCTTAGGTCAATTTTTATTACCAAAAAAATAAATTACAGAAGTTTCAGAAGTGGATATTGGGCTTAATGTTTCACAAAATAATTGTTTTGTTTTGGCTATTTCTTTATTATTTTTTTCTAATTTAATTGGTAACGTCAATAATTTTGTCAAGAGCTGCTTGTAATAAATTCAATAAAGATATCATGAGGCAGAATGACTGGAGAAAGATTTTGAGAATGAAACCAACCTGATGGTTCCTCAGTATCTTCATGTTTGACTCTGAATGTTTCTTCAATCTTCACGTCTTCACTCTCCTCTTTAATAAACTCCATCTTTATAATAGTGTGTCACGTGGATCTCAGTCGCTTCTCCAGGAGTTTCTCTGTGTGTTTGGACACTCTGTCATGATTAAGATGAGAATAATTAACAGAAAGAAAAATACATCAAAACTAAATCTCTGAATGTGTCTCAATCAGATCTAGTTCAGTAGTTCAGTACACTGGTAAGAGAGTCAGAGTGAGAGTTAATGGACTTAAATGATCTGATTAGAATAAAAACGCTCAAAACTAGCACTATAAATTAATAAAAGAACACTGATTATAACCAGGGCTACCAACTTGGAGTGAGAATTATAGGTAAAAAAAAAAACACACAAAAACCATTAAGTGTATTGTGATTGTCAAAACATTTGGTAACTAAACAGAATTTCATTTTAGTTTAGTGACAACATAACTGGTACTGTTTTTATAAGTGTTTGACAAAATATTCATGATTTCATTTCTGATCTTGATTCAATATCGATTCACTTGGATAAATATCAGGTGCACTACTGCTTTACACTAATGCTGTAAACATTCAGGGAGCCTGTCAGCTGGTATTATTATTAAAGGGTAAAATTAAAGGGATAGGTCACCCAGAAATTAAAATTCTGTCATCATTTACTCACACTCAAGTTGTTCCAAACCTGTGAGTTTCTTTCTTCCGCTGAACACAAAGGAAGATATTTTGTAACCAAACAGTTGATGCCATTGACTTCCAAAGTATGGGGGAAAAAATACTACATCAACTGTTTGGTTACTGACATTCTTCACAATTTCTTCTTTTGTGTTCAGTGGTATTTTTTTTTTTTTTTTTTTTTTTTTTTTTTGGGTGAACTATACCTTTAACAACTCATATTAATATAATGCCATTTTTATAATAATGTTATAATATTTTTAATGATATAAAAGTAAAAATAAAATAAATATGTGAAATAGTGCATATGTTAAGCAAAATAATCCTCTCTATAGTTAATTTTTCTAGCTAACTAACATGGACATTTAATGGCTTTCCTGTAGAACAGTAAAAGTAGGTGTAGAGAATGAGAACAGTGTCAATTGTGTGAGAGTTGGCAGCCCTGGATTCAAAAAGCTCAGTTTCTCTATCAGTACTCATCAGTGACCAAACAGCGCGTTTATGATGAACTGATTCAGAATATAGAGAGCGAAATAAGACGCACCTTTTCTGTTACACGTTTACTCACAAAAACTGTTCATCATCAGTGTTATTTATGCACTTTACTCATAAAAAACTGTTCATTATTTTTATTAGATACATTATAATGTTACATTAAAAAATAATGAATTAATTTCACAGTTCTACTGTTTGAACGGGCTGCACTGATTTAAACACTTTAAATGATTAAAAACACAAACCTTTCTTCACAGATGCAGGAGCATGGCGCAACCTTATGACATCATGTCGCCACACCAAAATAAAAGTCCCATGTGCACTCTAAAAAAATAATAGAAATTCACACACAGAAAATACATTCAAATGATGACATAGAATTGATTCAAAGGATGAATTGCAGATTCCCAAAGCTATCAATACCACTGAGATTTTTTCACAAAATATAAAAGTGTGAAGAGATGACAATTATAATATAAAGTCAAGTATCTTGATCTTCATATTACAAAGGATTGGAAAGAACTTTTGAATATTTCAAACTCATTAAGAATTTGTAGTTAAAAATTAAGTTTCTAGTTGTAGAGAGATAGACTATTTAATTTATTAACTAAAACTGAATCCTTATCATGTTGAATATATCTGTCTTATTCCATTTCAGTTTCTCCACAGAATATCAGGGCAATAAATACAATTAAATGTCATCTTTGTTTTGTTAAAGTGCATTATATTAAAATGGCTGTGACTGTAAAGGATTACACTGATGGTGGGATAATTTCATCTAAATGGTAATGAAATCTGGTTCAAGTTTCATTATCGTTAATAAAATTGGCGGTATGTAATTTGTGCTGAAATGTGACTAAACATCTCTTAAGCTCTCAGATTCATAAGCAGGAACTTGTTTACTGGAAATTGATTTACAAACATAATCAATCATAATAGCCAATAACAGATGCCTAGTGAAAAATAACAAATCTGTCTTCTTTCATCTTACTGATTTCAGCTGTAATGCTCTTTTATATGAGCTATTTTGTTTATAATAAGAAATATAGCGTTACGACCCAATCGTTCCAAGCCGTAACATAAAATAATAAGACAATGAAATCAAGTCAATTCAAATATTTATTAAATTAAACAAATTATACAATGAATAGTATTAAATAGAAGTCTAGGGATATAATGGAAACAAAGGGATAACAAACAAAACTAACTATAACAAAATATTAAAGCTACATGTGTAAGGTAAAACACAAAAATGAGCCACTCCTGAGAAACAATACATAACACTTTTCACATTCTAACTAATTGTCAATTAGCATGTTGGAACCAGTCTCCCACATTCTGCCCCAATAGAATAAGGAGTAGACTCAGGGATGTCACACCTCCCACTCCAAAAGGAGGTTCCTTTTAGAGCGACTAAAGAGAGAAAAAAAAAAAAAAAAAAACTTGACAAGCAAAATAATCTTATTTCAAACTGAATCAAAATATTAGTTTACTTACCCCATTGGCAGATTATTTTCCTTGTTTTAAGGAAAAACTCACTTAATTTTGACTTTTTCTCTAAAAACAAGACAATAATTTTTACTTTAGATTTAAGAATTTTGTCCTGTTTTGACAATCCTAATGCTTCGAACCTTTTCCCTGAAACAGTAAGAGAAATGCTTCAAAGATTCAAGAGGCTTCATTTCTCCATCCCTACTAACAACCAGCAGCAACGGCCCGCATCATTACTCCCCATTGAGATGCCCCACAACCTCCACCTCTGCCACTATGGTTACATCCTGGACCCATCTGTGTGCTTGTTTGTCCATGGAAGACACGGATTACAACTTATGAGGCAGTAACTCTTTAACAAAGAACACAAACAGGGTCTCACATTTACATGATTTTTCATATTTATGTGCAAGTGTGATGTTTTTATTGCATTAATCACAATTGATATGTCTTTCTCCAGAGTGAATGGGCAGATTATTGCTGAAATTGCTCCTTTAGCACATCGTCATATGGAGGAAAACAGCGGTTTCTTTTCAGAATGAGTTTGCAAATGCCTTTTCAGGTTTGTGTGATATGTGAAACTCTTTTCACACACAAGACACTTGTAAGGCTTCTCTCCAGTGTGAACTCTCACGTGAATCTTAAGGTTTCCTTTACTTATGAAGCTCTTTCCACACTGAGGGCAGGTGAAAGGCTTCTCTCCGGTATGAATTCTCGTGTGTTTCTCAAAGCTTGCTTTGTGTGTGAAACTCTTTCCACAGTGATGACATATAAAACAGTTCTCTCCCGAGTGAATCCTCATGTGAAGATTAAATTGTGCTTTATTTCTGAAGCTCTTTTCACACTGATCACAAACAAACTGCTTCTCTCCAGTGTGAATTGTCATGTGGACTTTAAGGTATCTTTTCAGTTTAAAACTGTTTCCACAGTGAGAGCATATGAACGGCTTCTCTCCAGTGTGAACTCTCATGTGAATTTTTAAATTTCCTTTTAGTGTGAAACTCTTCCCACACTGTTGGCAGGAGAAAGGTTTCTCTCCAGTGTGAATTCTCAAGTGGCCATTAAGGTTTTTTTTCTGTGTAAATCTTTTTCCACACTGAGGGCATATGAATGGCTTCTCTCCTGTGTGAACTCTCATGTGAGTCTTCAGATTTCCTTTTACTGTAAAGTTCTTCTCACACAGTTTGCAGGTGTAAGGCTTCTCTCCAATGTGATGTCTCATGTGGGCATTAAGGTCTTTTTTCTGTTTAAAACTCTTTCCACACTGAGTGCATATGAACGGCTTCTCTCCACTGTGAATTCTCATGTGGATATTAAGGTCTCTTTTCTGTCTAAACCTCTTTCCACACTGAGAGCATATGAACGTCTTCTCTCCAGTGTGAACTCTCATGTGAACACTTAAATTTCCTTTTAGTGAGAATCTCTTTCCACACTGTTTGCAGGTGTGAGGCTTCTCTCCAATGTGAACTCTCATCTGGAGGTTTCTAGTTTCTGTTTTATGAGTCTGTGAGTAACTAGTAGATTTTTCCTCAGTCACTAAATTATGATGATTCTCATACTGATTTTTCTCTTCAATTTCATTCAGTTCTTGACTCTCCTCTTTCAGCACCATCAGGCCTAGGGTGAAAAGAAACAAAATTTAGGTTAACACAAGTTTAAAGGGTCAGTTCACCAAACAATGAAAATTCTGTTATTAATTACTCTCCCTGATGTCGTTCCTAACCCATAAGACTTTCATTCATCTTTGCAACACAAGTGAAAGCTTTTCGTCCCTTCAATGACAGCTATGCAACTACCAAGACATCATTAAATTAATCCATGTGACTCCAGTGGTTTGCGAACTCCACCCTCAGGTGGTCCAGCTGATTTGAAGTCATTTTTGGGAAGCTCAGGTGGACATAAAAGAATTAAAAGTTAAACACCAATTACCAAGTGCATATCATCCCCAGTCACAAGGGGTTGTAGAATGATTTCAACGAACACTCAAAACAATGCTTTGAGCCTATTGTGTAGACCATGAGAATGACTGGGATGAGGAACTTCTTCTGTTCACCATCAGAAATACAGTGCTGGAGTCCATTGGTTTTAGCCCTTCTGAACTAGTCTTTGGACGTTCTGTTCGTGGCCCATTGAAAATTTTACAAGAACACCTTCTCTCCACAGGTCAGGCCCCAGTCTCTAGTAAGAATATGTTGGAGCATGTGTGTACTTTTCGTCAACATTTGCATGCTGTTTGGGAGTTTGCCAGACGGTCGCTAGTCTTTATCTCAAGCCCGAATGAAAAATCTGTATGATCAGAAATATGTAAGCCATTTCACGTGGGAGACCAGGCTTTTCTGTTGTTACCTTTGCCTGGTTTGGCACTTCATGCAAAGTTTTCAGGACCCTGTGTTATTGAGGAGAAATTGAGTGAAACGGACTATGTGATAAATACTCCTGAGAGGAAGAGAAAGTCTTGTGTCTGTAAACATAAATATGCTTAAACTATATGTGTCTCGGTCTAGCCCCAAAGGCCTTCCTGCATCTCCAACTTCTCCAGCAGCAGTCCTCTCTGTAAATGTGTTGCCATGAAATGGATGGACTCCACACAGGTAACACTTGAGTTCCATGTGCCCATTTGCCTAAGGGTAGGGACACACCAAACCGACGCCAAAGAACTAGCGCTGATGAAAGCAGACTGGGTTGTCGTCTTGTGTCGCCAGCACCGGAGAAAAAAAATCTGCTTGAACACACTGAAAGGACTACACCCTTCTGTCTGTGCCGTCATGACTTCTTTGCTCGCTTTCATTACTTTTGCTCTTATTCTCATGTGCTGACTCGTTCACTAAACTGAACAGACGATCAGAGTTCTCTCTCTCACCGGCGGCCCGAAGCCGATTCTACATGTTGAATTGGCCAAAAAAAAAAAAAAAAGGCGTCCGACTAGAGCCAACAGAACACACCAAAAAAAAAACTACGTCAGCCACAGATCGAGCCTAACTGCAAATCACTGCAAACTAAGCCTATGTCTAAGACTTATTTCTGTTGCGACCTGGCCCTATATGGGCTGTAACAACTGGTTCAGGAGCTCTTGATAATTACAGGCAGGTGTGTTGGAGCAGGATTGGCACTGAACTCTGTAGGAAGGTATATCTCCAGGGACAGGATTGGAGGCTCCTGGTTTAGCCCTAACATTCGTGAAAATTCTTCACTATCTCTACAAGCTGTATCAATGTTACAGGTGCAGGTGGGAATGCAAACACACACGCACATTCCTGGTATTCACTGCCTTTTGTGATGATTTACATCTCCCTATCATGATTACACAAAAAGTTACTTTAAAAACTGTGTTTGATTTTCTACATTTTATGATGTCCGAAGGGCACAGAATACCAGGAATGACACACATTGTGGGAGCGGCAGTAGTGAAACACTGAAAAAGTAGATATTGGGTTTAATAATGTTACAAAAAACAATCGTTTATTAATAGTCATTTATTGAGGCACTGAGGAAGGGTTAAACCTGAAAACATTTTGCTGCAATTTTCTTATTTATTCTTCCTTTTGTTTGTTTATTTATTTATTTATTTTTTATCTCTGTACAATAAATTGATATGAGCTTTTTTGGCTGATTATGAACTTTTTCATCCTTGGATGTCATTAAATTTTTCATAAGTTGCAGTAAATAGTAATAAATGACTTAAGAAAGACTTTGAGAATTAAATGAAACCAACCTGTTTGTTCCTCAGTATCTTCATGTTTGACTCTGAATGTTTCTTCAATCTTCATGTCTTCACTCTCCTCTTTAATAAACTCCATCTTTATAATAGTGTGTCACAGGGATCTCAGTCGCTTCACCAGGAGTTTCTCTGTGTGTTTGGACACTCTGTCATGATTAAGATGAGAATAATTAACAGAAAGAAAAACACATCCAAACTAAATCTCTGAATGTGTCTCAATCAGATCTAGTTCAGTAGTTCAGTACACTGGTAAGAGAGTCAGAGTGAGAGTTAATGCAACTGATTAGACAAAAAAAAAAAAAAAAAAAAACCTCAAAACTAGCACTACAAATTAATAAAGGAACACAGATTATACAGACAATTAATATTTAGGCATTTATGTATTGATTTGTAGATTATATTTAATGGATTACACTGTGATGAAAACAGTTGATTTGTAGAAGCTGGCATTACACATGTTTGTGCTGTTCTTGAACTGCAGGAGTCGTCAGTGTGACTCAGTGATTCGAGTGATTACAAACTGTGAATCATTTGATTCAATTGAATCTGAATTGGTTTAGAAAAGCTCAGTTTCTCTATCATTACTTACCAGAGACCAAACAACGTGTTTATCATGAACTGATTCACAATATATGGAGCGAAAGGAGACGCACCTTTTATGTTACTTGTGTGGATTTGCTTTACTCATAAAAAACTATATTCATTAATGTTATTAAATACATTATAAAGTTATATTAAAAAATAATTAATTCATTTTAAAGTTCTCTAAAAAATGTCCAAAAGGATTGTATTGAGTTAAACACTTTAAATGATTAAAAACACAAACCTTTCTTCAGCAGAATCACAGATGCAGGAGCGCAGCGCAGACTTATGACATCACGTTGCCACACCAAAATAAAAGTCCTGTGTAACACTCTAAAAAAACTAAAACCAACTACAAAGCATTTGTGATATTCTCAAACAAGGATGAAATCAAGGATTCATGTTACAAAGAACTGTACAGAACTTTTGAGTATTTCAAACTCTTTAAGAATTTGTAGTTAAAAATTAGGTTTATGGTTGCATCTACTATTTAATGTATTAACTAAAACTTATGATGAAGTATCTCAGTTTCCATCTCAAATAATTTCTTCTAAATGGAAATCTTTTAAATCTGGTTTACTTTTCATAATCTTTCAAAAAATCAGAGGCATGGAATTTGTGCTGCAATGTGACTAAACATCTCTTAAGCTCTCAGATTCAAAACAGGTACTTGTTTATTGGAAATTGATTTACAAACATAATTTTATTCCTCATAATAACCCTCTATGGAATAACAGATACATACTGAAAAGTAATAAATCCATCTTATATAAGGAACATTTGGTCTGTCTTTGATCTTATTGATTTCAGCAGTAATGCTCTTTAATATGAGAAATTTTGTTAATAATAAAAAGAAATACAAGTAATTATTGAAAGCCTTAAGTGTTCAGTTTCTTTAATTGGCAAAAATATGAGAGCATATTCAGGTGTTACTCCTCATCTAGCCTTATTGAAGGCTTATTAAAGGTGTTCAGCTTCTAGATAAAAGATGCAATAACCAGTTTACTAGAAACACTGTAACTCTAGAGGTATATCCAGCACAGGAGTACAGAAATATATACATACATGTTATGATATTAGTGAAGTAAATGTTGTTTTGAGATCAATATACCAGTTACACCTGTAGGAAACTGGTGAAGATCAGGAGACGCACAGAAAAAGATGATGACAGCCTCACTTACCATGATTTTACATTTGAGTTCACACACACCTCAAGCATTTTAAGATTTTAAGTAACGTTTATCCTCTTGCTGACTTTTTTGAGCCTTTTACGGTGACCAGGAGAATATATGTTTTTTCAAGTAATTATACTAAAACGACAGATCATCTTTTCTTTTCCCATACAATCAAACAGTTTGTAAAGGAGGTTTTAGAGTGGATTAAATTTAGTCATGTGCCTTTGTTAGGAAATAAACGTATATTATTTGGAATGATTAAGGAGAATGCAAATAGTCATAGCAAACTATATTATTTTTTGCAGAATTCTTAATACATAAAGCAAAATTAATCAAGACTCAACCTCTTTTCAAAAACAACATTTCAGAAATGTACAATTCTAGGAACTTTGCTGCCGTACCATGGGTGCAGCAGGCACAATGATATTGCGCAGCGTCTCTCACAAATGTCTCCAGGCTGCAAGGCACGCTCCCTGTGCAAACAGGGGGTCACAGGCGCTGTGCAATATCTTTGCGCCTGCTGCACCCATGGTACGGCAGCAAAGTTCCTTGATTATTACGCCGGAATGAGAGTATAGTTCCTAGCCATATCGGCCTAGAAAATCACAACTTTTCATTTTCCGTCGGTCTTAGTACACGATTTAACTACAGAAGAGTCAAGTTTTAAATACGAAAAATATTGAAACTCTTTAGTCATTTTTGAGCGAGATGCTGACGGTCTAATCAGATTCAATGAACTATGCTAAGCTATGCTAAAAGTGGTACCGCCAGACCTGGAGATCGGCTGAGTGGATTTGAAAACGGTTAAAACTCAACTGTTTAACTCTAGGGGAGATGGAAAATGAGCCTATTTTCAAAAAAAGTAGAGTGTTCCTTCAAGATAAAGGATGTAACTAAAAGATAACAGTACAAATAAAAGAAGTGGTCATGAAGGTGGACAATCAGATGAAGCCCACATTCAGCTGTGGTGTGAAAGTAGCCTTGATTTCAAACAGATACACATTTTCTATTGCTGTACACAAAGAACATAAACTGGGTCTCACATTTACAAGACGTTTCATATATAGTTTTAAGAGTGCTGTTCTGATTAGACTGATCACAATTAAATTGTCTTTCTCCAGAGTGAAAGCACAGATGATTGCTGAAATTTTTCCTGAAGTTTCTTGTCACACTGAGGAAAATGGCAATTTCTTTCCAGAATGAGATTTCAAATGTTGTTTCAGGCTTATGTGATATGTGAAACACTCTTCACACTGAAGACACTTGTAAGGCTTCTCTCCAGTGTGAACTCTCATGTGAATATTAAGGTTTCCTTTAATTGTGAAACTCTTTTCACAAAGAAGACACTTGTAAGGCTTCTCTCCAGTGTGAACTCTCATGTGCAGCTTAAGGTTTCCTTTAACCGTGAAGCTCCTTCCACACTGAGGGCAGGTGAAAGGCTTCTCTCCAGTGTGAATTCTCAAGTGATATTCAAGGTTTGCTCTGTATGCAAAACCCTTTCCACAGTGATGACACATGAAAGGCTTCTCTCCAATGTGAATTTTTACATGTTTCTCAAGGTGATTCCTATCTGTGAAACTCTTTTCACACTGAAGACACTTGTAAGGCTGCTCGCCAGAGTGAACTCTCATGTGAATATTAAGGTCTCCTTTAATCATGAAGCTCTTTCCACACTGAGGGCAGGTGAAAGGCTTCTCTCCTGTGTGAACTCTTATGTGAATCTTAAGGTTTGCTCTGTTTGTGAAACTCTTTCCACAGTGATGACACATGAAAGGCTTCTCTCCAATATGAATTTTTACATGATTCTCAAGGTGATTCCTATCTGAGAAACTCCTTTCGCACTGATGACATATAAAACATTTCTCTCCCGAGTGAATCTTCATGTGATGATTAAGGTATTCTTTACATCTGAAACTCTTTCCACACTGATCACAAACAAACGGCTTCTCTCCAGTGTGAATTGTCATGTGAGTCTTAAAATTTTCTTTTTGTGTGAAGCTCTTATCACACAGTTTGCAGGTGTAAGGCTTCTCTCCAGTGTGAATTGTCATGTGGGCATTAAGGTCTCTTTTCTGTTTAAAATTATTTCCACACTGAGAGCATATGAATGGCCTCTCGCCGGTGTGAACTCTCATGTGAACTTTAAGACTTCCATTTAGTGAGAAGCTCTTTCCACACAGTTTGCAGGTGTGAGGCTTCTCTCCAGTGTGAAGTCTCAAGTGGGCTTTAAGGTTTTTTTTCTGTGTAAAACTCTTTCCACACTGAAGGCATACGACCGACTTCTCTCCAGCATGGATTTTCAAGTGGTCTTCAAGGCCTTGTTTTTCATTGAAACTCTTTCCACACTGTTTGCAGGTGAAAGGGCTCTCTCCAGTGTGAACTCTCAAGTGGATTGTAAGGGATTTTTTCTGTGTAAAACTCTTTCCACAATGATTGCATACGAACGGCCTCTCTCTAGTGTGAACTATCATGTGAGTCTTAAGATTTCCTTTTAGTGAGAAACTCTTCCCACAGAGTTTGCAGGTGAAAGGCTTCAATCCAGTGTGAACTCTCATGTGGACTTTAAGGCTGTCTTTTCGACCGAAACTCTTTCCACACTGTTGGCAGGTGAAAGGCTTCTCTCCAGTGTGAACTCTCATCTGGAGGTTTCTAGTTTCTGTTTTATGAGTCTGTGAGTAACTAACAGATTTTTCTCCAGTCATGAAATCATGACATTTCTCATACTGATATTTCTCTTCCATTTCATTCAGTTCTTGACTCTCCTCTTTCAGTGCCATCAGGTCTAGGGTGAAAAGAAACAAAAACAAGTTAAGAAGTTTAATGGCACAAAATAACAGACATGAAAACATTTAGGCATGTAAAACATCAAATCCAACAACATGTAATCTAGGATCCTAAACCCACAGTAGAGCACTGCACTGCACACATTTGTGATGGGATCCTGCGGGTGTTCAGAAATATACCGCAGGTCCCAGGATTTAACAAGAAGAATGGAGTCAATAAATGTTCAGAAAAAATGTAAGTGGGTTTTTACTATACAAAAGTCTGGTGTTCAGACAAATTTCCTAGTTGTTCCTGAAGAAAAAAAAAAAAAACTGTAAATAATTGGCCTTTGTACGTTAAAACAAATGCACATTGATATACAATAGGCACACACAAATCTGGGACCTCTGGTTTGAGGCGACATCTCTGATCCATTCTCATTGCATTGCAAACGTTGCATCTGAGGACTAACTAATTTTGTTTTATTTGATGTTTGATCCATCACAGGTTCCCTCTTACATACATTAATGCACTCTTCAAAAATGCCACTGGTAGTTTGCATGCTAAAATTTATTGATTGAAATATTTAAAACTTAGAGATTGTTCCACATTAAGCAAGTCACAGTTCTTTCTGAAGATGAAAAGCATGACATGGTGCTATGTTATGCAAAAGGAATGAAACAACTAATATTTTGCTAAAACTGAACGGAGATTATCATAAGATTTGTGAGTGATTTAGAGCACAGGGAACAAGCATTGCATCAGTTAGCTGATGCTACGGGGAAAACTCCTGTTTTCTCTGAATCCTGAAGGCTGATTGGTTCAGGTCTGTGCAAATGCACAGACAAATAGCATTTCAGCCTGCCAAAAGGGGTGGGTTGACTGCCTATATCAGTCATACTAGGACGCCGTCAGTTCAGAAACTTTCAAAACAAGAATGTATTAGACTGACAACACACATGCTTGAAGTGCAAGGATGTCCAGGTTGAAAAATCTGACCAGCCAGCCACCGCACAGATGTCTGCGATGGAGACTCCGCTGGACCAATCCCAAGAGAAGGCCATACCTCTAGTCAAGTAAGCTATAACTCCCAAGGGTCACAACAAGTCCACCAACTTGTAAGCCAGCATTATCGCATCCACAAACCATCTGGAAAGTCTTTGTTTCAAAACTGGCAGTTCCTTAGTGCGACCTCCAAAGCTGATAAAAAGCTGCTCTGATTGCTGATACTGGCTAGAGTGCTCAATATACACTCTGAGAGTGGATGGGGTGCCTGTTCATCTTCCGTGAGTAAAAGAGCTGACAGCACAATTACTTGCATTCTAAAGGGGTCGAAAGCACTTTTAGCACGTAACCTTTTCTCAGCCTAAAGACAACTTTACTGTCGTTGGGACCGAAATCCAGACAGAAATGTCTTGACTGATGACTGATGCTAAAGCCAACAGAAGGGCAGTCTTAAGTGAGAGGGCCTGAAGGTCAACTGACTCGAGCGGCTCAAAGGGAGGGCATAGAAGAGACCTGAGCATGGTGGAGAGGATTCAACCTCCTTGAGAAACCTTCTTTGAGAAACTTAATGACCAGGTTGTTTCCCAATTGATTGGCAGTATCATCACACCTATGCTCCTTTTTAGAAAGAAATGGTATCTGTGAGGATTTCCAGTCAGGATTTAGACCGTACCATAGTACTGAGACTGCTCTCATTAGAGTTACTAATGATTTGCTCTTATCATCAGATTGTGGTTGTATCTCTCTATTAGTGTTACTGGATCTCAGTGCTGCATTTGACACTATTGATCACAATATTCTTTTAAATAGACTCGAAAATTATGTTTGCATTAGAGGAATTGCATTGGCATGGTTCAAATCATACTTATCTGACCGTTATCAGTTTGTATCAGTACCTGACTGATCAGTAGGACCGTTGCTTTTCACTCTGTACATGCTACCCTTGGGAGACATCATTAGCAAGCATGGCGTTAGTTTTCACTGTTACGCTGATGATACTCAGCTCTATATTTCCTCACACCCTGACGAAACTTACCAATTCAAAAAATTAACGGAATGCATAGCTGATATAAAAAATTGGATGACTAGTAATTTCTTAATACTAAATTCAGAAAAAAACAGAAATTCTAATTATTGGACCAAAACCGTCTTCACGTAATAACCTAGAATACTGTCTATCACTTGATGGCTGCTCTGTTAAGTCTTCGTCATCAGGTAGGAACCTGGGTGTGCTCTTTGATACCAATCTTTCATTTCTAGCATCTGTAAAACCACATTCTTTCATCTTTAAAATATTTCTAAACTACGACATATGCTCTCATTGACAAATGCAGAACAGTTAGTTCATGCGTTCATGACCTCAAGGCTAGATTACTGTAACGCTCTACTGGGTGGTTGTTCTGCTCGCCTGATAAATAAACTACAGCAGCTAGAGTTCTTACTAGAACTAGGAAGTATGACCATATTAGCCCAGTTCTGTCAACACTGCATTGGCTCTCTGTTAAACATTGTATATATTTTAAAATCTTGCTAATTACTTACAAAGCACTAAATGGTTTAGCTCCCCAGTACCTGAGCGAGCTCTTAATGCATTATAGTCCTTCACGTCTATTGCGATCTCAGAATTCTGGACAGTTGATAATACCTAGAATATCAAAATCAACCGCAGGTGGTAGATCCTTCTCCTATTTAGCACCTAAACTTTGGAACAGTCTTCCTATCACTGTTCGGGGAGCAGACACACTCTGTCAGTTTAAATATAGACTAAAAACACATCTCTTTAACCTGGCATACACACAAACCATTATCTACTTCTATAATTCAGATAGCTGTGGCGCTTTAGTTCAAGAAGAGCGCATGTGAACCAATCGTCTCTTCTGCTTTACTAGTTACAATATGAAATAAACATGAATGAACATCCTCAGGTATGTTGAAAGATACAGATTGAATTTTCCATGTACTGTACCTGATAGGCCCCAAATTAATCAATAATGAATCGAAGGTAATCAAATCGAAATCAAATTCGGATCAAAATCAAATCCAATGGTGAAATTTGTCAACGCCCAGCCCTATAGTGTCAATAAATGTTTTTTTGTTTGTTTGTTTTGTGGGTTGTTGTTTTTTTTATTTTTTTTTTATTTTTTACAAATTTTCCATTTATTTTATTTTCAGAGTTCACCAGAATGCTTCGTTTACATGTTAAAATCACAAAAATCTTATCCTGGGGGAGGATGCCACCAGACCCTCCTTACAATTACTTGACTATATAGATCAAATTTATCCTTGTTTAATGTGTGACGTCATTCATTTTGTCACAAGACAAATAATAGAGATAATGAGATCATGAGGCAGAATGACTGAAGAAAGACTTTGAGAATGAAACCAACCTGTTTGTTCCTCAGTATCTTCATGTTTGACTCTAAATGTTTCTTCGATCTTGATGTCTTCACTCTCCTCTTTAATAAATGCCATCTTTATAATAGTGTGTCACGTGGATCTCAGTCGCTTCTCCAGGAGTTTCTCTGTGTGTTTGAACACTCTGTCTTGATTAAGATGAGAATAATTAACAGAAAGAAAAACACATCTAAACTAAATCTCTGAGTGTGTCTCAATCAGATCTAGTTCAGTAGTTCAGTACACTGGTGAGAGAGTCAGAGTGAAAGTTAATGCAACTGATTAGACAAAAAAAAAAAAAAACCCTCAAAACTAGCACTACAAATTAATAAAAGAACACAGATTATACAGACAATTAATATTTAGGCATGTGTAATGTATTGGTTTATGGATTATATTTAATAGATTATACTGTCATGAAAACAGTATATTTGTAGAAGTTGTCATTACACACGTTTGTGTTGTTGATCTTGTTGTATTTACACTGGTGAACTGCAGGAGTCGTCAGTGTGATTCAGTGATTCGAGTGATTACAAATTGTGAATCATTTGATTCAATTGAATCTGAATTGGTTTAGAAAAGCTCAGTTTTTCTATCATTACCTGCCAGATACCAAACAACGTGTTTATCATGAACTGATTCACAATATAGGGAACGAGATGAGACACTCTTTTTCTGTTACTTGTGTAGATTTGCTTTACTTGTAAAAAAAAAAAAATCTATGTTCATTAATGTTATTAAATACATTATAATGTTACATTAAAAAAATAATTAATTCATTTCATTTAATTTCAAGTTCTCTAAAAAAAATTTCCAAAAGGATTGTACTGAGTTAAACACTTTAAATGATTAAAAACACAAACCTTTCTTCAGCAGAATCACAGATACAGGAGTGGGCGCAGCCTTATGACATCATGTCGCCACACCAAAATAAAAGTCCTCTCAGATTCATACGCAGGTACACATTTACAAACATAATTTTATTCCTAATAATATTCCTCTATGGAATAACAGATACATACTGAAAAGTAACAAATCTGTCTTCTATAAGGAACATGAGCTGTCTTGTCTTTCAGTTGTAATGCTGTTTTACATGAGCACTTTTGTTTAATCAATGAACTACATTAAAGGGTTAGTTCACCCAAAAATGAAAATTCTGTCATTTATTACTCACACTCATGCCGTTCCAGACCCGTAAGACCTTTGTTAATCTTCGGAACACAAATTGAAATATTTTTGTTTAAATCCGATGGCTCCGTGAGGGCTGCATAGGGAGCAATAACATTTCCTCTCTCAAGATCCATAAATGAGAGATCAAAATAGTTTCAATATCCAGTTACACCTGTAGGAAACTCTCTGGTGAAGATCAGGAGACATTGTGAATCTTCAGCAGGATCCAGAGATCAAACTGTCGCGCTGCAGTCATGAAGTCTGACTAAAGCAGTCAAACTCTGTGGTTTTATTCAGATTTTAGGAGGCCGTCCTTACAGGTGAAGACAAAGCAAAAGATGTGAGCAGTTCTAGGAAGAGTTTCATCAGCAGAACTACAGCACTCATTATCATAGAGATCAGGGAAAGTCACACCTTCAGCCGCTGCATTCACACTTAACTCAGGTATTGATCCGCATCAAAAATCAGCACCAATTACAGTAATGGGACAGGAGCATCAAGAGCATCACAGACAAAAGAAAGTGACAGCCTCACTTACTATGATTTTACATTTGAGTTCACACATACCTCAAGCAAAGGAGATTCATTTTAAGATTTTAAGTGACGTTTATCCTCTTGCTGACATCCTGAGTCTACGATTTAACATTGACCAAAATAATTGTGTCTTTTACGGTGACCAGGAGGGTACATGTTCAGTTCAGTTAGTTTTGTCATAGCCTTTGTTAGGAAATAAACGTATATTATTTGGAAAGATTAAGAAGAATACAAATAGTCATCGTAAACTATGTTAATTCTTGCTACATTCTTAATACATAAAGCAAAATTCATCAAGAATCAATCTCTTTTCAAAAACAACATTTCAGAAATGTACAATTCTAGGATAATACAAATCATTCAGTTAGCTAACATCATGTATTCATTTAGGCCGAAAAATGAGCTTGTTAAAGCAAGGTTGTAATCTCAGTAAGAGACTGGATACAAATTCTGTGGGATGTGCTGAACAAACAAGTCCGATCCATGGAGGCTCCACCTCGTAACTTACAGGACTTGAAGGATCTGCTGCTAACATCTTGATGCAGATACAACAGCACACCTTCAGGGGTCTAGAGGAGTCCATGCCTCGACGGGTCAGGGCTGTTTTGACAGCAAACACAATATTAGGAAGGTGGTCATAATGTTATGCCTGATCGTGTATATGGGTGTAACGCTTCACTAGATGAAAAGAACTTTGAAGCGTAACAAAGCTGCTATAGCATGTAAGAGATTAAAAGGCAGACACACTTTTGATGTTATTGGTGATGGGATGGACTTTTTTGGATTTGAGATTGAGCCTGAGGAGAGCTACTCTGCAGAAAAATAAGTCATGGACTACTTGAGGCCAGGGGGATATGAGCTTGAGATACTGAAACAGTTCTCAAACATCAAGAACATTTTCTTAAAGTACAACATTCTGACTCCATCTAACACACATGTAGAGCGGCTTTTTAGTTTGGGTGGTTTGGTGCTCATGCCTAGAAGAACAGACTGTCTGACAAGAGATTTGAGAAGCTTCTGTTAATGCAAAACAACCACTGTTTCATTGGCAACATTTTATGTTTTGTAAAACCAGTGTTTGCTGATCTAGTGCTGTTAAAGTCAGAGGAGAACATTGCTTTACTTTTTTTATTTTTGATATGATGGAGGAATATGCAGAAGCATTAGTTAAAAGATTACAAAAAATTACAAAAAACTCAGAAGAGAATTATTTTTTAGTTACAGGGCTAAAAAGTCAGGAGAGACTGGCTTTGTTTATTTTCTAAGTGGAATATTCAGAAAAGCAAGTAAAATATTTGAAAGTTGGAGTTAAACGTCAGAAGAGACTGGCTTAATTTTGTTTGTGTTGTGAGTATGCATGTCCCAATAAAGTTAATTGATGAGCAGGCTAAAGAGTTTTTATGTTGTTTTTTGTTTGTTTTTTCATGAGGGGGTGGAATGGGGGGCTAGTAACTTAAATTACTTTTGAAATAAAGTAATCAGAACAGTAACTTGATTACTTTTAAAAATGAGTAATCAGTAATTTAATTACATTTCCAGAGTACTTCCACTTGCACAACACTGTAAACTATATATCAATTCTTGAGGAATTGGAAATTCTGGAAAAAAATATAAAGCAAAATGAATCTTGACCTAACCTCTTTTGTTTCTCAAAACTTTATAACTGGAGGTAAATATTACTTTCTTACAATTTATGATAAATAATGAGTTATTGAGATTATTTAAAATTGTGAATGAACTGTTTTCAAATATTTATTTAATAATGTAGCAAATGAGCCAATAGGGGAAATAATATCTTGTTATAATTAATCATAAATATTTGTATCAGTTGAAATGGTTAGCTTTAGGCAGCAGAATTAATATTACAATCAATTATTACAAGGTTACAATCAATTAACCTGTCCGCCCAGCGAACCTTCAGTATTAATTGTTTATCAATTCTCAGAAAGGTTATTTTCATGGCAACTGAGTAACTGAGTACTACTAGAGCATGTAGCAAGATCAGGAATCATTAAAGTGACTTTGATTTGCAAACAGTATATCATAATCAAATACTCATGTGTATTGTGCATAAGTTTTATTAACTAAATCACAAACACATAACTAGTCTAAACAAACACATACACACAAATCACACATACACACGTGGGTAAAGTAAAAGTGTAAAAGTGAATTAAACCAAAAAAGAAGTGTGAATGAAGCTATGGAAAGAGTCAAGTTAACCATCTGAAAGAACCATCAGTTTTGTAATTCACCTTGTTAAAAGGGATATATATCTTACAATAACCTTTGTTTAGTTAGTTAAATGTATGATACTTGCAATGCTTTAGCCATTGAACGAGTGTCCGGAGATACAGTCTGTTAAATATAAAATAATTTTATTTGATCTGTTCAGTTGATACAATAATTTAAACTTTCTGAACAGGATTTGGTTTTTTTTTGTTTTTTTTATCCTGATCAAAAACTTTACATGCTGTTGTTCTTAAAGGATTGTGTTTCCTTCTTGAGCATCAGTGAATGTTTTCACCCTTTGTAATAGTTATTGTGTGAGTCCATTAGTTGTCTTCAGTGTAAAAAAGATGGATCTCAAAACTATACAGTCAGTGTTGTAAAGGATTCAACTATGCAGAACGTGCTGGAAAACCAAAGAATGTTCTTCAGAAAAATCCTCCAGGTCCTGCCCAATCACAGTGGATGGTTTAACAGCTCAGGGCAAAGAAAGGACTCATGAACAGGTGATCCAGGTAACAAGGTAGTAACTTTTTCCATAGTATTGTAAATGTAATGTCTTTATTGTACACATGCCATTGAACCAATTCAAATCAAAATTTTTCTTTCCACTGTATGTGTTGACACAAACAATACCAACATCCTCTCAGTCTGTTTTGGTGTGGAAAGTACCCCTTTTATTGGGACAGTCCAGGTTTTTTGGTGTTTTGTCCCCGACCGGAGCTGTCCCCAGAAATGTCCCTCTTTTACAGTACATTCAAAACACCCCACAAATACATCACAAAAAAAGCTGACCAACATGACATAGAGAAACACCTCAAAATAATATCAATTAAAGGGCTTCTACCTCACCTGCTTAAGGTGCAGTATGTGCTCTCCCAGAATTGTTGTTGAACACTGTTGATATTTGAAATCAACCCAGATAAATACATGCATCTTTTCATTGCTCTGCCTCCAAAATTCACAAACACGTTACCCCTTCGGTCCTAACTGCCCTCTTGAGATCAGGGGAGTTTACCTGCACAGCTCTCACTACTAATTGACATCCAAGAGTGGATGTCAATTTATAATAGCAGACGTGAAGCAAAATAATGCTTCATGAGTAATGAAGTGAAGATGATGAACTAACGACAAGTAAGCACAAAAAATGAACACTGTACACGTGAGTATATACAAGCAAGAGTTCGTTGTTGGTTGCCAGCAGCACAGCAGCTCCAGACAAACTCAAAACTGTCCTGTTACTATAGCTTACATTACAATAACAGCATTTCTTGGTTCTGTGAAACCGCAAAACTAGTGTTACTCACGTGTGGAGCAGAAACAACGCAACCTCTGCATCCGTCTTCTGGTTTCCCACTTAAGTCTCTCTAGCGCTGGAAAGCTTTTCTAATATTAACGAGGGTCCTAAAGCTCTTGCCTGATCATAACCTTTCATTTTCCAGTGATCTTCCTCTGAGCTTATCTCTTTTGTACTGTCTCTCATCTCTCTTACTAGTCTTTCTTTTAATCCCCTTTTGCTCACTCTCTCTACTCCACTCAAGCCGACTGGCAACACGTTTGTTGTGGTGCTCAGTCCAAGCAACTTTCAGCAGCGTTTCAACATATTTGAAATTATAGCAAGGGAGATGGTCAGGTTTGGCCACTGGAGTAAATATATTCACACAAAAAAGCCTCAAGATAAAGGATATAACTAAAAGATAACAGTACAAATAAAAGAAGTGGTCATGAAGGTGGAAGGATGAAGCCCACATTCAGCTGCGGTGTGAAAGTAACCTTGATTTCAAACAGATACGCATTTTCTATTGCTGTACTCTTTAACAAAGAACATAAACTGGGTCTCACATTTGACTTTTCATATATATGTGTTTTTATTGCATTGATCACAATTGAATTGTCTTTCTCCAGAGTGAAAGCACAGATGATTGCTGGACTTGCTCCTTTTTCTAAACCTCGTCACACTGAGTTAAATGGCTATTTCTTTCTAGAATGAGATTTCAAATGTTGTTTCAGGCTTATGTGATATGTGAAACACTCTTCACACTGAAGACACTTGTAGGGCTTCTCTCCAGTGTGAACTCTCATGTGAATATTAAGGTTTCCTTTAATTGTGAAACTTTTTTCACACTGAAGACATTTGTAAGGCTTCTCTCCAGTGTGAACTCTCATATGCAGCTTAAGGTTTCCTTTAACCGTGAAGCTCCTTCCACACTGAGGGCAGGTGAAAGGCTTCTCTCCAGTGTGAATTCTCAAGTGATACTCAAGGTTTGCTCTGTATGTGAAACCTTTTCCACAGTGTTGGCACAAGAAAGGCTTCTCTCCAATGTGAACTTTTACATGATTCTCAAGGTGATTCCTGTCTGTGAAACTCTTTTCGCACTGATGACACTTGTAAGGTTTCTCTCCAGAGTGAACTCTCATGTGAATATTAAGGTCTCCTTTAAGCGTGAAGCTCTTTCCACACTGAGGGCAGGTGAAACGCGCTTCTCCAGTGTGAATTCTCATGTGATTCTCAAGGTTTGTTCTGTTTGTGAAACTCTTTCCACAGTGATGACACATGAAAGGCTTCTCTCCAATATGAATTTTTACATGATTCTCAAGGTGATTCCTATCTGAGAAACTCCTTTCGCACTGATGACACATAAAACATTTCTCTCCCGAGTGAATCTTCATGTGATGATTAAGGTATTCTTTACATCTGAAACTCTTTCCACACTGATCACAAACAAACGGCTTCTCTCCCGTGTGAATTGTCATGTGAGTCTTAAAACTTTCTTTTACTGTGAAGCTCTTATCACACAGTTTGCAGGTGTAAGGCTTCTCTCCAGTGTGAATTGTCATGTGGGCATTAAGGTCTCTTTTCTGTTTAAAACTATTTCCACACTGAGAGCATATGAATGGCCTCTCGCCGGTGTGAACTCTCATGTGAACTTTAAGACTTCCATTTAGTGAGAAACTCTTTCCACACAGTTTGCAGGTGTGAGGCTTCTCTCCAGTGTGAAGTCTTAAGTGGGCTTTAAGGTTTCTTTTCTGTGTAAAACTCTTTCCACACTGAAGGCATACGACCGACTTCTCTCCAGCATGGATTTTAAAGTGGTCTTCAAGGCCTTGTGTTTGCAGTTGGCCTTGTGTCCAGAAAGGGCTCTCTACAGTGTGAACTCTCAAGTGGATTGTAAGGTCTCTTTTCTGTCTAAAACTCTTTCCACACTGAGAGCATATGAATGGCTTCTCTCCAGTGTGAATTCTCATGTGAGTCTTAAGATTTCCTTTTAGTGAGAAACTCTTCCCACACAGTTTGCAGGTGAAAGGCTTCAATCCGGTGTGGATTTTCATGTGGACTTTAAGGCTGTCTTTTCGACTGAAACTCTTTCCACACTGTTGACAGGTCAAAGGTCTCTTTCCAGTGTGAACTCTCATCTGGAGGTTTCTAGTTTCTGTTTTATGAGTCTGTGAGTAACTACAAGATTTTTCCCCATTCATGAAATCATGACATTTCTCATACTTATCTTTGTCTTCCATTTCATTCAGTTCTTGACTCTCCTCTTTCAGCACCATCAGGTCTAGGGTGAAAACAAACAAAAACAAGTTAACACCAGTTTAATGGCACAAAATCTCAGACATAAAAACATTTAGACATGTAAAACATCAAATCCAACAACATGTATTCTAGATCCTATACCCACTAAACAACTGATAAAAAGTTGTAACCTGTAATCTCAAAACCTTTTATTAACACTGTTAATTCTTAACCTTCTTTAGGACACGTCCCAAATACTGCCCATTATAAAAAAACCTGCAGTAGAGCACTGCATTGCACACATTTGTGTTGGGATCCTGGATTTAACAAGAACAATGCAGTCAACAAATATTCAGAAAAAATTAAAGTGGCTTTTTACTGTACAAAAGTCTGGTATTCAGACAAATTGTAAATTTCCCAGTTGTTCCTGTAAAGAATTGGCCTTTGTACATTGAAACAAACACACAAAAGTGACACCTCTGACCGTTCTCATTGCATTGCAACCATTGCATCTGAGGACTAATTCATTTTGGTTCAATTTTATTTGATGTTTGATCCATCAAAATCTATTGATTGAAATGTATATATATATATATATATATATATATATATATATTTAAATGAAATTAAAGATATACACTGTATCTTGTTTCTTTTTTTTTTGTAGATAACTGTTAATTGTATGGCAGCTATCAAAAAAAACCAAACCAAAAAAAAAAAAAACGGTATTTGAAGCTGCTGATGTCACTGGAGTCTCAAGAACCTCTCCATACAGGCAGGCAGTTGTGTGTAAAGTTGCAATTCAGCTGCCCCAAACCATGAAATGAAATGAAAATCATTTAATTTCAGAAGTCACTATCCTTCTTTTACACAAAATTATTTTTATATTTTATTATCTTTTTTATTATTTTGCCTAATTTCATTCTTGACTTGTCATTTATTTTGGCATGGGTTTAGTATATAGTTAGATAAACGCATGACAAAGAATTACTGAAGACTTTAAAAAATGAAACCAACCTGTTTGTTCCTCAGTATCTTCATGTTTGACTCTGAATGTTTCTTCAATCTTGATGTCTTCATTCTCCTCTTTAATAAACGCCATCTTTGTTTGTTCCTCAGTATCTTCATGATTGAATGTTTCTTCAATCTTCACGTCTTCACTCTCCTCTTTAATAAACTCCATCTTTATAACAGTGTTTCACGTGGATCTCAGTCGCTTCACCAGGAGTTTTTCTGTGTGTTTGGACACTCTGTCATGATTAAGATCAGAATAATTAACAGAAAGAAAAACACTCAAAACTAAATCTCTGAGTGTGTCTCAATCAGATCTAGTTCAGTAGTTCAGTACACTGATAAGAGAGTCAGAGTGAGAGTTAATGGACTTAAATGATCTGATTAGGCTAAAAACACTCAAAACAATCTCTGATACCCCTTTTCCACCAGCACGAACCAGGTGCTAGTTCAGAGCTAGTGCTAGTGCCAGTTCGGAGTTGGTTCAACTGACGAGCCTTCTAAGAACTGGTTTGCCTTTCCACGGGCTAGAAAGCCAGCACAGAGCCAGGTCTTACGTCACTGTATACATCTCATATTTCACAGCAAAGCTAGCGTGGCAGCGCCAAACACAAACACACCTGGCTTGTTCGAGATGCATCAGCTTCTCGCAGTGCATGACATCAAATGGCGGTCATAAGTTACTTGTTGGTCATGGTAACCCCGCCCCCAGCCCCTGATGCAAGCGGTTCTTTCTTCTAGACCAGCAATGTTTTGGTGCTACTTACAAACCACTTTTCCTGGTTCAGAGCTGGTGCTTTGGGTGTCGAAAGACAATCACTGGTTTAAAACTAGGCTCTGGCTCCGAACCAGCACTCAAACTGCCTTGGTGGAAAAAGGGGTATGAGTGCCTAATCAGTGCTCAAGCGCATGCATGAAATTTGCCAAAGTGCAACGGAAAACGTAATGATTATGAGTTTGTCGTGAAAAACAGAAGGAGACTGTCTAAACATTTTAATAATTTATTGATAATGTTTTCTTTATTTTTGGCTGCAGAGATTAAGTCAAAGATGCTGCAGCAAGAAAAATGAACTCTAGAGGAGCATTTAGCTAAATATATGCTATATTACATATTAATTATAATATTTAATGTTCTTTAATAGCCTATATAATGCATGTTTAAATAAATCTGTCAAGTTGACAGCCACCATTTAAATGTTTATATTTCAAAAAACAAATTGGATTAGAAATAATTTTAAAGTTGGTAGGCCTATTATAATTTTGTAATTATAAAAATTTTCTTAAATGTAATTTAAGTTTGTATACAAATCAGTTCATTGTAACCTTCAATATTACTGGGTCACCAACTGATTCCCATGTATATTTTACAGCATTACTTGAGATTTTTTCTTGAGAAAATTTGCCATGTACTATACCTGATATACAGTATATCCAAAATAACTGATATTTAATCGAATTGCAAGCTTGTGAATCGCAATGCGTAACTATGATGACAGACTGGCAGGAAATGGTGCAAAACAGAAAACAAAGTCCAAACAGGGTGATTGAGGCTTATCATACTGATAAGCCTCACCTTTCCATTATTGTTAATAATAGTTGTCACTTGTACTCTTAAATGTGCATTGAAAATTGCCAGCTGATAAAACCTGTGCTCCAGGGACCATATTCATATAACGTCTAATTGTAGCTCTTAACTGGCTGAGTTAGATGGTGATTGACACCATACAGTAGAAAATCAGTCCAGTCTCTCCAGCTGTAAATGTCATTGGCTGTTAAAGTGTTGCTTATAATAAATTGACATGTTGATAACACACACACAAGCAGTCTTTCAGAATGCTCTCAATTACGTGTTGCCTAGATCAGATGCATACTATATGCATTAGTGAGTGAAGTGGAAGATCTAGCAGTTTTTAAGGCCTTTTTGTATGCAATAGTGCTATCTTTCCACAAAATGTGAAACACCTCTAGTTTTGTTTTCTTTCAGCTGCACTCCATTTTGCTGGCTGCTCTTTTAAGGGCTTGTTGTGTGCTCGTTGTACCATGGCGAACAGGAAGGGGGCCAAGGCAAATTACAGTGTCTGACATCGTACTTGCAAGTTCACACCCCTCTTTAATGTTAATTTTAGTGATCTCCGATTTACGATTAGCCAGCACTTTTAAATTTGCTTTGATGTCAGGCGCTCTGGCTCCCGGCAAACAAATGACCATGGTGGCTGGTGTCTCTATTTTCACGTTCCGTGTAATAGAATCACCAATAATTAGGGCACTTTCAACAGGATTCTCAGTGGGTGAGTCACAGAGTGGGGAGAACCTGTTTGGTGTTCTAATCGGAACCGAAGAGCGGTGTTTTTCGCGACTATGCCATCTCACGGTCACCCAGTTGCCCTGCTGCACGGGCTTTACAGCCTGAACCGAACAATTTATGGGGTTTGCTGAGTTAGTCACATTCAAAACAGTATCTAAAGCCCTTACATTCTTACTATCCTCAATTAAAGTTTGGAAGCTTGTCTCTAATTCTGAAATCTTCTCCATCAGCCTCCCCGCATGTATCACATTCCGGCTTACCACAGTTGTTTGATGGACTCATAAAAAGATGGCAGGTTAACAGGCTAGCGAAATGCTAGAGTTTTGTGCTAGCAATGTCAGATTAATGTGACAGACAATGTTAGATAATATCAGATATTCTGTGATGATTAAGTTATATTAAGCAATATAAACAGCAAGATAGAAAATAGATATTTAAAACAGCTATACGGAGCTACAAACACAATCCCCTCAAGCAGACAGGAAAACCTATATGCTCCAGGGACCTTTTTGATATAACATCTAAGGCTAAATGTAGCTCTTAACTGGCTGAGTTAGATGGTGATTAACACTAAACAGTAGAAACACTTGGAAATGCGGCAAATAATAGTGCACATTTATCTAGGACTAGGCTAACAGCGAGCGGACTTGTAAAGTTGCTACTACTTACATGTTTGAAGTGATAAGCCATATTTGAGGTTGATGAATGAGAGGCAAATGTTCGGATTTCCTGACGTTAACGATCGCTCCTTCACAGACTGTGTGACTTCACCACTTCCTGTGCAGTTTTTTTTTCTTTGACTAACCGATTATTAAATTCTTGGTCGACCAAGCCTCTTCTAGTCGACTAACTTTAAAATTAAAATTCAAAACTCTATAAATGCCACGTAATATTCAGTTTTGTTAAATGCCTATAGTTCAGTGTCTATATGTCTAAAATTCAGAATTACACAATTCAAATTCAAATCTTTTTGTAATATTTATTTTACATTATTTTTGGCATACACTTTAATTTATGTAAAACAAACAAACAAAAAAACAACAACAGCCATCCAGCACTAGTAAGCATTGAACATATCGTTGTATCATTGTGCACTGACTAAACTCGCATTGAATCTAAACTTGTGTATGTGCGTGCGACCAATCACGAGCGAGAATAGTCACACGTGCAACATTCAGTACATACAATTTCAAAGTCATACAAAGTCAAGTCAAGTCAAGTCAAGTCACCTTTATTTATATAGCGCTTTTTACAATGTAGATTGTGTCAAAGCAGCTTTACATTGATAACTGGTACAAAGTCAGTACATAAAGTGCGCGTGGCTAACAAGCAGTGTAGCAAAAAAAAAAAAAAAAAAAATCATCCCATCATTCTGTCTTGTATTAATAAAATAAAATAAAATAAAAAAACCCGCAGAGAGCCATCTGAAGAAATGGCCCTCAGACGGGAGTCGACTCATTTCGTTCATTTAAGGGAGCCGACTCGTTCACGAACGACACATCATTAATGTGATTCGAGCGCTTACAAACAGTGAATCATTTGATTCCTAAATTGATTCCTAAATCCGAATTGGTTTAGAAAAGCGCAGTTTCTCTATCATTGCTTGCCCGTGACCAAACAGCGTGTTTATGATGAACTGATTCACAATATAGGGAGCGAAATGAGGCGCACCTTTTCTGTTCCTCGCCTGTAGATGAGCTTAACTCACAAACAATGTGTTCATAATGTTATTAGATACATTATAATGTTACATCAAAAAATGATGAATTCATTCCAAAGTTTTCTATATGACTGTCTTAACGGGTTGTATAGATTTAAACACTTTAAATGATTAAAAACACAAACCTTTCTTCAGCAGAATCACAGATGCAGGAGCGCGGCGCAGCCTTATGACATCATGTCGCCACACCAAAATAAAAGTCCTGTTCACGCGAAATAGAAATCCACATACGGAAAATACATTCAAATTATAAAATAAAGGAAGTTTGAAGAGATCGCAATTATAATACCAAATACTGAGTATTTGTGATATTTTCAAAATATCTTGATCTTCAAATTACAAAGGATTAGAAAGAACTTTCAAGCATTTCAAACTCATTAAGAATTTGTGGATAAAAATTAAGTTCTGTAGTAGCAGAGTGTTTATTTTTATTTTAAAGTAAAACTGAATCCTTATCATGATGAATATATCCATCTTATTCCATCTCAGTTTCTCCACAGAATATAAGGGCAATAAATAAAATAACATTTCAACTTTGTTTTGTTGAAAATGGCCGTTACTGTAAAGGATTACACTGATGATGGGTTTAAAACAATTGATTTTGACTGTCTGAATGGAAAACATAATTTAAAATTTTGTTTAAAATACAAAGACATACAGTTCATTCTTTGAAGTCATAGATGTCCATTATCTTTAATTGGCCAAAATATGATAGCATATTCCAGGCCTGTCCCCAAGGAGGGGCATTGGGGGGCCGTGCCCCCTAAATAGAATTTACACCAGTATTTCCTTGAAGAAACAACAGGACAAAAGACAATGACAAGTCAAAGCTTCAAAGGCTTTATTACAGTGCACTTGACGCACTTCTTTGAGAAATCAACCATCGCTTTAGTGAGCGCAACACACAGCTTGCACAGTCGCTGATTGCTTTGAACCCAGAGAGTGATTACATTTTTGAATCCGAAGTTACTTCAGCACATCATGTCATTAACAAAATCAACCATTGTTGAGACAGCATGTATTGTTGCTAAACAGTTTATTTCTACACTAATAAAAAAAGAAGACAACGTGAAATTGACAACACAGAATCTCCTTTCAAAGTACCACAAAAAATTAGTAGCAATTCTAAGTGTACTGACAGCTTTGAAGACCGGATTAACCGCAATGTGTGAAAAATTATTTTCAGTTTTGAGGAATGTATTCACAGAAGTTCTTTGCGCCACACACATAAGGCCCAGCTCATTCAGCTGGCATTTGAGAAGGACCTCACATGCAAGTGTCTGCATGAGTGGAAAGATACAGTTCTCCCGCTGCCTTCAACTATTTTAATCAGTTGCGAGTACACTGCTTGACTGCTACATTGCTATATTTTTATTGCAATCTAGTATGTATTGTTTTTATTGTTGTGTTGTTGGTGGAAATTGGTGGAGGACCTTTTGTGACTCATGTTTATGAAGTGTAGAGGCATAAAGCAAATAGGTTTTGGTGTAGTTTTAGGTTGGACTTGTAATGATATCCATTGATTGTGCCTGTTACTCAAGAAAGCCACTAGATGGCACTGTGTTTCTAGATACAAGATGCAATAACCAGTTTACTAGAAACACAGAAACATCTCGTACATACTAATCTGAAATGGAAACTCTTACAAATGCATATGCAATAAGGTCACCCGCAAAAACAACCCTGTCCAAGACTTTTCAGCACTAATTTTGCACTGCGTGTCTTTAGTAAATCCAGACAGTAGTTTTTTTTAATGCCAAAAGAGGATTTACTTTTGTACAAATGCAAATTACACCTTATATTCAATTTTTTCAATTCAATTTTATGAATGAACTGCTTATTATTACACTTGTATCGCTTGCACATCTGAGGCAGTTACAAATTTTCCAAAAATTAGTAAATGTAACAAAGTAAATGTACTTCATTACTACCCACCTCTGGCCCCAAGTGCCGCTTCATTAGCTGTCTCCTCGTGTAAAGGTGAAGTAGGCCCTTTTTCTCCTTCCATTTCTTGAAAAAGGGTAATATTGAACTTGTGCATCTGCCATAGTCACGGCATGCTAATGAACTCTAATACCAAATACTAAAACCAAATACTCTTTTGCAAGAGTGAATTTTGTTTACTGCTTAGTGCTTAATATGCTATGTTAAGAAGGCTGTACTCTACCAACTACCTCAGGGTGGACTAAATGCTGCTAAGTGGAGCAAATTGTAATTTGCACTACTGTCTGTTTAAAATAAATGAAAAGAAACCTAGCATTGGGGATTTGTTGCTTTTTCCTGTACCGAACTCGTATCGAACTGTGACCCCAAAACCGAGATACGTACCAAACCATGAATTCTGTTTACCATTACACCCCTAGTATTAAGAAGTTGAGAAGACGGCTCTCTATATGAGACTCTATAACATCTCACTGTTACTGATTTATCATGCAGCTCAAAGTATTATGGGTAGAATCACTCTACAGTCTATTCTGATTCATCAACACAGTTTCACTGATGATCCAGACCAAACATAAAACCCAGGATAGAGCGGTTGAGTGAATGTGGTCTGGACTGTGTGGATGAGGCTCATTGTGTCTCCAGAGACGCTGTAGAAGGACAGAGTTCCTGCACTGTGATCCACATACACTCCTATTCTACTGCTGATGGACTTTACAGGGAGTTTAGTCTGTATGTTATTGTGTATGAATGAGTAACTGGAGGGAGAGCAGAACAAACTCCAGGATTGATCATTACGTCCAAACCAACACTCATTACCACCTCCCTTCCTGCTGATGCTCTTATATGACACTGATATGTCCACACATCCACTCCACTCAATCTCCCAGTAACAGCGTCCACAGACACTCTCTCTACACAACACCTGATACCACTCATCAAATCTGTCTGGATGATCAGGATACAATTGAAGCTCTGTGTCAGTGCCAGTAATCACTCTGTTCTTCTCAGACAGACGGAGGTGTTTATGTGCTGTGTTTGGATCCACAGTGAGCTGATGGGAATCTGATGGAGATAAAACACATCAGGTTTATTACAGATAATTTCTATCTTAAGTCTAATTAAAATCTGACAAGTTAATTTAGGTTTTTTCACAAATTCGTATTACAGAAGCAAATCTTTTAGGATTTTGGATTTTTTATCCTATCTTACAAAATCTCATCTGTAGTTAGGAAATTCTAAAGTGCTCCGCTGAGTTTGGTACTCAACTCTCAGGTCTGTTACCAAGCAATCAATAATAATAATAATAATAATAATACATTTAAGAAATGTCATTCTGTAATAGATTTTTGTCCTAAATGAGGTTCTAACTGAAATTGCCATGGTTACCAAAAAGATAAGATTGGATTCTAAAGTTAAAGGATTAGTTCACCCAAAAATGAAATTTCTGTCATTAATTACTCACCCTCATGATGTTCCACACCCGTAAGACTTTCGTACACAAATTAAGATATTTTTCATATAATCCGATGGCTCAGTGAGGCCTGCATTGCCAGCAAGAAAATTAACACTTTTAATGCCCAGAAAGCTACTAAAGACTTATTTAAAACAGTCATGTGACTGCAGTGGTTAAACCTTAATATTATGAAGTGACGAGAATACTTTTCAGCACCAAAAAAAATAAAAAATAAATAATGACTTTATTCATCAAACTTTATTGTATCAAACTGCCAACGTCACGCTCCCCAGTGGTAAACCATTGAAATTTTGAAACACTTATGAAGTAATGTTTGATACACGCTCCGAACCACTGATTCAAAACAAAAGATTCATAAAGCTTAGAGTGCTTAATAATCCGACAACAAACATGGTCATATAAACGTGGTAACCCATTTTCTTTTATCGGACTAAGGTCATAAACGGCTTAAGCATAAACCCGTCAGAACAGGTAGTTTTTTGGCTCTTACCCCGATTTTGTGCGGCATGTAAACGCATTAACCTGTTTTCTGTCGGCTTATTGAAGTGTGCAAGTGTGATATGTGACAGAAACGCATCCTAGTGCAGATTTAAACGCATCCAGACAGAGCGAGTGTTTTGCTGGAAAGGAAGAAATAAATATATCGCAAACGCAGACTCTTTCAAGACCCAGAAAATCGTAAAAATGTGTTCTCATCCCTCGTGAAGCAGAAGTAGAAGTGGTTCAGTCAAAACGCTGCATCTAACTGCATGAGAGAATAATATATGAGCCATAAGTTTCTTGCTGACATGTTGCAAGCTTTATTTAACATCACAACTGCCATAACATATGGAATATGTTTTTTGATGTCACTACAGGGAAATAACCCGATTTATTAATAAAGTCTTGCAGTTTACTTGCGTTGTCAGTTTACTGGTTTGCATGTAAACGGGGAAAACTGGTTATTTCAATAAGCTAATATTTGTGAGTTATCAGCTTACTGGTGTGCATGTAAATGTGCTCAGTGTTTTGAAATCACCCATCACTAGATATTGTTGAATAAAGTCGTTATTTTGTTGTTGTTTTTTTTGGTGCACAAAAAGTATTCTCGTCGCTTCATAACATTAAGGTTGAACCACTGTAGTCACATGAACTGTTTTAAAAAGGTCTTTAGTAGCTTTCTGGGCATTGAAAGTGTTAATTGTCTTGCTGGTGATGCAGCCATTGTATGAAAAATATCTTAATTACGAAGATGAACAAAGGTCTTACATGTGTGGAACGACATGAGGGTGAGTAATTAGTGACAGAAATTTCATTTTTGGGTGAACCAACCCTTTAAGATCTTTCTGTAAGACGCCCCCTTAATCAGGAATTCTGAACTCTTCATGTTCAATATATCAGCAGTCTCAGTACAGTTTACTAGATAAATGAGTGTGTGTGTGTGTGTGTGTGTGTGTGTGTAAATTGAGGTCCCCATGGGGAAACAAGTTTATAAAGCATACAGAATGAGTTTTTTTTTTTTAAATGTAAAAATGCAGAAAGTTTTCTGTGATGGTTAGGGTTAGTGTAGGAGATAGAATGTACAGTTTAAAAACCATTACATCTATGGATAGAAAACAAGGATAGAAAACCAGACGTGTGTGTGAGTGTGTGTGTGTGTAGAGACATACATTTTCGAAGTCCTGCTGTAATCCTGATCTCTCCTCCATGATCCACACTAGAAAACACACACAGTGACACAGTTAATCAGTAAACGCTCACACACACACACACACACACACACACACACACACACACACACTCTCTCTCTCTCTCTCTCTCTCTCACACACACACACACACACACACACACACACACACTCTTAAACCCCCAAAATGTCAGGTGGAGCTGTCCAAACAAATGAACAGACTAACAAAATTATATCTTAAAAAAAATTAAAAACTAAAAACTAAAGACTATGGCATCATTGGCAAATTAATTTTTACATTTTACAATATAATGCACAAAATGAGCTCATTTCAAATTTGATGGCTGCTACAGATCTCAAAATAGTTGTGACGGGGGCATGTTTACCATAGTGTAGCATCTCCTCTTCTTTTCAAAACAGTTTGAAGACATCTGGGCATCAAGGTTATGAGTTTCTGGAGTTTTGGTGTTGGAATTTGGTCCCATTCTTGCCTGATTCTTCATTCTTGCTGCTGAAGAGTTTGTGGTCATCTTTCATTTAATGATGCGCTAAATGTTCTCTATAGGTGAAAGATCTGGACTGCAGGCAGGCCAATTCAGCACCCGGACTCTTCTACGATGAAGCCATGCTGTTGTAATAGCTGCAGTATGTGGTTTTGCATTGTCCTGCTGAAATACACAAGGCCTTCCCTGAAATAGACGTCGTCTGGAGGGGAGCATATGTTGCTCTAAAACCTTTATATACCTTTCAGCATTCATAGTGCCTTCCAAAACATGCAAGCTGCCCATACCGTATGCACTTATGCACCCCCATACCATCAGAGATGCTGGCTTTTGAACTGAACGCTGATAACACGCTGGAAGGTCTCCCTCCTCTTCAGCCCGGAGGACACGGCGTTCGTAATTTCCAACAAGAATGTTAAATTTGGACTCGTCTGACCATAGAACACTTTTCCACTTTGAAACAGTCCATTTTAAATGAGCCTTGGCCCACAGGACACGACGCCGCTTCTGAACCATGTTCACATATGGCTTACTTTTTGCATAATAGAGCTTTAGTTGGCATCTGCAGATGGCACAGCGGATTGTGTTTACTGACAGTGGTTTCTGGAAGTATTCCTGGGCCCATTTAGTAATGTCATTGACATAATCATGCCGATGAGTGATGTAGTGTCGTCTGAGGGTCCGAAGACCACAGGCATCCAATAAAAGTCTTCGGCCTTGTCCCTTACGCACAGAGATTTCTCCAGTTTCTCTGAATCTTTTGATGATGTTATGCACTGTAGATGATGATTTTTGCAAAGCCTTTGCAATTTGACATTGAGCAACTTAGTTTTCTACAATCTTTTTACACACTTTCACAGATTGGAGAGCTTCTGCCCATCTTTACTTCTGAGAGACACTGCCTCTCTAAGACATCCCTTTTATAGCTAATCATGTTACAGGCCTGATATCAATTAACTTAATTAGTTGCTAGATGCTCTCCCAGCAGAATCTTTTAAAAAAAATTCTTACTTTTTCAGCCACTTGTTGCCCCCATGCCAACTTTTTTGAGATCTGTAGCAGGCATCAAATTTGAAATGAGCTCATTTAGTGGATCAAAGTGTGAAATTTCTCCCTTTAAACATTTGTTATGTTATCTATGTTCTATTGTGAATAAAATGTTGGCTCATATGATTTGAAAGTCTTTTAGTTTTCATTTTATTCAAATTTAAAAACGTCCCAACATTTCCGGAATTTGGGTTGTAAACTGCAGATAGGAGTAATACACATGCTAATATAAACAAGAACCGCTAAACACTGAGGGAGACCTGAGGACTTATAAGCAGGAACCAAACAAAGGAACTAATGAGATAATTAACAGAACACAGGTGGAACCAAATTAACTAATCAGAATATAGGAAAACTGGGTCACAGAGAACACAAGAGACCATACATGTTACAGATTGCCCCCCTCCAGCAAGGCACATCTTCACCCCAAAAAAAAGGTAAGTCCAACTGAGGAGGGAGGGCGGGGGACTCTGTCGGGGGGTGTGAAGCAGGAGAGGGGCAAAACCAAAATAAGTCCAATGAATAAGTCCATGAGGGAGTGGAGGGTGGGAGGAGCCAGATGTAAGGTCAGAGGCCAGCCAGGATGGGGCCCAGGGCGGAGTCGAAGCGAGAGAAGAATTGTCACTGCGATGACCATTACCATACCAATTTCCTGAGAGTTGTCATGACAGAACTAACAATAATGTTTAACACTTATGGTAATGTTAGATAAGATTAGGTAAGACACTTCATAATGTCAAAATGTCAATATTGTCAATTTAATGTCTCACTTTATTGTCTTATGTCACTTATTGTCTTATTTATTTTGTCACTGATTATCTTATTGCCTGGCAATTATTTTGTAATTTCTGTATATATGCATTTTTTGTTTATATAGCAGTGATGTTTACTGTATTTTGTCTGTCTACAGTCTGTGGAGTAGCATTCAATAAGTTTTTCATTGTTCTTGGTAACTTGTACACAATAAATGACAGTAAATGACTTTGACCTCATAAACAGTTCTGTGTTTGAATGCATTTACCATTTCTAATCACTAGGTGGTGGTATAAGATTCCATTGTTTATATAGTTTAATTCATTTAACTTGAGAATTTCTTCACAGATTACGTAAACTGTTCATGTAAATAATGTGTTTAGATAATAATTGATATCTTTATTCTCTTTCTTTTGTAGGCCAAACATACACAAACCCCATTTATATTCCTGTATATGTACACACCCGCACCTGTGGAGAATACAGATTAACTCTGTAAAGCCTGTGTACAGCCTCAGTGAAAGCTACCATTGTTTTAAGAACAAATAAACCTCTTAGGATAAAGCTGATTGGATTCTGTGTTTTGACCAACACACCTTAATGAAAGCTAGATATCAACTAATACAGTACATTTTTCAGCACTGACAAGTTTCTTTGCATGTGTATGTGTGTGTCTGTAGTATTGTATGTGTGTTCATTTGTGTGAGAGAGAGAAAGGGAGAAAGCATGCTTTTCAGAGATAATGAAATGTTATTTTGTGGGAAAATCATAAAAATACTTTGTCTTTTTATTCTGTTATTTGTTATATTTATTTGTTTGGTCAATGTCATTGAGGGTTTTGGTTCATTTGCTGGTGTACTCTGTAAGGACCTTTGAAATAACTGAAATTATTTGGGGAAGTGATATGGAACTCTAATGCAGTCAAGACCTGCCTGGAAATACTGTGCGTTTACTGGAAATAATTGCACACCTTAGGATGTTTGTCAAACAATCAGAATCAAATATTCAAGCCCTGTAGTATAACTAGAGCTAAACCTCTGTTTCTCAGTAAGAACTTTTGTAAACATATGAAAGAAATAAAATCAAACACATCCTGCTCAACATACTTGAGTTTATCAAGTGTGCAGTTTGGATGGTTGAGGGTATCAGTGAGCAGCTTGACTCCTGAATCTCCTGGGTGATTGTAGCTCAGATCCAGCTCTCTCAGGTGAGAGGGGTTTGAACTCAGAGCTGAAGACACATAACTACAGCCTTCCTCTGTCACCATACAGCCAGATAATCTGCAAAAACACAAAGCAACAGTCCGCAGGATCATTAGTTTGGCAATCAGAAATTACTATCGCACACTGACCTGTGCTGTTTGTATTTGCAGCTGTTATTTTCTGTGAATTTAATAAAAAAAAAGTTACAAAAATATCTGTGAAAGTGTAACAGAGTAAAAGTGTTCATGTACTTTTCTACATGTGGTGAAGTCAACATACATTTATATATTTTCTATTGTAGAAACATTTGAACATTTATACCTATTTCAGCCATTCATTAGGTATTATTTATTTTTAACCATTTAAAAGTCAGTAATTTCCAGTGACTACTTTTTTCATATTTCATTGTTTTGAAATGATAATATAATTTTGTGATTCATGTTATTTGTAATTGAGTATGACAAGATGATTTTCAGCTTACAATGTAAGGCATACAAATAAGGCATACAAATAAGGGTGAATGTGTACATATTTTAAAATAAAATATTACTTGCTATTAGTTCCAATGCATTACTTTACAGTGAAATCTAATTGCAAAGAAATTCTTTGTTTCCTTTAAATATCTTTAAATACTTTTTTATGTACCTTCAACCCCGGTTTTCATGGACAAGGCAAGCTAGTCCTAGACTAAAATGCATGTTTGAGCTGTTTTAACTGAAAGCGATTTGTACTGACGTATCTTAAAACATGTCAGTGCCATTGTTTTGCCTCAAGATGCACACCAGCAATGTTTTTTTCTTGTGTACTTTTATATAAGCTACTTAAATATCCTAATTGAACTCAGGCTTAATCCTGGCTTAGGCTAAGCCCTGTATGTGAAACCGGGCTCAAGTTGAAAATAAATAAAGCTTTTATTTTAGCCTCAGGGAGCTAATGACAATAAAACACCAGTAAATTCGAATTACAAAATTGGGAATTGTTTGGCGCATGTTGCATTTTCAGATCCATGTTATGAGTGGCCCAAATTCACTTGCAAGAGTTCATGTGGAGCATTATTTACTGCAGTGGACTCAAACTCAACTCCTGGAGAGTCACTGCCCTGCATAATTTTACTTCAAACCTCATTAAACACATCTGATCCAGCTAATCAAGGTCTTACTAGAAACTTCCAGGCAGGTGTTTTGGAACTGGTTGGCTCTAGTCTGATCTAATGCAGTACAGTGGCCCTCCAGGATCTGAGTTTGAGACCACTGATTTACTGTGAATTGAGCTGCTCTGAAACACTGTAAACATCATGAGTTGATTGAATTGAAATTAAATGTTAATTAAATTTAAATGAACCTGGCATTCCATTGAGAGCAGATATCACATTCAGTGACAAAATAATTTACTGTGATAGTTTCATTAATTATTTTAAGACCATATACCTCAGTATCTCTAGATGACAGTTTGGACTCTTCAGTCCATCAGAAAGAAGCTTCACTCCTGAATCCTGCAGGTCATTGTTACTCAGGTCCAGCTCTCTCAGGAAACAGATTGAGAATTGTAGAGCTGCAGACAAACTCTCACAACACTGAGAAGTGAGATTACAGCACTGTAGCCTGTGTAGAGAACAACAAACTGCAATATAAATGCTTATTATGTAGGGTTTACAATCTGGAACATAGATAACTTGGAAACCTTTTGACTGTAGTAATTTAAGCAAAGCTAAAACATTTTTCTCTTCATAAAACATCACACCAGTATTCATCACACACACTGATACATTTACATTTATTAATTTTTCTGAACAGTCTTAGCCAAAAAGTCACCCGTGTAAAATGAACACCCAATTAAAGCAACTAATGAGTTATATAAATTGATGTAAAGAAGACTCTTACAGTGCACTTCTGCTGTTTTTGATCACTGGCAGCAGTCTTATCACTGCTTCATCAGATCTTCTGTATTTCTGCAGTTCAAACATCTCTCGAGTCTCTTCTGACATTTGGAGCACAAACACCAGACCAGACCATTGAGCAGAGGAGAGATGCTGTGCTGAAAGATTTCCTGAGCTTAGATTCTTCTGGATTTCCTCCACAAAGTCATCTTTCAGTTCACTCAGACAGTGGAAGAGATTGATGGTTCTTTCCACTGATTTCTCCATCTCTATTTTTTCTTTGATATAGTCAATAGTGTCTTTAACATTCTCTGTTTTCAGTTTCAGTTTTGGAAGTAGTTCATTCAGGTCACTCTGATTGGACTCCAGTGAGAGACCCAGGAGGAACCGGAGGAAAAGGTCCAGGTGTCCATTCTCGCTTTGTAAAGCCTTGTTGATTGCAGCCTTATGAAGTTGAAACAGTGGCTTTTTGGAAATTTTCTGTGCCATTTTTTTCCAGGATGGAAGAAATGGGTTTGCTTTCTTGTCTTTGTTAATAAAAAACACATAGAGAGCAGCAAGGAATTCCTGTACGCTGAGATGTACGAAGCTGTAAACGTTTCTTTTTGAAACTGTTCCCTTCTGAAAGATCTGAGTGCATAACCCAGAGTACACCAACCCTTCATTGACATCTAGTCCACATTCCTGAAGATCTTCTTTGTAGAAAATCAGGTTTCCTTTCTCCAGCTGTTGAAAGGCTAGTTTCCCAAGCTTCAGAATAATCTGATCAAAAGACCTTGCATTGGCTTTAGGTTCAGGATCATCACAGTATTTTTCTTCCATGTTTTGCTGCTGAGAAATTAAGAAGCTTGTGTACATCCCTGTGAGAGTTGTGGGTGTTTTGTCATTGCTCTCTTGAGCCAGTAGAGGCTGAAGAACAGTGAGAGAGATCCAGCAGAAGATTGGGATATGGCACATGATGTATAGACTCCTGGATTTCCTGATGTGATTGATGATGTTCTCAGAAATGTTCTTAGAATTGCTGTTTTTGTTGAAGTATTGCTCTTTCTGCTCATCGTTAAATCCTTGCACTTCAGTCACCTGATCAACGTGGTTTCGGGGTATCAGGCTGGCTGCTGCTGGTCTGGATGTGATCCAGATGAGAGCAGAGGGAACCAGATGTCTTTTGATCAGGCTTGTAACTATTTTACTTACTGTTGTATTTTTGTGAACATCTGTAATTCTGCCACCATCTTTAAAGCTCAAAGGGAAGCGACATTCATCCAGCCCATCAAAAATGAACAAGACCTTACCATTATCTTCAGGTAGAGAGGGCAGTTCTTTAGGTTCACTAAAGAAGAATTCGTGAATCAGTCCCATGAGACTGCAGTTCTCTGTAGTCAGGTTTAGCTGACGGAACGGCAGAGGGAAAATGAAGGCTATATCCTGATTTTCTTTTCCCTCAACCCAGTCAAGGATGAATTTATTAACAGAGACAGTTTTTCCCACTCCTGCAATCCCCACTGTCAACACTATTCCATTTTGTCGACCTGTGCCACACTGGACTTTAAACATGTCATTAAACTTGATTGGCTTCTCCTTGGCAGTCAATCGGTTGTGATTTGATTCGATCTGTATCACCTCATGCTCATTCACTCTTCCTCCAGTCTCATTTTCCACCACATATAAATCAGTGTAGATATCGTTCAGGTATTTCTTATGACCCGTCTGTGAATTACCAACCAATATCCTCTTGTAGTCCTGTTTTAATTTGTCCTTTAGTCTGAGGCTGATCTCTGTGTAACCATGAAGAGCAGCTTGACTGCTGTCGTTTTCCGTCTTTCTTAAAGGCTCTACTGCAGATGACAAAGACTAAGTGATTGTGTTTTACATAAATTCATAATAAAACTTATGTGTAAATTCTAACCTTGTCTGCAGTTCTCATTACAAAAAATAACTACTAAATTAAAATAATCACACTCATACTGCAATAGTGTTTACATGCACATCTTACATTGACTATGCTGAAGTTGATTATGATGGTGATGCAGACTCAAATACAATTGGTTTCAGTTTTAAAATTTCTGTATAACCTTCTTTTACTAATTCCTTCCAGAGCATTTATTGGATTGTCACTGTTAGACTCGAATCAACTTCAGTTCATGCTGACCAAAATTATTAAAAGCTTTTTGATCAAACCATTGACATCTAGAACACCAAACAAGACATGAGACTGTATTAGCATTAGGTTAGGGTTATTGAAAAGAGCATTTGCATGTAGAAGTTGCTTGCAGAAGTTTTAAGGGTTTTAAACCATTGTAAACCATTTGTAAAACCATGACTAGACACTCTTTTATATGATCTCTACAGCTGTTCTGCTTGGCCCTGTAATAGTTTTTTGCTGTTATATTTTCCATGTTGAGGCAGTGATTGTTATTTACCCCATCACTCACTGGGAAACATAAATCTCTCAAACACATCAGCAGAGTAAAGAGGAAAGTTTAAGTCAAACCATCTAACTGCTAAACAATCATTTCCGTTACAGTCACAGTAAATTAAATGTTACCTGGCTTTAGAATGTTTTCCAGCTGCTTAGCCAGATTATTCTGGTTTATCTTCCTCAGGATCTCTACTGTGATCTTCACAGCTTCTTCTGGTCCAAAACACGCCACCATCTTATCCACTGTGTCTAAGATATCTGCGTTCGCCATTTCAGAATTTGATATATACGCATGATCATTCTTTAAAGACCACTGAAACTCCCTCAGATCATCTTTCACCAGATTCTTCAGTGAGTCCTTGAGGTGCTCTTTTAGAGATGCCATCGTCCTTCACCGATTCACAGCTACAAAAAGAAAAAGAACTGAAGTAGTTTCACTCTTAACGTGTACCTAAACACTCAAATGTTATTTGGATTATGATATTAAGCTGTGATTGGATCAGGACTCTCAGAGTCAACTCATCCAAACTCATCTATTATTACACTGTAGAATCCACCGAGAAGCTCTAGCAACAAAAAACATGGCAGGTGAACTTTGTCTGTACTTAATGACGTTGTTGTTGTGTTTTCTTACAAGTGTTCTTGAGTCGGGCACCACAAGCAATTATGACACAGCCGTGGAACTACTGACCACACACTTTGCAGCCCCACAGAGTGTGCTCTTGCACCGTTTTCTGTTCCACCAAAGACACCAGCTGCCCGGTGAGTCTGTGCAACAATACATAGCCAACTTGCAGGGATTGGCCAGTACATGCAAGTTCGGTGCATTGCAGGACGAAATGATTCGCGACCAGTTAATTGAACATACCAACAACGCAAAAGTGTGTGAAACTCTGCTATTAGAATCGGATGATTTATCACTGTCCCGAGCAATCACAATTGCATTACAAATAGAGAGTGCAGCTGCATGTGCATCGGCTCTGACTAAACAGCAAACATTCATGGACTGCCCAGCCCCCTGCCTCATGCCCCCATCAATATTACAGCCCAGCCAGAATGACACATTGGTAGCAGCAGGCTCCTCTGCAGTTATGCTACTGAGGAACCAGCAGCAGTCTCTGCCACGCCCACAAACACAAGCATCATGACCCTGTGATTACTGTTCATCTTCATCTTATCCATCTAGAGCACAGAACTGGCAAGCCCGTGGCCAAACGTGCCACAACTGTGGTAAACGCAATAATTTTGCTTCAGTATATTGCTCTGCTCCGGCTGAGTCAGCCCAAGCACCCACTAACATTCACAATGTCTACACTGGACCAGTCTCATTTAAAGCATGCTCAGTGCGCCTAAATGATGTGTGTATCCCACTGCTTTTGGACACTGGTGCCAGTGTGTCTCTCCTGAACATGCACACATTTTTGCGCAAATTTTTTCAAAGCGCTGCCATTTTCGACAGCCTCTGCTTCACTCTGTGGCTATGGCGACTCAAAGATTGACTTTGTGGGTTCCCCGCAAGTGACTGTTGGGTATGGCAACAAGATGGTACCCAGGGCAACCACCCAGTAGAGCATTTCAGTAATCTAGCCTTGAGATCATGAATGCATAAACTAACTGTTCATTTGTCATTGAGAGCATATGTCATAGTTTAGATATATTTTTAAGATGGAAGAATGTGATTTTACAGATGCTAGAAATTTGGCTTTCAAATGAAAGATTGGTATCAAAGAGCACACCCAGGTTCCTAACTGACGACGAAGACTTAACAGAGCAGCCATCGAGTGTTAGACAGTATTCTAGGTTATTACATGTGGAGGTTTTTGGTCCAATATATAGAATCTCTGTTTTTTTCTGAATTTAGTAATAGGAATTTACTAGTCATCCAATTTTTTATTGGATTTTATTAGATTAATATTCTTTTAATTTGGTGAACTGGTAAGTTTCGTCAGAGCACGAAGAAATACAGAGCTGAGTATCAGCAACAGTGAAAAAATTAATGCCATGCTTTTTGATGACATCTCCCAAAGATAGAGAGAAAAGCAACTATCTCCTAGTACTTGTGGAGTCTTGCGGTATGACATCTCTATTTACACACACTACAAAGAAGATGAAGATCCAAGACAGTCTTTAATCGTATCTACAGGTAAATCCAAACATAAGCAGGCAAGCAAACACAACCATCACAGAGACAAGACCAGACAACACTGAACTGAACCAAGGGAACTTAAATACACAAGTAAATGAGGATAGTTAATGCCCTCAAGCCGGCCGTCATGCCGGCAATGCCACCTCGGTTTTTTTTTTTCCAGTGCGAAAGAGACTCAAAATACTCCGACAATTTTGGACATGCAATTAAGAGTTATACATCATTCTAATCTGTGAAATGTCTTCTTTTATTTGTGTACACTCAGAGTAAAACAAAATGTTGTGCTTTTTGCAAAATAAATAAAACTAACATGATGCGTGATGAAGTCCATTCTGATAGCCCTCAGAAAATGAACTGTAACTTAGAGCAGTGGTTCCCAACCTTTTGTCCATGAAGCCCCCCCTCCATACATATAAGAAACCCTGAGGACCCCCCCCCCCCATGTCATCTCGATGCACCTGGAAAACGCACTGCATGCACATCGTGACCGCATCGCTTCCATTATGAGCGCGCCTGCCCTGCGTTTACATTTTAAATAATTAACTTACACGCGGAAAAGTCGCGTTATGTGAACGGCCCTAAAAGAAAATGACATCGAAACTTTTGTGAAGTAAGTTAGGGTTAGGGTTAGCCTAACCCTAACCCTAACCCTAACCCAGTTGGTACAGTATTTTCTCTGCTCTTCTCTTTGCGTCCGTCTTCAGCGTGTCCCATCTCTGGCCTCTATTAACGTCCACACAAATTTCATTTTGGGAAATTATTGCAATGCATTTTGTGTGCAAGTCTGGGACAAAAAACAGAACTGGCCGGTTCCAATTGATGGTGGATAGACCGGTGCATCTCTACTACTGGCAACCCTTCACCTGAAGCTCTAATGAGGCTCCCATGTTAAAGAAGAGATGAGAGTGGAAAAATTACTGATTTTTAAAAAAAAAATAAAAAAATGAAGTAGTTTGAACCATACACATGTTTTCACTGCGTTACTGTATTGTATACAATATTGTGAACAAGCTCGCGTCTTTTGTGTCATAAAAATGTGATCGGTTTATGTGATCGGCAAGCTGAGAGACCATGTATAGAATCAAAGGAATTAATTGACAACATTTTCGGATAAGTGGCCAATCATTTGGTGCATTCCTAGAAACTATACAAAAAGGTTTTTCATATTCATGTTTGACCTCAAAGCATATAAACTCTCGCGCCCCCCCTGCGAACTCTGGCACCCCCCTAAGGGGGGCGCGGACCCCAGGTTAGGAACCACTGACTTAGTGAATACTAATCATGATGAGGCATATATCTAAAGAAACGTTAAAATACCAGGTTTACATCATGCAAGTAAAAATGAAAACAAATATTCTCTGTTCATGTAATCTGTTTGAAAAGAGACAGATGTCAGTCGTTCACGATTCAGCTCATTATCCACTAATGCGGCCACGCCCACGGACCGCGCACCGCATTCAAACGCAAATTCTGAGGCGATCGATGCATAAGAGTGAACGCCTGCAACAGCTCGAAAAAAAATGAATCAAGCTTAGTCAGATTCATGTACTTTTCATCGTTTTGAGGAATAAGTCTAAAAGAATTTACCTCAGAGGAAGAGTATGACTGGTTTCAATTTCATTTCGATGATCAACTTCATCAAGCTGAGGATTGTGAATGTTAAGTTTTTTATTCCTAAATTCTTTATTCTAATCGTGATATTGACTAGTGTCTGTCAATATTAAGCCACAAAAATATGAATATTTAAATATGAATCCTGCATGTTCTGTGTCTCTGTGTGAATGATTCGGGCAGACGCGTGGTTTTGTTTAGCTACTACACATAACTTATATTAGTAAACATGACTTATTGGCTTTGCCCAAAAAATATTGCTATACTGAGATAAGTGAAATCGACTGAAATATGTAATAAATACTGAAATAAAATGCGTTAGTGTTATGACCCCAAAATATTAAACTGCACAATAACATTTATAGGCTCTATAATATAACAAATAAGATACATAAAATGTCATAGCTTATGAAGAGTTTACTGTAAAATAGCCTATATAGTGCCACATCAATTAAACTTTTTTTCGCAAGGAATGATGAAAGCTTTGCATCACAGAAATAAATTATACTTTAAAGTATGTTCAAATAGAAAACCATTATTTTAAATTGTAATGATATTTCACAGTATTGCTGTTTTTTCTGTATTTTTGATCAAATAAATGCAGGCTTTATGAGCATGAAACTTCTTTCAAAAACATTAAAAATAGTAATGTGTCAAATCTTTTGACCAGTAATGTAATTTAAAATATAATAGGTCTATACAAAATTTTTTTCACATGATGTGCAATAATACGTGCATGCATGAGATCACAAAAATCATGTTTTCTGTTAAGAGTGGACATTATATTAACATTAATACAATAGCAGATATGATCCTGTTATCAGCATGCTCAGAGGGTTTTTACTTTTGTCTCACAGATTTGAGAATCATTGTGACTAGATATTGGGCCACATTGGACTGCATGCATATGATACTGAGATCACTGACTGGAAGCAGGACAGTTTTTTTCTTTTTCTTTTTTCTTTATTTTCTCCATTGCACCAAACACCAAATGCCAGGTAAGTGATGTTCACTTATATCTTTGAACAGGATTTATTTCCAGGTATAACTGTGTACTCAAAATGTGTCTTTTACTCTCATTTATATATTTAACTGTATTCTAAATAAACTACAAGCAAAAATGATATATTTCTGTCATTGCATTCTTTCTTAGTTCACTCAGGCTACGTCCACACGAAGCCAGAGCTTTCTCTATCCGATCTTTTTTTTTCCTCGTCTCAAGATATATCCGCGTACACACGAAACCACTGAAACCGACTCAAAACGATGTAGTATACATGCCAGATCAGTATGTGGTGCAGTAATTCTGCCACAGGGATACACTAAAAACAGAGAATAAGACTTGGAGAATGCGCATAAACCTTGTGCGCTGTATACAAACTTTAGTAAAGCTTAGAAATAAAACTTTATTTTAGTAAAGCTAATAGACTCAGTAGCTTCTGCAACACAAACACAAGCATGTAGTCCGCTATTGTTGTTGTTGCAGAGAGACAAAGACAAAACACAAGCATAAACATTGATATGGCAAACACAAGGTGGAGCGATGTGATGACAGACAAAAACCTGAGCAGTGATGACAAAGCTTCTTTTTTTGGTTGTGCAGGTAAGGAAATTAATTATTGTGTGAACCGCTCAGTAAAACTCAGTGGTATCAGTGTAAAGTTAAAAGTGTAAACTGTCTTACAGTTTTTCGTTGTATGTGACACACGATGAACATAGTAAAATGGAGAGAATGTGTAGAAAAGATGCATGAATATGTTCTTACTAAGAAACTGCAGAAACATGTTCGTTCAGAACCAGTTGAACCAGGACCATTAAAAAAAAATAAAATGAAACAGGTTTTTCATCATTCATAAGAGTAAAGGTCGCAGCCATTCTTCAACACACACACACACACACAATTGTATATATGGTTTACAGGGACTCTCCATAGGCATAATGGTTTTTATACTGTACAAACTGTTCTATCCCCCTACACTACCCCTACCCCTAAACCTACCCATCACAGGAAACTGTCTGCATTTTTTGAATTTCAAAAAAACATTTGTGTCCTCATAAACCATATATACAAGAACACACACACACACACACACACACACACACACACAGGCCTGTTTACAGCTGGAGGGGTTTCCAGAAAGCAGGCAGAGTTGCCAGATTGGGTGGACGATTTCCAGCCCAAAAGCTCACCAAAAACCGTCCACTTCAAGAAAAACCTGCCCAAAACTTTAACTGCCAAAATAATGTGATCGAATTTTATTGCCATGTCAATCAAGGTTGATAAGCACCATTTTTATATCCTTAAAACAAAATAATGATGACAAAATAAAATAAAAATAAATAAATTTCCTAGTAAAACAGATCAAAACAGGGCATATACATTAAAGAGCATTAGCAAATCAAAACAGCAATCAAGAAATTAACCAATGACTTTAACCCTCGCAAAAACCTCATGTATCATTTGTCAACAGTAAGAATAAACCAATGTAAGTGCAAAAAGTGCCCAATATAAGCGATCTGAATAAGCAACATAATTAGCAGGCATTTCAAACACGTTAATGCACAGCCAAAATGTGTCATTCATTGGTAATCCGACAAAAAAAAAAAAGAGCAACAAGAATGTGCTTACCTTTGTGTTGCGCTTTAACTTCAGACAGAACTACAGTACGTCTTTTGTGAAGTACATTTTGTAGAACATTATGCAGACCTTAGCACAGTCAAAACTGATTAATCGTTGACTCTTTCAGCTTTCAGGGACCAGTAGAGTGCAGTCTTGCTGGTTAAAATATGCAGATGTCCTGATCAGACGATGGACAGGAGTCGCCCCATATTCGATTAAAATTCAACTGTGCTCTCAGAGTTAATTATATTTATGAAGAGCCTTCGAGTCATCTCCCACCTACATGTGCAATCCATGTTTTGAGAGTTAGGTCACTCTCTCGCTCTTCACTGTAGATGCAACTGTATATTTATGAAACTTTGGCATAGCGATCCCTTGAATATACAGCTACACGTTATCATGCTAAAGACCTGTCCGTCACTCATGAATGATCATGTCTGCTTGTTGATCACTGATTGGAAAACACTGAAAAACAGGTTTATGTCTCAGAGAACGATGTTTCAGCACAGCATTAAAGTCTCAGAAGCACAAAGTGACCAATGACACATCATAAGATGACACACACACATACCTGAAAACAACTAAAGAAAGTTAAAACATCTGTCTTTTTTCTCCTCTGAACTGTCGTGTTGAACAGCAGCTCTGGAATTTCTTTCACATTTACTGAACAAACAACTGTTTTCAGGACAATACGTGAGAATGAGAATTATGTCAGTCAAACCTCAACTCACACATTCATTCTGATCTGGTTCTCAGATAACAGTGCTGAACATTTTTTAAAAGTAGCTTTACAAGTTTGTGAATATGTGTTTTGGACATTTTAAATGTGTTCAGTGTGTAATATATACTGTGAATACTATTATATACTGTGTGCATTGATGCACTTTTCTTCAAAAGTTCAAAACACTTGCTTATACAGTATACTCCAGTACAACTTGGTTAGAAGTTGGTTGTTTTGCTACAGAAACCCTTTTGAGCTATTAAATATGTTAAGCTAACCAACACTGAATGTGCCGACTTTGAATTATTGTTATTATTATTGCTCTATGAACTACAAGAGTATCAGTTTTCTACATAATATTTTTGACATGCAGTGTCAAAAAATAACACATATAATTAATTATTAATATATTATTAATATAATTATATATTAATTATTTACTTTGCATTTTTTGGTTTGTATGTATTGAGTTTTTGGGAATGTATATTGTACATTAAGTTATTTAAAAAAAAAAAAAATAATAATTTTTTTGGACCATTAATACTGCTGTCAGACTCAGACGGAGACAGAGAGGTAAGATAACAGATGTTTATTAACAGAGGCACGAACACAGGAGATGACAGTCAATATTGTGAGTAGAGATGCAAGCACTTTCAAACAGACACTTAGCTGGAGAGTAATCTTTGGAATGTCTTTACAGGAACGGATGGAGAACACGGCGAAGACGGAGAACAGGACACAGGAGACGGAGAGGCAACAGCAGGAGCACAGGTAAGTAGCAGGTAGTCCAGGTATGTTTGGCGAGACCAGACAATGAACAGTGGGGAGCTAGAGTCTTTATAGTGTCTGTAATGATGAGGTGCAGGTGCTCGTGATCCGTATTCAGGGGAGAGTGAACGAGTGAGCGGAGTGTGGAGATCTGGTGACGATGCATTAGTGTTGGTGGGCGTTGGCTGTGTCTCCGTGACAACTGCACTGTAAATATATTATATATAATAATAAATTTGGGGATACAAATAGTAATATAACATGCTTGCAAACTAGATACTTTTCAGCGAAATTCACCATTTTCAATCAAAATATGTAATTTATGTGAATCGTGTAGATCCGAAGAGTTTTTTTCCGGAGGAGGTGGGAGGTCGGGGTGAAATTGCAAGCAAAATAAATCTCAAAAGAATTGTAAATGGGCTACTTTCCCATCTCACTGGAGTGAGACCATTAGACGTCTCTCGAGGTGTCGTGATATTTCTTGGTGCTCTGTGGTGTGACAGATTGCTGTAGCACTTCAGTTCAAGAAAAGCACACATGAACCGACCATCTCTTCCACTTTACTAGTTACAACATGAAATAAACATGAATGAACATCTGAAGGTATGTCGAAAGATACAGTACAACTTACCAAAATCCTTATCATGTCACATGATCAATTTATTATTTTCTTCTGCCTTCAACATTAAAAGTGAAGGCAGAAGAAATCATTAGCATGTCACTCAATCCTCAAATCATCTTAAATACTTAAAATCATGCAGTGCCTTCAACATGGATGAGTATGTGTGGAGTAGGGTGATCAGAGGTGTGATGGAATTTTTTAATTATTCATAACTAACATTTCTTTTCCTTGCAGGATTAACATTTATATGCTTTTGAAACCTAAATGTTCCCAAAACTTGGGCCAAAGTCAGTGTGTGTCTGAATCATATCTGAATATAACAAAAGGGGAATAAAACTTAGGGACAGCTAGACAACTATCTAAATATAATAGACCCATGATACAGGGTAACAAATGAACTAATAAACACATGATTTGGGCAGATCTTGCTTTACCTAGTAACATAAGGGTTTGACATATGAAGAACCAATCATATTGTAGAATGATTTGCCATACTCCTATCCTATATAAACTGTTGTATTCTTCTTGCTGGTGGGATTCTCTGTGATTGATACGAGGTCCTCCAGCCGTGATTAAAGCATATTCTAAGGCATAGTCTGGAGTCTGTTTGGTTTTTTGGCTGCGCAGCAGACTAGACACTAGAGAATCTTACTTCCATACTCAAGTGATAGTGTTTAGTGGAGCACTAAAGATCTTATTCCCAAGTGATAGTGCTCAAAAAGGGTCGAGACGTCAACTGACTCGAACAGGTATGGAAGCTATGCTTAGTAGAGTATAAATTCATAGGTGTCTGGGACTCCCTGTTTAACTTAAGTCAGGTGCGTAGGAGAAAATCTACCACGGAACAGTCCTGGTTTTTGGTGTTTTGTCCCCAACTGGAGCCATCCCTGGAGATCCAGTTTTACAGCACATTAAAAACACATTTTTTTTAATCCCCACAAATCATAAGCACTTAAGCCCTTCACAGATTCTTGGCAAAGTGATGTAAATTTGCACAGGCTCCTCCCACAACTCTTGACGGACACTGACGTTTTAGCATAGACCCGCCCTGAGGGAGCTGTAAACAGACAGTCCGCCATTGTTTCAACGCCGCGCAGGTGTAGACAAGAATGTCTCCAAAGTAACTGTTTTGTTATTGGATATAAGAATGAACATAGCAGTTGTCCTTTACTCTCGACATCTGAGCCACTGAAGACACATTGAATTAATTTTGTTTTTGAAGGGAATGCACCCCCGGATCTACCTATATGAGTTTATGTCTGTGCTAAAAAGTTTGTTTTTCTAAAAAGTTCCTGAAGGATGGATCAGTAACTGTTTGTGATACAGCTTCACCTCCTGAAGACGTGAGTAACGTTATAGGTTTTTTATGAATCTTTGCAAATCGCCTTTCCTAATAATGTGCTAGTTATCAAGTTCCACGACAAATGCAGCTAAAGTTAAAGGCCAGTTCACAATGCACAGATAAACACCAACAAACATGTCTGTTGGAGTTTGTTAGATTAGGACGCAGCCTCCGAAATGAGACGCAGCTAATGTGACACCCCTGTCGGCGTCTGTTGCCATTGGTCGGAGTTTGTTTTCACCCGACTGAACATGTTTAATTGGCGTTTGTTGGGTCGGGGAATGTCTGAGCAGTGTGGTATGATTTTCCAACAAACAACAACAAACTCTGACGTAATCTGACCTGGCCTCGAACCGTTGCCATGACGATGAGGCAAGTCCCTTGCAAAGACTGCTGTTTGATCGCGCCGGCGCCTCACGCACACACAACAAAGCACTGCAAATGTGACATCACAGCTGGTTCATTATTCATAATACAGTCGAAAAAACATATGTCGTCATTTCTATTTAGAACCATCTCACTGTAATTCATAACTGCACGTTTATAATGAACAATGCATTAAGGCGATTGTCTTATTACAAACTGTGTACATTTTATGTAAAGATAACATGGTAACACTACAATAAGGTTTATAAAGGTGTTAGTTAATGACTAACAAGTAATTTTCAAATGTATTTTAATCATTTTTGAGCATTTATAACTGCATAAATAAGAATGGTGAGTTCAATGCAGTACCTGCCAAATAGTGTTTACAGCCCGCCCACGGAGGATAGGGGTGGGGTGAACAGTAGCTCATTATCATTTAAACTTCACTTTTTTGACACAGGTAGGCAAGAACATTACGGTAAAATGTAAGCTATGTCCTAGGGAGAAAAAACTGCGCATGCTCTCTCAGAGACGTCTTCATTCAGCCAAAGCACGCACACATAGCCGCCTCTTGCGAGTGTCAATTTTCGCGGTTTGTTACACATACAATTTCAAATACACACACAGTTATGTCAAAATGCCCGTTTTGGCGTATATTTGCGTTGGTTATGTGAATGTGAAACAGCATGTTGTCTCCGTCCACCAGGTCTAGTGACAGGAGCCTTTAAAACATTCTACGGCCTACTATTGGTCTGTATTAGGCTATATATGATAATCAAACAACAAAAGAAAAGCTTTAATAAGGATTAATTTATGTTTAATTTATACAGTTATGACTATGCAGAGTTATTTTATATTTAATTATTCAATTTCTGTGGTATTTTTACTTACTACTACTTGACCTACCTGAAAAAATAAATAGCATTGTTTTATTTGTATCTTTAAATAGTTTTACCTTGGTATTGTGCACTTTTGGTGGTATAGGCTACCAGTACCGAATAAATTTTTGGTATCGTGACATCCCTATTTGTTACTAAAAAATGTATTATAGTATGTTTTAATAAAGCTAAAATGTTTTAAAAAGCTATAAAAGGCTAAACTATCCCATGTTTGACTTAAAAGAGCTTCCTTTTTATTGTCTATCCGGTCAAGGTTTATAGGGATTTTAAGAAGTAATTAGTAAGTTACTTATTGAGTAGTTAAATTACTTTTCAGACAGAGTAATTAGAAAAGTATTTTAAATACAACATTGATGATGTAATTAGTAATTAATTACTTTTTTGAAGTAACTTACCCAACACTGGTAAAAAGGGTGTTATTAGAAATCAAGTAGCCTTAATTTCTAACAGATACACATTTTCTATTGCCGTACTCTTTAACAAACACAAACAGGGTCTCACGTTTACATGACTTTTAATATGTATTTGTAAGTGTGACATTTTTATCTTTCTCCAGAGTGAATGCACAGATAATTGTTAAAATTGCTCCTTATTCTAAACCTCTTATCACACTGAGGAAAATGACTATTTCTTTTCAGAATGAGTTTGCAAATGTCTTTTCAGGTCTGCAAGATATGTAAAACTCTTCTCACACTGAAGACACTTGTAAGGCTTCTCTCCAGTGTGAACTCTAATGTGAATCTTCAGGTTTCCTTTAAGAGTGAAGCTCTTTCCACACTGAGGGCAGGTGAAAGGCTTCTCTCCAGTGTGAATTCTCATGTGATTCTTAAGGTTTGCTCTGTTTGCAAAAATCTTTCCACAGTGATGACACATGAAAGGCTTCTCTCCAATGTGAATTTTTACATGATTCTTAAGGTGATTCTTGTCTATGAAACTCCTTTTGCACTGATGACACATAAAACATTTCTCTCTTAAGTGAAACCTCATATGATGATTAAAGCTATCTTTATATCTAAAACTCTTTCCACACTGATCACAACCAAATGGCTTCTCTCCAGTGTGAACTGTCATGTGAGTCTTAAGATTTCCTTTCACCGAGAAACTCTTCCCACACTGTTGGCAGGTGTGAGGCTTCTCTCCAGTGTGAACTCTCAAGTGGGCATTAAGGATTTTTTTCTGTGTAAAACTCTTTCCACACTGAGGGCATATGAACGGCTTCTCTCCAGTGTGGATTTTCAAGTGGAATCTCAGGCCGTCTTTTCGATTGAAACTCTTTCCACATTGTTGACAGGTCAAAGGGCTCTCTCCCATGTGAACTCTCATCTGGAGGTTTCTAGTTTCTGTTTTATGAGTCTGTGAGCAACTAAAAGATTTTTCCCCAGTCATGAGATCATGACATTTCTCATCCTGATTTTTCTCTTCCATTTCATTCAGTTCTTGACTCTCCTGTTTCAGCATCATCAGGTCTAGAGTGAAAAGAAATGAAAACAAGTTAACACCAATTTAATGTCACAAAGCAACAGACATGACAACATTTAGACATGCAAAACATCAAATCCAATAACATATATGCTAGATCCTATACCTACTAAACAACTGAAAAAGGTGTAAGCTGTAATCTCAGAACCTCTTGTCAATATTGTTCATTCTTTGCTTTCTTTAGGACTCGTTCCAAATACTTTCAAGCAGGCAGTTATCAAAGCTATTATAAAAACTCACAGTAGAGGATTTAACAAGAGTAATGGAGTCAACAAATGTTGAAAAAAGATTGAAATATTTTTTCAATATACAAAAACAAAACAAAGAAAGTCTGATTTTTAGACAAATTTCTCAGTTGTTACTGAAATGAAAACCGTAATGAACTGGACTTTGTAAGTGGTAACAAATACAAAATTATTAATAAACAATGGGCACAAATCTGGGCCGACACCTCTGGGTTGAGGCAACATCTCTGATTCTTTCTCCCGGGTCAAAGTAAGCTTTCCTTTGGGAGATTTCACGTCATGCTAAAGAGCTGAGCAAATGCTGCATTCCAAGCTCCTATACTTGTCTTCTTATTTATTTCTTAAAACAATGCTGAATGAGCTTACACTCAACATTTTCAACTACCCGATGCTTGCTTTCACTGTTGGGTAATGGTTTGTCTCTCTAAACCTAAGAAAGGTCTTCTGAAAACCACCAAATTCACTAGGGGTGATGCAGCAAAAAATGCCAAGCTGGACAAGGATAGCTTGTCAAGGATAGCTTATTAGGATATCTGATCGGTAAGCTTGTGGTTCTCCTTAAAGAAATTGAGTATAACATGAGACTCTAAAATAGCAGATTTACAAAGCTCCATCCTAAACTTGCACTCCACTATGATTGGCCTTCTAGGCTGAGTGAATGAGGCCGAACAGCTGAATCCTGATAAAACCCCGAGTTCCTGGTTCTACTGCTCCATCACTAAGACCGGAAAAACATCCTATGACTTGCTACACAAAAGGGAGAAATAGATGTGGACGGGAAAAGAGTCAACATCTTTCCTGACATGAGTCTGGATCTTGCAAAAAGGTGTAAACAAATGGTTCCACACCTGAAAGCGATGAAAGAGCTGTAAACCACCTGCTACCTGGTCCACCCTGACTGCCTAAAGATTCAAAATAGAAAAGTCTGTTTTCTTTACACACCCGGAGAGGCACTTCCATTCATAGACGAACAGGATAAAGCTTGAATCACTTTTAAACTATAGTAGAAGACAGACTTGTTCAAGATGTAGTTTGTGGTGGTCGGGCCAAGAACAAGCTGGGGCCTGTACCATGATGATAGTTGAACAAACTCAGGGTTATAGGATTAGTTTTGAGTTGACAAAACCAAACCACTCCAATCTGGCTTTGTTGGTACCATGTTGCTTATCATCAACTTTCTTTGTCAACTCAGGCTTTGATCCTGAGTTTGTGGAGTTACACCTTCATGACTAAGTTTGCATGTGCATTCACAGCCTTTGGTTTTGTGCAAATGTAAGTTGTAATATTGCTTATTTTGTGCATTCCTTAATATATCTGATTTATCTCATGCAGGATGCATAAAGTGGTGACAAGACAACAAATGTGTTTATCACTCACATTTCACAGTTTGCTTTTTGCAAAATAAATGTACTTGTTAGATACTGTTGCATAATTTAGTAATAGAAATTAACGACTTTCAATCAAAATTTTTGAATTCAGAAGTAAACATTGGGTTTGATGTTACAAAAAAAGAGTTGTTTTGTTTTGGCTATTTCATTATTGTTTATCCTCATTTAATGTGTCGTCATTCATTATGTCACGAGTTGCGTGTAATAAATTCAATAGAGATCATGACACAGAATGACTGAAGAAAGACTGAGAATGAAACCAACCTGTTTGTTCCTCAGTATCTTCATGTTTGACTCTGAATGTTTCTTCAATCTTCACGTCTTCACTCTCCTCTTTAATAAACTCCATCTTTATAATAGTGTGTCACGTGGATCTCAGTTGCTTCTCCAGGAGTTTTTCTGTGTGTTTGGACACTCTGTCATGATTAAGATGAGAATAATTAACAGAAAGAAAAACACATCCAAATAATAATAAAAAAAAAAAACCAGGGCTGCCAACATTTGAGTTTAGCTCGGAGTGAGAATTATGTCAGTAGGGGGCACAAAACACAAAAACAAAAAGTGTATTGTGATTGTCAAAACATTTGGTAACTAAACAGAATTTCAATGAAGTTTAGTGACAACTTGATACAATTACGATTTGATTCTGATCTTGATTCAATATTGGTTCATTTGGATAAATATCAGGCACAGCAGCTACATGTTCATTTTTCTCTGTGAACATTCAGGGAGCTCTATTATTATTGAAGTTTAAAATTAAAGGGAAAGTTTCCCCAAAAATGAAAATTCTGTCATCATTGACTCAATTTGTTCCAAACCTGTGAGTTTCTTTCTTCTGCTGAACACAAAAGAAGATATTTTGAAGAATGTCAGTAACTAAAGAGTTGATGGACCCCACTGACTTACATAGTATGAAAAAAAAAATACTATGGAAGTCAATGGGAATCAGTTTGGTTACTGACATTCTTCAAAATATCTTCTATTGCGTTCCACGGCAGAAAGGAAGAATTTTCATTTTTGAGTGAACAATTCAAAGCAATTACTAATTATTAGATGACAAACACTTGAAAGTTAAGCTCCATCAGACTGTTGCAATAAATCACTATTTACATAACCAATTCAGGTATAATCAGATTTTTTCAGAATGAGTACAACAACGAGACACAAGAATACTTCCAAAAAGGAAAATTTGAGAGCAAGATGATAAAGACTGATCACCTAGCCGTTAGACATGCTAAAACATAGGGGTCATCATCTAAGATAAATCACTTATAATGTAAAAAGAATTAATTACATTTGGTCATCCATATCGGAAATTGCAAACAAGTAGAAACTATATCTATAGAATCTGCATCTATAGAAATCTACCAAATGATTCATTGATTAAACATTAAGTTCATTTGGATTAAACAATAGACAAATATATTAAACTGAATGAGAAGAGATGCAAATCAAGAGAATGAATGAAACATTTATATAGATGAAACACTTATTTTGTGTAGTGAAAAGGATACTTTGTGATTTTGTGCATTGTACTAACACAATTAAAAATATGCCAAAATGTTTTTTAAAAAAAAGTGCACTTTTGATGATCTGTGAGTTTATAACACTTGTTTGTGAAAATTGCGCCAAAGCAAAAAACTGTAAAAGAAATTGGGAATTAGGAGTTAAATGCTGTAATAGAGGATGAGATGTGGATAAATAACAAATAAATGTGAGTCTAAATATTTTCTCCACCTGTATAAACTAGACTAAGATTCATCTGCAGCTATATTAAATGTTCATCATATCAGTTCATATCATTGGTTTCCCCCAGAATCCAAAAAACATGCAGATAAACTTTATTTTTACAATGTAAATCAGCTGTTTTCTATGTGAATATATAGTAAAGTGTAATTTATTCCTGTGATCAAAGCTGAATTTTCAGCATCATTACTCCAGTCTTCAGTGTCACATGATCCTTCAGAAATCATTCTGATATGATGATTTGATGATCAAGAAACATTTATGACTATCAATGTTAATTTTTGTGATTTTTCAGGATTCTTTGATGAATAGAAAGCTCAATGAACAGCATTTATTTGCAGTTATCAAATATATTTAAATGTATTACATTTATTAAAGCATTTATTAAATAGAAATCTTCTGTAACATTTTCACTCCTCACTCACTTTTCATCACTTTAATGCGTGATGAATAAAAGTATTAATTTCTCTCTTTTTAAACCTTACCACAAATGTTTGAATGGTATCAATGTTTAAAAAAAAACGCATTTACATCAGTTTTGACCGCTCCCAGCACCCATACCGTAAGTGCACGATTAGACACGCAGAGGGGAAAGTGCGGCTGGATTGACCGCACACACTCCTCTCTTTCACTGCGGGAGAATATGAATGTGTGTCAGCTGTGTGTGAGTCGGCAGCACTGGTTTCAAAAATGTACTTGCCCGTGACCAAACAGTGTTTATGATGAACTGATTCACTATATAAGGAGCGAAATGAGACGCACCTTTTCTTTTACTCGTGTGTGAATGCATAAAAACTATGTTATTAGATACATAAAACTATTACATTAATAATTAACTTATTTCACAGTTCTCTATATAATTGTCTGAAAGGGTTGTATAGATTTAAACACTTTAAATGGTTAAAAACACAAACCTTTCTTCAGCAGAATCACAGATGCAGGAGCGCGGCGCAGCCTTATGATGTCATGTCGCCACACCAAAATAAAAGTCCCGTTCACACGAAATAAAAATTTACATACAGAAAATACATTAAAATTATAAGGATTTTTTCAAAAGCTTCTGGCTCATATCTAAATAAGAAATCACAATTGTATTACCAAATATTGGGCTTTTGTGATATTCTCAATCGTGAACAAAGTATTCATATTACAGATGATTGGAAAGAACTTTTGAGTATTTCAAACTCATTATGAATTTGCAGTTAAGTTTGTGGTTGCAGAGAAAGATTTACTATTTCATTTAATCTACTATTTAACTAAAACTGAATCCTTATCATGATGAATATATCCATCTTATTCCATCTCAGTTTCTCCACAGAATATCAGGGCAATAAATACAATTAAATGTCATCTTTGTTTTGTTAAAGTGCATTATATTAAAATGACCGTGACTGTAAAGGATTACACTGATGGTGGGTTTAAAACAATTGATTTTGACTGTCTGAATGGAAAACTTAAATTAAAATGGTTAAAATCATTTCTTCTAAATGGTAAAAATATCTGGTTTACATTTCTTGATTTCAGTGGTAATGCTTTTATACGAAAGAAGATTAGGGCCAAGCAATAATAAAAAAATAAAACCATCTCGAGATTAAAGTCATTATAATGTGAGATTAAAATCATTAAATTTTGAGAATAAAGTTGTGTTTTGAGATAAAACTTGTTAAATTTAGAGAAAAAAGTCTAAATAAAATGTCAACAAAAAAGTCGAAATGCTGAGAATAAAGTCAAGTTGTTGTGTTTCGAGAAAAAACGTGTCGAAATAAAATGTTGAGAATAAACGCATTTGATCAGTGTCATATCCTAGAGGACATGACAGTTGGATCACTTGGTCAAGCTAGCCCTATATTTTAGGCTTGTCAATGTCAATTTTATTTATATAGCACTAGTAAAACAACAACAACAGCGAGGGAACGATTAAAGTGCATGTACCAGGAACGGCAGCAAAGTTAAGAGGAGTGATTCCAAATGTCCCTCTGGAAATGTCCATGGAGGATGTGAAGAATGAGATACAAGGTGGGAATGTAACAGAAGCAAATGATTTCAAATGAATATAGGTGGTGTTAAATCAGATAGCTTGTTTTTGAAAAGATAATGCTTTCTGAAGTTTAAATGGGCTGGATTAAATACAAAGTCAGGATAATATTCCACAACCGTTACAGGGATAGTGCACCCAAAAATGATCTACTCACCCTCAAGCCATCCTAGGTGTATATGACTATCTTCTTTCAGACGAACACAGAGATGTATTTAAAAATATCCTTAGTTCTCCAAGGTTTGTAATGGTTGTGGATGGGTGGGCCGTGTTTTGAAGTAAAAAATAATGCATCCACCCATAAAAAAGTAATCCATACGACTCCAGAGGGTTAATAAAGACCTTCTGAAGTGAAGCAATGCATTTGTGTAAGAAAAATATCCATGTTTAAAACTTATAAACTAAAATAGCTATCTTCTGGCGGACGATTTGGCACATAGCTGTTCTTGATGTAAAATACAGTGGCACTTAACCACTTTCCCCTACATTCACTGACTTTCTGAGACACCAGCGGAGCGAGGCCAGATGTCGTCCCTACCATTGCCGGGGCTCCTTCAGTTGTAATGTTAGCAGTGCAGAATCTATGTTGTCCTAAAAAGAAGGTTTTAGGACAACTTTGATGAAAGGTTTTGATCCACTTCAAATGTTGATTACTAATGTTGTCTAAATATCTAAAAATTCTTAAATCCAGATGCCTTTACTAGATAAGTAAAATGACATAAGATATGTTTTCTTGTTTTCTGAAAAAAAAAAAAAAAAAAAAAATCAAAATGAAGGGAGTTTTTGCTTAAAACAAGCAAAATTATCTGCTAACAGGGTAAGAAGAAGAATTTTGTTTCTGTTTGAATTCATTTAGATTGTTTTTTTCCCCCCAGAAAACAAGACAAAATATCTTTTTTTTTATTTTAGATATTTGGAGTGGAAACATGACAAAAATACTAAGAAAGAAAAGCATTTTTGCAGTGTAATCCCAGGAGTCCATTTACAAGAACAAAGTGGACGGCATATACTAGGCAGGCTCAGGTCGTATGGACCTTAAAACAATCATATGATTACTATTTGACCAGTATTTGTACAGCACAGGAAAAAAAGAATGAAAGTAAGCCATTATTATGCTTGACTTCATGTCAGCTTCTGGTGGGATATGAAGTAGAAGTACTTGATAGTCACCAAGACAGTCTGCTTTCCTGGGATAACTGTGAAGTCTTGGTTTGGACTGCAGGTGGTGGAGGAATCAGAAGCACACACACTGCAGTAAATTACATTTCAGAAAGTAATATCAGTAATGTCTACACATTTATATGACAGTCAAACAATAATAAACAGTTAAAGGAAACTACAGACTGAGCGTTGAACATTATTAAAACATGGTGAGAGGACACTTACTAAATTTTTTGAACATTACTTGTTCGCCAAGTTGATATTGGCCACTTTCATCAACCACCACGAAGGATGTTGGTGGAATATGAAGACATAGGCATTAACATAATAGTCCACACTGTGCAAACCGTGCTCTTCTCCTGCTCATGCCTTGATATATACACTTTTTAAAATTCAAGGTGTAATGCTCACTCAGTCCATAAATTGTCCGAGTTAAGGTTGCCTGTAACTGCTGGTGTAGGATCGGTTTCTCCTACCCTGTACAGCCAAATAAGTAGTCAGATGTGTTAGAAGCCTCAGTGTCTGCAGGAAACTTGCTACCTCCCTTGAGCATGTGACAGCAGAATCATCCAAGAGACGTCATCCCAACCTCTGAAGCCATGTCAAGTTGACGTCTGATGGCATATGATTCCAGGTTCAAGTGAATTTCACTGCATTAGCCCATACAGCAGTCATTGTTTATTAGCTTCTGTGGAAAAACAGAATGACATCACAAACATCAATGACTTCCATTAAGAGCTTGAATTAAGTGTTTGAGCTCCTCAGTTACTGACAACAAGCCGAATCAAGGATTATATGAAACTCGAGGGCCAATAATTGTGGCATCTCTGGGTCTCATACCATGAGTTTAACACCAAAAACTGTTGATTTGAACATCAGTCACATTGAATTGATAGATTTACTCGAAACCTTTCAGTGCCGACATTCCTGTAAATGACAGTTGAAGATTTCACATTGGGTGATGAAATACTGATGTTTTTTTTCTTTGTCGGTAACCTGGAAAAGGGTGACACTGTGTTTTTTGACAAGAATTGATGCGGAATGTATTTTTTGTTGTTTTTGTTTGTTTTTCCCCACATACGGCTCATAGAGAGTTCTGAACCTTGTATTAGGCTACATTTCTGTAGATACTGAACAGAAGTTTGAGAATTGACATGTTTCTCAGCTTCCACACCTATAAGCTAGTCAACGCCCACTTTGGTGTATTTGTGCTTTAAAAGGCAGCTCTGCACACCAAATAAGTCACTGTTTCCAGCAGAGCCACAGGAAGCTGCTTCAGAAACACTCGTCTTCTCCAGCCTCTCTCTCCTCGAATCTTCAATCAAAATGAACAGGATCATTGTTTTTAGCAAAGAGGCCTTCGAGGGCAGAACAGCTGAATTCAAGAACGATGTCCGCAACTTAGAAGAAAAGGGCTTCAACAACGTCATCTGCTCCATGAAAGTCATTGGCGCACCATGGGTAGCGTATTATGACAAGAATTTTGCTGGAAAGCAGCGGGTGTTTGAGGAAGGAGAGTACGCCACCCTTAGTGACAAAGGCCAGTTTTCTTCCCTCAAGATGGTCACAGATGACCTGGACAACCCTGAAATCCAGCTGTTCGAGCACATCAACTATCAAGGAAGAAAAGTGACCCTGCGCAGAGAAACCAATCTTCAAGACATTGATTTCAGTGACGTAGCTTCTTCCCACAAAGTGAGCGGTGGTGTCTGGGTGCTATACGAGCACATCAGTCGTCAGGGTTCCCAGCGTATTTCTTTCCCTGGCGATGAAGTTCCCAGCTACTGTCCACTCTCCTTCAACGATGTGGCCAGCCATGTGCGCCCCTTGCTGCCGAAGCCATAGACAGCATCATTCAAAGTACGCTTTCTGCAGCTGAAGATGAACTGGAATCCTTTTGGAAAGAATGAGGCATGTGGTGGGGAATGATGGATCATGACAAGAAACTTAATTTGACTCTTGACTGTGATGGCAATCAGTCTGAAGAAACTTCATGCAATCAGATTCAACCTTATAATTTGAGTATATCTGTGTAAAGACATACTGTACATGTTAACTTGGCAAATGTTATATAACAAGGATGAATTTTATTTAGTTTTAAAAATTTTAGTTTTATGCTGCTGGTTGATTGGCTCATCATCAGTAGTGATCAGTATCAGTTAAAGTATGTAATAAAATACAGTCTTGGAATTGTTACGGATCTACTACAGATCCTGTTGTATTTGATTGTATTTCCCCTGTTTGATGAGAGTGAAATATTGAAAGGGATTTTGGATTCATAATATGCTGAGAAAGAGACGACGAATGCTGTTTTACTCTGTCAACTCAGAAAATAAAGAGTCTTACCGTAACACTCTTTAATTGATTTTTTTTTTTTTTTTTTTTACAATTACATTTTTTTTTTTTTTTTTTTCATTTTCGTGCAAGTGACTTACGATTGAGGAACACAACAAATGATTAATCTAAAGAGGCGATAGACACAAGAAGTGCTATTAATACAAAGTTTCAGCCATCATTCAGGATAGTACAAGCTAGAATAGGGAGGGATAAAGGAATCGTGATAAATTTTACATTCTCCACTGCGCAAACTCAAAAACATAATGAAGCGTTTGCCAAATCTGTTTTGCCAATAATGTTATGTTATTACAGTATCAACTGAGGGTGCTCTTGCTTTCGAATCAGAGTGCTTATATTTAAATTGTTTTTTACCTCTTTAATGACATTGTTAAACCTCAAAATGATCAATTAGAAAAACCCAAACTATAGTCTCTCAATCCAGCACTTCTGTCTCTCAACAAGAGAAATGTTGTGCTCACTGTTAAACTTCTATTCTCACACTGATGTTTTTGACTTGGTTTGTTGTAGTAAAGTTCAGCAAATCAGAGTTGAGTTTGCAGTACCATAAAAACATCCTGTAACTGTCAGATATCCAAACTTCCTACCCAGTGTGCTAAGACCATGCATCGAAATTAACCTGCAAAATGTCATTGTGAATTTCCCCAACTCTCTGCGTGGTCATATGGAGAAAGCTGGATATTTGTCCCAAACACCAGGAGTAAAGAGTTAAGGATTTTTGGGGCCCTGGAGTAGTTTTGACATGCCCCGCATTTGTGCTTGTTTCGGTTGCTTATAAACATATTAATGGCAAAAGTGTCATTACACTGTATTCAGCACGAACTAGGCTACAATAATATGTGAGCAACGTGTATATACAGTTCCCTCCACTAATATTGGCACCCTTGGTAATTATGAGCAAAGGTGGCTGTGAAAATAAATCTGCATTGTTTATCCTTTTGATCTTTCATTAAAAAAATTCACAAAAATCTAACTTTTCATCAAAGTAAAACAATTGAAAATGGGGGAAACTCACATTATGAAATAAATGTTTTTCTATTTTTCACGTTGGCCACAATTACTGGCACCCAATTATTGCAACCTCCTTTTGCCAAGATAACAGCTGATGAGGTTGGAGAACACCTGACAAGAGATCAGAGACCATTCCTTCATACAGAATCTCTCCAGATCCTTCAGATTCCCAGCTCCATGTTGGTGCTTCTTCTCTTCAGTTCACTCCACTCATTTTCTTTAGGGTTCAGGTCAGGGGACTGGGACGGTCATGGCAGAAGCTTCATTTTGTGCTCAGTGACACATTTTTGTGTTGGTTTTGATGTTTGTTTTGGATCATTGTCCTGATGGAAGATGCAACCACGGCCCATTATTGGATTTCTAGCAGAAGCGGTCAGGTTTTGATTTTTATCTGTTGGTATTTGATAGAATCCATGATACCATGTATCTGAACAAGATGTCCAGGACCTCCAGCAGAAAAACAGAACAACTTGTGGGGATGTAGGTGCTGTTTGATCATTTTTTTAGGCTTTCTGAGACTCAAGACTCAGCTAATCTCTGCAATTCTCCAGCTGTGATTCTTAGAGAATCTTTGGCCACTCAAACTTTCCTCCTCACCGCGCATTAGGATGATTTAGACACACGTCCTCTTCCAGGCAGATTTGTAACATCTTTAGTTCTTTAGTTACATCTTTTGATTGGAACTTGATTGGAATTATTGCCCTGATGGTGGAAATGGGGATTTTCAATGCTTTAGCTATTTTCTTACAGCCACTTTCTCTTTTGTGAAGCTCAACAATCTTTTGCTGCACATCAGAACTATATTCTCTGGTTTTCCTCATTGTGATGAATGATTAAGGGAATTTGGCCTTTGAGTTTCCTCATGTTTATATTCCTGTGGAACAGGAAGTCATGGCTGGACAATTTCATGTTCATGATCACCCTGGTGTGATAAAAAATTTAAATATGGATGGGAATATACTTCAGAGATATTTTACACATAAGAATTTCTAGGGGTGCCAATAATTGTGGCCAACATGTTTTGGAGAAAAACATTTATTTATAATGTGAGTTTCCCCCCACTTTCAATTGTTTTACTCTGATGAAAGATTAGATTTTTGTGAATTTTTTGAATGAAAGATCAAAAGGATAAACAATGCAGATTTATTTTCAAAGCCGCCTTTGCTCATATTTACTAAGGGTGCCGATATTAGTGGAGGGCACTGTATATGTTTGTCTAAAGAATAGATCTTAGTTTAGACAGACATCTTAACTGAAAAAGCTGCTTTCACAACCATGGTTATTTGATGATCGAAACAAAGTTCTGAGTCAAAAATTACTCCTAAACTCCTCGCATCAGAGTGCATGTTATAAGACAGTGAACCACAACTATCAACCATTTTCTTTTGTCATACTGTCTCTTTCCAAAGAGGATTAGTTCCTCATTGAGTTGAAGAAAGTTATTTGCCAACCACCCTTTGACTTCAGTCAAACACTTGTCAAAAGGGAGACAGATGAATAGTCATTATACTCTTTGGAAAGATACAGTTGAAGGCCAGGATTAAAATTATGGCTAACTCCATATTTCTTAAAAATGACCCCCAGAGGCAACATATACAATGAAGTTGGACCAAGAATCGACCTTTGTGGCACACACGATATGATTAATATTGTAATCAATGAAACTTATGTATTGTGGATTAAGAAAGGTCATATGCATGTGTGCTCCTCAACCACAAAACACATACAGCAGACACGTGAAGAAATGAAGCGAGCACGCCGGAGTTATGTTTGGGACCATTTTTTGTAAAAAGGCTAGAGTTACACCTTCATGACTAAGTTTGCATGTGCATTCACAGCCTTTGGTTTTGTGCAAATGTAAGTTGTAATATTGTTTATGTTAGATGTGATCAATCACGATTAATCGATTTGACTGACCCGATTTGAATGTTTTTTTTTTTTTTTTGTGGAGTATCATATATTTAATTATTAACAATAATATTAACATTATTTAACATTAATAAATGTTGTATAATAATGTATAATTATATATACAAACATTAAAATAAAAAAATAAAAAATTAACATTAATATTAATAGTGAAGGCTCCAGCCTCTGTCCAGAGTCCAGTGGAGGCTCCAGCCCCTGTCCAGAGTCCAGTGGAGGCTCCAGCCCCTGTCCAGAGTCCAGTGGAGGCTCCAGCCCCTGTCCAGAGTCCAGTGGAGGCTCCAGCCCCTGTCCAGAGTCCAGTGGAGGCTCCAGCCCCTGTCCAGAGTCCAGTGGAGGCTCCAGCCCCTGACCAGAGTCCAGTGGAGGCTCCAGCCCCTGACCAGAGTCCAGTGAAGGCTCCAGCCCCTGTCCAGAGTCCAGTGGAGGCTCCAGCCCCTGTCCAGAGTCCAGTGGAGGCTCCAGCCCCTGACCAGAGTCCAGTGAAGGCTCCAGCCCCTGTCTAGAGTCCAGTGAATTCTCCAGCCCCTAATCTGCTCCAGAGTCCACTCCCAAGATCTTCATCATCTTAGGACAGGATTCTGGACTGGTGGTTATCTTAGAATGAAACACTGGGATAGCGGTCATGACAGGTTAAGACTCCGGAACGGTAGCTATCTTAGGATGAGATTCTGGGGCTGGCTGTGATACATACTGGGGAAGATGGCCTCTCTCCAGTCCAATCCAGTAAGATCAGGGAGTTCTCTTGGATCAACAAAGTTAACCCCGGTCCAGTCTCATCACTCAAGGGACTCATGACTAGGAGGCGACAGATTTTTGTCCTGCAAGCTTCCAGCTCATATTTCCTATTTTGTTTTCTAGGTCTGGTCTTCTGTCATAAACAGAAGAGGACAGACAAGGTGAGTAGATATGAGGGAAGCAGAGCGGGAATGCAACACAGGTAAGGATGAAATGGTTGATGATAGATTGCTGGAGGCTTAGCTGGCTATGAGTTCTCTGTGCAGGTGGCGTGTGATGCAGGTGACAGATGAGCAGAAGATCCAGGCAGGCAACACAGGGGAACAGAAGACGGCAGACAGAAGACGGATCAAGAACAATCAGATAGGTTTCTCAGATGATTAGATCAGTAAGCACTCTGTTGCGTAACCAGGCTTGTCTTTGACAAGAACAGACAGTGAGGAGAAGGGAACGGCATATGAAGGCAGTGTTGATGAGGGTGCAGATGTGAATCAGGAGGGATGCTGGGTAAGATAAATATGTAAACATGTGCTGCACGCTTTCCTCTCAATAATAAAATAAATGCAATTAATATTAGAAAACAGCAAGCGCTTTTTTTAAAGAAAGCATAAGAAAAGCATGTAACTTATAGCAATGTGGAAATGTTTGCACAAGCTCTGCAATTCGGCACTTCAGTAAAGTCACATCACAATTATTTAAACAGCACTTTATTAAAAAGATTGTTTAAAAGCAAGCAGCTTTACAGTATTAAACAGGAAAACAGTATCAGTGTCTCGTTTCACCAGAAGTACAGCTTCATTTTCTTCTACAAAGTGTCTCTCCAGTGTGTTCATTTTTTTACTTATTTGACCTCAATGGATTGAACAGAAGAAATTAATCAGAGAAGAGTTCCATGTGAAAGAAGGCAGAGCCTCAGAGCCACACCTACCAATTACATCATTGCCACAGACCAATGGGAGTACAATGGTGTTTACCTGCCTCTAGATAGTCTAAATAAAATGCTGCTTACCTCAACCGCTTAATGTTTGAAACTACAGCAACAAAGATATTGTGAAGTGGTCATGAAGGCGGACAGTCATATGAAGCCCACATTCAGCTGCGGTGTGAAAGTAGCCTTAGCTTCTAACTGATACACATTTTCTATTGCTGTACTCTTTAAACAAAGAACACAAACAGGGTCTCACATTTACATGACTATTTATATGTATTTGTAAGTGTGATGTTTATGTTAGACTGATCACAACTGAATTGTTTTTCTCCACAGTGAATGCACAGATGATTGTTGAAACTGCTCCTATTTCTAAACCTCTTATCACACTGAGGAAAACAGTGTTTTCTTTTCAGAATGAGTTTTCAAATGCCGTTTCAGGTATGCGTGATATGTGAAACTCATGTCACACTGAAGACACTTATAAGGCTTCTCTCCAGTGTGAACTCTCATGTGAATATTAAGGTTTCCTTTCGTCGTGCAGCTCTTTCCACACTGAGGGCAGATGAAAGGCTTCTCTCCGGTGTGAACTCTCATGTGATTCTCAAGGTTTATTCTTTTTGTGAAACTCTTTCCACAGTGATGACATATAAAACAGTACTCTCCTGTGTGAATCCTCATGTGATGATTAAGGTATTCTTTACATATGAAACTCTTTCCAAACTGATCACAAACAAATGGCTTCTCTCCCGTGTGAACTGTCATGTGAGCCTTAAAACTTTCTTTTCGTGAGAAGCTCTTCCAACACAGTTTGCAGGTGTAAGGCTTCTCTCCAGAGTGATTTCTCATGTGGGCATTAAGGTTTTTTTTCTGTGTAAAGCTCTTTCCACACTGAGTGCATATGAAGGGCTTCTCTCCAGTGTGGATTTTCAAGTGGACTTTAAGGCTTTCTTTTCGACTGAAACTTTTTCCACACTGTTGACAGGTGTAAGGCTTCTCTCCAGTGTGAATTCTCATGTGAACCTTAAGGCTTTCTTTTCGAGTGAAACTCTTTCCACACTGTTGACAGGTCAAATGGCTCTCTCCAGTGTGAACTCTCATCTGGAGGTTTCTAGTTTCTGTTTTAAGAGTCTGTGAGTAACTAGTAGATTTCTCCCCAGTCATGAAATCATTACATTTCTTATCCTGATTTTTCTCTCCAGTTTCATTCAGTTCTTGACTCTCCTCTTTCAACGTCATGAGATCTAAGGTGAAAAGAAACAAAAACAAGTTATCTCTAGTTTAATGCCACAAAGAAACAGACATGAAAAGTGAAGTAAAACATCGAATCCAACAACATGTATACTAGACCTTATACTCAAACAACTAAAAAGTGTGTAACCTGTAATCTCAGAACCTCAAAATTGTAAATTCTTTGCTTTCTTTATGACATGTTCCAAATACTTTCAGGCTGGCAGATATCAAACCCTTTATAAAATCCCACTGTAGAGCACTGGATTGGGATCCCACAGGTCCCAACACAAATCCAGTGGGAGCAGGCGGTTTTACCTTTGCTGTGGGTGGGAGTGTGAGGTCAAAAAATTTACGGCAGGTCCCGGGATTGATGATAATGAAGAAGATTTAAAATATTAAATTGTAACATATTTATTAAAGTCTTCCTTTAGTCAATCATTTTATCCCTTAAAACTCATCTTTAATCAACCTATTCACATATTTAAACATTTTTTCCTGTTTTTCCTTAATGGCTTGAATGTAAGTACACCCCCCTTGCTTCATTTAGTATAAACGGATAAACCCACCTCCACTCACTCACACAAGCTCAGAGATCAACTCGCTCAACGTTACTCAAGGTACTATAACCCACAGCCTGACCCAGGAGAACTGGTTAATTACAGACAGATCTCAAATCTCAAAGTTTTGCAGAACAGTTTTTGTGAATAATTTTGAATATTGAATATTGTCAGCTTCCATGTGCTTCACACAAAAATGAGACAAACATTAAAAACAGCATACTACATCTCATTCTAAAAAGTGTTTTTCAGTCTTATTTCCTTTTAAGTTTTTACTTCACCAACCCCAGAAAGCCACAAATCTTCTCTCTTCCTTCTCTTCCCTCACTGAGGCAGAAGTATCTAAACTTCTCCTCTCCAGTCATCCTACCACCTGCCCTCTAGACCCCATCCCCTCACACCTTCTACAAGCCATCTCTCCTACACTTTTACCAGCACTCACACACATTATCAACACATCTCTCCACACTGGCATTTTCCCTACCCCATTCAAGCAGGCTCGGGTAACCCCACTGCTTAAAAATCCCACATTAAACACGTCACTTGTAGACAGTTATAGACCTGTCTCTCTCCTACCATTCATAGCAAAAACACTTGAACGGGTTGTTTTCAACCAGGTATCTGAGACTGCACTACTGTCGGTCACTGAATCCCTACGGATTGCGAAGGCTGATTCCAAATCATCAGTTCTCATTCTGCTGGATCTATCTGCTGCCTTTGACACGGTGAATCATCAGATCCTTCTGTCCACCCTGACATCACTGGGCATCATCACAGGTACTCCACTTCTCTGGTTTGAATCCTATCTCACAGCAAGGTCTTTCAGGGTTGCCTGGAGAGGGGAGGTATCCAAAGCACATCAACTGATCACAGGGGTTCCTCAGGAATCAGTTCTTGGACCCCTTCTCTTCTCCATTTACACTACCATCACTTCCACTCACTCTTACAGTCTACACCCCTACCAGAAGTCTGCGATCACTAAATGAGCGAAAGCTCATGGTACCTTCACAGAGAGGCAAAAAATCGCTCTCCAGAACATTTTCGTTCACTGTTCCTTGCTGGTGGAATGATCTCCCCGCCTTCATCTGGAATACAGAATCCCTGGCAATATTCAAAAGACGGCTGAAAACTGAAAATGTAAATTTTGAGGAGTAAAGGTGTTTTAATCAGTATGCCTGGAAAGAAAGTAATGTTTACAAACCCTGATTTGATAAAGTGATTTTGAGGATGACAAAAAAAAAAAATAGGTTTTTTTTTTTCGAATTGAATGTGTGTCATCATTATATCACAAAAAATAAAATAAACAAAAGCATGACACAGAATGACTGAAGAAATACTCTGAGAATGAAACCAACCTGTTTGTTCCTCAGTATCTTCGACTCTGAATGTTTCTTCAATCTTCATGTCTTCACTCTCCTCTTTAATAAATGCCATCTTTGTTTGTTCCTCAGTATCTTCATGTTTTACTCTGAATGTTTCTTCAATCTTCTCGTCTTCACTCTCCTCTTTAATAAACTCCATCTTTATAATAGTGTCACGTGGATCTCAGTCGCTTCTCCAGGAGTTTCTCTGTGTGTTTGGACACTCTGTCATGATTAAGATCAGAATAATTAACAGAAAGAAAAAACATCAAAACTAAATTCTGGGTGCGTCATGAAAACATTGTCAGTTATGTTGTCATTACACATGTTTGTGTTGTTGTTGAATTTGCAGCGCAATTCAGTGATTCAAATGATTACAAACTGTTAATCATTTGATTCAATTGAATCTGAATTGGTTTCAAAAAGTTTGTTTCTCTATCATTACTTACCAGAGACCAAACAGTGTTTATGATGAACTGATTCACAATATAGGGAGCGAGATGAGATGCATCTTTTCTGTTACTTGTGTGTGGATGAGCTTTACTCATAAAAAAACTATGTTCATTAATGTTATTAAATACATTATAATGTCACATTCATTAATAATTAACTTATTTCACAGTTCTCTATATAATTGTCTGAAAGGGTTGTATAGATTTAAACACTTAAAATGATTAAAAACACAAACCTTTCTGAAGAATCACAGATGCAGGAGCGTGTCGCAGCCTTATGACATCATGTTGCCACACCAAAATAAAAGTCCTGTTCACACGAAATAGAAATTCACATACAGAAAACACATTTAAATTATAAGATAAAGGATTGATTCAAAGGATAAATCACAGAGTCCAAAAGCTATCAGTACCAATGAGATTTTTGCAAAAGCTTTTAGCTTATATCTGATGATCCGCTCCCATGTTTTGAATGAATAGAATCTGGGTTAATTAGCCAATTTCACAAGTCATTAAAGGGTAACGTTAGATTAAAATATGCTCTTTTTTCAAATATCACTATCTTTTCTGTTTTCCAAGTTAAGAAATTATTTTCTACTTGTTTGTAGCTTATACGGCTACTCAGACCACTCAGGATGGTTTTATTTCACCTGCTGTCAAACAGTATAGGCAGTGCCGATCCTAAACTTCTGAGGGTCCTAAGCAAAACTTTGTGAAGGGGCCCCTGTCAGTCATCTTAAACCCCCCACAATTTCCATAATCTTTATTATTGCATGAACCAATAAGTACAATGGTTTATGCAAGGTGCACTGCCGGTTTTCTATAGTTAATGGAATTAAAACATCAAGGAAACGAACTGCAAGTTATGAAAAACGCATATAAATATGTAAAGGGAAACCCATTAAAACACGTTAAATTGGCAGTAAAAACAATTAAGTAAAATTAAAACCAAATTTTCGTTGACAGATAAATAAATGCTTTTTGATAGTAGTAATGCGGTGGCACCATCTAGCTGTCAGAAAAACTAAAACACACAGCCAAATCGTCTTTCTAAATGCGTGATTTACTAACTAATCACAGCATGATAAACAATAATAATAATAATAATAAAATATGCTAGGTTGTTTAAACCCAAATTTTGGGTCGAATATGGACAAATCCCATCATTGGGTTATATATTTTAATTAAATACCCAACGGTTGTGTTTGTCCATTTTGACCCAAATCAACTACCCAGCATTTTTAAGAGTGAAGAAGGCTTAGGTAAACATTATGAAAATACATCAATAATTCTCTGTGTGAGCTAATTTTAGATTTATGGCATTGTTAGATTTATGGCATTGAGTCACACAACAGCGTGTAATACTGAACATGTTTATTTCTTATGAACCACGCATAAGAACATTTTGATTATTGATGTGTATACCAACACAAACCGAAAGTTACATTTCATCATGGGGCATTTCTGTGGAGATCTGGACTGGAGTTATTGCTTTACAACTTGCTTATGAATTTATTGCTTTGTCAAGACTAAATAAGAAATTAAAATATTTCAAAAATACATACTTTCCTCATTCTTGACACTTTTTATCTGTTCTAGAAGTTTCGTTTTGCAGCCATAGCCATGTCAAGACGCCTGTTATTAGGCCTCCCGCATGATGCCCGAGTTATTGAATAAATATAAATCATTATTAAAATATTTACACATGACTCCGCCAATGTTTAGTAGACACCACACATATATTTGCATGCTATAAAGAAACATTCAAGTTATGGTAAATTATCGTCATGTTTATTTTATATACTGATGAGCAAGGGGGGCCCCCTGGTGGTTCGGGGGCCCTACGCAACTTGCGTAGCTTGTGTATAGGGAGGATCGGCTCTGAGTATAGGCTACGCAGCTACTCATTCAGCAATTCCCCCCTTCGTATCACTATACGACCAACATTTATTTATATAATTTATTCATATTTAAACTAAACTCCCGATATATGCTTCAATGCGGGATATAGAGTCATGAGATACATAATATTGTTGTGAGTTTAATTACATTTCAAAAATATATAGCACGTATTAATCACGTGCCATTACATCCCGCATTCAGGCATGTTATATTATATATATTTTTTAAATTAATGTATTTTTATATGTTATATTTTAAACAGGCAGTGTTTCAAGATGGGGAGACTGTTGGTGAACTGAAGTTCAAAATCTCCAGGAGTAAAGTTCACAAGACATTCAGAGCAAGACAGGTGGCTGTTAAGAAGGACTATGGCTACATGTCGGCAATGGTATATAATATCCCACAGATCATTTATTCTAACTTGTCAAATTTGCCCCTGCTTGGCTGTGAGCAAAAACACACCGTTTTTGTGTGTGCCCCTTTAAATGCAAATGAGCTGCTGCTTCCGGCCCCCTTTCCAGAAGAGGGCGGAGCTTTAACAGCTCGCATTTCACAGCTGGAGAATCTCACTCAGTCAAAATGAGGATTGTCAGTAACGGTGTTCAGCCTTACATTGTTCAAACCGGAGTCGACACTGATGGAGAGACTCAGGATGAAGTTACAACTTTTAGATGTTTCTGAATGGTTAGTGGATAAATTTATGTAGTTGCTGTGGAGTTGATTCAACTCATCCACTAGCATGTGCCGTCATGTTAATCTTTTGTGTTGAATTGACCCTCGTTTGTGAAGCAGTCCGGCATAAAATGACGGCATGTCAACAACACTCTACTACAACAACTCTTCCTCTTCTCTAAAGCAGCCCAACATGGCCCCGCCCCCTTTGTTGTGTGTTCTCGGGGGCGGGGTTTATGTAAATTTTAGGATTAGTGATGTCACCAACCCTGGAAAAAGCTTGTTGTAGTTCCTACCAGCCATTTGTCGTAGTCCTTAAAAAGCGGTTTCTGTAAAAGAAAATATCTCTCTTTACATTGAACTTTGAGTGTCGTAACTTTGCATTATGTTGTTCATGATCAAACAGCAACATTACACACTAACTAAAGTTAAAAAAGTCAAATCATACTCAAAGACCCCTTTAACAGACTGTAGAGTCAGTTTCACTGAGTACAAATGTAAGCTGAATCTATACAACGCTCAGTTCTCCACTATGTGAAAAATGACTATACTCCGTACTCAATAGGGAAAGTAAAACTTAAAATCACATACAGACTTAAACCAGACTACATAGGTTTTCATCTAAGGGCATCAGGTACGGACTATGGCAATACAAAAATACCCTTTAGGTCTTCTACAGACATGATAAAGTGTTGTGGAGAAATACATGAGCACAAAATAATACAATCCAGACTACATTTCATTCATTTTAATGTTGTTGGTCAGAAAAATACAAATTAGCAGTAATATAACAAAACTTATTCCATAACACATTTTACACAAATACCCTTAGCTGTTATGAAGTAGCCATTTCATGCAAAATATCACAGCTGAATAACAACACAGTTTAAATTTACAACTAGAGATACATGATTTCAAATGTAAAGTTATACGTGAGGGTTGACTTGCCTATTTGTCACCTGGTTCTGATCCGGCAGGCCAGCACTATCCCTGTCGTGGAGCCTGACGAGGGCAGCCCACAACACATCTCCATTGACACAGACTGCCTCAAAGCTCGTGTGTGCTGCGATTCACAGGATATCTGTGATAGCATAAGAGCAGTAGCATCTTCTTAGCACGTTTAACTTGGATAACTCTGCCACCAGCTGGTCATCCAAAATCTGGCCAAGGATTTCCACCATTTCATCAGTCATATGACTGCTTGTGTATTTGGTGTTGGCACTGACCTAGGGGCAGAAAAGTAATAAGGCTGACCTACTTGACAGTAATTATGTTTACAATCATAATTAAATGGCTGCAGTATTTACATTCAAACCATCAATATAAGCACAACCCAATCGCTTGCGTAAGGAAATAATGGGCTCATAGCTGGAGTGGTGGGGCCACTTTTGCTTCAGGCATTCTTAAGAGCCCTGTGGTCCATGTCCACTTGTGCAGCTATGGCACACTGCAGTGTTCTCCCTAAACACACAAAACCATTATTTATTTTCTATTTTTTTAAAACAGTCATTTTATCCTCAGTGTTGCCCTCTCTAATGCATTTCTCCTTTTCTTCTGCTTCTTTATGGATAGCTGTCATCTCATGATGTTTTAAGGTATCCAGCCTGTAGTTTGTGGATGGCTGTCTCACAAAGCCAGTAGCAAGCTGCATCGTGGGGGCACAATGCTTTTGGTATAGGTAACATATCATGCCCTTCTTATGTCTCAGCCAGATAAAACTGTTAAGCCACTGTGAGTCAAAACCACTGACTCTGAGTTTTTTAGAAAATCTGATAAAAAGTGATGTTAAAATTACATAAACGTCAGCAAATACACTCCAAATGACCTGGCAGCTGAATACCCTCGCCTTACTTGTGGTTGAGCATTACTTTTAGACCTGACATATTTACTGCATCTCATCAGTAAAGGAATTATTACTTTGTAATTATCAGATGGTTTCTGCAGTGTTTCACCTGCTCTTGAGATTCTCCTCCTCGCGAATTCAAAGTAATCACTCTTTCTACAGCAAGCCATATCTGCAAAGCTGGAAACAAACTAATGTTTGTTATGTAATGTTAATTTAGGGAACCTTTTTTAAGAAATTAAACATACTTGGATGAAAAAGAAACAATATTCACTTCAATATTCACAAATTCACAAAAAGACAATGCTCTTTAGCATTTATTATTTCTAGATATACTCTGCTATCAGTAACTGTAATGTGATTGTGGATGAAATTATACCATAAATATGAACTAATACCTCCAGTATGTGGTGGCAAGTCTTTTTTTGTTGGCTAAATAGAGCAAAAACAGTCAAAATAGACAATATTGTGCCTAAAAATTTCCACTTAATATTAACTCATTGTTTATTGAATGTATAAAATGCAGTTTCTCAACCGGTGGGTCATAAGACCGTTTTGAGCAGGTTGTGGAGTGTGTACCCAGGTAAAAATAAAGTATACTTGAATGCACCAATTCTTAATAAATAAAAATACTTAAATACATTCAAGTACATTTGTTGTACATTCTTATATTTTGAGCTAAATAAAATTGTAAAAGTTATACACTATCAATACACTAATTAAACGTATATTTCTACTTCAGTGCACTTGGAAAAGTATACTAAATACCACTAATACTGAAATTGATTTTTAGTGCATTGAAATAAAGTGTACTATCTCAACAATATACCATTTTATTAGTGTATTTCTTAAAGTGTGCTTTGAACGCTTTACATAAAATTTTAGTGGACTTTTTAAATGTAGTTATCACCAAGTTCTATTTTAATGGATTTTCATGAAATAACTGTTTTTCGCCAAAACACGTTGGCCACAATTATTCAACATGTTGGCCACCCTTTTATTCCAAACTTTTTTGCAACCTCCTTTTGCCAAGATAACAGCTCTGAGTCTTCACCTATAATGCCTGATGAGGTTGGAGAACACCTGACAAGAGATCAGAGACAATTCCTTCATACAGAATCTCTCCAGATCCTTCAGATTCCCAGATCCATGTTGGTGCTTCTTCTCTTCAGTTCACTCCACTCATTTTCTTTAGAGTTCAGGTCAGGGGACTGGGATGGTCATGGCAGAAGCTTCATTTTGTGCTCAGTGACACATTTTTGTGTTGGTTTTGATGTTTGTTTTGGATCATTGTCCTGATGGAAGATCCAACCACGGCCCATTATTGGATTTCTAGCAGAAGCAGTCAGGTTTTGATTTTTTATCTGTTGGTATTTGATAGAATCCATGATGCCATGTATCTGAACAAGATGTCCAGGACCTCCAGCAGAAAAATAGGCCCACAACATTAAAGATCCAGCAGTATATTTAACCGTGGGCATGGGGTACTTTTTATCCATGTGTGCACCAAACCCATCTGGTGGTTTTGCTGCCAAAAAGCTCTTTTTGTAGTTTCATCTGACCATAGAAGCCGGTCCCGTTTGAAGTTCCAGTCGTGTCTGACAACTGAATATGCTGGAGATTGTTTCTGGATGAGCGAGGAGGATTTTTCTTGAAACCCTCCTGAACAACTTGTGGGGATGTAGGTGCTGTTTGATCATTTTTTTAGGCTTTCTGAGACTCAAGACTCAACTAATCTCTGCAGTTCTCCAGCTGTGATCCTTGGAAAGTCTTTGTCCACTCAAACATTAGGATGATTTAGACACACGTCCTCTTCCAGGCAGATTTGTAACATCTTTAGTTGATTGGAACTTCCTAATTATTGCCCTGACGGTGGAAATGGGGATTTTCAATGCTTTAGCTATTTTCTTACAGCCACTTTCTATTTTGTGAAGCTCAACAATCTTTTGCTGCACATCAGAACTATATTCTTTGGTTTTACTCATTATGATGAATGATTAAGGGAATTTGGCCTTTGTGTTTCCTCATGTTTTTACTCCTGTGGAACAGGAAGTCATGGCTGGACAATTTCATGTTCATGATCACCCTGATATGATAGAAAAAATGTAAATATGAATAGGAATATACTTCAGAGATATTTTACACATAAAAAATTCTAGAGGTGCCAATAATTGTGGCCAACATGTTTTGTAGAAAAACATTTATTTCACAATGTGATTTTTCCCTCCACTTTCAATTCTTTTCCTTCAATGAAAGGTTAGATTTTTGCTAATTTTATGAATTAAAGATCAAAAAGATAAACAATGCAGATTTATTTTTACAGTCATCTTTGATCATTTTTACCAAGGGTGCCAACAATTCTGACTACCACTGTAATTAACTACATCATATAAAGGGAATATTAACATAGTTACAATCCATTTGAAATGAATTATTTCATGTATAAAAATATGTAGACAATACATTATAAATACATTTTGTATATATTTATTATATACTATCCTTATATTTGAAATACATCAAAAGTCTATTTTTGATGAGTATATTTGAAAGTGTATGAGAGATGGGTTCAAGTGTACTACAAGTGGTAACTAAATACATTTTTTAATACGGAGATAGTATGTTAAAAGCACATTTTTGTATTCATGGTGTCTCAAAATAGCACAGTTGAGTACACTCAGATGTTCTTAAGATTATCTTAAGAAGTACTAAAGAAGTATTTTTAGTATATTAAATACAAAATTAGTGCATGAAAATACAGCACTTTAAGTACATTATGGAAGTGTACTGAAATATTGTATTTTAGTGCACTTTTTTTCACCTGGGTAGTCAAAGAAACAACAGCAACAAATTCTGTAATTCTGTTTATCTGATATGTTTGCCTCAAAAACCTTCATTTCTTTTCGACTGAAGAAAGACAGACATGAATCTCTTGGATGACATGGGGGTGAGTAAACTATCAGAAAAATTTTAATTCTAAAGTGAACTAATCCTTTAATTTCACACTTTAACTGTGAAACACTTTCCACACTGATGACAATAAAAAACCCTTGTGAGAATCCTCATGTGGGTCTCATTTTCCACACATGAATCTCTTCTCTCCGGTGTGAACTCTCATGTGAGTTTTAAGATTTCCTTTCTGTGTGAAGCTCTTCCCACACGGTTTGCAGGTGTAAGGCTTCTGTCCAGTGTGAAGTCTCATGTGGACGATGAGGCTACTGTTATGACTGAAACTCTTTCCACACTGACTGCATGTGAACGGTTTCTCTCCAGTGTGACTGTTCATGTGACACCTAAGGTTTAGTTCTGTTGTGAAACTCTTTCCACACTGATCACATATAAACAGCTTCTCTCCAGTGTGAATTCTCATGTGGTAATCAAGAGTGTTTTTATGTGTAAAACTCTTTCCACACTGAGTGCAGGTGAAACGCTTCTCTCCAGTGTGAATCCTCAAGTGGATTTCAAGGCTTTGTTTTCGACCGAAACTTTTTCCACACTGTTGGCAGGTGAAAGATCTCTCTCCAGTGTGACTGTTCATGTGGTAATCAAGGATGATTTTCTGTGTGAAATTCTTTCCACACTGAGTGCATGTGTAAGGCTTCTCTCCAGTGTGAAGTCTCATGTGGACGATGAGGCTACTGTTATGACTGAAACTCTTTCCACACTGACCGCATGTAAACGGCTTCTCTCCAGTGTGACTGTTCATGTGACACCTAAGGTTTGGTTCTGCTGTGAAGCTCTTTCCACACTGTTGGCAGATGAAAGGCTTCTCTCCAGTGTGAATTCTCATGTGTATTTTGAGGTTTCCTTTTTGAGTGAAACTCTTTCCACACTGATGGCATGTGTGAGGTTTCTCTCCAGTGTGAACTCTCATGTGGACTGTAAGGTTATGTTTTTGACGGAAACACTTTCCGCACTGATGGCATGTGAAAAGCTTCTCTCCAGTTTGTTCTCCAATCATGAAATCATGATGTTTCTCATATTGATTTTCCTCTTCAATTTTATTCAGTTGTTGACTCTCCTCTTTCAGCACCATCAGGTCTAAAACGAAAAAAACATAAACAAATACAAGTTAACCCCAGTTTAATGGTACAAAGCAACAGAAATTAAAACCAAGATAAAGCATCAAAACCAACAACATACTGTATACACCGATCAGGCATAACATTATGAGCACTGACAGGTGAAGCGAATAACACTGATCATCTCTTCATCACGGCACCTGTTAGTGGGTGGATATATTAGGCAGCAAGTGAACATTTTGTCCTCAAAGTTGATGTGTTAGAAGCAGGAAAAATGGGCAAGCGTAAGGATTTGACTAGGACCAAATTGTGATGGCTAGACGACTGGGTCAGAGCATCTCCAAAACTGCAGCTCTTGTGGGGTGTTCCCGGTCTGCAGTGGTCAGTATCTATCAAAAGTGCTCCAAGGAAGGAACAGTGGTGAACCGGCGGCAGGGTCATGGGCGGCTCATTGATGCATGTGGGGAGTGAAGGCTGGCCCGTGTGGTCCGATCCAACAGACGAGCTACTGTAGCTCAAATTGCTCAAGAAGTTAATGCTGGTTCTGATAGAAAGGTGTCAGAATACACAGTGCATCAGTTTGTTGCGTATGGAGCTGCATAGCTGCAGACCAGTCAGGGTGCCCATGCTGACCCCTGTCCACCGCCGAAAGAGCCAACAGTGGACACGTGAGCATCAAAACTGGACCACGGAGCAATGGAAGAAGGTGGCCTGGTCTGATGAATCACGTTTTCTTTTACATCACATGGATGGCCGGGTGCGTCGCTAACCTGGGGAACACAAGGCACCAGGATGCACTATGGGAAGAAGGCAAGCCAGCGGAGGCAGTGTGATGCTTTGGGCAATTTTCTGCTGGGAAACCTTGGGTCCTGCCATCCATGTGGATGTTACTTTGACACGTACCACCTACCTAAGCATTGCTGAGACCATGTACACCCTTTCATGGAAACGGTATTCCCTGGTGGCTGTGGCCTCTTTCAGCAGGATAATGCTCCTGCCACAAAGCAAAAATGGTTCAGGAATGGTTTGAGGAGCACAACAACGAGTTTGAGGTGTTGACTTGGCCTCCAAATTCCCCAGATCTCAATCCAATCGAGCATCTGTGGTAACATGGTTTAGGGTGTTTCCCATACAACGACATAACTCAATGCTTTACTACCACAGTACGATGCATAGTTGAACAATGATGTCATGCAGGTGGTGGAGTAATAACTTCTTTAAATGAATCCATTAAGATCGAATTAATGCTAGATTTTTTTGCTATAAATTATAGACAATTACGTAGTATCTGAGGACTAATTCTCATTTTTCTCAGTTATTTTGCTTTATTTCCAGATTCAATCATAGGCTCATTGTTACGTACCAGAGCACATACTCACATGTGCACTATTCAAAAATGGTGCTTCAAATCTCTTGACAAACTAAAATATGTAAATGACATTTGTGTATTTGAAATAAAAGATATACATTGTACTCTAACCACAGCTTGAGAGCTGTCGTTCCAACCACACAAGTTTGCGAATGTTTGTTTGAACGATGGTTTCGGGAAACATCAAATTGTTGAACTATGTTAGTAATGACGGAAATTGCGATGTTAGTTGGCTAACGATGCTTTTGGGAAATGCACCCCAGATTGCTACTACTTGTATATCAAGACATGTCTCATCAAACACAAGTATGGTGTGCCACAGGGTTCAGTATTGGGTCCTCTGCTTTTCTCATTGTTTATGCTTCCCCTGAGGGACATTATCATTCACTGTTACTCAGTTTTACATTTCCTCACACTCTGCTAACTTATAGTTGTGTCGTATAGTTGAAGTTTTGTCCGGTTGTATTAATGATATAAAAGATGGGATGACTAGTAATTAAGTAAGGTGTTAGATCTCAACGTATGTACTGTTAATGCGATGCACTTACTGCCTCAGATGCGGGCGTTATAATAATAATATTGCTATATATAATGTTGGTATATAAATAAAGGTAACTTGACTTGTTACTGTACTGGTATTCAGGATAATAAAGTTATGAAAAGTTATAACTGGCTGCCATGTCGTTCTCCATAAGAAGGTTTATCGTTTCACCTACTAAACAACAGAGCAGATCTGTTATTATGTTACAATGAAAATCATTTGTTTGCAAACAAAATGTTTTTCTCCCTCTGAATTTTATGAGGCTCTGAATATTGTTAGTTTCCATGTCCATTGCACAGAAACATGTATTTATGATAAATAAATGTGTCTTTTCCATACCACTGCATTAGTAAGTGATAGAAATAAACGGTTTCAATTCAGTAGCATTTACTGGGTTTAACACAAAATAGTTATTTATGTTACATCTGTATTACTTTTCCTAATGTAATGCCTGACATGTCATAATTACAGATGCCCAGCGTGAAAGTAGGATCTTTTCGGGTTTAAGGCAGCATTAGTATTAGTCTGGTCATGTGATCTCAACATGTCTAGTGTCCACATGAGGCGACCCCCTCCATGTCAAATAAAAGTGCTTTAATTAGAAAACTCATGTGACATTTTTCAAAAATATCACTCATTTCTGTAGAGCTGGACATTTTAATGAGGATCAAATGACTGAGTTCAGCTTTGAGAATGAAACCAACCTGTTTGTTCCTCAGTATCTTCATGTTTTACTCTGAATGTTTCTTCAATCCTCATGTATTCAGTCTCCTCTTTAATAATCGCCATCTTTATAATAGTGTGTCACGTGGATCTCAGTCGCTTCACCAGGAGTTTTTCTGTGTTTGGACACTCTGTCATGATTAAGATGAGAATAATTAACAGAAAGAAAAAACATCTCAATTAGCTCTAGTTTAGTGCACTGGTAAGGGGGTCACCAGAGTGGGAGTTAAGTCCGGGATACACTGCATGATTTTTGCTTGTCCCAGACGAAAGATTGCCATCGTGAAACAATCGTGGCGAAACAATCGTGGCTCTTAATCGGTGGTCCTATGTCGTACAGTGAGAGAGGTTCAAAGACAGCCGTTTTCCCGGTCTTGTGACCACAGATAGCCTACGATCATTTTCTGACAGTGTCAGAAATTCAGCATGATCATTGCACAGTGTGTCTGCTGCTACGACCTACGTCTACTGACCAGCCAATAAAAATGGACATGAAATCAAAGCGACATGGTGCTAAAACTTAAAACTGCTTACCTTAAGCTCTTTTCCCTTCTTCCTTTTTTTTCAGCACACATAAAAACTACAGCTGCCAAAGTGTGATTCAACATGGTGTTTTGTTTACCACTAGCGTATGCTGATGACGTTTTATTCTTCTATAGAAACTTGCATCGTAGCCTATGAGTCAACAGGTGTCATCATCATACAGTCTACATGCATGTTGTACCCAAGTTTAATAGATCCATGTCGCAGTGTGATAAAGTAATGATCTAAAATTGTGCAGTGTATCCCGGGCTTTAAATAACCTGATTGGACAAAAAAAATAATAAATAAAAATAAGGATACAGTAACAGATTATACAGAATCTTATTTTTGTTATGATTTATATTAGGTATTTAATAACTCTTAGGTTATATTTAATGAATTGCACTTCCATAAACATTTGCAATTGATTTTTTTAAGTTGACATTAAAGATGTTTGTGTTTGTTCTCATTTACACAGTTTTGATAAGCATTTGTTTCAATTGACTTTCAGTTTCTCTATCATTACTTGCCAGAGACCAAACAGCGTGTTTATGATGAACTGCTTCACAATAAAGGAGCTAAATGAAACACACCTTTTCTGTTACACATGTTTACTCACAAAAACTGTTCTTTTATAAGAGACATTACAGTGTTACATTTGTTAAAAACAAACTCATTGCACAGTTCTCTATAAAATTGTCTTTGGGTTGTATTTGTTTAAATGATTAAAAACACAAACCTTTCTTCAGCAGAATCACAGATGCAGAAGTGCAGAGCAGCCTTATGACATCATGTCTCCACACCAAAATAAAAGTCCTCTTCACACGCTAAATAAAAATAATAGAAATTCACATACAGAAAACTCATTAAAATGATAAGAGGATTGATTCAAAAGATAAATCACAAATTTCCAAAGCTTTCAATACCACATATTTTTCCAAAAGCTTCTGGCTTATATATAAATGTAAGCAAGTGTGAAGTAATCGCAATACCAACTACAGAGCATTTGTGATATTCTTAATCATAATATAGTCAAGTACCTTGATCTTCATATTATAAAAGTTTGAAAATAACAATACTTAAATATTTTAATGTAATATTTAAATATATAAATATAAACCTAAATATTTTAAATGAATAAAGAATTTGTATATCAAAATTAACTATTTTGGCTGTATTTTATTAACTAAAACTGAATCCTTATAATGATGTATATATCCAACTTATTCCATCTCAGTTTCACCACAGAATATAAGAGCAAATCAAAATTTCATCTGTAAGTGGAAAAAAGTGCATTATACTAAAGGGCGATGACTGTGAAGAATTTCATTGATGACAGGTTTAAATTGTAAACTGTAAATTGTAAATTGTAATGAAATATGATTTACAGTTCCCTGAATTATCTTTAAGAAAATTTACAGTATGGATTTTGTGCTGAAATGTGTCTACAGTATAAAGACAAACATATACAGAAATTGATATACAAACATATTTTTACTCCCCATAATAGCCCTCTATGGAATAACAGATGCATTGTGAAAATTTATTTGATATTATTTATCATGAATAACATAATATGTATTTTATATAAATAAATAACATTCAGAAGCTTTATTTGAAATGATTAAGGATCAAACATAAGAAATGGCATTTATCATGTTTGATTTTATTTGACATGCACACAGGCGTGTTTGTTTAGGACGGGTTTGTGTTGAAGAGAAATACAGTAATTTATTGACAATGTTCTGTCTCTCTTAAAATGTAGGCAAATGTAAATGTCAGCATGTTCATATATGGCTAGGCAAGGATATCGAAGTCTGTCAGGTAAAACAAGAGCTTATTGATGCAATTCAGTCAGTCTTCTATTTTATAGACCAACTAGATGTTTGTAAACAGAGATGACTTTAGTGAGCGGAGTCTACCTGGTGACAGGAAGTGACAGTTCTGCAGTAGCAGTCTATGGAAGCCACTGAATAAAAAAGTAAAAAAGGTCATTTTAGAGTTGATATATGAGTTAACAAGACACACCTAGGGAAGACACTCAAGGTGAAAAAACTACAAACTGACAACAAAATAATGGCACATTGGACAGAAAACAGAAAGTTTAACAAAAGTCCAATGACAAACATGGAGAACGTGTTCCCCCTTAAAGAGTGGATTTCAGTTGCTGCACAAAAAAAAAAAAAAAGAGATGAAAGGCCAGGCCAGTGGAATGGAAGAGGGCTTGGAGACTGAGACAGAGCAGGGAGCCAGGGTGGAGAAAGCAGAGGGGGCATCCAGGGCAGAGCAGGTGACCAGGACAAAGCCAGCAGAGCAGGTGACCAAGGCAACGCAGGTGGCCAGGGTGTAGCCGGCAGAGCAGGTGACCAGGGTGGAGCCGGCATAGCAGGTGACCAAGGCAGAGGAAGTGACCAGGGAGGAGAGGGTGGAGCAAGTGGCCAAGGCAGAGCAGGTGACCAGGAAGGAGCTGGTGGAGCAGGTGACCAGGACAAAGCCGGCAGAGCAGGTGACCAAGGTAAAGCAGGTGACCAGGGTAGATCCGGCAGAACAGGTGACCAGGGTGAAGCCGGCAGAGCAGGTGACCAGGGTGGAGCCGGAAGAACCTGTGACCAGGGTGGATCCGGCAGAGCAGGTGACCATGGGTGGAACTGGCAGAGCAGGTGACCAGGGTAGAGCCGGCAGAGCCGGTGACCAGGGTGGAGCTGGCAGAGCAGGTGACCACGGTGGAGCTGGCAGAAGAGGTGACCAGGGTAGAGCTGGCAGAGCACCAGGGTAAAGCCAGCAGAGCAGGTGACCAGGGAGGAGCTGGTGGAGCAGGTGACCAAGGCAAAGCAGGTGGCCAGAGTGGAGCCGGCAGAGCAGGTGACCAGGGAGGAGCTGGTGGAGCAGGTGGCCAAGGCAGAGGAAGTGACCAGGGAGGAGCTGGTAGAGCAAGTGGCCAAGGCAGAGCAGGTGACCAGGAAGGAACTGGTGGAGCAGGTGACCAGGACAAAGCCGGCAAAGCAGGTGACCAGGGTAGATCCGGCAGAACAGGTGACCAGGGTGGAGCCGGCAGAGCCGGTGACCAGGGTGGATCCAGCAGAGCAGGCAACCAGGGTGGATCCAGCAGAGCAGGCGACCAGGGTGGAGCCGGCAGAGCAGGTAGCCAAGGCGAAGCAGGTGACCAGGGCAGAGCAGCTGACCATGGAAGAGCTGGTGGAGCATGTGACCAGGACAGAGCTTGCAGAACAGGTGACCCGTACAGCGAGTGGAGCATGGGACTAAGGTGGAGCTAGTGGAGCAGGTGATCATCACTGCATAGGCAGAGCCTCAAAGTTTATTGACGGCCTCACTGGCTATAACAGGACAGTTAGAAAGTTGAGAAATAGCACAGAGGGTTCAGAGATGGACACCATGGCCATGACAGGAAGTACAGGGAGTTCATTATCAGCCTCCATAGCCACAACAGAGTCAAAAGTAGGAACAAAGAGTTTTACAAAGCGTATTTTCAATAGTGAATGTTGCCGCCTCTAGAGGAGCTGTCGGGGTCAATGCCACCTTGGGAGGAGCAGCAAGAAGTGTGTTTTGAAATGAGCGTAAAGTGGTTCATTTAGACCACTGCAATAAAAAACAAACAGTGAACTGTCCGGCAACTGTGTCTGGTATGTTATCAATACGTTTTGGTTTGGTTTGATTATTTATACAGCACTACTAAAAACAACCGAGGTTGAACCAAAATGCTTTACATAGCTGCATTTTGCACAGATTGCAGGTGTGCCAGAGATGCGGTGGAGATGCCACCATAAGAGAATTACAAAAATCAAGATGTGATAAAACAAAGGTATGAATGACCCTTTCAAAATCTACAGTTGATAAGAAAGGTTTGCTTTTTACTAAAAGACGCTGGTTATAAAAGCAGGCCCGTACCACTGAATTGATTTGGTTTTCAATTTTTAATTTGTCGTCAATCATAAAACCTACATTTCGTACCGACATTTTGTAGTACGGTGCCAACGGACTCAGATCTAAATGGACCTGGGCAAAGACATTTGGCTGGCCGAATACAATGACCTCTGTTTTGTCCTCGTTTAACATTAAAACGAGTCACATACCTCTCGGATTTCATCATAAATATCTTAATTTGTGTTCTAAAGATGAACGAAGGTCTTACGACTGTGGAACAACACAAGGGTGAGTAATTAATGACAGAATTTTCATATTTGGGTGAACTAACCCTTTAGCATATACCTTTAACTGTACTTTAACTCTTTCCTCGCCAATGTTTTTTTTTTTAAATGTTGTGCCAGCATTTTTTCTTTTTCACAAAAATTTCACGCCCCCAGAATATTTTGTTGAATGAATATCTGAACATACAATGTATGAAAAGTAAGAACAGAGCCTCTGCTTAAAAAAAAACATTTTATTCTAGCTTCATGCATTTTTTTTTTATAACAACACTTGAATGTGGTTGTTTCATTTACAAGAAATACATTTTGAACAAAATGCTGAAAAAAATCATGTTTTTGTCAAAAACTTCATCTGTATGAGATTCAGAATAATAAAAAAAATATATAGATGTAGTAGATCCATCAACACCCTCAAAGCTTCACAGTTATTTCCTCCTCATCTATTTGACATTTAACTCAGTAACATTAGACAGATTGCAGATTTGATATGCTGTTAAATGTTTGATGATCACATTATTTTACAAGTGCGTTAGCAATGCTTCTATCACTTGTTTCTGCTTCTTGTTCACCTGTGTTTTGTTCCGGAGATTCTGTACTTTGCGAAGATGTGTAATATCACCCCCTACGGTAAAAAATGGATTGCCGGAAAATTCAGGTAATGGCTGGAAAAGGGTTAAGCAGATTTTAAGTAAATTCCTATTCACCCTACCAGTGGACTAACCTACACAAAAATGTACATACTCAGAAACGTGTTTTCTTTATAAATCAATATTTTCAAACAATGTACGTTTATGAGAGTATCTAAAACTATATGAAAAACAGGATTTAAAACTCAATTAAGGCCCAGTTTCACAGACAGGGCTTAGCCTAAGCCAGGATTAGGCCTTAGTTCGATTAGGCTATTTAGGAAACTTTTATAAACGTACACTAGAAATCATTACTGGTATGCATCTTGAGATAAAACAATGGCACTGGCATATTTTAAGATCTGTCAGTAGAAGTTGCTTCCAGTTAAAACAGCTCAAACATGCATTTTAGTTCAGAACTAAATTAAGCCTTGTCTGTGAAACCGGAGGTAAAAGAGTAAACACAACTACAGGCCAAGTTTACATAGAGTACTTTATTACACTTTCAGTATATAAAAAAATTCAGTACAAATATAGGCTAGATATAAGCCAAGTATACTTAAGTGTAATTTGTAAGTATATTTTTACGTACATTAAGTATATTTCTGATGAGTACATAAAAAGTAAACGGAAAGTATACTTTCTTATTTTTGTTTAAAAGTAGTATACCAATTGCTCACTTGAATAAACTTTTTTGTAAGGGGACTCTTTAGCAAAGAGCTCAAACAAGGTCTTTTCTTATGTATTTGTAAGCGTGATGTTTTTATTGCACTGATCACAAATGAATTGTCTTTCTCAAGAGTGGATGCACAGATTTTCTAAACCTTTATCACACTGAGGAAAATGGCTTTTTCTTTTCATAATGAGTTTGCAAATGCCGTTTCAACTCTGAGTGATATGTAAAGCACTCTTCACACTGAAGACAATTGTAAGGCTTCTCTCCAGTGTGAACTCTCATGTGAATCTTAAGGTTTCCTTTAAGCGTGTAGCTCTTTTCACACTGAGGGCAGGTGAAAGGCTTCTCTCCAGTGTGAACTCTCATGTGATTCTCAAGATTTGCTTTGTGTGTGAAACTCTTTTCACAGCGATGGCATACGTAAGGCTTCACTATAGTGTGAATTTTTACATGCTTCTTAAGGTGACTCCTGTCAGTGAAACTCCTTTCACACTGAGGACATATAAAATACTTCCCTCCTGAGTGAATCCTCATGTGATGATTAAGGGTTTCTTTATGTCTGAAACTCTTTCCACACTGATCACAAACAAACCGCTTCTCTCCAGTGTGAACTGTCATGTGAATCTTAAGATTTCCTTTTACTGTGAAGCTCTTATCACACAGTTTGCAGGTGTAAGGCTTCTCTCCAGTGTGATTTATCATGTGGGCATTAAGGTCTCTTTTCAGTTTAAAACTATTCCCACACTGAGAGCATATGAATGGCTTCTCTCCAGTGTGGATTCTCATGTGAATCTTAAGATTTCCTTTTAGTGAGAAACTCTTCCCACACAGATTACAGGTGAACGGCTTCTCTCCACTGTGGGTTTTCATGTGGACATTAAGGCTTTCTTTTCGAGTTAATCTCTTCCCACACTGTTGGCAGGTGAAAGGCTTCTCTCCAGTGTGAACTCTCATCTGGAGGTTTCTAGTTTCTGTGTTATGAGTCTGTGAGGAACTAACAGATTTTTCTCCAGTCATGAAAACATGATGTTTCTCATACTGATTTTTCTCTTCCATTTCATTCAGTTCTTGACTCTCCTCTTTCAGCAACATCAGGTCTAGGGTGAAAAGAAACAAAAAACAAGTTAACAGTTTAATGGCACAAAGCAACAGACATGAAAACATTTAGACATGCAAAACATCAAATCTAACAAGTATGCTAGGTCCTACACCCACTACACAACTGAAAAAAAGTGTAGACAGTAATCTGAGAACCTCTTGTCCACTTTCCATTCCATGGGTTTACTCAAGGGTACATTTGACCATAGGTCTGACAGCTCATGGACGCAGGCTTCTGGACAATGCACCCTGCCCAATTGGACACCAATCCCACTTTCAATGTATCAAATGGGATCGGTTACATGCATTGTATTGAATGGGATATGTTTAATTTGAACTCCTGTCTGTGCCCTCTGTCAGAATCTAGAGTTTCACCAAAAGTCTCCAAAAAAAGCAAAAATACACTGGTAGTGGTACTCCAGGTTCACCACCAGGATGGGGTTCAAGTCCCTGCAGTTTATGCCTTATAGTTTTTTTGGGTAACACTTTATGTTAGGGTCTTTTAACTAGTTGCTTATTAGCACGCATATTACTAGAATATTGGCTATTTATTAGTACTTAATAAGCACATATTAATGCCTTATTCTGCATGACCTTATTCTACATTCTTAATCCTACCTAATGCCTTAACAGCTACCTTACTAACTATTAATAAGCTATAAATTAGGAGTTTATTGAGGGAAAAGATGTAGTTAATAGTTTATATGTGTTCCCTATACTAAAGTGTTACCTTTTTGTTGTTGTTTGTTTTGTTGTTGTTGTTGTTTTGGGTGGGGGCGGAGGGGTGTCTTCTTGAAACTCTAGATTCTGATAGAGGGAACTGAGACTTAGACAGGAGTGCAAGTTTGGAGTCTCTAGAGCAGGGATGGGCAAACTCTGCCCTATACGCGCCATGGCGTATTCGCTATTTACAAGGTGGAATTTGCAGAAAAACGAAATGCGTCTATAGTGAGGAAACGGATCTGCTCACGCGCGAGGTTATATTGCGCCATGGACTTTAGACCAGGTTTCAGTTGGTCAATGGCGCAGTCTATTTCGGTTGCCTCAAAATAGTAACACGCCAACAACGCGCCTGAACACACCCCGTTTTCAGACCAGCACGCCAATGGGCACAAATGCATTTGCTATTTAAACAACGTGGCGCAGGACATAAAAAAGATAACTGCACCGGGTTGAAACTAGCAAAAAACACCGGGTGTATGATAGGGCCCAAAACCCGTGACTCAACCAGCACCCGCATTGAATCTTCTACATTAGGTAGACCAACACAAGCAATAAAACCAACATTAGGCATTCTATGTTGCTGCATTTCATTAAACATTGCATTAAACAACACAAATAAAATAACAGAACAAAGAAAGTTTTAGTAGTTTTAACTGTAACCTTAAAGCTAGTAAATATTTTAGCAGATTCACTCAACATTTAAACGCGGTTGTCTCGTCTGAAACTCAGCACTGTTTACCTGTCCTCTGGTCCTCTTTGTAGCAGCGCGAAAAATATTCTAAAACTTTTATTCAAATTGTAAATTCTCAGTGCTGCAAATCGTGCTGTAAGCCTTTAACAGTCTTCAGACTCAGCATGAACACAAATAAACATGGGACCATTTGAAAGCAGCTGTCAAATGCACCGAATTGAGTTGGAATCATCTTGGCTATTGGACCCACAGTCTGCCCATGCCTACCGACCACACACCATGTCAAATTATAAGCACTATCTTTAAAAAGCGCCTTTTCAAACGTTACCAGTCACAAATGCATATGTAGAATGTTCGTTTTCAAAGCTGTCATGGTTAAAAAAAATGGTACAAGAAAGACTTAATCTGACGCGCATGTCAGAGGAGTTGAACTTTGATGTCTTAAGGGATTTTTCATCCTGAAAAAGCTTTGTAAGGTAGTGCCCATATTCCGATTGCATTTTCAGCATTATAAAAGATGTTCAGAAAGTTACATTTTTGCATGCTTTTATATTATAAATGAAATGAAATTTTGTATGTAAGTTTTATTGCATTTAGCCTATTTCTGCAAAACAAAAGGCTGATTTGGTAGGAAGACTGAGCTGATGTAGGCATAGTAATGCTGTAGCCTGTGCAAATGGTTCGGACTATGTGCCAATATGTAGATTAAGCAGTGAAATTTTTATATTTTATATGACAGACCCATGGATGTTTTGTGAATGGGTCACAGTCTGACCCAGGAAAACTGTTTAATTACAGAAGGATCTCAAATCTGCCATTCATCTATAAAATATTAGACAAATAGAGTCCTCTCAACTATGTTCAGTTTTACAGTTTTTGAGAAGAATATTGCATATTGTCAGCTTCCATGCACCTAACAACAAAATGTAACAAATATTAAAAACAGCATTTATTACATTTCTTTATCAAAAGGAGAAAGTGTTTTTTAAAGGTGTTTTAATCGGTATGCCTAGAAGGAAACCCTGATTTGATAAAGTAATTTTGAGGATGACAAAAAATAAAAAATAAAATAAATAATGACTGAAGAAAGACTTTGAGAATGAAACCAACCTGTTTGTTCCTCAGTATCTTCATGTTTGACTCTGAATGTTTCTTCAATCTTCACGTCTTCACTCTCCTCTTTAATAAGCACCATCTTCATAATAGTGTCACGTGGATCTGATTTGGACACTCTGTCATGATTAAGATGAGAATAATTAACAGAAAGAAAAAACACTCAAAACTAAATCTCTGAGTGTCTCAATCAGATCTAGTCCAGTACACTGGTAAAAGAGTGAGAGTTAACCGGAAGCTCGTTATTCGAATTTATAAAGTTTTATATATGGATATTTTTCTTACAAAAAACACATCCCTTCGCTTCAAAAGGCCTTTATTAACACCCTGGAGCCGTATGGATTACTTTTTTATGGATGGATGTATTTTTTGTCTTCAGAATGTGGGTTACCATTCACAACCATTATAAACCTTGGAGGACTAAGGATATTTTTAAATATATCTCGGATTGTGTTCATCTGAAAGAAGATTGTCATATAAACCTAGGATGGCTGGAGGGTGAGTAAATCATGGGATAATTTTCATTTTTGGGTGAACTATCCCTTTAATGGAGTTAAATAATCTGATTAGACTAAAAACACTCAAAACTAGCACTACAAATTAATTAAAAAATAAGCTTGATTTCTCTATCATTACTAGCCAGAGACCAAACAGCATGTTTATGATGAACTGATTCACAATATAGGGAGCGAAATGACACCTTTTCTGTTACATGAATACTCACAAAAACTATTCATTACTGTTATTCATGCACTTTACTCATAAAAAAAAAAAAAAACTATATTCATTACTGTTATTAGATGTCACTATGTTAATTTAAATTAATCTATATGATTGTCTGAACGGGTTTTGATTTAAACACTTCAAGTGATTAAAAACACAAACCTTTCTTCAGCAGAATCACAAATGCAGGAGTGCGGCGCAGCCTTATTACATCATGTTACCACACCAAAATAAAAGTCATGAAATAAAAATTCACATACAGAAAATACATTCAAATCAGATAAAAGCTTATTCAAAGGACAAATTGCAGATTCCCAAAGCTATCAATACCACTGAAATGTTCAATTATCAATACCACAAAAGCTTGCTGGCTTATATCTAAATATAATTATACAAACTACTGAGCATTTGTGATATTCTGTATTAAATTTGCATTGTTTTCTTTATTAATTTTTTACAAACTACAAAAGCTTTACCTTATCTCTGTGTTGTGCAAACTTCAGTGTTTCTTATATGAAGTCCTCAATTACTTTCTCCAGCACCTTAGTGTGTGTTCGACAACAGGCATCTTGAAATCCAGTTAAGATACACAAAACCCAAAAAAGTTATTGTTACTTAGAATAAATTATAATTTAATATTATTAAACTTTGAGAACCCCAGCATAATACACTATCAAAAGTCAATACCTCTTGTGTTTTTTCCAGCCATATTAAAGGCACTGTTTCCACAGTGTTGGTCAAATTTTCTAATAGAATAGCATATGCTGTTTTTTCAACAGGGGTAGCCAGTTTTGGTGTTTCTTTTACCTGTCTATCCATTTCACCAGGCAGTCTGACAATTTGTGAAACAGGACTTCTGCCAGAACGAACCAAGCTTTTAAACTGGTGCAAGTAGCACTCAAATCTGAACACACTGCACTCATCAAGACTGCCAAAGTGGTAAGCATCACATGCAAGGTGTACTAGCAGGTGTATGTTATACACCAAAAAGTCACTGCCATTCAGTAGTTCTTCAGCATACAAGTTATCTTTCTTGGCAAGGGCAGGACTGACAAGAATAGCTAGTGCCACACTGAACAGCATAAACTGGTCATACAATCTGCCAGGTATGAGACCATTTAGCAACATTTTCCCAGTATAATGGGCAAACTGGGAAAACCTTTCAATTTCCTCTAGGCAACGTGGCTTCCTGGCAAACAAAGCAGGGACGGATGGTCGAAGTGCCACAAGTATGCTACTGACTTCCCTGGCCAGAAGACAATCTAATCCCCTTTGGACCACGCAACCACAAGATAACCAATTTGTGCATGACACCTAGGCAACATTGATGCATGTAATCAATAGGGAACTGCTTAATCATATCAATAGACAGTTGGCAAAATGGAGATACGTCTGAAAGGAGGTGGTGTTCCTCCTGCGTCTTCTCTCTGAATGACCTATCTCTTATGAGATTTAGGTTACTGACATTAGGATAGATTACGTGATGGCCATCCCCCAAACCTTTTGTGTACACTTATCACAGCCATAATACCCTGAATACTGTTTGATACCTTTCACCAAAGAATGACGGGAGAGTCACAGGTCACACAGTGTACAGTTACTTTGATTTTTTCATTTCCAAATTCTAAACCATCTTCCATCAAATTACGGAGATCCCTGACAACATTGTCCAGAAATTCAAGATTACTAGGCTTTGAGGTCCCACAGCACAAAGCAAATGGGAAAACTGAGGAAGGAGACAAATTAATTTTACACAGAACACGACACAGTGACAGACTGCTACTTTTAAAGAGAGGCAAACCATCGACATTCAAAGAAATGTCTAAATTCCCTAAGCTTACTTTGCCACTGTGGGGACACATTTTGTGCTTCAAGAGTTCTTTGCAATCAAGGTAGATTTATTGCATGCCAGATTTAACCAGCAAATTTACACTGTCACAAGTCTCAAGCAAACTTCTTGCTGTCTTGCAAAGCCCTCAATGCCCATTTTTCCTCAGAATCACCAAGAATGTCACTAAGACATGGACTTTGAGAGGTACAAGGTTCGTTTTCATCACTGCTGGTCTCAGATATGTCATCAGAATCACTTAATTCCGAATCACTTGATTCACAATCAGCCACTGACACGTTGTTGCTCTGGTGATGATGAAATTTACAGTCAAATAAATGTTTGTAAGACATTAATGGCTTTTACATTTTTATATTACTTTAAAATGATGGCATTAAATTCACAGGTTAGGACTGAACATAAAATAATTCTAATGGTAATAATGTTAATATTAATGTTGCCAGAGCAACAGAGAGAGCTCGCAAACAGAAAAAATAATTTATTATGGCAATAATAAATAATAATAATAATATCAGGCCCGATGAAGCCCGGCAAGTGATAGTGGAAACGTGACAGGCTCTGGCACACACTAGCACACTTGCTTTTGGCCCTACAGTGGAAACACGGTTAATGTTAATTGATAAGTATTTTACCTTAAAACTGAATGTTATGAAGCATGTAAGATTCAGTAATTTATAAAATATAAAGCGGTAAAGCCCATCTGCTCACAAATAGGAGTTCAATTTAACATAGGCCTACCATTTAAAGGTGCCCTAGAAGACTATTTCACGAGATGTAACATAAGTCTAAGGCGTCCCCAGAATGTGTCTGTGAAGTTTCAGCTCAAAATACCCCATAGATACCCTCATGTTTTAACTGCCTTGTTTTAATTTTGGGGTGGGAGAAAAAAATGTGCTGATTTGGTGTGTGTACCTTTAAATGCTCGTGCTCCCCGCCCCTAAGCTCGCGACTCCCAATAAACATGGCATAAACAATAGAATATAAGTTCACACAGCTAATGTAACTCTCAGAATGGGCCTTTACGAAGTGTTCGTGATGCAGCATATCAGATCACGTAAGTATGGCATGTATTTTGTGGATGTTTACATTTGATTCTGAATGAGTTTGATAGTATGCTGTGGCTAAAGGGGCTAAAGCTACACTGTTGGAGAGATTTATAAAGAATGAAGATGTGTTTATGAATTATACAGACTGCAAGCAACGACATGGCTCTGGTCTCTGTGAATGCAGTAAAAAACAATGGCACTTTAACCACATTTAACAGTACATTAGCAATATGCTAATGAAACATTTAGAAAGACAATTTACAAATATCACTAAATATATCATGATATCATGGATCTTGAACAGTTATTATTGATCCATCTGCCATTTTTGCTATTGTCCTTGCTTGCTTCACAATACCTGCATAACTTCTGATGATTCGGCTGTGCAGCTCCAGACGAAAATACTGGCTTGTCTAATGCCTTGAACATGGGCTGGCATATGCAAAAGTTGGGGGAGTACATATTAATGATCCCGACTGTTGCATCACAGTCGGTGTTATGTTGAGATTCGCCTGTTTTTCAGTGGTCTTTTGCACGAACAAGATTTACATAAGAAAGAGGAAACAATGGTGTTTGAGACTAACTGTATGTCATTTCCATGTACAGAACTCTTATTATTCAACTATGCAAAGGTAAATTCAATTTTACAATCTAGGGCACCTTTAAAAAATAAATACCACGTCACAACAAGTAGCCTATAATTGTCTCCCTCAGAAGTGACTGCAGGCTTCAAAACTATTTAGCTACCCAGTCATACAAACTTTGCATATATATGTAACCACCCAGGTTCTGATCTCTTGAGATCAGAGGAGTGAGGTTTACTTGCACACCAACTACTAGCTGGCCTCCGTTACACTCACCCCCCTAAACCTCACTCCCATCTGGGTCACTGCACCAATGTAACCCCTCTACCCAGGTCCTAATAGCCCCACCCTGTGCAGGCCTCGAATCCGGGTCTCCGGCATGGGAGTCAGACGCTCTAACAAGAAGGCTAAAGGCCGCAACCCCAATTGTCAGTCGCAAGTCGCAACTACTTGCTGGCCTCCGTTACATATAACAAAAAAAACCCCCAGAGATCTGGCCTCAGAAGTCAACATATATAAAGGTGAGCTGCAGACTTGGATTTCATTGGTTTGGAAATGCCACTGCATGGAGCGTATACACCAGGATGACGTCAGAACACTTTCAAAGTAGAAGCCCACCCAGCAAGGGAAAAGACTCGGGTTGCTCTAAAACAAATAAGGCTTTTGAAATGCCCTTTATCCTCAATTGACCAGGGATAGAGGTGCTCTGTTTGGCGGGGATAATGATACAGGTGGTCAAGAACATTTGTTTCAATCAGCTGTGGGAACTTACTGTTGAAGTGACAATCTGGAACAAGTACAATTGATGAAAGTTCTTCTTCTGCACCCATGATAGTTCGAGGGAAGGTTAAGACAACTTGGATGTAACCAAGGTATAGCTACTACCACCTACCGGAATGGAAAGTCATTTCATCTTACGCAGGTGCAGAATGGACATGCTACCTGGCTGTCGAGCGTCGGTTTGGTGTCTCTGCAACTTTGGACCCAGACGCTGCCAACGTGAGCCAAACATGTTGACACTCTTCACCAAGTGCTTACACAGATACACATGGGAACATTTAAGAATCCACTCAACAGCGATCAAAATGCTAGGGGGAAATGCTGGTATTGTCACATTTTTAAAATTTCTGTACCAATTTGCTACCAAAGTCGTTACCTTTGACAACCCTCTCATACTCAATGCTTTCAACAAAAACAAAATCAATGCAATGTTGGCCAATAAGACCTTGTGGCAAGAACTCATATTTAAACCTGTTTTTCTTTGGTTTTCTCTAGCATAACTGACAGTATTATGGACCATCAATGTGGGACGGGCATGAGTGCTAGCAGCTCCTGGGTGTCCCACAGCAGAACCTGCTACAGATTTAAAGAAAACCAAGATGTTCCATGCAAATTTCTGTATTTCTCTCATCTCTCCCTCAGATGTGAATTCTCACAGGTATCAACAAGGCAGTCACTTTTTCCATAGCACTTTTAATGTTTAATGGAATGTGTTCAATAAAGACATTACAGATTATATATTTTTTGGGTTGTTCACTTAAGTGCATTGTGTCATTATAGTTTTCTGACTTTAACGAAGTTCAGATGACATTTTATGAGTAATTCACAGTAGCTCCTTACTGCAGAACACCATATCCAGGACCCAGATCCAGGAGGTGGAGACGGGTAAGTTTAGGGATATGTAAAGTGGGAGAAGTTGGATCTGGATCCAACCTCGCCCCCTGGATCTCATGTTCTGCAGTGAGGACCATCTCGTAATTAATTCAGAAAACAAACCAATTCCAAAAGGTTCACATAGACTATATAGCCAAATGTTTTGGGACGCCTGCCTTTACATGCACATGAACTTTAATGACATCCCATTCCTAATCCGTAGGGTTTAACATGGAGTTGGCCCACCCTTTGCAGCTAACAGCCTCAACTCTTCTGGGAAGGCTTTCCACAAGGTTTAGGAGTGTGTTTATGGGAATTTTTTACCTTTCTTCTAGAAGTGCATTTGTGAGGTCAGGCACTGATGTTGGACGAGAAGGCCTGGCTCACACTCTCTGCACTAATTCATCCCAAAGGTGTTCTATCAGGTTGAGGTCAGGACTCTGTGCAGGCCAGTCAAGTTCCTAAACACCAAACTCGCTCATCCATGTCTTTATGGACCTTGCTTTGTGTACTGGTGCGCAGTCATGTTGGAACAGGAAGGGGCCATCCCCAAACTGTTCCCACAAAGTTGGAAGCATGAAATTGTCCAAAATGTCTTGGTATGCTGAAGCATTAAGAGTTCCTTTCACTGGAACTAAGGGGCCAAGCCCAACCCCTGAAAAACGTGCTTTACACCACTGCATCTGATGCTTTGCATTGCACTTGGTGATGTAAGGCTTGGATGCAGCTGCTCGGCCATGGAAACCCATTCCATGAAGCTCTCTACACACTGTTCTTGAGCTAATCTGAAGGCCACATGAAGTTTGGAGGTCTGTAGCTATTGACTCTGCAGAAAGTTGGCGACTTCTGCGCACTGTGCGCCTCAGCATGCGCTGACCCCGCTCTGTGATTTTACGTGGCCTACCACTTCGTGGCTGAGTTGCTGTTGTTCCCAATTGCTTCCACTTTGTTATGATACCACTAACAGTTCACCGTGGAATATTTAGTAGGGAGGAAATTTCATGAATGGACTTATTGCACAGGTGGCAACCTATCACGGTACCACGCTTGAATTCACTGAGCTCCTGAGAGCGACCCATTCTTTCACAAATGTTTGTAGAAGCAGTCTGCATGCCTAGGTGCTTGATTTTATACACCTGTGGCCATGGAAGTGATTGGAACACCTGAATTCAATGATTTGTAGCAGTGTCCCAATACTTTTGGCAATATAGTGTACTTCTTGCCACAAATCGTACCAACATCCTCTGAGCTTGCCTTCCTATATGTGGAAAGTACTCACCCTTGAGAGAAAAATAAAATTTCACTGACTTGAAGTGCACTGCAACCAGTGCATCAGACTGCAGATCAATGAGTTCATCCACATTAGATGTGAAGGCAGAAGAAATCATAAGCATGTCAAACTCCAAAATTCTGAAGTTCTCAAATCATCTTAAAAACTTAAAATCATACAGTGCCTTTAACATGGATTGGATTGTGTGTGGAGTAGGGTGATCGGGTACAGTCACAGTTTTGGGTGTTTTGTCTCCAACTGGAGCCATCCCTAGAGATGTCCCAGTTTTACAGCATATTTAAAGCACCCCACAAATACACTGCAAAAAAATAAAGGTTATCTACCTCAACAGCTTAATACTTAAAACTATAGCAAAGAAGATGGTCAGGTCAGGTGTGACCACTGGAGTAAATATGCACAAAAATAAAATAAAAAGCCTCAAGGAAAAGTATAAGGAGATGAAGAACATAAAAAAATAAGATTAACTTGATGTAGCTACATTAAAATTACAATCAATAAATCAGTTCATCCTGTGAACACTCAGTATTGATTATTAATTAATTCTAAGAGAATGGTATTTTTCATGGCCACAGAAAAATAATTCTTTCTTAGCATTTACAGTGCTTTGTAGAAAGATCTGATCATTTAAGAGGCAATCTATTGCAGACAGAGAGTCAGAACTAAATATTTATTGTGCACAAGTTTTATTAACTAAATCACGAACACATAACTAAACTAACAAACACATAACATACACGCACACACACACATATATATATATATATATATAGGTAAAAATGAGCAATGATAGAGGTGAACCGGAAGTTGGACAGGAAATGGAGCTACCTGACCAATGAGGTCAAGGTTGAGTTTCGGAGCAACAATATTCCTCCTGTGGGGGCTTTTTACGAGCCCTTGCATTTATGGCAGGGGATCTGCAAGTGAAACTGGCTGAGTTGTTTTGAAGAAACTATTAAAGATTCTTGTAATACTGATATGTTGCACAGGTGTCAATATATCATATACACAATCATTTAAATCTTCAAAATACAAACTCGTAAACACCAAACTTGGTAATAGGTGAGTTTACGTTAACCATGGGTTCTTATAAAATATGCATACAGTACTGAATACAAAAACAAGAGATAATACACAAACAGTAATAATGGATGTCATATCCTATGAATATGCATGTTCATTTATGAACAGCCTGTCTATATATTAATGCAGGAAAGTCTGTTTTGAGGGTTTTCTATGTGTCTCTGCTCTTCCACGTGGCAACCCACATACTTCAGCACAATAAAACTTTTAACTGAGGCCCCTTGCACAGGCTGGTCTTCTCAGGAGATGGGGGGCAGACCCCAGAGTGAGTTTTAAACAATTATTTGTTAAATATAACAAATAATTGTGTCTGATTGTGTCGTTACATGAGTTTGCAAATGCCGTTTTAGTTCTGTGTGATATGCGAAACACTCTTCACACTCTAGACACCTGTAAGGCTTCTCTCCAGTGTGAACTCTCAAGTGAATCTTAAGGGTTCCTTTAAGTGTGAAGCTCTTCCCACACTGAGGGCAGGTGAAAGGCTTCTCTCCAGTGTGAATTCTCATGTGATCCTCAAGGTTTGCTCTGTATGTGAAACTCTTTTCACACTGACGGCATATGTAAGGCTTCACTACAGTGTGAATTTTTACATGATTCTTAAGGTGATTACTGTCAGCGAAACTCCTTTCGCATTGATGACATATAAAACGGTTCTCTCCCGAGTGAATCCTCATGTGATTATTAAAACTTTCTTTATGTCTGAAACTCTTTCCACACTGAGAGCATATGAATGGCCTCTCTCCTGTGTGCACTTTCATGTGAGTCTTAAGATTTCCTTTCATTGTGAAGCTCTTTCCACACTGTTTGCAGGTATGAGGCTTCTCTCCATTGTGAACTGTCAAGTGGGCATTAAGGTATTTTCTCTGTCTAAATCTCCTTCCACACTGAGTGCATATGAACGGCTTCTCTCCACTGTGGATTGTCATGTGGGCTTTAAGGCTTTCTTTTCGTCTAAATCTCTTTCCACACTGAGCGCATATGAACGGCTTCTCTCCAGTGTGAACTCTCAAGTGGGCTTTAAGGCTTTCTTTACGAGTGAAGCTCTTCTCACACTGTTGACAGGTCAAAGAGCTCTCTCCATTGTGAACTCTCATCTGGAGGTTTCTAGTTTCTGTTTTAAGAGTCTGTGAGGAACTAATAGATTTCTCCCCAGTCATGAAATCATGACATTTCTCATACTGATCTTTGTCTTCCATTTCATTCATATCTTGACTCTCCTCTTTCAGCTTCATCAGGCCTAGGGTGAAAAGAAACAGAAACAAGTTAACATTATTTAGACATGTAAAACATCAAATCCTACAACATGTATGCTAGATCCTATGCCCACTAAACAACTGAAAAAGGCAAAACATGTATCCCAAATACTTTCAAGCTGGCAGTTATCAAAGCCCTAATAAAACCCACAGTAGAGCACTGGATTGGGATCCCGCAGGTCCTAACACAAATCTTGAGGAAGCAGGTGGTTTTATCTTTGCTGCGGGTGGGAGTGGGATGTTAAAAATATACTGCAGGTCCCAGGATTTAACAAGAATGGAGTCAACAAATGTTTAGAAAAGATTAAAGTGGGGTTTTTCTGTACAAAACCAAAACATGGAAAGTCTGATATTTGGACAAATTTCCCAGTTGTTACTGATTTTTTTTTTTTTTAAGAAAGAATTGCACTTGTAAGTTTCAACAAATATACAAAATTTGTGACATACAACGGACACAAATCTGGCACCTCTGGGTTGAGGCGACATCTCTGATCTGTTCTCCTGGGTTAAAGTAAGCTTTCCTTCGAAGATAAAGCTCTTCTTCCTGCACAAACTAAACAAGACACTACAGGGAAATGTGTTATCACAGAGTTTAACTATTGTTGTTTGTCAAATATAAGTGTGTGTTATTGCACATAAGTTTTAATATTATGTTTTGTAGGCTCTGCTGCAGCCAAACCATTGTAACCTAGTAAAAGTTGAGAGAGTTTTATTAGGCTAACTACTGGGCCCAAGTTATTTGTCATTTGAGGTGCTTGATTTGAACACATTTATCTTATGGTTTGTTTAATTGAATGCAATGTCTGTAATTCTGAGGTGGGTTTCCCTTACAACAGGGGTGTATAACTCAGGTTCTGGAGAGTTGCAGAGTTTAGTACCATTCTTGCTCACACACACCTGCAGTTTTCAAATAAGCCTGAAGGACTTGATTAGCTGGATCATGTGCATTAAATTAAAGTTGAAGCTAAACTCAGCAGGGCTGTGGCCCTCCAGGAACTGAACATTTCCCAAAAACAACTACAGTTGCATGTTCAGTCATTACCAACAGAGCTAACGATGATTTTTGGAAATAAAAGCATCATTGTAGAAATTAACTAGCTAGTCATGACTGTTTCCCTAAACTGTAGTAACATGGTCACAAATCTGTTGTCTGACCATGTTGGTTCCCTTTCAGTCAGTCACTCTCGACATCTCGTCGGACCAACAAATTGGGATCTCGCTAGAGAGACCAATCTACTTCGGCCGTACCTTAAAAACGAGCCATGCAATTACTTCATTCAGCTGCTCTGCCTCGCAGCACGGGTATAAATGAGCAGCAGGTGCAAGCGCATATCATCTTTTCGCTTCGGAGCCGAGCTGAAGTTGGTGACCCGGCAGCCCATCAGCGGTACAGGAGGAGATGTCTCCGTTCCCTCCTTCAGGGAAAGAGGGTTACATATGTAACAGAGACTTTCCCTTTCAGTCGGTCACTCTTGAGGTCTCATCGGACCAAGATGAATTTGGATCCCTACCAAAGCACCACAGATGCTGCCGACTTCCAGTGCCTTGTGTAAGACAGCCGGGCCAACTCGTAGATGGGACAGAGCTTACGCAGAGAGATGAACACTGCCCACTCAGTGAACTTGGATAACACTGGGGAAATGTACACTTTTGCGTAGGAAAGGTAATCATGCAATAATTGCATGCCAATGTGCATTGGCTCATTTTAGTTACACTTGAAGTAGATTGGTCTCTCTAGCTAAATCCCAATTCGTCAGTCCAACAAGACATCTCCGTTCCCTCCTTCAGGGAATGAGGATTACATACGTAACTGAGACATTCAACAGTATAAGACTGAAGTTTTGTTTCTGTAATGAACATTGCATTTGAGGACTGCTTCATTTTACATCATACGCATTTATGCACGCTTCAAAAATGGCACTGGTTGTTGACATGCTAAAATAAAGTGATTGAAATGTATATATAAATTCAAGATATATGTTGTACTGAAAGCTAGCTTGTGTTATTGTGCCAAAGAGCATAATGTAGTCTGCGTGTGACACTAACAAAAACAAAGTGAATGTCAGTAGAACTACGGCAAATCATTTGGAACAACATGAGGGTGAGTAAATGATGACAGACTTTTCTTTTCTGGGTGAACTATGCCTTTAATGATTTTCGTTGTTTTTTCGTTGTTGTTTGATGTTAGACAAAATAATTTCTTTTTTTTTTCCCCTAAATTAATATGTGACACAAATTGCGTCCATAAATAGATTTAAAGAGATCATGATGCAGAATGACTGAAGAAAGACTGAGAATGAAACCAACCTGTTTGTTCCTCAGTATCTTCATGTTTGACTCTGAATGTTTCTTCAATCTTCACGTCTTCACTCTCTCCTTTAATAAACTCCATCTTTATAATAGTGTGTCACGTGGATCTCAGTCACTTCTCCAGGAGTTTTTCTGTGTGTTTGGACACTCTGTCATGATTAAGATGAGAATAATTAACAGAAAGAAAAACACATCCAAACTAAATCTCTGAGTGTCTCAATCAGATCTAGTTCAGTAGTTCAGTACACTGGTAAGAGAGTCAGAGTGAGAGTTAATGGACTTAAATGATCTGATTAGACTAAAAACACTCCAAACTAGCACTACAAATTAATAAAAAGAAGCTTGATTTTTCTATCATTACTTGCCAGACACCAAACAGCGTGTTTATGAAAGAGAATGAAACCTTTTTTGTTACACGTTTACTCACAAAAATGGTTCATTGCTGTTATTTATGCACTTTTACTCATAAAAAAACTATGTTCTTTGCTGTTATTAGATACATTAATATGTTAATTTAAAAATAATTCATTTTTATAGTTCTCTATATAATTGTCTGAACATGCTGCACTGATTTAAACACTTTAAATTATTAAAAACACAAACCTTTCTTCAGCAGAATCACAGATGCAGGAGCACGGCGCAACCTTATGACGTCATGTCAACACACCAAAATAAAAGTCCCGTTCACACGAAATAGAAGTTCACAAACAGAAAACACTTTAAAAAAAATGATAAGATAAAAGTTTATTCAAAGGACAAATCACAGGTTCCCAAAGCTATCAAATACCACTGAGATTTTTTTAAAGTTTCTGGCTCATATCTAAATAAATTATACAAACTACAGAGCATTTATTCTCATGAATAGATCATGAATAAATGTCGAGCATCTTGATCTTCATTAAGAATTTGTAGTTAAAAATTAAGTTTGTAGTTGCAGAGAGATCTACTAATGTATTAACTAACAATATTATTATTATTATTATAAATATATTTAATGTATTAACTAAATCTGAATTCTTGTCATGTTGAATAAATCCATTTTATTCCATCTCAGTTTCTCCACAGAATATAAGATCAATAAATAAAATCAAATTTCAACTTTGTCTTGTTAAAGTGCATTATATTAAAATGGCCGTGACTGTAAAGGATTACACTGGTGATAAGAACAATTGATTTTGACAGAGTGGAAAACTTAAATTAAAATGGTTAAAATAATTTCTTCTAAATGGTAATGTAATCTGGTTTACATTTCATTTTCTTCAATAAAATCGGCAGTATGGAACATGTGACCCTCACATGGCGCCGCAAAATCTACATGTATGCACTCCCATGGTTTGCTTGGATGGCATTTTCTGTATTTGTTGATATGACTGACACATTTTCAATTGCAGTTCAATGTCAGCATCAAGACCTGGCCACCACACATAACTGCGAGCAATGGCTTTCATTCGGACAACTCCTGGACTGGCCAGTGTGCAGTTCCTCCAGTCCTCTTTTCCACAGCTTGTGGGGAACAACGACTCTCATGCCCCGCATTAAGCACCTGTTTTGGACAAACAGCTCATTGTGTCTGGAGATGAAAGGTGAGAGTTCACTATTACCAGTCAGGTTGACAGCTTGAGTCCCTTTTGTCCCCTTGAGTCCCCAGGTGTTCAGCTTCAGTCATCCAGAATGTCATCCAGGTAACAATGGACATTAGGCAGACCTTGTAATATTTGGTCCATAGCTCTCTGGAATATGGCTGGCACCGAAGCAATCCTGAACTGAAGGTGGTTGTACTGGAATAGCCCTTTCTGTGTTGAAATTGTGAGGAACTTCCTGGACTCCTCCTCGACCCTCATTTGAAGGTAGGCATGTGTCAAGTCCAATTTGCTGAAACACTGTCCTCCCGCTAATGAAGCAAACAGGTCCTCAATGCGCGGTAACGGATAGTGTTCAATGTGTAAGATAGGATTTGCCGCCATCTTAAACTGCTCCATTTTTCTTTACAACAGGGACTATTGGAGTAGCCCATTCACTGTACTGTACCGGTGACAGTACTCCCATTTCAGTGACACGGTTCAGCTCCGCTTTGACATTTGGATGAAGAGCATCCGTAACGACTCTGGGCTGGCAAAACTTGGGTTTGTGTCCAGGTTTCAATGTTCAATGCTCTTCATTTCTCTCAACTGTTTAACTTCTAGTGTCTTCAATTTGACTTTTTATTTTTTTCCAGTTCAGTTTGCTCTGACGCAACCACTCTCTGCTATAGAGTGGTGGATAGTCCCCCCGCACAACATACAATGGAAGAACAGCTGTCTGCTTGCCCATTTTCACATGCACATCAATTACAACCTTGTCCATTGTTTGGAGAACAATGTCAAATGAGCATAGGGGCATTGGGCATTTTTGCTGTGTTTTCACTATTAGTTTTTCTGTCATTGTTACTTTTCCTGCAAACGTGACTGATATGGCCCTTTTTTCCACATGTATTACATTTTTTGTCCTGAACCCTTGTGTTGTGTTGAAAACCCTACAACACTTGTGGTGTTCCCAGTCAAAAATGACCGGCCAACAAAAATAGCTAATAAATCTTCATGCTAAATATTCATCACCAAATATTGGATTGAATCTTTTTATCAACTTGTTTTCTTTCAATTAGGACTGAATAATCGTAGGCCTCATTGATTTGAGCGTATGCACCTCATGTTTTTGAGTGAAAAAAGCATTATTTGTGAATCATTTTGGCAATATTAAATTAAATATAATTGCACTGTTGATTAACCAGGAAGTTTGTTTTAAAATGCTTTTATTTTGTACAAAAGGTATAGAGTCACACTTGTGGTGTTCCCAAAAATGACTGGCCATTGAAGTGAAACTGGAAGATCACAAAACACAGGACCTGTATTTTGAAATGCTTTTATTTTCTGAAAAGGGGTGCAAAGTAACACTTGTGCTGTTCCCTGTCAAATCTGACCATTGTGACATAAAAGAAAGAACATATTAATGCTGTCATATAGAGAACATTTTTTTATGGACAATATCAATACTGTCATATTTCAATAAGCTTTATTTTCTAATTAGGAAGAAAAGAAATCATTGATCCTCTGGCTATGTCTGTCAAATCTGGTCAATGTGACAAACAAAAAAGAACACACTGACTCTGTCACACAAAGAAAATTTCATGGAGCAACAATACCAAACTGTTCATATTTTTTAAATTTTCCTAATTAAGAACAAATCAAAATGACAAACACCAGGTCTTTATGTGAACTCATGCAAGTGACTGACAAAAGGGGGGTCCTCTGCATCGGGGGGTCACCATGGATTTCCTCAGCTCTTCTAGGAACAGCCTCCTCTTGAAGGTTTTCCCTTCTTTTCACCCTGGATTTACCTCCATCCATGCTACAAAAGCATTGCAGGCTGACACATCATGCTGGTTTTCTCTTGCAAGAGTATTTGCCACTTGGCAAACTAGGCAATTGACCAGGGGGCAAGACCACTAGAGGGTGCCGCAGGCCGCACCATGACGAGCACGAACATTGAATAATTGATGGCTTTGCTAAGAGCAGGGAATTTGATTTTCATACATGAGCAGTGGTAATGGGTTATTACAATGAGAAGTTCAAATTCTAGTGGTGCTGAATATAGAAGGCATGCACAGGCAAAAACTATCCAAAATTAACTTTTTCCCGAAAGGTTCTGATAACCTTAGTCTGGAATTGTCGGTAAGAAAACTGAACTGTCGTAACATGGAGCTGATCAAGAGCGAGAGAAATCACTTGTGTGCCGTACTAACCAGAATCATCAGCATAATATGCCATTTAGCTGAACAGAATTAGCCTTTCGCCTGATGTTTCTCACATTGAACAAATGTCAGTTATTCTGTGTAGTGTGGCTTGCGAGACATCTGTTTCAATAACAGAACACTTTACAGGACTGTGTGCCTATCAAGTGATCACTAATGGTTGCTTTCAGAATTTGCATGAATAAAGTGTAACTTATTTGTTGGTATTGCTTTGCTAATGCGCACACAAAGGTGTAATTTGGTAATTCACAGGGTAAATGCCTATTGCAAACATTGCATTGTTTTACCACAAGCTCAAATGATAGCTATCAGTACTACAATAGCCGCTTTTCCACTGTTGGGCCAGTGCAAGCCAGGGCTAACAACATGCTGTGTTGGGCCAATAGCTTTGGACCTCAAGCATGAGGCCAAAATCAAGTTGCGTTTCCACTGACGGGCCAGTAGCCCGGCCAGGGGTTTCCAAACACATTCCTGGAGCCTCCCCAGCACTGCACATTTTGCATGTCTCCTTTCTCTGACACACCCATTTCAGGTCTTGGAGTCTCGACTAATGAGCTGATGATCTGAATCAGGTGTGTTTGATTAAGGAGACATGGAAAACATGCAGTGCTGGGGAGGCTCCAGGGATGTGTTTGGGAACCCCTGCAGTAGGCAGGCTCACCTAGTTACCTCAATAGTATTCTGCATCCCTCCGCCACCCCAACTCCTCACTCTCAGCCGGGGATAAGGAGAACAACTGTGGGTTTGAGCTAAATTCAGAGCCATCAATCTCCTCGGAAAGCATGGCAGAAGGTCCACGAGCCGGAACTTAACTTGGCTCACCTGAACTGCCCACAAGACTACTTATCAGCGCAGATGATGGGACATTATTTTCAACTTGACTGCAATGTTTTATTCTCCATCATTCAATGCATATTGCCTTTACATCAATGAACCTTTATGCTATGTCAAATTATCACAGCCATTTTTTTAAGAGTTTCTCCTAAATCGGCAAGTTAGAGTTTTGTGAATACAGCCCCTGAAGTTTTTAAATCATCTTAAAAACTTAAAATCATGCAGTAACTTTAACATGGAGGGGATTGTGTGTGGAGTAGGTTGATTGGGGCAGTCCCGGTTTTGGGTGTTCGGTCCCCAACTGGAGCCGTTCTCAGAAATTAGGGGTCATTTTACAGCATATTCACAGCATATTCAAAACACCCCACAAATACATTGCAAAAAATGCTGCTGACCAACATATTTGACATAGAGCAAAACCTCTACACAGTCTAAATTAAAGGTCATCTACCTCAACCACTTAATATTTGAAACTATAGCAAAGATGTTCAGATGTGACCACTGGAGTAAATATGCACAAAAAATGTGAGAAAGTAGCTTTGATTTCAAACAGAACACAAACGGGCTTTCACATTTACATGACTTGATGTATTTTTATTTATGTATTTGTGTTTTTATTACACCAATTACAATTGTCTTTCTCCACAGTGAATGCGCAGATGATTGTTGAAATTGCTCCTTATTCTAAACCCTTATCACACTGAGGAAAATGGCATTCTCTTTTCAGAATGAGTTTGCAAATGCCGTTTCAGTTCTGTGTGATATGTGAAACACTCTTCACACTCTAGACACTTGTAAGGCTTCTCTCCAGTGTGAACTCTCATGTGAATCTTAAGGTTTCCTTTAAGAGTGAAGCTCTTTCCACACTGAGGGCAGGTGAAAGGCTTCTCTCCAGTGTGAATTCTCATGTGATCCTCAAGTTTTGTTCTGTATGTGAAACTCTTTTCACACTGACGGCATATGTAAGGCTTCACTACGGTGTGATTTTTTACATGATTCTTAAGGTGATTACTGTCAGTGAAACTCATTCCACACTGATCACAAATAAAACATTTCTCTCCTGAGTGAATCATCATGTGATCATTAAGGCTTACTTTCTGTCTAAAACTCTTTCCACACTGAGAGCATATGAACGGCTTCTCTCCAGTGTGAACTCTCATGTGAGTCTTAAGATTTGTTTGTAGTGAGAAGCTCTTTCCACACATTTTGCAGGGGAAAGGCTTCTCTCCATTGTGATTTCTCATGTGGGCATTAAGATTTTTTTTCTGTGTAAATCTCTTTCCACACTGAGTGCATATGAACGGCTTCTCTCCAGTGTGGATTTTCAAGTGGACTTTAAGGCTTTCTTTTCGATTGAAACACTTCCCACACTGTTGACAGGTGTAAGGCTTCTCTCCAGTGTGAATTCTCATGTGAGTCTCAAAACTTTCTTTTCGACTGAAACTCTTTCCACACTGTTGGCAGGTGAAAGGCTTCTCTCCAGTGTGAACTCTCATCTGGAGGTTTCTAGTTTCTGTTTTAAGAGTCTGTGAGGAACCAAAAGATTTTTCCCCAGTCATGAAATCATGGCATTTCTCATACAGATCTTTCTCTTCCATTTCATTCAGTTCTTGACTCTCCTCTTTCAGCTCCATCAGGCCTAGGGTAAAAAGAAACAAATTCAAGTTAACACCATTTAGACCCGTAAAACTGCAAATCTAACAACATGTATGCTAAATCCTATTAGCACTAAACAACAGGTTTGGTTGGGCTCGAGTGCGGTTCACATGCAGTGTGAGCGCTAACCATGTCAGAGCACGGAACAGCTGCTACTTTTGTGTGCGCTTCAGTCATCATTACGACGGCAAACGTCTTTATTACTACTCTGATAGTACACTTATCAATTCATGTAATTAATTCGAGTGTATTTGGGTTTATAACAGGTCTGCTTCTCACTTTATTGACGAACAGGAATTGTAGTTTGCAAATTAAGCTGCAAATTTCTCCATTAACGTCAGCTGCCTTTGTAATAATCCTCTGATATGTGCAAGTGAAAATCGCTGTGCAGCATAAATGATAAATACATTAGGCAGTATCTTAGCACAACCGCATTTCTTCATGTTTTCTTCCATTCAAAAAGTTGCATCGTATATGATTTAAGCATGCTCCGGCCTGGAACGTTAAGTGCAATGTGAGTGCGGGCCAGCGGGGGAGTGGGGACAATCGCGCTCTGGCTCAGTTCAAGGCAACAGTGCCTAGTATGAGTACACCCTAAGTGAAGGATGGGTCAAAAGATTTCAAGACCTAAACAAGGGTAAACAACCCGAAATTGGATGTTTAGAAATAGTTGTGGATATTGGATGGAATCATATTTATCAAATTTAAAGGGGTGGACTCAATTACAATACAATTGGATCCTTTCCCTCAAGATAATTCTTTTAAACCAGGGGATATGGAAAGTGCAAATTCGATGACTAATGGGGGATGGGGAGATCCAAAATGGACTAATAAATACATGAAAGAGTGTAACAATAAATGTAAAGAAATTAAAACACGTTGGGATAATGGCTTACGGTCTGACCCCTTCCCTCTTGCTAGGGGCACCAGACAGGGCTGTCCACTAAGGCATAAGGGGCATTTCTAAAAAGGTACTGAGCACAAAATAGCATTGTATGTGGATATATATATATATATATATATATATATACACACACACACACACACACACACACACAGGTGCTGGTCATATAATTAGAATATCATCAAAAAGTTGATTTATTTCACTAATTCCATTCAAAAAGTGAAACTTGTATATTATATTCATTCATTACACACAGACATATATTTCAAATGTTTATTTCTTTTAATTTTGATGATTATAACTAAGGAAAATCCCAAATTCAGTATCTCAGAAAATTAGAATATTACTTAAGACCAATACAAAGAAAGGATTTTTAGAAATCTTGGCCAACTGAAAAGTATGAACATGAAATGTATGAGCATGTACAGCACTCAATACTTAGTTGGGGCTCCTTTTGCCTGAATTACTGCAGCAATGCGGCGTGGCATGGAGTCGATCAGTCTGTGGCACTGCTCAGGTGTTATAAGAGCCCAGGTTGCTCTGATAGCGGCCTTCAGCTCTTCTGCATTGTTGGGTCTGGCATATCGCATCTTCCTCTTCACAATACCTCATAGATTTTCTATGGGGTTAAGGTCAGGTGAGTTTGCTGGCCAATTAAGAACAGGGATACCATGGTCCTTAAACCAGGTACTGGTAGCTTTGGCACTGTGTGCAGGTGCCAAGTCCTGTTGGAAAATGAAATCTGCATCTCCATAAAGTTGGTCAGCAGCAGGAAGCATGAAGTGCTCTAAAACTTCCTGGTATACGGCTGCGTTGACCTTGGACCTCAGAAAACACAGTGGACCAACACCAGCAGATGACATGGCACCCCAAACCATCACTGACTGTGGAAACTTTACACTGGACCTCAAGCAACGTGGATTGTGTGCCTCTCCTCTCTTCCTCCAGACTCTGGGACCCTGATTTCCAAAGGAAATGCAAAATTTACTTTCATCAGAGAACATAACTTTGGACCACTCAGCAGCAGTCCAGTCCTTTTTGTCTTTAGCCCAGGCGAGACGCTTCTGACACTGTCTGTTGTTCAAGAGTGGCTTGACACAAGGAATGCGACAGCTGAAACCCATGTCTTGCATACGTCTGTGCGTAGTGGTTCTTGAAGCACTGACTCCAGCTGCAGTCCACTCTTTGTGAATCTCCCCCACATTTTTGAATGGGTTTTGTTTCACAATCCTCTCCAGGGTGCGGTTATCCCTATTGCTTGTACACTTTTTTCTACCACATCTTTTCCTTCCCTTCGCCTCTCTATTAATGTGCTTGGACACAGAGCTCTGTGAACAGCCAGCCTCTTTTGCAATGACCTTTTGTGTCTTGCCCTCCTTGTGCAAGGTGTCAATGGTCGTCTTTTGGACAACTGTCGAGTCAGCAGTCTTCCCCATGATTGTGTAGCCTACAGAACTAGACTGAGAGACCATTTAAAGGCCTTTGCAGGTGTTTTGAGTTAATTAGCTGATTAGAGTGTGGCACCAGGTGTCTTCAATATTGAACCTTTTCACAATATTCTAATTTTCTGAGATACTGAATTTGGGATTTTCCTTAGTTGTCAGTTATAATCATCAAAATTAAAAGAAATAAACATTTGAAATATATCAGTCTGTGTGTAATGAATGAATATACAAGTTTCACTTTTTGAATGGAATTAGTGAAATAAATCAACTTTTTGATGATATTCTAATTATATGACCAGCACCTGTATATAGGTTTATATTTACAGTATTTTATTTTTTTGAATTGATGTTCTTTGTTTATTTTATGTATTCATCTTATGTCATCCCCTTTGTTTAGAGACTTTAATTACAAAACTGGGCAGAATGAGGGGTTCATGTGTGTTATGAGGTGTTTTTAATCCCTCGGAAGAGGACATATATTATGAAAAAATAAAAGTGTTATTTTGACCTTTGATGCATGTAAACCTGTTATAGACCTCCAAAACAGAATTAGGAACCTTTAAAATAGCATAATAGGGGAACTTTAATTCATAAGATATTGGGTTTAATAATGTTACACAAAATAAATTGTTTGTTTTGCCTATTTCTTAATTATTTTTCCTAATTTAATGTGATGTCATTCATTTTGTTACCAACCTGTTTGTTCCTCAGTATCTTCATGTTTGACTCTGAATGTTTCTTCAATCTTCACGTCTTCACTCTCCTCTTTAATAAACTCCATCTTTATAATAGTGTGTCACGTGGATCTCAGTCGCTTCACCAGGAGTTTTTCTGTGTGTTTGGACACTCTGTCATGATTAAGATGAGAATAATTATCCAAACTAAATCTCTGAGTGTGTCTCAATCAGATCTATTTCAGTAGTTCAGTACACTGGTAAGAGAGTCAGAGTGAGAGTTAATGGACTTAAATGATCTGATTGTTGTATTTACACTGGTGAACTGCAGGAGTCGTCAGTGTGATTCAGTGATTCGAGCGATTACAAACTCTGAATCATTTGATTCAATTGAATCTGGTTTCGAAAAACTCTGTTTCTTATAACTTGTCAGAGACCAAACAGTGTTTATGATGAACTGATTCACAATATAGGAAGCGAAATGAGACGCACCTTTTCTGTGACCCGCATGTTTACTCACAAAAAAACCCTGTTTATTACAATTATTTATGCACTTTACTCATAAAAAACTATGTTCATTACTGTTATTAAATACACTACTGTGTTAATTTCAAAAATAATTAATTTCATAGTTTTCTATAAAATTGTCCGAACTGGTTGTATTGATTTAAATACTATAAATGATTAAAAACACAAACCTTCAGCAGAATCACAGATGCAGGATCGCGGCGCAGCCTTATGACGTCACGCTACTGCACCAAAATAAAAGTCCCGTTTGCGCGCAACATAAATTCACATACAGAAAACACATTTAAATGATCAGATAAAGGATTGAATCAACTGATAAATCACAGATTTCCAAAAGCGTTCAATACCACTGTGATTGTTTCAAAAACTTCTGGCTTATATTTAAATATAATTATATAAAATACTGAGCATTTGTGAGATTCTCAATCATGAATAAGTATCTTGATCTTCATATTATAAATGACTGAAAAAAAAAAAAAAAAAAACTTTTTCAAACTCATTAAAAATTTGTAGTTAAAAATTAAGTTTGTGGTTGCAGAGAAATATCTTATATTTAATTTATTAACTAAAATTGAATCCTTATCATGATGAATATATCCATCTTACTCCATCTTAGTTTCTCCACAGAATATAAGGACAACTTTGTTTTGTTAACATGCATTAAATTAAAATGGCGTGACTGTAAAGGATTACACTGATTGTGGGTTTAAAACAATAGATTTTGACTGAGTGGAAAACTTAAATTAAAATGGCTAAAATCAAATGAAATCAGATTTACATTTCATTATCTTTAATATAATTGTCGGTATTCACTGTAGATCGCATTAAATGTGAAGGCAGAAAAAAAACTAAAACATGAGCATGTCACTCTCCAATGCTCTGGGGCCATATACACAAAACATTTATCTTACCACTAAGTTCTCCTAAATAGCAGAAAAGTTCTTACTCAATAGTTTCATCTGTGTGAGATTTTGAGCCCTCACCGACCCAGCAGAGCTCTACGATCTTCTGGGCAACATCTGCTGGAGGTCCCCCGGTCCCGGTGCAAACAGTTCTCAAAACTCTGGAACTCTCTGCCCATTGACTTACGTTCCATCACTGACCTGCCTTTGTTCAAAGCCAAACTTAAAACCCACTTATTTAGAATGGCTTTTAACAATTAGTTATTTTAATGTTGTAATGTGCTCTGCTGACCTATTTGTACTATTATTTGTTATTATCATTATTATTTATTTTTGTTAACGTTGTACAGCACTTTGGTCAGCTTTGGTTGTTGGAAGCTGCTATAGAGATTGATTGATTGATAGTTTTCACTTAAGACCTATTAACAAAGCTGCTGAGACCAACTTTTACTAAGGAGTAGACAGAAGCTTAAGCTAAAAGTGAGGGCGGGGTTGACCTCTTTGCTATGGATAATGTCAACACGCTTACCAACAATGCCCACAGGGATTGGCTGATGGCAGAGGGGCCTCTGTCAGCGATTTAATCATAGAAATATTGTAGAGCAAGGTGTCATGTTGCCATATTCAAATAAATGTTTTAAAATAAAAATGTTGCCATATTCAAATAAAGATTTTAAAAAGTAGGTGAAGTGTCACCAATTAAACAAGTACACCGATCAGGCATAACATTATGACCACCTTCCTAATATTGTGTTGGTCCCCCTTTTGCTGCCAAAACAGCCCTGACCCGTCGAGGCATGGACTCCTCTAGACCCCTGAAGGTGTGCTGTGGTATCTGCACCAAGATGTTAGCAGCAGATCCTTTAAGTCCTGTAAGTTGCGAGGTGGAGCCTCCATGGATCGGACTTGTTTGTTCAGCACATCCCACAGATGCTCGATTGGATTGAGATCTGGGGAATTTGGAGGCCAAGTCAACACCTCAAACTCGTTGTTGTGCTCCTCAAACCATTCCTGAACCATTTTTGCTTCGTGGCAGGAGCATTATCCTGCTGAAAGAGGCCACAGCCACCAGGGAATACCGTTTCCATGAAAGGGTGTACATGGTCTCCGAAAAAGGTAAGCGATGCACACGAACCCGGCCATCCATGTGATGTAAAAGAAAACGTGATTCATCAGACCAGGCCACCTTCTTCCTTTGCTCCGTGGTCCACTTTTGATGCTCACGTGTCCACTGTTGGCTCTTTCGGCGGTGGACAGGGGTCAGCATGGGCACCCTGACTGGTCTGCAGCTATGCAGCCCCATACGCAACAAACTGATGCACTGTGTATTCTGACACATTTCTATCAGAACCAGCATTAACTTCTTGAGCAATTTGAGCTACAGTAGCTCGTCTGTTGGATCGGACCACACGGGCCAGCCTTCGCTCCCCACGTGCATCAATGAGCCTCGGCCGCCTATGACCCTGTCGCTGGTTCACCACTGTTCCTTCCTTGGACACTTTTGATAGATACTGACCACTGCAGACCGGGAACACCCCACAAGAGCTGCAGTTTTGGTCGTCTAGCCATCACAATTTGGCCCTTGTCAAACTTGCTCAAATCCTTACGCTTGCCCATTTTTCCTGCATCTAACACATCAACTTTGAGGAAAAAATGTTCACTTGTTGCCTAATATATCCACCCACTAACAGGTGCCGTGATGAAGAGATGATCAGTGTTATTCATATGCCTGATCGGTGTATGTTCAGCTAATTGTAAGCCTCTTACATGTATACATCTACGAGAGATTGCAGAATTCAAGCAACAGATGATGTTTTATAATCAAAGATCAGCAGGAGCAGCACTATGTAATCAGCTCGAGAGGTGGCATATATACAATAGGCCAGGGGTTTCCAAACACATTCCTGGAGCCTCCCCAGCACTGCACATTTTGCATGTCTCCTTTCTCTGACACACCCATTTCAGGTCTTGGAGTCTCGACTAATGAGCTGATGATCTGAATCAGGCGTGTTTGATTAAGGAGACATGGAAAACATGCAGTGCTGGGGAGGCTCCAGGATGTTTGGGACAGGCTCACCTAGTTACCTCAATAGTATTCTGCATCCCTCCACCACCCCAACTCCTCACTCTCAGCCGGGGATAAGGAGAACAACTGTGGCTTTGAGCTAAATTCAGAGCCATCAATCTCCTCGGAAAGCATGGCAGAAGGTCCACGAGCCGGAACTGAACTTGGCTCACCTGAACTGCCCACAAGACTACTTATCAGCGCAGATGATGGGACATTATTTTCAACTTGACTGCAATGTTTTATTCTCCATCATTCAATGCATATTGCCTTTACATCAATGAACCTTTATGCTATGTCAAATTATCACAGCCATTTTTTTAAGAGTTTCTCCTAAATCGGCAAGTTAGGAGCTACTTTTAGCATTAAGATGTTTTGTGAACACAGCCCCTGAAGTTTTTAAATCATCTTAAAAACTTAAAATCATGCAGTAACTTTAACATGGAGGGGATTGTATGTGGAGTAGGTTGATTGGGGCAGTCCCGGTTTTGGGCGTTTGGTCCCCAACTGGAGCCGTTCTCAGAAATTAGGGGTCATTTTACAGCATATTTACAGCATATTCAAAACACCCCACAAATACATTGCAAAACATACAAAGCAAAACGTCTACAAAGTCTAAATTAAAGGTTGTCTACATCAACCACTTGATATTTGAAACTATAGCAAAGATGATGTTCAGGTGTGGCCACTGGATTTGATATGCACAAAGATAAAATAAAAAAGCCTCAAGCGAAAGTATAAAGAAGTTAAGAATATAAATAAAGAATAGTAATACAAATAAAAGAAGTGGTCATGAAGGTGAACAATCAGATAAAGCCCAAATTCAGCTGTGGTAAGAAAGTATCTCTGATTTCAAACAGGCTCTCACACTTACATGACTTGATGTATTTTTTATTTATGTATTTGTAAGTGTGATATTTCTATTATACTGACTAAAATTGTCTTTCTCTAGAGTGAATGAGCAGATGGTTGCTGAAATTGCTCCTTTTTCTAAACCTCTCGTCACACTGCGGAAAATGGCTTTTTCTTTTCAGAATGAATTTGCAAATGGCGTTTCAGGTCTGCATGATATTTGAAACTCTTCTCACACTGAAGACACTTGTAAGGCTTCTCTCCAGTGTGAACTCTCACGTGAATCTTAAGGTTTCCTTTAAGAGTGAAGCTCTTTCCACACTGAGGGCAGGTGAAAGGCTTCTCTCCAGTGTGAATTCTCATGTGATCCTCAAGGTTTGCTCTGTATGTGAAACTCTTTTCACACTGACGGCATATGTAAGGCTTCACTACGGTGTGATTTTTTATATGATTCTTAAGGTGATTACTGTCAGTGAAACTCCTTTCACACTGATCACAAATAAAACATTTCTCTCCTGAGTGAATCCTCGTGTGATGATTAAGGCTTTCTTTATATCTGAAACTCTTTTCACACTGAGAGCATATGAACGGCTTCTCTCCAGTGTGAACTCTCATGTGAGTCTTAAGATTTGCTTGTAGTGAGAAACTCTTCCCACACAGTTTGCAGGTGAAAGGCTTTTCTCCAGTATGAACTTTCAAATGGACATCAAGGGTTTTTTTCTGTGTAAATCTCTTTCCACAATTAGTGCAAATGAACGGCTTCTCTCCAGCGTGGATTTTCAAGTGGACTTTAAAGCTTTCTTTTCGATAAAAACTCTTTTCACAGTGTTGACAGGTGTAAGGCTTCTCTCCAGTGTGAATTCTCATGTGGACTTTAAGGCTTTCTTTTCGAGTGAAGCTCTTCTCACACTGTTGACAGGTCAAAGAGCTCTCTCCAGTGTGAACTCTCATCTGGAGGTTTCTAGTTTCTGTTTTAAGAGTCTGTGAGGAACTAATAGATTTCTCCCCAGTCATGAAATCATGACATTTCTCATACTGATTTTTCTCTTCCATTTCATTCAGTTTTTGACTCCATCTTGACTTCAGCTCCATCAGGCCTAGGGTAAAAAGAAACAAATTCAAGTTAACACCATTTAGAAATTTCAGGCGAGTATATCATCGAGAAGTATACCACGGCAACCCTTGTGTGAAGCCCTCATCGCGTGAACACCGAACAGGGTAAAGGCTACCTACTCTACCTGCATGACTCCACCAAGCAAGGACACTGACAAGGCACTTGAGTTTTACTTTTTTTGTTCTTTCTTTCTCTACTTTTCTACACAACTTGTTATTTCGTGACCTGCTTTTTCACTATGTGGTTCCAAATCCCTACTATTACTAACACACATAAATCACGTCACACCTAGGAGGCAGTGCAATCCAAACAACTTGCATATTTTTTCTGTGTCTTCTAGTTCCATTCATTGCTAAAACAATTTAACAAGTCATTTTCCAACCAAGTCTCTACCTTTCTTACATAGAACAACTTCCTGGACAACAACCAGTCTGGTTTCAAAAGCAGACACTCAACTGAGACTGCCCTGCTCTCAGTTATTGAGGCTCTGAGACTGGCAAGAGCTGATTCTAAATCCTCAGTACTCATCTTGCTGGATCTGTCTGCTGCTTCTGACACAGTTAACCACCACATGCTTCTGTCAACCCTCAAGACAAAGGGCATCTCAGGAACCGCACTTCAATGGTTCAAGTCTTACCTCTCAGGTAGGTCCTTCAGGGTGTCGTGGAGGGGCGAGGTCTCTAAGTCACAACATCTAGCTACTGGGGTGCCTCAGGGCTCAGTGCTTGGACCACTTCTCTTCTTCTTCTACATATCATCACTAGGATCTGTCATTCAGAAACATGGTTTTTCCTATCACTGCTATGCTGATGACACACAACTCTAACTCTCATTCTAACCAGATGATCTAACGGTAGCTGCTTGAATCTCAGCCTGCCTGACAGACAATTTCTTCTGGATGACGGACCACCACCTTCAAAAACAGAGCTGCTTGTGGTCCTGGCCAACCCAACACTCCATCACAACTTCTCCATTCAGCTAGGTTTGTCTAACATAACTCCATCCAGGACAGCCAGGAACCTTGGAGTCATGACTGATGATCAATTGAACTTCATAGACCACATTGCTAGAACTACCCGGACCTGCAGATTTGCCTTGTACAACATCAGGAAAATTAGGCCCTTCTGATCCTCCCAAATAGTTTAGAAAAATCATTTGCAACATCATTCAGTAAAACATCTCTCCATTTGACTCCATTGTGCTCATAAAACTATATTCCAGCGAATGAAACTGATTATATTTTTCAGACTGCAGAGAGTTTCTGATGAGGATTTCAGAAAAGCAGAACAGCTTGCCAAAGTTACAAAGATACTTTACACTTCAACCATCTGTGTCTCAGCTGAAAGGAGCCCAACCCTGGGTCAGATTCTTAGACTGGAGGAGGATCTGATGAGAAGGACCTCTGAACAGGTGTCAATTGTATATCAATATGTATTACCCTCATTTTCTATTGAATACAGACTCGGGCCCAGCAGATGGAACAGGGGCTCAATAAAAGAGCAGGTGACCAAGATGACAGCTCATCTCATGAAGACAGTGCATCTGCAGTAGCAACACTGATAAGAAAATATAAAGGCATCCTAATTTTTCCCCATTTAAATTTCAGAAGAAAATAAACTTGTTTGCATTTACCTCAATAATATTAGGGCTGTCAACAGATACAATTTTTATCGATTAATCGCACACTTATCATGAAATTAAACATACACCATTTATCTTGTTTAACACGTCCATTTTGCCATCATTGCTTATTTGCAGCAAAGTAAACCATCAGATTGAAGTGTAATTCTCAGAAAACTATTTTTTTTTTTAAAGTTTTTTTCAAGGTAAATTTAGGTGTCTTTCCAAAAAAGGACACTTGCAGACTCCAAAAGGACACCAAATAACCAAATGATATGAGTCAGTATAATTGTACACCAAAGCACCCTTAAAAACATTATATATATATATATATATATATATGTATGTGTATGTGTGTGTGTGTATACTGCTGTTACTATATCACCTGAAGTATCTATACCAACTGTCACAGAGATGAACTCCGTGATTCCCTCCTCTGGCCATCAAAGGGAGCCTTCGCCAGAATACTGACACACACATTCTCACACACGCACTACATTTCCCACAAGCCCCGTACCTTGGCGCTGATTGCCACACTCAACCTCGCTATCATTGCAAGGTCTTGTATTGCCACGGTGTACATTTCTGAGCGTTCTTTATTCTGACTGTCTGCCTGTTGTTGAACCTGTTTAATCCCTGTTAATGATTCCCTGCTGCCTGCCCTTGGACTATTTGCTGTTTGCTGGACTTGTGATTCTTATCTGCCTGCCCTGATCTACTGCCTGTTGTAAGACTACGATTCTGCCTTTTCCCTGCCATTCCTGTTTGCCCCTGTTTGACCACTGCCTGTTTGACTACGAGATCTGTTAATAAAGCCTGCATATGGATCCCACTTCGTGTGACGACTCGTTACACCAACAATGCTGCCACTATTTAATGAATTTAGTCTAATTTCAGGGTATAAAATTAATTTCAGTAAATCAAAGGCTTTACCACTAGGCAGTCTGTGTGGTAGGAGACCTGCTTCAGGATGCTTTCTACTTTGAGTAAAGATAAAGGATGGAGCAAGATTTGGCTTACAAATGTTTATGATACATCAGTTATTCACGTTAGTGGTGGGCAAGAGTAGACCAATCACAGAAGACTGGGCCATCTGACCAATCAGATCAGAGTAGGCTTGTGGAAAGCAGGTTCGTTTGAGAATAATTGAAAAATGTGGTTATGTGCAATGTATATTATGAAAAAATGAAAGTGACCTTGACCTTGCATGTATGGAAGTTTTGGCAGTTAGGAAGTTTTATTCGTCCACATTCTTCACAACTTCCCATTCTTTTCTCTTCTTCTTATTGCTAGTAAAGCAGTGAGGAATTACATTGCTTCTCTTGTTGACCACCGACTGGAAATTACGATCAAAAGCGGCACAATGTGGCATCGTATATTATACTTTGAGTTGTGTTGTGCTAAAAATATCAACAGGGTAGCGTCAGTAGCTCACGGAGTACAACCATTTGATGTCAACTACGTAGAACACACTGTGCACCTAAACATTGCTGCCCATTGTCCAAAATATGTCATGGATTTTTTAGATACCGTAAATCTTTCATGGGTTTTCTACTACATATTTCAGTAAGACACATTTACATTGTATTAAGCCATACAAGTCTAAACACCAGGGGATCCCTTTAAAATAGCAAAATAGGGGCACTTTAATTCATAAGTAGATATTGGGAATTATAATGTTACACAAAATAAATTGTTTGTTTTGCCTATTTCTTTATTGTTTTTCCTAATTTAATGTGAAATCAAAGACTCTGAGAATGAAACCAACCTGTTTGTTCCTCAGTATCTTCATGTTTGACTCTGAATGTTTCTTCAATCTTCACGTCTTCACTCTCCTCTTTAATAAACTCCATCTTTATAATAGTGTGTCACGTGGATCTCAGTCGCTTCACCAGGAGTTTCTCTGTGTGTTTGGACACTCTGTCGTGATTAAGATCAGAATAATTAACAGAAAGAAAAACACATCCAAACTAAGGGTGCTTTCACACCTGAGCGTTTGTTTCGGAACCTGGTGCGTTTTCTCCCTTGGCTCGGTTCGTTTAGGCATATGAGAACACAGCAATCACGCTCGGACCCGCACCAAGACAATCGCTCCGAGACCGCCTGAACGAGGTGGTCTAGGCCCGATTGCAAACGAACTCTGGAGCGGTTCGCTTGTGGTGTGAAAGAAATCCGACCCAACGGACCAACAACCAAACAATATATTTCATAGCGGGAAATGTGTTTATAAAATGCAGCAGTATTTGATTCTGTGAGTGAGCACATTAGTTACTGCAGTTAAAAACCAAAGAGCGCCTCTTCATCTTAAAATGTTGTGTAATCGCACTTATCCGTGCAAGAACGCTGTCCTGACGAAGCCTTGATTCGTGCTCTTGCTGCATTATAATATTCATATAGTGTTTGCATGTGTCTTGACAGTACAAAAAATCCACAATAAGCTCATGAAGTGAACTTGTCAGTCATTTTAATGGATGACGCTGAGAAAACTCTGACCAATAAGGGGACAGTTGTACATGCATGTGACTTGAATAAACACATTTTGGTACGCTTTGAAATATTGCCTTGTGAAAGCAAACCGAACCAAGAAGAAAATGCAACATTGTAACAAATTTAGTCAGTTTCAGAACAATACAATCAGATCTAGCTCTTTCAGCACAGATTATACAAACAATTAATATTTAGTCATGTATGATTTACATGTGTAATGTATATGTAATAGATTACACTGTCATGAAAACAGTATATTTGTAGAAGTTGTCATTACACATGTTTGTGTTGTTGTTCTTGTTGTATTTACACTGGTGAACTGCAGGAGTCGTCAGTGTGATTCAGTGATTCGAGCGATTACAAACTCTGAATCATTTGATTCAACTGAATCTGAATTTGGTTTGAAAAGCTTATTTTCTCTATCATTACTTGCCTGTGACCAAACAGTGTGTTTATGATAAACTGATTCACTATATAGGGAGCAAAATGAGATGCACCTCTAATGTTACACACGTTTAATCATAAAAACTGTTCATTACTGTATACACTGTTAAAAAAACTGTTAAAAATGTTAATTTATATTGTTATATGCATTATAATATCACATTCAAAAAATATAATTTATTTCTATATAATTGTTTTAATGGGTTGTATAGATTTAAACACTCTGAACACACTAAATGATTAAAACCACAAACCTTTCTTCAGCAGAATCACAGATGCAGGACCGTGGCGCAGCCTTATGACATCATGTCACCACACCAAAATAAAAGTCCTGTGTAACACTGAAAAAAAAAAAAAGAAATTCACACACAGAAAATACATTAAAATGATCAGATAAAGGACTCAAAGAATAAATCACAGATTCACAAAGCTTTCAATACTACTGAGATTTTTTCAAAATCTTATGGCTCATATCTAAATATAATTATACAAACTAATGAGCATTTGTAATATTCTCAATAATGAATAAAGTCAAATATCTTGATCTTCTTATTACAAAGGATTGGAAAGAAGTTCAAACACATTCAAATTTGTAGTTAAAACTTAAGTTTGTGGTTGCGGAGATATCTAAAATTTAATTTATTAACTAAAACTGAATCCTTGTCATGTTGAATATATCCATCTTATTCCATCTCAGTTTCTCCACAGAATATCAGATCAATAAATAAAAAACTTTGTTTTGTTAAAGTCTCTCTGTTCAGATGTGATCATTTGAAAAAGGGTGGTTAATCGCAATATATGTAAGGAATAAATTCCACACTAGGGTGGTAACTGCTCTATCGATCAGCAAGATGTTTGAGTTTTTAGCTTTAAAAGCTTTCTAAAGGTGCTTACTCGACATTGGTTAGTTGTTACAGGCCTCCCTCAGCAAATTCTGAATCTCTTGTTCTACTGCAACAGCAACTTTCTACTATTGAGTTTAATGAAATACTATTAGTCTATTACTTCCTCTAATCCCTCTCTATTGTAGCTTATGATACTCTGAGCATTACCTAAGACTTGTATTGTGAACCTCAGAGACCAAGGGACAGTGCTGCAGAGTCATTCAGACAAGATCGCCTGCATGATTTAGAACGGAGGCTTCGGCAGCTGGAGATGACATCACGGTCGACTCTCGTCCAATTCACACAGAGTCAGTCTTTCCCCCAGAGATCTTACAACAGAGCAGATGATAGCAGAATTGGCTACGGTTCGACCCAGTTATGTATTCCTCTGAGTCAAGAAAGTACCTACAGGGGTCCAGCTTCCACCATTCCAAACTTCGTTAAGCCAGATCTAAAAGAGTTTTCAAGGCTATGTGTTGCTCTGGAGAACATCCTGCCAGCAGACGCTTCTCGTTGTTCACCTGAAGTCAGAGGAAGCACTGTTGATTGCCGACTCCTACTGCAACTCGTTATACCCCTTCTCAGAGACCATGGTGGCACTTAACCAACACAGCCCCACCAGTTGGTCCTTCAAAGAATTGCTGAGATGGTCCAAATGTTGGCCACAGAGATGTGACAGCCTTCCAAAGAGTTTGCATTCTACTGAGTATGCTTCAGCAGCTGGGGAATAAAGCTAGAGTGTGGTTCCCATGCATCAAGACTGTTGTGTAAACTTCCGCATGATCTACAGACAAGTTTTTGACAGTCTATCCATCCTTAACAAGTTCCCATCCCCACCTTGCTGGATCTGTTAGCATAGTGAGAGTTCAAGCTGCAAGTTCAAGAAGATAGTTCAATTCGTTTGTATAGCGCTTTTTAGATACATGTCATTTCAAAGCAGCTTTACAGGAAATGCATGTCAACATTACAATTTAAAGTGATCTGTTATCAGAGGGGACTGTGTCCAAATTATGTAATATCAGAAATGTACATATACAAACCATGCAGTTAGCTAATGATGTATTAATTTAAACAATGTGTTAATTTAAGATAGAAACAATACATGTTAACAATGATTAGGATATATAGCAAAATTTTGAATGGTGCATGTTGATTCAGAGTTTGCGTCATCTGAGGTCCTCACAGAACCAGGTAGTACCAGGTTCTATCCACCAGCAAGTAAGCCAGTACCCATGCAAAGAAAGGAACACCAGAGAGACACGAGACAGCCAGCTAAGGCCACAAGTATCTTCCTCGACACAGAAAAAGATAACAGTGACTTGCCAGATAAAGCTGACCCCAAGCCCAGAGACAAGAAGATTTTCTGCCCATATTGCAATGCTCAAGACCACTCCTTGAATAGGTGTGCCAGTTTCCAGAGACTGAACAGAGATCAGAAAATACAGTGGATACAATCAAACAAGAGATGTTGGCATTGTAGAAGAACCCATCAAGCTGCAGAGTGTAACCTCAGGACACTCTAAGTTGTAATCGCAGACACCTGTACATCTTCTTCAAGGTTAATGATCGACCCTTACTGAAGACGCCTGAGACACCTAAGGTCAGACCTTCAGAAAGCTGCTTGGTGAACATCACTGCAGAGAAGCTGTACCTACATTGTCCCACCAATAGCCGGCGAGTCTTATTAAAGATCTGTAAAGTACTCTTAAGAAATGGCAACCTCGTCTGTTATGCCCCATCTAGAGAAAAGGGTGCAACATGAAAGACTCTGAAAATGCAGTGAATTTGGAACAATGATGATTTATTGTCTTAATTTGGGACTCTTGATTTAGGAGCTGAATGGGCCAAAATAAATAAAACTTTCTTATTTTTAAACTTCTTTCCTAATCCTTAACCCAAAAAAGAAAAGAGAAAGGAAAAAAGAATATACAAACCTAACTCAAACAAAAACAGATCAAACAGTGGCAGACTCTTTACTTTCCCAAATACAACAAACAAGCAATACTCTTAACACATTCAAACTATCCTAACACACACAAACTCTGCACTATACAGTCAAAAACTCTATCTTCTCCAAACACAAGATGTTTCTGTAGAGCAGGGGTGGGGAACGTTGATCCTGGAGGGCCATTGTCCTGCCAAGTTTAGCTGAAAAAAAAACACTCATCTCCCTGTAACTTTAGTAATCCTGAACACTTTGATTAGCTTCAGGTGTGTTTAATTAGGGTTGGAGCTAAACTCTGCAGGACAATGGCTCTCCAGGATCAACGTTCCCCACCCCTGCTGTAAAGGAAGCGATGACGTGCTTTTTAAAGTGCTGTGCACCAATCAGGACATAGCAGCAATCAGATGACATTCCTAGACAGACACACACACTAACAAAACAACAGAAATATAACAAAACCTTTGAGTCGTGACGTCACACTGAGGAAAAGACTATTTCTTTTTACAATGGTTTAGCAAATGCCGTTTCAGTTCTGTGTGATATGTGAATCTCTTCTCACACCGAAGACACTTGTAAGGCTTCTCTCCAGTGTGAACTCTAATGTGAGCCTTAAGATTTTTTTTAATCGTGAAGCTCTTTCCACACTGAGGGCAGGTGAAAGGCTTCTCTCCAGTGTGAACTCTCATGTGATTCTCAAGGTGTGTGCTGTATGTGAAACTCTTTCCACAGTGATGGCATTTGTAAGGCTTCACTACGGTGTGAATTTTTACATGATTCTTAAGGTGATTACTGTCAGTGAAACTCATTCCACACTGATGACATATAAAACATTTCTCTCCTGAGTGAATCATCATGTGATGATTAAGACTTTCTTTATATCTGAAACTCTTTCCACACTGATCACAATCAAACGGCTTCTCTCCAGTGTGAACTGTCATGTGAGTCTTAAGAGCTCCTTTTAATGCAAAACTCGTTCCACAATGTTGGCAAATAAATGGCTTCTCTCCAGTGTGATTTCTCATGTGGATATTAAGGTCTCTTTTCCGTTTAAATCTCTTTCCACACTGAGAGCATATGAATAGTTTCTCTCCAGTGTGAACACTCATGTGAATCTCAAAGCTTTCTTTTAGTGTGAAGCTCTTCCCACACTGTTGGCAGGTGAAAGGCTTCTCTCCAGTGTGATTACTCATGTGGGAATTAAGGTCTGCTTTCCGTCTAAAACTCTTTTCACACTGAGAGCATATGAATGGCTTCTCTCCAGTGTGAACTCTCATGTGAGTATTAAGATTTCCTTTTAGTGAGAAACTCTTTCCACACTGTTTGCAGGTGTAAGGCTTCTCTCCAGTGTGAACTCTCAAGTGATCATTGAGGATTCGTTTCTGTGTAAATCTCTTTCCACACTGAGTGCATATGAAGGGCTTCTCTCCAGTGTGGATTTTCAAGTGAACTTTAAGGCTTTCTTTTCGACTGAAACTCTTTCCACACTGTTGGCAGGTGTGAGGCTTCTCTCCAGTGTGAACTTTCAAGTGGGTATTAAGGGTTTTTTTCTGTCTAAATCTCTTTCCACACTGAGGGCATATGAACGGCTTCTCTCCAGTGTGAATTCTCATGTGGACTTTAAGGCTTTCTTTTCGAGTGAACCTCTTTTGACACTGTTGGCAGGTGGAGTGAACTCTCATCTGGAGGTTTCTAGTTTTTGTTTTATGAGTCTGTGAGGAACTAATAGATTTCTCCCCAGTCATGAAATCATGACATTTCTCATACTGATCTTTGTCTTCCATTACATTCAGTTCTTGATTCTTCTCTTTCAGCTCCATCAGGCCTAGAGTGAAAACAAACAAAAACTAGTCAACACCATTTAGACATGTAAAACATCAAATCTAACATGTATGCTGAATCCTTTACCCACTAAACAACTGAAAACAATATTATCCGAACCTTGTGAATATTGTTATTTCTTTGTAGGTCCTGGGATTTAACAAGAAGATACATTTAACACTTCCAGTGTGACTATATTCTCTCCAGGTGTGTTGCAGCAGGATTGGCACTGGATGAAGGTAGATCTCCAGGGAGCCGCAGGAGTGAAACTAGGGCTGCCCCCTAATAGTCAGCTAACTGTTAGTCGACTAGAAGAGGCTTGGGTCAACCAAGATTTTCGGTTTGTCACAGAAAAAATAAACTAAACAGGAAGTCCGTGAGGGAGAGAATGTTAATGGCAGGAAATTCAAACTTTTGCCTATCATTCATCAACCTCAAATATGGCTTATCACTTCAAACATATAAGTAGTAGCAAAACATGAAACTTGAGTCCTAGATAAATATGTGCTATTAATTGGTGCATATACAAGTGTTTGAGTGGAGAGAGTGTTTTCTCCGGACCGGTGTGATCACTTGCATTTAACCTAAATACTCCATCATTTTGGTCATACAGATAAGAGTAATGCAAACTGTAAAGGGTCCACTTTTATTTCTGTAAACTCACAATGACAGCAAAACGTTGTGCTTTTGTAAAATAATGAAAACAGTCAGGATGCACTTTCTGTCGTCTCGGTGAACTTGAGCACAAAAAATACATGAACCGAAACTCAAGCTCACACCCGAATAAAGTAAGCTCAACAGTATGGGAGTTTTTCGGCTTCAAAGAAAACACTGCAGAATTTGCCTGAGTGCGAAGGGTGGCAACACCACCAACCCTTTTACCCACCTTCGTGTCTATCACCCTGCGGATTACTAAATAAAGGGTGATTCTTTTAATAAGTACTGCGTTTTCTTTACTCGTCTTACTCAGCGTGATGTAGATATGCATGCAGTTATATGCCCTCAAAATTCAAGATACACGGGCATTTTTGCCCCGATGAGTTTTTGTCATTAACTTATATCATATGATATGATGTACAATATCACACGAGCAAGAGTGCCGTGCAACAGACAGAAATGTTTTTGTTATACTGTCTGAATCCGCGTTTTGAACGAATCAGTTTAATTAATGATTAAATGACCCATTCAATAATGACAGTCACTTGCTTCCTTCCTGAATGAATCAGTCATTTGAACAAATTGGTTGAATGAATGAATAAATGAATGAACTCATTACGACAGTGACTTGCTGCCACCTACTGGCAGTTTAGTTTCATATTTAAAGTACATTTCAATTAAAAAGTTAAAATTAGAAATAATTCCATATTTAAATATTGAATAAAATTTATGTAGACATATTGTAAATGCTGTGTAAATATATTAATGCCACTTCTCATTCTGTGTCACCTGTGCAAAGATGGATTTTGTTGATAATGATTTCATTTGATTGGTAACAGCCATAATGTATAGGCTACTATGCTAGTATAAATTTTTATTTCTTCAGGTCTTAAAAAGCCCTAAGGATTTTATAGATATCGCGATATATATATCGATATCGTGAATTCTTTTGGCCACAATAACCGTGGTGTGAAAAATCTAATATCGTGACAGCCCTAACGGCATTTATTACATTTCTTTCTCAAAAGAAGAAAGTGTTTTTTAGCCTTATTTCCTTTTAAATGTCATTATTTCAAGGAGTAAAGGTGTTTTAATCAGTATGCCTGGAAACAAAGTAATGTTTACAAACCCTGATTTGATAAAGTGATTTGTAAGATGACACACAAAAAAAATTAAAATTAGACAAATATAATGTTGATCACTCACATTTCATGGTTTGTGTTTTGCAAAATGAATGTATTTGTTAGATACTGTTGCATAATCATTCAGAAATAGATATTGGTTTTAAAGTGTCCCTATTATGCTATTTTAAATTCAGTTTTGGAGGTCTCCTACAACAGGGGTACATGTATCAAAGGTCAAAAAACACTTTAATTTTCTCATAATACACACACTGCATGTCACCACATTCTCGAACAACTCCTCGGATGAATCTAAATTCCTCCTGCTCTGCTCTGATTGGCCAGACGGCCCAGTCTGTTGTGATTGGTCTACTGCTTACGGCTTCCTAAAGCTCAGCGACTGTACACACTGTGAAGACGGTAACGATGGCGTTGATTTTAACATATCAATCGGAGTGCGAGTCCAATGATAAAATATTGGAAGAAATAATTATTCAGCCAGAACCTCCATGGCAAGAACGACTTGAGCAGGACGTTTCTCAGTGATACACTACTCAGATTGATGTATGAACTGTAATTCCTCACCATCAGCATTAACAAGTGTATATCCATCAACAAACTGATATTTACTTCTAATTTATCGCGGTGCACATGTGAGAACTGTATTATCAACAGTATCGATGACGGTGCGTACGTTAGCCCAGCACTAACGTGAATGAAAAAATCCATCCTCTATTATTATGCAAATGTATTAACTTGTGACGTGTGAACTTCGTGGAAATGGGATTCGAATTGCAAACGACTCGTTTAAGTGGTTCAGAGTCGATTCTTTCTTTTGAGAGACAATGACTTCATTTATGATGCACTTTCAGCTTTACAACTTTGCAGACTGTTTATATTCACATACAGCTACATTACACGCTGCATGAAAGGCAATGTTCAAAAATCCGTAATTTTTATGGATTTTAATGTTACACAAGATAGTTGTTTTGTTTTGGCTATTTCTTTGTTCTTTTGTGACACGAGTTGTGTGTATAGATAAAGAGATCATGAGGCAGAATGACTGAAGAAAGACTTTGAGAATGAAACCAACCTGTTTGTTCCTCAGTATCTTCATGTTTGAATGTTTCTTCAATCTTCACGTCTTCACTCTCCTCTTTAATAAACGCCATCTTTATAATAGTGTCACAGGGATCTCAGTCGCTCCAGGTGGGAAGGAATGTCATCATTTCTTCACCTCCATCCCTCTAGCTTCTCCACAAAAATACAAGCCTTGTGTGAAGAAATACTTCCGATCTATGATGTAATAAATAAAACATTTTTTATGATTACCTCAAGTTTATTGGGGCTTTTCTCCTATGTACATTATAAATGATGCAAGTAAACAAATTAATAATTAATTAGGTGAAACTGTGCGTTTGAATTTGTCATTGCAAATACATCCCATGCAGTGTGGTGAATTATTATTGCACTTTATTTACTATTTAGGGTATTTTAGTAATTTAAATAACATGGGTTATCTTAATATGTTATTAATGACATTTTAATGTAATATGTATTTATTTCCTTCTAATTCTCGTTGTCATTGCAGGCTGGTTTAGGCTATATTCACCGTTAAAGAAAAGTGATTATGCTTAAAATAGCCTTGAACATAAATCAACACAGGTGATGACTAGAAACAATCATTTCATGACTCTAGACATTACTTTGTGAAGATAGTGACATAATACAGTGACATATTAGGTTTTTTATTCAAATCAAAACAGTAGTCATGTGCGTGGGTAAATTTTACCCGCTTTCGGTTTTAAGTGTACAACGACCCCTGGCGGTACTAGTGTCAATGTTATAAAATGCATAAAATGCAAAAACAATTTATTAATTTCAAAGTTCTCTATAAAACTGTATGAACAGTTTGTTTTAAACACTTTAAATGATTAAAAACACAAACCTTTCTCCAGCCGAATCACAGATGCAGGAACGGCGCAGGCTCATGACGTCACATCAGTACACCAAAATAAAAGTCCCGTTCACACGCAAAAAAGAAAAGAAATTCACACACAGAAAACACGTTCAAATGAAACGATAAAGAATTGCTTCAAAGGATAAATCGCGGATTCCCAAAGCTATCAATATCAATTTTTACTGGCTTATATTTAAATATGAACAAGTGTGTGAGGTGATCGCAACGACAGAGCATCATGATATTCTCAGACAAGGATGAAGTCCAGTGTTCATGTTACAAATGACTGAAAAGAACTTCAGAATTTGTCGTTAAAAATTAGGTTTATGGTTGAAGAGAGATACTGATGTATTAACTAAAACTTATCATGAAGTCTAAATCCATCCTATTCCATCTCAGTTTAAAACGGCTAAAATCAGTTTTTCTAAATGGTAGTAAAATCTGGTTTACTTTTCATTATTTTTAATAAAAATTAGTGGTATGGAATTTGTGCTGAAATGTGACTAAACATCTCTTAAGCTCTCAGATTCACAAACAGGTTCTCGTTTACTGGATATTGATTTACAAGCATAATTTTACTCTCTGGTGAAGATCAGGAGACTGTGAATCTTCAGCAGGATCCAGAGATCGAACTGTCGCGCTGCAGTCGTGAAGTCTGACTAAAGCAGTCAAACTCTGTCGCTTTATTCAGGTTTTAGGAGGCCGTCCTCACAGGTGAAGACAAAGCAAAGGATGTGAGCAGTTCTAGGAAGAGTTTCATCAGCAGAACTACAGCACTCATGATCATTCTGCCTCACACTTCCTCCCATTCAAATGCATCTCCAGTTTTTCCAAAACATCAACTATTTGGGCTGACAGACCAAGTACAAGAACGTAAGATCCAGCACTTTAGGTTATTCTCTCTGTCAAATTCAGCTTTACAAGAAGAAGAGTTTTGTGGTGCTGTCTCAGTAGCGTCCATCAGGGACGGACTGGAGCAAAATCCCACACTCACACTCATCCAGGCCGTCCCATACACCCACAACAAATTCTGAAACCACGGACAACCCTATTTTTTGTATGACCATCACCATCACATGAGAAAGTTTAAATCCTTAGGCTGGGGCCGTACAAATTAATAAAAGGTTCTCTCTTGAACAACACCTTCACTTCCATTTATCTTTTCAGTGTCTTCATTTTCCTGATATCTCTCTGTCTCTCACGTGTGTGTGTGTGTGTGTGTGTTTACTTTTTCACTTGTGCCTGTCACTCTTTCATCAACACATCTCCACCTTGTTGCAAAACAACCACCTCATTGTAATTTGTTTGCACATAATACAAATTTATTTTAGTCAAATTTAAAGTATTACGTTATGACCATGTGTTATTGTTTAATTTTAAAATAACTTAAAGGGGTGGTTCAGTGTTTTTTTCTAGGCTTGATTGTGTTTATGGGGCGCACTTTAACATGTCTTAAAACAAAACAAAACAAAAACCGTCATATCCATTGTCATTTGAACGGCCGGTTTGACTTCCTGATTCTATGAAGCCCCTCCCACCGAAATACGCAATGTTCTCAGATTGGTTAGCTGGCCCAGTGTATTGTGAAGAACAAACAGTAGAACTCCAGCACACCAGTGCATAGATGAAATAACACCACATTTCAGTCTGGATTCACCGAATGATTCACACATTCAGATCCACCGACTCGGTCAACCATGGCAAGCGATGAAAAATAGTCAGGTGAGATCTCAATCAAAGGGCATAAAATATCCTCAGAATGGGCAAAAATTAAAAGAAATAAAACCGGAGAGCAACGCCAGCATTCGCTCGAAACCGGACGATTCGTTCAAGAATCGAACATCACTCTATGGTATTATTTTTATTGATTGTTGAGAGTGTCTCCAACATTTACACTTACAGTTTAAGTGTAGAGATTAATGTCACCATTCACCTTGATCAGTCCTTTCTCTTCTCTCTTTAACTGTTTCTGCTGTTAAAAACAATCTTACTGGTTGCTTATTTGTTTGTTCATTTGGAAGCTGTAGGAAGGTGGGCACCATTTTTGATTAATCCTGTTTTCTCCAGGAAATGGCCAAAAAGGGAGTTAAGTAACAATTCTATTATTAATTTTATAAATTAACCATTGTTTATTGAGATAATGATACTAAAACAATTTTGACATAAATACTCCAATGATTTATAAGTGATAAATAATGTATCAACTAATAACTTATCAACCATCTACTAATGATCTGTTTGTTTTTAAGATAACTTACAGCACATTAGTAAATCATTAGCATACCACTTATTAATAATTTATGAATGTATATTCATGTTTTGTTAATGAAAAGTTCATCAATAACTAATAACATGCATAATAGCATGTAAGACATGCTGCTGCTGCACATACATGAAATAACCCCGTAGCAGATCTACACAGGTGGAGCTGGGGAAGGAGGAGGGCTTCTGAAAGACTGATAACTGCAACAATACTGGCATTTGTGATGTGAGTTATCTATCAGACCTATCAGCCTGCTCCATCTAGAGATTCATGCCAGAACCTGGTATTTAGTGACTGTGAGTGGTGAGTATAAATATACTTTAAATAGACAAAAATTGGGAATACATTTTACTGACTTTTATTTAGAAATACTCAGACACTTCAAACTTGAGATCTAAAGTATAATAAATATATTGTCTTTATGTTGTTGCACAGTTTCCACTCAGGAGCCTATTTTACCCAGATCTCCAGTTGCTCCGTCTCACTCTCACTGAAAGCTGCTGTGATTTGCTGATGGAAAGCATTACTGTAATAAGCATTTGAATTATTTTGATACGGTTGAAGAGTTACGGTGACATAAATACAGCTTTGTTGAAAATCGTTAAGCCATTACTGTCACATGTTGAAGTGATCAATCATCACCAAACTGTTAAACTATAATGCTGTCAAAACTCACACACACACACACACACACACACACTGAAGGGTCTGAGTAATTTATTTTTATTATTCCTTGTCTGTACAATTATTCAGACATTACACGTTCAAAATTAAATGAGCAATTAGGGTAGAGGCACCAGAGATGAGGATAACCACCTATTCATTTTGATTATTCTCCATCTTCATATCCATATCCTTCTCCATCCTCTTCTTCTTCTTCTTCTTCTTCATCTTCATCATCATCATCATCTTGAAATGATAAGAATAACTGGTCAGAAAGCATGCTCTTACAGCTTGCATTGGAACATCTGAAATATAAAGAGAGATGTATATATTTTCTTTGACGTGTTTCTTTTCTTTATTACCTCCTGTAATCTGCTGCAGCACATGGTGTGAGATGTCCTCAGCTTCTTTTGGTTAAAAATAAATCAATTAAATATTTAATAAAACTGATTTCAATTATTTCATATAGCATTTTTTTATTCTATAAATTCAGCACAGGCAGACTTTTCTACTGGCAACAACTTTTGTATTTCTGTTAATTTGCATTAATGTTTAGGAAATGTCCACGCTTGGATGCATGAATAATGATCAAAGGCACAAGAATCTCCACTCATGAATGTCTCTGAGGAGGAGAAACCACTTTTATTACCTTCCTTGACCAATTCCTTCAATTGTCTAATCAGCGGCTTCTTGTTCATCTTCATCAGGGCGTAATGTGTGATCCTCACAGCTTCTTCGGGACCGTGATGATGTACCATCAAATGCACCATGTCTTGTATACTGGCATGTCTCAGTTGATGAGCTGGAATTCGCTGATGTTGCTCGATATGACTCTTGAATATATTTCGTGGCTTAGGTCCAAGCTGATGAAGTACGGTGTGAAGTATTGAATGTACCATCGTATTTCACTTCTTGACTTCTGTTAAACAAGATATAAAGGATTTTGACTAAGTTTACGGTTATTGTGGATCTACACACTGAAATGTTGTTTGCATTATGAAATCTTTAGGATTGGTTCAAAATGAGAAATCCATGAGCAATTTGTTAGCTTTCTTTCTTTTCGTTGAGTTTACATTAGGTGTTATGTTGCGTGAATCTGCTTTATCTTTGAAAAGATGTAAATATGAAGTTCAGCAACTAAAGCCTATTGTGATGTGTCCATTTTTATCGAAAACTCTAAAATAATGCAATCTCTAAGTATTTAATTAATAACTTACCTTGAGTCGTGTTGAACTTGAGTCGTGTCTTTCAATCCTGCTCTCTCCCTTTATAAGGGAAAGGTAAGGGGCGTAGAGCCGAGATGTTGCTCAAGGGACTTTCCCAAAATTGTCAATTTTACTGTCATTGAGGGCGGAGCTGGTGGGTCTGTGGGACTTGAGCCAAGAACATTCTTTGCAAACCCATGAATATGTTCCTTGTTTTTACAAAAATATATGCTCTGCAGGCCTGGTGAACCAAAGACGCCCGTGATTTGAGCAATCTTCCTCGTAATCTACTCTGGATGATAAAAACATCTCTACTACTTACACGTTTTACTAGGTCTTCCTGCAATAAAATGAATTTTCAGCCTTTAAATTCCAGTTCTTCTATTTTTCTAATCTCTTTTAGTTTCAAAACTTGAATGTTCATCACTGAACAGCACACAAATAAATGAATGCTTGAATATTTTAATTGATCCCATTGTTTAATCATCCTCAAGCTTCATTTTTTGACCTCTGTTTTACTCTAAGAAACTTCTGTCATCATGAGATTTTACATGAGCCTCAGCTGCATCCGTTGAAATGATGGTCTTGACAGAACAATGTCCCTCAGGGCTTTCAGTTCAAAAGTGTGCACATTTGGAGAAATATTGATGGATTCTCATGTGTTTACTTCAAATTTCTATAGAGGAGTAATATTTATTCCATGTTTACTCAAAATGTGAGCATTAAGGATCTCTAATCACTCTCATGTAATGTCTGTGAGGACGGCTCATGCAGAAAGTCCACAAGTGAGACTCACCGAGCCGTAAATCTTACAAATCCCTGATATGGACAAAAACATCCAGAGATCGCGGCAGCTGAAGAACATGCAGAAAGAGACGTTTTGACTGATGAAACATGAAGACAATAAACACGAGTGTTTTATTATGCCATATGACAGTGGAGTATATTTATAATGTAATTATAGCATTAATTACAGCATAGAATACTATAAAATACTATATTTTTCGGCCTCATTATGTGACAAGAAGCCCCATGAGATCACAGAAGGTTATGTCAAACACGTTATAAAGTGAGTTTGAAGCAAAAACATGGTTTTGTTCTCATAGATTGTCATGTTTGATGCTGTGCTGTTACCAGGAGCGATTATGTTTATGATCATTTTGAAAATCACTGGAATGTTTCTTTTTTCTTTTTTGGGGTTTGCATTTGATACAAACCCAAAGAAAGAGAAGTGAGAAATCAGGCCTGTGGTTTTTCGCTGCAGTGATTTTATAGTTAGCAACAAAGCCAATTTCATATTTTTTTCCCCAGCAACACTTTAGATTAGGAAATACAAATTCACTATTAACTAGTTGCTTATTAGCATGCACATTACTAGTTTATTAGTTCTTGTAAAGCACATAATAATGCCTTATTCTACATTCTTAATCCTACCCAATACCTGAACTTAACAAATACAACTTACTACCAATAAACAGGATTCAGGAGTTTATTGAGGGAAAACCTTTCACGGATTCACCAGGCTACAAGAGCACACACTCCTTACCCCCCAATGTGGACGAGGACTCATGCCTACATAACTGCTATCTGTTTTCCAGCGACGGTCTCCCCTAATCCTCTCCAGCGTCTCCTTCTAACCTTACCAATGTAATATACAGTATAGTATATAGCCTATATGTGTGTGTGTGTTAGTAAATGGACTTGAACTCCCATAAACTCAGAGTAGTGGTCTGGGTTCAAACATTCCAACACGCAAGGTGAAGCATTCACATGACTGGAAAGAAAGTGAGGCTCGTTTTTCATTGATCACGTGTTTCTGAGAAAACAATTTGCTCTCAGGCACAGAGTTTCATGAGAAAGTTTCATGTGCTGTGAACTCGATACACACTTTTGAAGCTTCAGTGTCAAATGTGACATCAGTCGTGTGCTCTACAATCTGTCTCATTACTCCTGTGTACGCACAAGATAAGAGAGAAGAGAGAAAAGACTCAGTCATTCACCTATCATCAATATCTGCATTGCTTACCTGTTTCCTGACATAATTCATATACCTGTCTGGTTCACTCACGTCTGTCTCTGAATCTGGTTTCCCGTTACAACATTTAAGCCTTTCATATTTATACTTCATGGTAACAAACTGCCAAGTGTCTGCTTTCAAATGAGACCACACTGATGCTAGTTGTGCAAAGCTTCATGAACTGTATCTGGTTTAATTTAGCTATGCCATTTATTGGGTTTGTTCAAAACGGGGGTGCAGGCGAACAGGTTAAGGAAAGCAAACTTCTGAAGAATATTTTAGAAGAATATTTACAGTTGAAGTGAACCTGTTTCCCTGGATTTTTCTGTTCAATCAACTGAATGTTTTTCATTTCTCATGTCAGTTCAATCTGTAAAATATGACATGCCTTTACTTTTTCCAGAGAAGCATTTATCATTGTATTTAGACATTGTTCTCAGGTTTTCTTGTATTTAGCCTCCTTCTCTTGAACTCTGTTTTGTTTGTTGGTAAGAACTGAATGTTCCGGTCACCCAAATCTTCTCTTATGTGTCAAAACAGCTGTTAACCCTCTGGGGTTCATTTCCATTACTTTTCTACCGTTACATTTTCATGGCTAAAGTCAGTATTCAGCACAAACTACAATAATACGTGAGCAGCATGTATGTAAAAGTTTGTAGTTTAAAGAAAAAAATGTTTATGCATGGCTAGTGAATTTATTTTTAACTCAAAACTGCCTCTGTTACTAAATGAAATGTCGACCCAGGACGAGCTACAGGACTGTGAAGCTTTGATGGACTCGATCTACTCCATCGGTCTGAATCCCATCCAGATGTAGTCTTTGATAAAAACATGATTTTTTCAGCTTTTTGCTCAAAATGTTTTTTTTTTATGAACCTTACACACATTCAAGTGTTGATGAAAAAGAATGCATGAAGCCAGAATAAAATGTGTTTGTTGTTTAAAAGCAGAGGCTCTGTGTTTATTTCAGATATTCATTCAACAAAATATTCTGGGGACCATGGAATGTTTGTTAAAATTATTAAAAATACAATTAAAAAAAAAAAAAAAAAAAGGCTGGCGGGGAAAGAGTTAAGAATGTATTTCAGAGCAGAGCTGCGTGGCCCGGGACAGCTGTTCGGCTATCGTGGTTAGCACTTGTGCAGAAACACAAGTTGCGTGTTAGACGTGATGATGTTATGCGGTTGATGCAAGAACTTAATCCACAAGGGACAGAAATGTAACTTCTTTCAGGTATGGATCAAGGGACTGTGGCTTTGCAGACGAGTTAAGTGCTTTTCCTGAGTCGAGGCTGACAACGCAGTTATGTGGTGATAAAAACATCCAGGGATATTTAGAATTTGTAATGGAACACAGTCAGTTTCAGTGTCCAGAGGAAGCATTACAACCCTACTTCACAATGAAGGAAACAGCGGGTCTCTGAACTTGAGTTCTTTTAAAAATGACAGAGGAAACCACTGAGTACCACCTGGGAACAACTTACTTAAAAATTAAACCATGCAATACACACAAGGCAAGAATGAGATACTTTGTGAACTGAAAATATGGAGGATGTAAATTTTGATCAAAGTTTTCTTAAAGGTTTAGTTCACCAAAAATTAAAAAGTCCGACATCATTTACTCACCTTCATGTTCCAAACCTGATAGACTTTCATCTTCAGAACACAAATGAAGATCTTTTTAATGAAATCTGAGAGATTTCTGTCCCTCCATTGACAGCTACACAACTACCACATTGATGCGTCAAAAAGTACATAAAGTGGTCGTAAAACTAATCCATATGAATTGAGTGTCTCTTCAGAAAATTTAGACTAAACCAATCACTTTATATGATGAACAGATTGAATTTAGGCTTTTATTCATGTATAAACACTGATCAACGCACACAACAGTTGTGGCAAATTGAAGCTCAAGCATGTTTGCTTGACGTGCGAGAACCAATGAGGTTATGTTCGCTGATGAATGTTTATGTGCGAGTAAAAGCCTAAATTAAATCAGTTCATCATGAAAGGCGATCGATTCTCTTCAAAAAATTTGGACTAAACTGCTCAATTCATATGGATTAGTTTACGATCTCTTTGTGAACTTTTTAAAGTGTCAGTGTCAGTTGTGTAAATCTCTTGGATTTCATCAAAAATATCTTCATTTGTGTTCTGAAGATGAACGAAGGTCTCACGGGTGTGGAACGACATGAGGGTGAGTAATAAATGACAGAATTTTCATTTTTTTTAGGTGAACTAACCCTTTAAAAACATCCAAAACCTGGAGAATTCTGTATTCCAAAATCCTTGAGAGCCTGAAAATGACTCTAAGAGTGGTAACTTGAGTGTGTTTGTGCATGTATTTGCCATTGGGAACGGTGAATTGGCAAGAAACTCAATGCATGGTTGTGATGGAAGTGATGTCAGGCCAGTAGCACATTCTCCAGCGGCACGTCAGTCTGATGTTCTACAAAGACAAAAAAATAAATAAATGATGGAATTTTGAAAAAAGTTAGAAATGCTTAATCACTCTTTTCATCATTAAATAACCCAAAAATGACTTGCTTTCTTCAGCGGAACACAAATTGCTCGCTCTTGTCCATACAACGACAGTGGATCTACTAGCTTTCAGACTTCAAAAAGGGCACAGATTTATTATAAACGTATTACATTACAACCCATATCATATTTTTGGAAGACACAATTTATTCATAATTTAATTTCTTCCACCCACCCCAACTTGCATGGAATACTTTGTCCTGTTTGAAGCATAAAAGCAAGTTACAATCCACTGCCATTGGGTTCCTCTCAGGTTCAAGAGGTTTTCCGAAGCAGTCGCTGTCAGCTTCTTCTCGGTGTGGCAGAGGAACGAATTCAAAACACTTGGATGCTGCTGAAGTGCTGTCAGAAACTGCACAGTGGCAAGGCCATCTTTAAATCTACAAAAGCAGTCAGTAATATTCACACAATAAACAGTTAATAATTGAAAGTGAAATAATTCAACACGTAATAAATATGTCAAAGCAGAAACGTTTTACACTCACTACTGACTATTTTATAATTTCTAGGGTCAATATATATAATTTAATATAGAAATATAATTTCGCAGCACTTTCACTACACCCTTATTTGTGATGACATCTTACATTCATCTCTTATTAAAAGCACAACATTAGACAAGTATATGATCCAAAAACCATGCACAGGTCATTTATTCAGACTAATGGGTTCAAACCGCGGTTACTAACCTCTTCAACACTTCCTTGTCCATTAACTTCTTCTACACTTCCTTGAGACGGTTCCGCAGTACAGTCACTAAACAGCACACAAACAACAAGGATTAAGACAGAAACCATGAACAGATGTAATCAGATGTTTTACAGCCCTTTAGATTTACATTAGACACACAATATCCCATTTCTTCTGCTTTTATAGTGAACCTGAACCATGACAATATTAAAAACATCTTACATTTTATTGTTCATGCTGTCTTGTATGCTGAGGTGTTATTGGCTGAAAGAATTCACTATTTCAAGTGAAACTGGACGTGTGATCTGGTGTTTTGAGTAGAAGTTATCAATGTAAAGAACTCATTTTATGTTTTAGAATTCTTCTGTTACTTCCTGTCCTTTTTTGATACCCATTGGAGTCAACTGGGCGGTTTTGTTACTTTTTGATTATACAAGTCAACTTTGACATTAATTGGATTGTTTCCTAAAACTGCTTTTTTGCCCTGAACAAAGAATACATTAATGCTGTGTCTCTTTTGAGGCTCAGTCAGGAATAAAAGAGTCCTTTTGGCTGTGTGTTATTTCCTGACATAATATATACATATATATATATATATATATGTTCAGGCCAGGTGCAGCACATCTTTCTCCTTCCTGATACTCCTTGCTTTGCACCATTGACTGGATGTGAAGGACTTCGTGTGACATTTGTGAGTAATATTTTCCATTATTGTTGGCTCTATTAAGAGTTCAGTGGTGCTATAGCATTTTTTTGCCCCAACACACACAAGCATTGCTCAGGACTGCACTGTCTTTTATGTTTATTTCTTTTGGTAGCATTTTTGACATTTTCAAACATTTCAAAGAGTCTGGGCCCAGTGAAGGTTGATAAGTGACTGAAAATACATGTAAAAGTATTGACTATACACAAAAGATTTATGAATCAGTAAAGTAAAATTTTCTACTGTCATTTATACCTCATTTGGTGGTTAATTTGCACAAATGTTGTAAAAAGTGAGTATTTGAAATTTGATTCTTTATTCGGTCTTTTGACAAATTTGTTATTTTGTGAGTTTACTGTGTCTTATCCAAATTCCTTGAGAAATTCTATCAGTGAATCAGTAACAAACCCAGGGCACTCTAGATACAGAGGCATATAGAGTGTTACACGTGTTTTTACTTGAGGAGGTCTGACCTTGACGGACTGAACAGAAGAAATGAACCCGAGAAGAATTCCATGTGAAAGATGACATTCCACCAGCTTTGAACAGTCAAGGTTTTGTGATGGTTTTGGGATGGTACCGCAAGGTGTCGTTCCCTTGCAGAACACAAGTTTCCGGATGGCACATAGGTCTGGAGTCATGAGTTAAAGGTGCTGTAAGTAGATCTTGAACTACGCTATTTGACATTGTTGATATTTGAAAATCAACCCAAACAAACACACCCCTCTCTTCATTGCTCTGCCTCCTAAACTCACTCTCCAATCCTAACCACCCTGCTCCAAGTCGGTCTCGAACCCCGGTCCGATAGCTGCTGGCATGTGAGCCCCATGACGGTAAACCAATGACGCTAAACACCGCATTCTCTAGCGGGCGTCAATGTGCAGTAGTTTATCTGGCCTCTGTTACACACGCAATGTGAGAGTGGATGTCTGTTTATCACAGTTGACGCCTTTTCAATTTGAGCCAGAGCGCAAAATGAGTGATGATGAAAACATTGTGCAATCTCTCTGTGGCTATTCGAACAACTGTTGTATGATTGATGTGTAAAAATCGTCTGATATGTCACCTGAATGCATTACACACAGTTAAACTGGGAAGTGGAGAGAACAAAGATGTGGTTCTTTAGGAAGTTTTATTCATCCACATTCTTGTGGATGAATACTTACAGTGAAGACTTACATTGCTTCTCTTGTGGCTCATCGACTAATAATTACAACCAAATGCTGCACAATGTGGCATCATATATTATATTCTGAATTGTGTTGCGATAAAAATAACGTCATAGACGTAGAATGCACTGTGCACCTAAACAAAATGCCGCCCCCCATTGTCCAAAATATGTCATGGATTTTTTAGATAATGTAAATCAATCATACGTTTTCTACTAAATATTCCAGGAAGAGACATCATTTATGTTATATTAAGCCATCCCAGACTTAATACCCAGGTTTCCCTTTAATATTTGACACTATAACAAAGAAGATGGACACGTGTGGCCACTGTAGTAAATGTACACAAAAGATAAAATATAACAAGGTGAATGATATAAATAAAAATAATACACATAAAAGAAGTAGTCATGAAGGTGGACAATCAGATGAAGCCCACATTCAGCTGCGCTGTGAAAGTAGCCTTGATTTCAAACAGATACACATTTTCTATTGCTGTACTCTTTAACAAAGAACATAAACACATCACACATCACATTTACATGACTTTTCATATATATATGTGTGTGTTTTTATTACACTGATCACAATTAAACTGGCTTTGACCAGAGTGAATGCTCAGATGATTGTTGAAATTGCTCCTTTTTCTAAACCTCTTATCACACCGAGGAAAATGGCATTCTCTTTTCAGAATGAGTTTGCAAATGCCGTTTCAGTTCTGTGTGATATGTGAAACATTCTTCACACTGAAGACACTTGTAAGGCTTCTCTCCAGTGTGAACTCTCACATGAATCTTAAGGTTTCCTTTAAGTGTGAAGCTCTTTCCACACTGAGGGCAGGTGAAAGGCTTCTCTCCAGTGTGAACTCTCATGTGTTCCTCAAGGTTTGCTCGGCTTGTGAATCTCTTCTCACACTGAAGACACTTGTAAAGCTTCTCTCCAGTGTGAATTCTAATGTGAATCTTAAGGTTTCCTTTAACTGTGAAGCTCTTTCCACACTGAGGGCAGATGAAAGGCTTCTCTCCAGTGTGAATTCTCATGTGAACCTCAAAGTTTACTCTTTTTGTGAAGCTCTTTCCACACTGAGGGCAGGTGAAAGGCTTCTCTCCAGTGTGAATTCTCATGTGATTCTCAAAGTTTACTCTTTTTGTGAAACTCTTTTCACAGTGATGGCACATGTAAGGCTTCACCACAATGTGAGTCTTTACATGATCCTTAAAATGAATCCTGTCAGTGAAACTCCTTTCACAGTGATGACATTTAAAACAGTTCTCTCCTGAGTGAATCCTCATGTGATAATTAAGGTGTGCTTTATTTCTGAAGCTCTTTCCACACTGATCACAAACAAACCGCTTCTCTCCCGTGTGAATTCTCATGTGGACTTTAAGGTTTTTTTTCTGTTTAAAACTCTTTCCACACTGAGAGCATATGAATGGTCTCTCTCCAGTGTGAATTCTCATGTGAATCTTAAGATATCCGTTTTGTGAGAAACTCTTCCCACACAGTTTGCAGGTGAAAGGCTTCTCTCCGGTGTGAACTCTCATGTGGATTTTAAGGTTTTCTTTTACTGAGAAGCTCTTCCCACAAAGTTGGCAGGTGTAAGGCTTCTCTCCAGTGTGAATTCTCATGTGGACTTTAAGGTCTCTCTTCTGTTTAAATCTCTTTCCACACTGTTGGCAGGTCAAAGGCTTCAATCCGGTGTGGATTTTTAAGTGGACTTTAAGGCTTTCTTTTCGACTAAAACTCTTTTCACACTGTTGACAGGTAAAAGGGCTCTCTCCAGTGTGAACTCTCATCTGGAGGTTTCTAGTTTCTGTCTGTGAGTAACTAACTAAGTACTGATTTTTCTCTTCCATTTCAATTACTTGACTCTTCTGTTTCAGCTTCATCAGGTCTAGGGTGAAAAGAAACAAAAACAAGTCAACACTGGTTTAATCGCACAAAGCAACAGACATGTAACATAAAACATACAGACATGTAAAATATCAAATCCAACAACATGTATGCTGAATCCTATACTCTCTAAACAACTGAAAAATAAAAATCTGTAATCTCAGAACCTCATCCATATTGTTAGTTCTTTGCCTTCTTTAGGACTCGTCCCAAATACTTTCAAGTTGGCAGTTTTTAAAGACCTTATAAAAACCCACAGTAGAGCACTGGATTGGGATGTCATTGGCCCCAACACAAATCTAACAGGATCAGGCGGTTTTACCTATGCCACGGGTGGGAATGTGAGGTCAAAAATATACCGGAGGTCCCAGGATTTAACAAAAATATTGGAGTCAACAAATGTTCCGAAAAGATTGAAGTGGGTTCCCTTTCAAATAGAAACTTGCACTGTTTCTCCTAGAGGACACTTTAGGGAATGCCTCAGGCATGACCAGTGTCTGAAGCATGTGTGAAAACACGACAATGAACTTGACACTGGCCACCGTCAGCCTATGACGTACTACTGGTGCAACTGCAAGGATAAAAGGGCACCCGTAGAACGTCATCAGCTTCTTTGTCTTCAGGAACCACTTGTCTAAGTGCATATGAAGATATTGGCTTGAGTGCAGAGTGAGTGCTGTCAGCTTTTTAGAGAACTGTATATGCACATGCAATATGTATATGAGTCATAGTGAGGAAGCTATGGTCTCACTTGATTCTTATCTTAAGGGATCAGAATCAAGCATCTGCACCTCACATTTTGGACCTTGTGTTTGCTGAGGCAGTGCGATGGTTTGGATTGTAGGGACTGCAGATATAAACTAGTGGATGAGTTTGACAGGAATTTTCCCTTTTTCATGCTCTACCAGTTGGCTCCATGGTTAGGAAGCCCGCTTCGGTGGCAGCTTCCACCTGGTGTGCATCTAGTTCTGAGGGATTAGACATGGGTAGAGAGCTGGATATTATTAAATAAACCTCCTCCTCCCAAACTGCCCACATACAATTCTTCCGTATTTCACATTGATATGTTGAAATCATGGAATTGTGCATAGCAATATGTGAGAATGTGCTGGGTTGAGAGTTGCTTGTGAGCTATCTCTCCCTGCGCTGTGTTCTCTTTGAAGGCTCCTGCCTTGCCAGTTCAAGTTTGGCTCTTCAGGGAGGTGAATGCATTCACTGTGACAGAACGCGGTGAGACAGCTCAGCTCTCGCTCAATTCTTTTCTTGAGAGATTAGTATAGACTCCTCTATACTCACAGCTTGTGTCCCATATTTGAAATACAACAGGCTTTTGAAAGGTACTATAAAGAATATATAAATACACTCGAAAAATGATATTCACTTTACAAGCAAACAAAGATTTTTAATGCACACATTGGATTTACCATCAATCGATCAATACAAAGCAAAATATTAACTCAAAATATAACTACAGAGGAAATAACTAAGGCTATATCAAAACCATTAAAGTACCAGGAATGGACAGTTTTTCTGGTATAAAACATTTAGGGAACAACTGATGTCAATGATTCATGGATGTTTTAACTACACCTTACAGGAAGGTGACCCCCCCTAGATCCTGGAGGGAGGCGGTAATAACTGTAATTCCAAAGAAAGAAAAAGACAGGATGGAATGTAGCTTGTATAGACCTATTACAGTTCTAAATATTGACTACAGACTTTATGCATCCATAATGGCTAAACCAATAGAACACATTCTTCCAGATTTAATAGATACAGATCAAACAGGTTTTGTAAACAACGACAGACATACAATAATACATGGTGAACCCTATATATTATTGACAATATATTTCAGAATAAAACTAAACCTCATAATTAGTCTAGACACAGAAAAGGCATTCGATTCAGTGAGCTGGGATTTCTTATGTTTAGTTTTGCAATGTTTTGGGTTTGGAAATGACTTTAAATCTTTATATTCAACCCCAACAGAAAGAATTCAAATTAATGGTGACATGTCGGATTATTTTACTTTAGAAAGGGGAAGCTGACAAGGGTGCCCACTAAGTCCTACCCTATTTGCTTTATTTATTGAGCCATTGGCACAGCTATTTAGAGATGTTATAGAAATAAAAGGAGTGGTAGTCAAGGGTGATGATGTGTTGTTGTTTCTCACATGCCCTGAACTGGATGTATTCCCTTAAAAAATTGGATCATACTCAGGATACAAACTAAATATACATAAAACTCATTAAAGGTTTAGTTCACCCAAAAATGAAAATTCTGTCATTAATTACTCACCCTCATGTCATTCCACACCTGTAAGACCTTCAGAACACAAATTAAGATATTTTTGATAAAATCTGATGGCTCAATGAGGCCTCCATTGACAGCAAGTTAATTTACACTTTCAGAAGTCCAGAAAGCTACTAAAGATTTAAATCAGTTCATGTGACTACAGTGGTTCTACCTTAATATTATTAAGCAATACTTTGTGCACCAAAAAACAAAACAAAATGACTTTATTCAACAATATCTAGTGATGGGCGATATCAAAACTGCTTCATGAAGCTTTGAAGCTTTACGAATCTTTTGTTTCGAATCAGTGGTTCAGAGCATGTATCAAACTGCCAGTCACGCGATTTCAGAAAACGAGGCTGAATGTCATTTTTACCATAATAATGTACCAAATCTAACTCATATAAATATTATAGTATAGAAAAATACTATACATTTATAGGTAAAATTGAACTCCGAGCCTCCTGTACCCATTCTGTGACGTCAAACAACTTCCCTGTACAAAGGATCATGGGGTGTCCATCAGTGTCCAGTTGTACCCTTCATTCCGAAGTGCCCTTCGTAGGGCGATATATCCCATTTGGAACGCACCGAGAGTTGAAGCAAAAGACCTGAATTGTGTCGAGGCTTCGAAACAACCCGACACTCGTCTCCACGGTGACACTTAGTGGTCACTTGCACGTGTTGATCTGTAATAAGCTTGACAACGATTCAGACAAGTGTTGTTGAATTATAACGTACATGTTGTTTGTGCAAATCAAGGAAGTGTGTGGGGGAGTCGATAGTGTTCTGGACTGGGTTTGAATCCTGGTCAAAACACTATATAAACTCTTGCAAATAAACACCTTTTACAAACCCACTGCAAATGTTTTATTGAAAGTAAAATCTATAAATAAGATTAAATATTTGGTGTCTGTATAAAATGCCTTCTTTTATCAATTTTGAGGGCTTGTTGTGTTTGTTCTATGGATGGCTCAGCTAATAAGAGACTATTAACTATTATTATTATTATTTTTAATTATAGGCCTACTGATGTCTAATTAAAACGTCTACAAAATGTATAAAACTGATCAGAGATCAGGTAAAACCTATAGACTTGATTCATGGGCTCACAGAGATCATCGCCCCCCAGTGGTGAACCATTGAAATTTTGGAACATTTAAAATTTTGGGGGGCTTTTTGTTTGTTTTTACTAATTTAATGTGATGTCATTCATTTTGTCACGAGACAAATAATAAAGATAAAGAGATCATGACACAGAAAGACTGAGAATGAAACCAACCTGTTTGTTCCTCAGTTTCTTCATGTTTGACTCTGAATGTTTCTTCAATCTTCACGTCTTCACTCTCCTCTTTAATAAACTCCATCTTTATAATAGTGTGTCACGTGGATCTCAGTTGCTTCACCAGGAGTTTCTCTGTGTGTTTGGACACTCTGTCATGATTAAGATGAGAATAATTATCCAAACTAAATCTCTTGAGTGCATAGTAGTAGATGCTGTTTACATAAATAGTGATATATTCTATTTACCATGTTAAAGTAGCAGTTCTTTGCAATAAGTGTACATAGTAATTAGATGCTATTTATACTTTGTTATTATTGCATCCCTTTTAATCTGCCAGTATATAGTGTAAATGATTATATTTATTAAAATTATGAATATTTTGAATGAACTATGTTCATTACTGTTATTAGATACACTACAGTGTTATTTCATAGTTCTCTATGTAATTTTCTGAAAGGGTTGTATTGAATTAAACACTTTAAATTATTAAAAACACAAACCTTTCTTCAGCAGAATCACAGATGCAGGAGTGCGGCGCAGCCTTATGATGTCATGTCACACCAAAATAAAAGTCCCGTTCACACACATTCAAATGATAAGATAAAGGATTAATTCAAAGGATAAGTCACAGATTTCCAAAGCTTTCAATACTACTGACATTTTCTTCAAAAGCTTATGGCTTATATCTAAATGTAAGCAAGTGTGAAGTTATCACAATTATAATACAGTTGATGAGAGAGCTACCATTTAATTTAACTAAAACTGAATCCTTATCATGATGAATATATCCATCTTACTCCATCTCAGTTTCTCCACAGAATATCAGGGCAATAAATAAAGTTAAATGTCATCTTTGTTTTGTGGCCGTGACTGTAAAGGATTACACTGATGATGGGTTTAAAAATATTGATTTTGACTGAGTGGAACACTTAAATTAAAATAGTTAAAATCTTTTTTTTTTTTTTTTAATGGCGCTGAAATGTGACTAATCTCTTAAGCTCTCAGATTCAAAACAGGTACTTGTTTACAGGAAATTGATTAATAAACATAATTTATTCCTCATAATATCCCTCTGTGGAATAACAGACACATACTGAACAGTAATAAATCTGTCTTCTGTAAGGAACATATGAGCTGTCTTTGATCTCATTGATTTCAGCAATAATGCTCTTTAATATTATCAATTTTGTTTATAATAAAAGAGAAATATAGTTCAATGATTAAAGCCATGCAAGTTCAATTTCTGTAATTGGCAAAAATATGATAGCAAATGTGGTGCGATGGAAAGGTGGAGAGAAAAATGATTAAGATAAGCAGCAAAAAAAGTTCACATTAGCAAAAAAAAAAAAAAAATCTCTAATAAGTTCTTAAATATAGCCAAGTACGCCACCTAGGGGCTTTCACCCAAGAATATATAATAACTCATATACACAGGTTTGTTCTTCTCTGAGAGGACTGAGACGGTTCTGACAATTAAAACCAATTTTATTACATAAAATATTCCACATAAAAAACACACAACATTCACCTTCCAGACATTTACCTATTAATTACCCACAGATGATAGTAAAAAAAAAAAGGTATTTTAAATAATAAAAAGAAAACAAAACAAAAACAAAGAAGTAATACATTTCAAAAACTGCAGGTGACGCCCGTGTCAAAGACTCTAACTGGGAAAAAGACTCCCTAATCCACCCTTTTTACCCACAGCACTTACAAAATATATTTATATGTAACTTGTTTAACATTATTTATTTAATAATTCAATGAAATATTGTTACTAGAGTTTAACTGTTGTTAGGTGTGTGTGTTTTAATTTTATGTTTAAAAGGTTATTCATAATACATTATAAACAACATTATAATATGTTATAAATAGTTATAACAGTTACAATATAATAAAATACTTTTCTATTTGTGGTTAAGAGTACAATGCATTATAACACCGGATGAAGCCTGCATTCATAATGCATCATACTACATGCATAATGCCTTATAAACAACCTTATAATGTGTTGTATCATCTGGTTAATAATCATAACTATTAAAATGCATCATAATACTTACTATTTGTGATTATAACTATTAAGAATGTGATGATTTATAACACAATGAACATCATTTCATCTACTAGCTATAATTGGTTATATATCCCATAGTTTTATATATTTCAATTTCTTGACATTGTTTACTTAAGATATGCACAATATCATACTACTAAGAGTGGTCTTTACTGCTTAAATGAAGTGATGAAAACATCATTTTCAGTTCTCTGATAAAGCTGTCATGATGCTTATCTTGTCTCGAAATTCAGAACATTGGCTCTGGAAGCAGACTCCAATCCAACTCCAGTTCCTCCTTATTCAGAACTCACATTTCTCCAGACCGTTCCCTCAAGACATCTCCATACCACATCCTCAAACACCATACTACAAACCGTTTCTCACAGAACACTCCAGACTTACTGGACAGCTTGGAGTCCAAGAACCCCAGATGCCATGTTAAATTTGGCTTTCTTTAAGCACTTGTAAATTTATATTTGTTTAATACAGTTATAGTACTAAAAATATTTAAAAAATACTTTTTTATTTTTAACCCAAAAGTGTGATCTAAAGAATTGATGCAGCCAGGTTACAATTACTGTTGTCTATGCTACTCTAAACACTAGGCTGTGAAGACAAGAGTGAACAGGGAGAGAGGGACGCTGATATTGAAGAGGATTTCCCAGAATGTTGGACAGCACAAATTTTGAGAAACAAACAAACAAACAAAAAGTATCCATGGCTTATTTGGCAAAACAAAAGTCTTGGCTGCTCCATTTGTCTGAAGGTAAAGGCATCTGGACACATGCATGTCTCTGAGGAATGGGCCAAAGTAAAGTGGTGCCTTCGGGGTTGACTAAAAATGCATAACAGCAGTCACTACGTTAAAAAACACACAGACCCAGAACATCAGATTATCACAGCTCGGCAGAGAACATTTTACAGAAAGCGCAAGACAAAGGGTGCGTTTAGCCTGTATATTTTGTGAAACGATGGTCATCACCTCACGTGTCGACCCTAATCAGACACCGCTATGTCACGTAACAGCAACAATAGCGGATTACATGCTTGTGTTCTGCAGAAGCTACCGAGTCTATTAGCTTTACTAAAATAAGGCTTTATTTCTAAGCTTTACTAAAGTTTGTATACAGCGCACAAGGCTTATGCGCATTCTCCAAGTCTTATTCTCCATTTTTAGTGTATCCCTGTGGCAGAATGTTACATGTAGGTGGTGTAGAGACGAGGCAAATACGGAAATCTACAATAATAAGGGTATTTAATCAACAAAGGAGCAAGAAACACAACCATACACATTTAGGATAACGTAAGAACTGACAAAGGAGTGCAGGGAGTGAGTCCAACTTAAAGGGAGTGCTGACGAAGACAACAGGTGCAGGGAATCCAGGGAAATGGCGGGAAGGCTGATGAGGGAAGTGAAAACAGGAGTGGGACAAGGAGGATTCTGGGAAACGGAGTCCGGGAAGGCGTGGATGTGACACAGAATTACTGCACCACATACTGATCTGGCATGTATACTACATCGTTTTGAGTCGGTTTCAGTGGTTTCGTGTGTACGCAGATATTTCTTGAGATTGGAGGGGGATTGGATAGGGAAAGCTCTGGTTTCGTGTGGATGTTGCCTAAACCATAGATCCCAAATGCCTGTTTTTCCTTTTATTATCTTGTATCTCGTGTGGGAGGCAAAGGTGCTTGTGGATCTGCAGAGCTGCGACAGAGTTTTCCATCAAGACCAACAGTAAACTGGATGAGGAGGGAACTGAAGTCGCTGTCTGTAGGCATGTGTTCTTTTGAGGGCACTCAATATGTTCAGAGGAGAGATCTATGCTCATCCTTTGTACTTGCAGAAAGAGCTCCGCACAGAAAATACAGCTTTCTTTTGGGCTGACATCATGTGCAAATACTAGCTTGATCAAAGTTTGCCTGCCCCGACCTGAGAAATCTTCTGAACATGAAGCCATTCCTTCATAGGTCAAAATTATTAACAGACTATTATTGAGTTGATCAGATTATTAAATTGCTCTACATATTGATTATACCTTTCAAATATTCAGAGCATAGTTTGGAAAAGTGTATGTGAAACTGGACATGGGCAGTGCAGACTGTAAACTGATGACCTCTGGAGAGCTATTCACACCAGAAACAGCTCTATAAGGAAGAGTGGTTGTGCAGATCTAATCCACAGCCACTGGAAACTCTTGGTTGATGTTATTGCTAGTATTAACACCTTCGCTTTGCACTTTCACTTACTTTTGCCATGGCTCTGAGAATGCTTGTGCGATTTACTGCAGTCACATAAACAGTGTCACAGTTACAAAGTGAACTTAATTCATTAGATGCTTGTGTATATTTGGTATATAGTTATAAACAATACCGTTATTTATCAACAAAATAGATTAAACATAATTACCTTTAGACTTCTCAAGGGTCCTCTTATTTATGGGTGGCTGGAGGGTGTAAGAGGGTTCAGATGGGAGATCCACTGGAGTAAGGATCAAAGAAACAACATCTTCCCTGCCACTGCTGTCACTAGGACCATCCCATTCAGGAAAGATTGTGTCCAGTGTCCAGGGCAGAATAAAGTTAGCAGAGCAGGAGCTGTCAGATCAATGACACATCTTTAAGGCTAAGCATCTCTGAGTCTCACTTGTGGAATTTCTACATGATCCGTCCTCACAGACATTACACGAGAGTGATTAGAGCTCCATGATGCTCACATCACCTCCACATTTTGGGTAAACATGGAATAAATATTACTCCTCTCTATAGAGATTTGAAGTAAATACATGAGAATCCATCAATATTTCTCCAAATGTGCACACTTTTGAACTGAAAGCCCTGAGGGACATTGTTCTGTCAAGACCATCACACAGGATTTTTTTCCCAATGGATGCGGCTGAGGCTCGTTTCATTTTCACCCACACAAATTAAAAATCTCATGATGACAGTAGTTTCTTAGAGTAAATCAGAGGTCAAAAATTGAAGCTTGACCAATTGGGATCAATTAAAATACTCAAGCATTCATTTATTTGTGTGCTGTTCAGTGATGAACATTCAAGTTTTGAAACTAAAAGAGATTAGAGAAATATGTGAGAATTGGAATTTAAAGGCTGCAAAGTAATTTTGTTAGAGATGAGCTAAATGAAAAGATACAACCTCAGTTGACTTCTAATGCAGGGAGACCCGGTAAACTGTGCGAGTAGTAGAGATGTTATCATCCAGAGTGAGTTGTTGCTTCATGAAACTGACTTGGATTATTATGAAGTAATAGTGTGTACTGACATGGGAACGCACAGGAAGATTGCTCTAAACACAGGCCTCTGCAGACCAGGCGCCTCATTTATAAAACTTTCCATAGATTTCATCCTCAAGTTTTTCAGATTTATAAAACCATGCGTACGCCAGTACCTGCGCAAAAATCCCAGTCAGCAGAAGATTGTGTGTCCGTGCGTCTCCACCCCAGCTCCTCCCTGAAATCACCATATATGAAGCTTATGACGCCTAGTTTCACTATGCATCAGCTCATCTGCATATCATTTTCATGCATATTCCCATCCACGTGACACCATGTTAACACCGTCAAAGGTACAAAACCAATGAAACATTGGTTCATTGAACCTATTCAAACTGGACAATGGACCGTTCGCCCACCGAATCCAGCAGTGTCAGCTATATGGCACATTTGATGGCACAGTATCATGGTCAAGATGATGCTCTGATGATCACACATCATGCCCCGAAGAAGATGAACAAGAAGCCGCTGATTAGACAATTGAAGGAATTGGTCAAAGAAGGTAATAAAAGTGGTTGCTCCTCCTCAGAGACATTCATGAGTGGAGATTCTTGTGCCTTTGATCATTATTCATGACACCCACAAACAAGTCATATGCAAAGGTGTATACCATGCCATCCAAGCGTGAAAAATACCTAAACATTAATGCAGATCAACAGTTGTAGAAATACAAAAGTTAGTTGTTAAGTGTATATTGCCGTTGAGCTGAGCTCTTCCTTTAGTTTCTGGAAGGTGTATTCCAACACCATTCCTTCTTTTCTGACAACAGATCTTTCAGTGGACATGTGTTGGTGTTTTACACCGTGGGTCTGAGGAAAACGGGATTTCAATCTTCTGTATGTCCTGAACATATAGTAGAATTGACAATAAAGTTGACAATGAATACCTGAAAATAATTTCATCCAGAAATCAGAAAAGAGTGCAAATATATATATTAAAATGCTGATGTTAATCATTAACATCACAATGTTAATCTCCATTCATAACAAACGAGCTAGTCTGCCAGCGAGCTAAAGACGTCTTTACCAGCCACACCTCTATTTATGAACCCTTTGACAGAAAATATATAGCTAATGTTTTTCCTCCTTGAATAAGGTTGGTAATCACAGCAGATCTAATATTAGTTATTTCAGCATAATAACCAGATCCAGATGAGTAAAGTTCAAATACAAGGTTTTCATAATAAGATCCAAACAGGCAGGGATACACACGCATGACTGAAACGTGACCGGACAAAGAACATCAGAGAACTTGAGTAGTGCAGATAACAAGGTGATAAACGATACACAGCTGATACAGAATGAACTCATAATGACATGACCATGGTTAACAAAAGAGTGGCGGCAAACTGAACAAAGGAAAACATGTGACTAGTGAAAACAAGCTGAAGATAACTGTGACAACATGGTTATTCAATAACAGTTTTATTTCCTATTCGGGGTAATGTATATGCTTTATTTTTTAAGATGAACTGTTTTTCCAAGGTATTGTTATATTGTTAGCACACGTCCGGGTCGATAGGGAATGCTGGCGTGTTTGGCTGCCGCTCCTCTCACTGTTTTGTTTTTTAAGTTATATTATTTTTTGTCCCTTTGGGGTAGTTATGTGGTTGTACTATTTTATATATTCTGGACTACTGTGTTTACTACTGTACCCCACCTGGATATCCTGCGGTGGAACAGGGGATCAACGCTGTGGTCCGGATGTGCATTTGGACTCTGTGATACTGAGCTCACGGTGTGCAACGGGGATTCAACGCTTAGGATCAGCTGTGCACGTGGATTTAATGGCTATGGCCCTAAGATACACTGCAACACTGTATCTTAAAACAGAACTCTTTTCATTTCATAGATCATAGCCAATTACCCACACATCTTGAAAGAGTGTTTGGTGTGTCGGGGACAGTTTTGAAGTGGTTTAGTGGTTTACTGACTGTTCCCAGTTCATTTCGATGGGTGGCCATAGGTCTGAGATTAGCTCTGTTTTCACTGGAGTTCCTCAGGGTTCAGTCTTGGGCCCTTTACATTTTAACATTTATCTGTCACCACTTGGCTATCTCTTGAGATCTCTTTGCCTCCATTATTATTTGTATGCTGACGATACACAGATTTATATCCTTTCAAAACCAGATGAACGCCCTGACACTGATATTCTTTCCGGCTGTATTACTGAAATAAACACATGGATGAGTGATAATTTCCTGTGTCTGAACAGTGGAAAAACTGAAGTTATGCTCATTGGCTCCCGTCATCAAATTTCCAAAGCTGGTTCTCTGTCTTTGACTTTTGATGGCTCTGTTTTGGAAACCCAAAGTAAAGTGAGGAAACTCTGAATTATTTTCAATGCTAATCTTACATTTGACTCTTTCGTTCAGAGTACTGTCAAAACATCTATTTTTCATCTCAGAAACGTCACAAGATTGCATCCGATGTTAAATTTTCCTGTAGCAGAAAAGCTGATAAATTCCTTCATCATCTCTCGGATAGACTACTATATGTTCATTCATAATTGCAGATTTATGTATATCTGCTGATGCAGCAGCTTGTTTTCTCACTCAACAGCATGTGTATATTGCTTATTGACAGAGATACTGTTGTTTGTTCTCCATCTCTTTGACATGTCTTTACTGCAGCCATACATGACAGACAGAACCTTGAACAAGTAATAATTAACAGAGGTGAAAACACAGCTCTTATTATGATACAGTAAAACAAGTCACTGTAAACATTATCTTAAGTGCATAAATCTTTTTGCCCAAACATTGTTAATAGAGCTAAACATCGACTGAACCCGGAACAACCCTTTAATTATGATTAACAATAAACTTTAACTACCTTTTTATCTGACACAATACAAAAATCAGGTACAAAACACAGTAAATCAGCACACTATAAAAATAGCATGAGGGGCTGTGGGGATGGCAAGGCAAGAGCTGGAAACAAACATCCGTGAAGAATGAAGGCTTTAGTATGTATACTGCTGCTGTTGGAAACCTTTGTGTTTGTCGTCCAGCAGCAGGTAGATGGAGGACTCAATGAGAATGAGATCAGTCAACAGATCAGCTCTGAGGACAGAAGACAGAATCCACCTCAAACAGACACTTTGAGAGCTGAAGCTTCAACTGACAGCCAACAAAACTCTCACCCGTGCTTCTCTGACATCCATGCAGCACTGAGAGAACTGACCGCCACCGTTACAGAGCAGAAAGCAAACATCAGAGAACTGACCGCCACCGTTACAGAGCAGAAAGAAAAGAACAGAGAACTGACCGCCACTGTTACAGAGCAGAAAACAAACATCAGAGCTTTAGAGACGCGACTGATGGATGCTGAGAAAGCCGCAGAACAGCAGATGTTCCTCCTGGAAGAGCTGAACAAGAAAAATGATGGTACCTGACTAAAACATTCACTCTTTAATCAATGATTCTCAAAGTAAATCAACAGTGCAGTACATTGCATAGTGTAAAACTGAGAGTTTACTGTGTAAATTGTATTATCTGTTAGGAGTGTAACAGTACACCGTGAATTTTCAGTATGTCTTTCGGTTCGATACGCATGTGTACATGACGAACACAGTGTAAGTTTTAACCACCATTAAACACCAATAATCGCAATAAGCCCTAAGTCTTGTCAAAGTCTCAACTTTCATATTGTGTCCATTTTATCACAAAATCTCTGTGATGTGGCGCGACAGATCAGTGTATAGACGCCTCAGTTCATGCGTCAGCATGGAGCGCGAGTGAACGCGATCATCTCTTCCTCAGTTACAGGATAAACATGAATGAACATCTGAAGGTATGTTGAAAGATACAGTACTTACTGAAATGTATCATATCTTGTGTAATAGCTTAATCAGTGTTTAAACGGTGGAAAGACATCAGTAAAACAGCTTGTAAACAATGTCATGTAACATTACATTTACCTCAGGAAAGTCATTCAGTGTCCACAGCTTGTTAGTTCGCGAGAGAAATGAACTCCAGATGGGAGCATTTTACTAAATATATGCTCTATATTAGCTTATATATTCATTATTTTTTAATTTAGTTTATTTATTTAAACTATGTTTAAATAAATTTGATAAATTTGTCATGAAAACAATTTCTGACCACCATTGTGTAAAGTATTATATTTCAAAAATGAATTGGAGAAGAAAAATAATTTTATAATTAGATTTAGCAGTTGTAAAGGTAAAAACTGCCTTATGTGCAATTTACATGTTTGCATATAATTTTTTTTTTATTATTATTTGAGTGTTGATTATTACAACTAAAATTACTGTTAATTTTAACCTGTATTATAGGAATACAGTAATGTGGAAGTATGGGTTTCCTTTATAGTTTACAGCACTAGCTGAAATAGATTCTTTTATTCTTAAGAAAATGTTTATTATAATTGAATTTATTTAGCCAGAGACAAAAAATTTTCAGTAAACCAACGTTTAATAAAAAAGAAGCAACTGTGACTTCAAAACTGAGCTACGTACGAACCGTCGGTTTTGTGTACCGTTACACCCCTATTCAATAAGCATTATAAATGTCATTTAACACAATCTTTATTTCTTCACAGAAATTTCAAATCTTTCTCAGAGTCAAGTGGAAGAGTTGAGAAAGGAAAATAGAGGTGAAACAGTGTGTTTGAATGAAGTTAAATTCAGTGTATTCATTCTCTGCGTAATATATAACAATATTGCTTATGTTTTTCAACAACAGATAGAAAGATTGCTTTTTCAGCTTCACTGCTGGCATCTGGCAGTGGAGACGTCGGTCCTTTTACCACTGACATCACACTAACCTACAGGAACGTCTTCACAAACATAGGGAACGCCTACAACCCAATTACAGGTAATTATCAATGAAATGGAGTCATAAAACTCAGTTTATAGCAATGAAAACCCTTCTGCCTCATTCAGACCTCTCTACAGTTGTTTAACGTGAATAAGAGAATTAACTAATCTGCCATCTTTCAAAACCATTACACTGTGCTGGGTAATTAAAGGGTTAGTTCACCCAAAAATGAAATTTCTGTCATTAATTACTCACCCTCATGTCGTTCCACACCCGTAAGACCTTCGTTCATCTTCAGAACACAAATTAAGATATTTTTGATAAAATCCGATGGCTCAGTGAGGCCTCTATTGACAGCAAGATAATTTACACTTTCAGATGCCCAGAAAACTACTAAAGATGTATTTAAAACAGTCATGGGACTACAGTGGTTCAACCTTAATGTTATAAAGTGACGAGAATACTTTTTGTGCACCAAAAAAACAAAATAAGGACTTTATTCAACAATATCTAGTGATGGGCGATTTCAAAACACTGCTTCATGAAGCTTCGAAGCTTTACGAATCTTTTGTTTCGAATCAGTGGTTCAGAGCGCCAAAGTCACGTGATTTCAGTAAACGAGGTTTCGTTACGTCATAAGAGTTTCGAAACTTCAATAGTTCACGTGACTTTGGCGGTTTGATTCACGCTCCAAACCACTGATTTGAAACAAAAGATTCGTAAAGCTTCGAAGCTTCATGAAGCAGTGTTTTGAAATCGCCCATCACTAGATTTTTTTGGTGCACAAAAAGTATTCTCATCACTTTACAACATTAAGGTTGAACCACTGTAGTCACATGAACTGTTTTAAATATGTTTTTAGTAGCTTTCTGGGCATCTGAAAGAGTAAATTATCTTGCTGTCAATAGAGGCCTCACTGAGCCATCGTATTTTATCAAAAATATCTTAATTTGTGTTCTGAAGATGAACGAAGGTCTTATGGGTGTGGAACGACATGAGGGTGAGTAATTAAAGAGTAATTAAATTTTTGGGTGAACTAACCCTTTAAGCTGTCATACAGGACATAGCTGATTCTTTTCTTTATCTCTTATTTTCTTCAGGTATTTTCACAGCCCCAGTGAAAGGAGCGTACGTGTTCAAATTCTCTGTCCATGCTCATGGTAGTCAATCAAATGCAGCAAGTGCCTACCTTATGAAGAATGAAAAGCATGCGATTGTAGCATTTGCTCAGCAGGCTCAGGGTGCGTTAAACTCCTCAAAAGGAGTTGTGTTGATCCTGGAGGTTGGAGATGTCGTCTACGTGAGACTTCGGCCTAACGGCAAGATTCAGGATAATGGGAATAATCACAACACTTTCAGTGGTTACATACTGTTTCCCTTAAGATAACAGGAGCTGTGATTCCAATCATTCAGAACCTTTAGCATATGATTTAAGATGAAAATAAACGTATTGATGAGAATTTATATGTTTGAAATTTGCAGTAGATTACTGTATGAACGTTAGTATAATAGACTATACTCATAAGCTGTCTATATAAGTTTGTATAAAGAGTTTCAGCACTGAGACAGATGGGACCCATGAATATCACGTGACTCAAAAGTGTTTTCATTAAAGGGGTCATGAACTGCATTGTTTTATTGTTTTATCATTTTTCCTGGGGTGCACTTATAATGTTAGTATGCTTTTTTTACATCAAATTTAGAAATAAAAGGCATTTTTCCTACCCTGATTTTATCCTCTGATTTGAACACTCTGTTTTAAGGGGCGTGTCTGTGTGAGACTTCAGTGTAAACGCCCACTGCTGTGATTGGCTGACATCTTTGCATTTGAAAAAAGCTAAATATTACTCTCTCAAAAACTTTTGGCACATTTTTACTGTTACCGCTCTCAAGGTTAACTAATCGCGAAAAGTGCTGATTATAGCATTACATTTAGATCTATAGCATTATATGTAGATGGTGGCATGAAAGGTTCATTGTAGTCATTCATTGTAGTCGATCACAGACATGAAAGCAGTGATCTCATCATTGAAACTCAATTTCTTGCCTTGCCAAACGCATTGTAACTAAGAGATTTTTTGAATAAAATGGGAGTTTTGGCACAAGTCAGTGATAAACTTGCGCAGTTTGATTGACAGCCACTGCTATTGTAAAGGGAGCGTTCTTTGTTTAATTTATAACTTTGCATGTATCTTGTATTTGATCTTTGTTCTAGACCAGTATCAGTCCACAGGAGTTTTCAGCCCTTCTTTTTCAGCATTTCACACCACATCACACGTTTTCCACATGTTACAATATAATAGAGAAAACTGTAGGTTATAACATGTTTGACATTTTTCCACATGTTGTAATAGGTTTTAACATGTTGGATCGTTACCCCATCACAAATACTCTGCATTTTCAGCTTCACTGCAGTATTTTCTGCGCGTACAGTAAACTACCAACACACACAACATTTTCGCAAGATTAATAAATGATATAAATGCATATTGAGCCTGTTTAATAAATACAATATATACACCACAATTTTGACAGAATGAGCTATTGACCAAAGTACAAAATACTGACCAGTATTTCAAGTTATACAGCATGTTTTGACAAACTATTCACAATTACAGGAACATCCACATCACAAGCAGTCATTCAACGGCACTAAAGTTACCGTAAAGGGCTGGTTCACCCCAAAATGACAGAAAAGTTCATATTTATTTTAATATACAAAACGGTTCATTTGGAAAGTGCCATACAATAACCAAAGAAGCTAATAACACGATAAAAAGTGTTCAGTAATCAACGTGTAATTACTGTACCTTTAAAGTGGGGTTTAGCTCTTACTAGCATGAAGAACAAATATAGACACAGACTGTGCATAGAGATCGATTTAAGGCTGTCTTCGGTACAGAAACGTACCCTGTGTTTTTAGAATGTAATTTTCATTAACATCAAAAAAGTTATGTGTTTACATAATGAATGTGATGTAATGCATTACTTATTACATCAAAAGTAATCTGATTACAATGTTCATTACTTGTAAGGCATTACTTGTTAGATCAGAAAGTAAAACACTGCTCATTTCAGATGAGATTGAACACCTGATCACTAGGTTTCTCAGAGGAGAGCTATGGTAGAAATGTGTCCATCTTGAACATAATCAGAATGATCAGCTAATTAGGGTAAATCACCATACTCTGGTACACTGGAGGAGCATCTGAAGGCTGTAGAGATCTCTGATATCAGAACATGAATTTATTCATTGTGTAAATACATCAATACTGACACACATAGAAAAACTGATTATTTTATTGCTTTTATAGTTGTCAAAGCACAAAGTGCTTTATTATATGAAACTATCATAAACGAATGGGTCCTCTGGAACGCAAAGGCAGCTTTTCCACATTTTGACCAGCAGATGTCATTAGTGTGTGCTGAAAAGCTTTAAGAATGAATCACTTCACGATACTCTCGAGGGAAAACCTGTTTCACAAAGCTTCATTTCACCATCACTTCAGCTTACTTCATTACATAAACTACAACAGGAAGAAAACAGCAGTTTTACACACAACTAGTAGCAAAGAGAATAACCGAAAGTCAACTGATGAAACAGATTGGTGAGGAACTAAATGAGACACCGAATCAGTTTTTATGGAAACAAATTAATTAGAAACCATGGAAAAAAAACCTTCTTAATCAAAGTCTCAGAACAGAAACGACAAAACATATCTGTGACGACAGCTCTGGAATTTAAGTTGACACAGATTGAAATTATGTTTTGTTTTTACAACTTGTTTTTCCTTTTCCACCTTTATTCATAAAATTATTCTAAAGGTTATCTCATTTTTATATGTTGTCGACTATGGTTTGTGACTTTGAGGAATAACTATATTTCAAAAGCGTGAGTGACATGACTATGCTAAAATTAGAATATTTCATGATGAAAACATTTTATTGTCTATTGCATCCTCTTTTGGATTCATGTAGTTTGTCAGATGTCTTGAACAGCATTAAAATCAGTAAATGGAGAGTGGAAACAGCAGGTCACCTGACGCTTAAGCATGTTCATGGAGTTGAGAAGCTGTTGATGGCGTGATCAAAACCTTCATCAGCATTATTCATCATCATCAACCACGTTGGGAGTGTCGTTTTAGTTAATCATTAGTTCTGTGCTCGTGTAAAACAGCTGATGCAAAAGTAGATATTTGAAATGCACTTTATTGTTTTGAAAATTATATCTTGTCCCATTTTATCTAACAATGAAATGTGAAAAATTTCTTTAAGCGCAGTCTTTGTTTCCTGTCCTCTCTCCACCAAGGGTCATTCTGAAGTGAAGTACGAGTGCACAACATTTCATCTGCATCTCTGTTTCCATCTACAGCTCCATTTGCCATTCCATAGGAAGAGTATGTGGAAGATTGGACAGCACTGGCTCCAAGAGCAACATTTTCTAGGAATGATATAAATACGTCCAGTTTCAAATGAAAACCCATCAATAAACAGGCCTGAGCACTGTACAACCAAACAATTCCAGTTCATGACCTGATATCCAGAATATAACCTGCCATTATATGCCAATTAATCTAGTTAAAAACCTAATCCTGTGTCCTAGCTCAGGCTTTTAGCTTTTAGTGACCAGCAATGAACTATTTCTCTTCAAAATTCAGTACTTCAAGACATACTACATGGCGTCAGTAACAAATACACTTGTACGACCCTAAACGTACTTGTCAATGCAGCGTGACACAGTCCAGGCAGAGGAGAGACCAACAACATCACAAGTACATCCATCCTGAAACACAACACACACAAATGAACAGATTATTATGACACCTGCAATCATTAACCTCAATTACAACATCGTCACGTGAGAGAGAGAGAGAGCGCGTGTTCGAGTTTCGGAGGCGTCTGAGGAGAATGCTGCTAATCAAGAGGAATTCAGGTGATCTTATTTCATTTCATTTGCTCAATAGAGTGAAGTGGCCATTTGTTGTTTCACGGCCCCAACGATCTCTAGCAACGTCCAGGCCTGCAGCGGGGAGGGGTTGGGACTGGTGAGGAGTGCGTATGTGAGTGGCCACTCAAAAGGTACAAAAAGGTATTGTTTCAACTATTGGTTTTGAGACAAATATTTTGTATTGATATTATTGGTTTATTTGAGATATTAAGGAAGTGTTGATCTGTCATAATTAATTATTTGAATTGATTGCATATTTTTCCTCAAAGAATAAGAAAGACACAAGACAAGTGTTTGCCTAATTTGGAGTTTATTAAACATTTGAGATTTAAACACATATTTACATATTTATTTATTTTATTTTACTGTGTATAAATAAACCTAAAGGTTAATTTTGTTATACTTACCTCATTGTGTTGATTGAAGTCATTATACAGTGACATTTCCTAGCTGATATAGGGGGAGGATAGCATTAGTGCATATAGTTGAGAGACACTTCAAGAGCCCGGTGCACTGCTCTGGTTACAGTCAGGGCATAGGGGGCGCTACAGCAACAACGTGTTATTTTCTTATCTGCACATGCAGCTTCATCTATTTCCCCAAACACTGGTGACATGGACAGAAATGAAAGTATTGCCAAATGATTCTTTGAAAAAGTGACCTTTCGTAACACTGTAAATGTCTTTACTTACAATTTTGATTAATTCATGAAATTAATACTTTTATTATGCAAAGTATATTATTTATTGGAAAGAAAACATACAATAACATGAGAACGCAGCAGACCAATCAACAATCAATCAATAAATACAACAATCTTACATTTGGCAGCAATTTAGTGAGAACATACATTGCGTAACGTTTTTAAATAAGTGTACCAACACATATACCCTAGTGAAAAATAAATATACTAAAATCTATTTGTAATACATTTATTTTATAACATTTATTAAACATATTTTAGGCTTAATATTTAGAAATATACATTGTGCAATATAAAGAAGAACTCCAAATAAAGTTTAATTAAAATATTTATGTCAGTAAATAGTCAACATTTGAAGCGGATCAAAACCCTTCATCAAAGTTGTCCTAAAAACTTCTTCTAAGGACAACTTTGATGAACTTTTTTGATCCACTTCAAATGTTGACTACTGTATATTAATGGGTTTTTAGTTAGTGTGAAATGAATGTAGGCCTATTTTAAATACATTTTGGTAGGGTTTTTTCACTAGGGCAGACTGTATCCATTGCCTCTGACATGTTTTCTCACCGTCACGTACTTAACTCGGAAACTCTTAAGAAAACCTAAACTCATAATGATGAGTTGTGCTGATGTTCATGTGCATTTTAAATACTTTCTTTCTGACATGATTTGAAGACACTGTAACTGCTGAAGCTAAACCTTGACCCCCATTGGCCTGCCCCAGCGTCCTACTATTGGTTGAACCACAATGATTGATATGTTTTGAACACGCCATAAAGCCAGTGCCATCACACTCACCAACAATCGGTTTTGCTGTACTTTTGCTAAACAGCCGAACTCGCTGGAGTGCACACTATTGGGAATCTGTGTAACTTTAGAGTCTAGAAAGTCATTGTAGCTATAGACACAAGTCTCACCATGTATTTCATATCTGAGAATGATCAAATTATTTTTAGATGATGCTATATAATTTTTTAGATGAGACTTTCTTTTTGTGCAAACCACAGAAAACATTAGGTATGAACTGAAACATCTAGTTTGTTTCTGCTAACTGGCTGTAAGGGCAGAATTTTCAAACCCAACTTTTGCCTACAGCTCAGACGTAACCATGAGAAATTTGCAAATAAAATGATTTCATTTGTTATATTTTTACTTCAGTAATTTATTTTTGTTGAATACTATGTTGACCTGTTATGATTAAATGTCCAATTCAATGAACAGTATTTGAGTTCTACTTGTTTAAAACATAGTATTGCCCTAGATGAAAATTTACAGGAAATGTGTTTTGAGTTGCAAAAAATAATCATAAGTTTTATAATTATGACCTTTACCTTTTTTAATAATTTGCTCACACTTTGTATATAAGGTAGGCTATTGTTTAATTTAATTCAATAGCACTTTTCACAATTTTGCATGCAGATATACATACATATAGAAAGTAGTTACATAAGTAAATATTTGTAATTATGACAAATAAAGAAAACAACATATAGTCAGTTTGAAATGGTGAAATTTACGAACCTGATCAGAAGTTTTATTACATTTGTGTATTTCCAATGCTCTTCACTGCACCTGCTGTAATACACTTTTCCCATTAATGCTACTAATGGCCCTTATTTGCACTTTGAAATATGGACTTGAAATATTATGAATTATTAAATTTAATAATTGAACTGATCCTGAGCAAAAAAAAGAAAAAAAAAGAAAGTTAAAATGTCAAATAATTCCAGAAACGTTAACTGCATGAAAAGTAAATAATTTTAATTTATGCATGACATATAAATCCGCAGCTTAATGCGAGACCGCCAAATCATTTCATTGTGTTTTTGTCAGGAGCAGTTGTGGTGCATTGAGAGATGAAGCGCGCTGTAATGATGGGTCGAATGCGTGAGGATCCATTTGCAGCTTGTTTATTAAAAGTACTTACAGAGTAGACAGGGCAAAGGCAGAGACACAAACAGGGACAGGCAATGGTCGAGGCAGGCGGCAGACAAGCAGAGTAAAGTCACAGGCAACGGTCAGGGCAGGCGGCAAACAAACACAGTCCAATAAACAGTCCAATGGCAACAGAAATACAATCCACAAGAAACCGCTCAGAAGTGATCACCGGGGCAAATCAAGACTTCGCAAAGGGTGTGTGTGTGTGTGTGTCTTAAATAGTCCAGGTAATGATCTGCAGGTGTGTGTGGCAATTGGTGATTGGTGCATGTGATTGGAAGGGAGGATTATGGGAAGTGGAGTCCAGGAACTGACAGGAACAGACAGTGATCGTGACATAACGCCCCCCTTCCGGAAGGCGCGTCCTCGCGGCGTAAATGGCACAGATAGGGAGGGGGGGTGGGTACATTGGAGACCTGTTGGCAGACGGGAACGGGGTCTCCAATGCAGGTCCAGGAACTCGGGCAGCCACGGGGGGTCAGGTGCCACGGGCAGCCACGGCGGGTCAGGTGCCACGGGCAGCCACGGCGGGTCAGGTGCCCCGGGCAGCCACGGCGGGTCAGGTGGCTTAGGCGGCCACGGTAGGTCAGGTAGCTTGGGCGCCCACGGCAGGTCAGGGTCCGTAGCCGGCCACAGCAGTTCACAGGCGGTTGAAGACCGTGGGCGTGTAAGGTCCCTACCCGCAAGCTCAAGCAATTCGGAGGCCGCTGATGATCGCGGCCGTGCAGGGTCCCCACCCACAAGCTCCCCACCCTCAGGTATATGGCCCCCCCCCAAAAAGTTCTTGGGGAATTCAACGGAGGCCGTGGCGGTTTCGTGGGTAAGGAGCTCGGGTGGCGCCGGCAGGGCGAGGAGCTCGGGTGGCGCCGGCAGGGCGAGGAGCTCGGGTGGCGCCGGCAGGGCGAGGAGCTCGGGTGGCGCCGGCAGGGCGAGGAGCTCAGCGACGGCCTCCGTGGCCGTATCAGGAAGAGCGGGCTGCTCTGGGACGGCAGCGGACCGCTCTGGGACGGCCTCCGGGCTTACAACGGGCTCTGGGACGGCCTCCGGGCCTACAGCGGGCTCTGGGACGGCCTCCGGGCCTACAGCGGGCTCTGGGACGGCCTCCGGGCCTACAGCAGGCTCTGGGAAGGCCTCCGGGCCTTGAGGGATGGAGGAAGCCTTCTTCCTCCTCCTCCTCCGTTTACATGGTTGAGGCGGTGGCTCTATGCCTACCTCCTCTGAGGGCGCTGCAGCGGGCTCACGGGTTGGAGCGGACTCGCGGACTGGAGCTGGTTCTGGAGTGGACTCACTGGCTGGAACGACCCCTATGTTCCCAGACACTGGCGGGGCGGCCATCTTGCCCGTGGGCACTGGCAAAGCGGCCATCTTGTCCATAGCATCCAGAGAATTTGAGTGCGTCGCAACCGGCGAGCTTGAGTGCGTCGCAACCGGCGAGCTTGAGTGCGTCGCAACCGGCGAGCTTGAGTGCGTCGCCACCGGCGAGCTTGAGTGCGTCGCCACCGGCGAGCTTGAGTGCTTCGCCACCGGCGAGCTTGAGTGCGTCGCAACCGGCGAGCTTGAGTGCGTCGCCACCGGCGAGCTTGAGTGCGTCGCCACCGGCGAGCTTGAGTGCTTCGCCACCGGCGAGCTTGAGTGCGTGGCAACCGGCGAGCTTGAGTGCGTGGTAACCGGCGAGCTTGAGTGCGTGGCAACCGGCGAGCTTGAGTGTGAAGCGGCCGGCAGAGGCTTAGGAATGCCAGCCGCTCGTACTGAAGTCAGCGCTGGATCAGCCACACTGGAACGCAACCCACTCCGCTCCCAAACAGATCCAGAGACGTGATGTAATTCTAGAGGATCAACGGAGACTTGACTTGGCTCTGGAAGATCAGCGGAGACATGATGTGATGATGTTGTGGCCGCCATTTTGTGCAGGCTCTCTTTAGAGGCAGCCATTACATGGGGGGACGAGGTGTCGCGTTCCTCCGCGACACCCACAGTAAAAAGTGAACCAACAGTAAGCAGGGCAAAGTCCAGAAATTCCACGAACGACCCTCGGGGACCATTAATAAGTAAGTAGTCCTTCAATGGTTCGTTTAATCCATAGCCAAAGAAGTCAATGAGGGCACAGTCAGGCAGGTCAGAGAAATAGGCAATGTCTAAAAACTTCTGAATGTGGTCCTCGAGTGTACAATTACCTTGCCGAAGGCGGACGAGACGTATTGCTGGGTCCATGCTAAGGTTGGAAGCGCTCGTAGAAGCTGCTGGATCGTTTGATGGCGAAGTCTTCTGTAATGATGGGTCGAATGCGTGAGGATCCATTTGCAGCTTGTTTATTAAAAGTACTTACAGAGTAGACAGGGCAAAGGCAGAGACACAAACAGGGACAGGCAATGGTCGAGGCAGGCGGCAGACAAGCAGAGTAAAGTCACAGGCAATGGTCAGGGCAGGCGGCAAACAAACACAGTCCAATAAACAGTCCAATGGCAACAGAAATACAATCCACAAGAAACCGCTCAGAAGTGATCACCGGGGCAAATCAAGACTTCGCAAAGGGTGTGTGTGTGTGTGTGTCTTAAATAGTCCAGGTAATGATCTGCAGGTGTGTGTGGCAATTGGTGATTGGTGCATGTGATTGGAAGGGAGGATTATGGGAAGTGGAGTCCAGGAACTGACAGGAACAGACAGTGATCGTGACACGCGCAGACAATCGGCAGAGGAATGTTACGGATGATTATATTTCAACCGCGCACACAGAAACACAAGCAGTTCTGCACGTTCACATTTTTCCACCAATGAACAGAACTGTCTGTGTTTTAGTGCGTGCACAAGAATAAAACTAATGTGCCGGTTAATGCAATTGCTTCGTGTTGTGTTAATGACAGATAACGTCAGGTAAAAGGGAAGCAAAACATTCTTGATATTTAATGTTGCGTCTGCTGGTTTTATTCCTTCAACAGCTTAAATTTTAATGCACGTTCGTGTTGTATAGCAACAGGCCGTTTCACGTTTATTTTCACTCACCCATTACTGTGTCTATATTAATAATTTTGTCGGCGATTCACAGTCTTTTAATCCATATAATTTGTGCTGTCATTAATAATTGTCATTAATAATGTCTGTGCGCTTATAGCTGTACTTGTAACATTATAGAGAGAACGCAAAGTAACCCCAGTTTAGCGTAGACTTTATCTGTGTGGTGGCGCAACAGGTAAGCCAAGTGCTCTTGTGTGGCAGTGACCCGGGTTCGACTCCAGCCCGTACTGGATCCTGCATTCAATATACATATAAATCTGTTCCCATTGTCTCACTGATGTTCACTGGATAAGTAAGTTACTGGTATGCTGGGGCTGTCTGTAAAAGGCATATTCTTAAGCTGTAACTTTATTTATAAAGATTACTTTATTGTAGCCTATTTGAAGCACACTATAATGATGCCATTAGCACACTACAAGTTAACTTAGAATGCCATTGCAATGTGTTTTAAAATCACTAAAAGTTTGTTATCAGTATAATATTAATGTATGTTCAACACTCTTACAATGTAATTGAATTGCAATTCTAATGTCACCAAAATACATTTGAAGTTTATGCTGAGTGATTTCTGCATTTCAAAACTTAAATACAAGAGTATATTTAAAGTGTTCTTAAGTATACTTGGAATAGTTCCACTTTAGCACAAACAAGTATATTTAATACAACTTCAGTTGAACTTCAGCACTGCTTTTGGACAACTAAAATGCATTTAGTACAAAATTAGTTGTTCCAATTTAGCAGACTTTAAGTATACCAATTTATAGAGTGCCACAAATACATTTAGTTATACTAAAGTACATACAAATAAATTGTGCTTAAGTATACTGTTTTTTTCACTAGGGTAGGTGCTTTAAAAATTACAGGGTACATATCTGTGCATTTATACAGTAATTTTTTACTGTATAAATGTTTTAGTTTGGCCTCAAATGTTTCAAGGCAAGTAAAACTAAAACTATTGCCATTTTTTTTTTAAATACTGGGGAAATATACTCTTGTTTCGTGTAGTTACAGGGTAAGTACAATAAAACACAATCTGATATCACTGACTCGGAAACCTTTATTTGAAAAACAACTTAATTCAAAACACATTTACAACACTTCTTATTCATCTAAAACATTTTTTAAAATAAACTTTTTATTTCAAATACAGAAAGTAGCATGTTTTGTCCCTTTTTTGTTTTTCTTGCTCTTCTTCCTTTTCTCCTTTTTCAATCTTTCCACTGATGAATTTTAAGAAGGAATCCCATGTCTACAGTTTAAAATGTTTAAAATATTTGGTATTTTTCTTAAAAACACTTATCGTTTCACTTCAGAAGACACTGATTCATCCATTGGGGTCGTGTGGATTACTGTAGTTATTGCTGTTTGTGCTGTTTGAAGCTTGGACTTTTAGGAACACATGAGTGTATTCTCAGAGATTATTTATTTTTCTAAAAACTTTTGTTTGTGTTCATCTGAAGAGGGAAAGTTGTATACATCTCGGACGGCATGAGGGTAAAAGATGACTAAATGGTGAGGACGTATATCTGGGTGTACTGCATTTTCTTTTAATACATACAGAATTTACAGAAAGAAAATAATAAAGAATAGCAAGAGACATGATTCCTTCTTAAGGAATCTCCTGCTCTACTGTCTAAATAAAGGCAAAAATACTGAAAATAAATCTTTAAAAAATTAAGAAACAAAAAAGTTGAGATGTAATGTAAACATCATTGTTCTATTGAATATAAAAACATTCTCATCTCTGTATTTCTCACTGGCAAAATACCTCAACTTCACACAGAGCAAGATATGGGAGTTTAGCTACAATATTGACATATCGTCCGTTAACAGGTGCGAACTCAAACGATTTTGTGCCTCCGTCAGGAATGCTCTGAAGTACTGCAGCGCTGTGGATAAACACAGAAAGAGAGAGACAGAGGCATGCTTTTATCCAAATATTAACCATCATATTCAATACCACTGAATTTATGGGACACGCCTCTACTGGACAGGACTGACAACAAATGCATAAACATGTATGAAAACTTACAGCTGATTGTTGTTGCCGTTGTTTTCCAGGCTGTTGCCGATACGGATCAGACCCCCCTCCAACTCCATATATCTAGTACTAATATTAACAGTGATGGTAACCTTTCTTATATTGTAGGCTTTCTTCAAGTCCACTCTCCACCAGGAGGGTCTGCCGAAATTGGTGAAAGTACATGACTCGTGTCTGGTATCTCTATTTCCATCTACAGCTTTTTGGGCAATACGTCCAACTATTATGGAAGATTGGACGGCATTGGCACCAAGAGCAAGATTGCCTGTATCCCATGAAAAAAAAGTAAAACAACATTTAAAAGAACATATTTTCTTTTGTTGTTCTTAAATCCATGAGCAAACCTCTGGAGTATTGGCTTTTGGACTGCTTTGACATTTCTGAAATATTTTTAAGAATATATATATATATGTGTGTGTGTGTGTGTGTGTGTGTGTGTTACTAAAAGCAGTTTCAAAGTTAGATATACACTCACCCGGAACACAAGTGGGATCATATTCTGTTAATAAAAATGACAGTAATAAGTGTTATTCACTCATTAATATATACAGAAACAAATGAAATCACAGATGTTTCTTCTCTCTCTGTCTTTTACCTGCAAAAACCTCAACCTCACACAAACTGAGAGCTCTATTCATCCCATGGAGAAAAATGTTGACGTATCGCCCCTCCATAGGCCTAAAGTCACATGTTCTCGTGCCTCCAGGTGGGACGGACCAGACCACTGCAGCCCTGTGCACACGGAAACATGAAGAAAACATACAGTGTCTATTTGTGTTCTTTCTAACCAGGTTTTTGACTGAGTAAAAATAAATTTTGTAAGCCTTTTCAATTGAGTGAATAGTGTGAGAGAGAGAAAACGACCCTTACAGCTGATTGTTGTTGCCGTTGTTTGTCAATCCGTTGCCGATACGGATCTCAGCGCCACTCATCTCCAATCCACCATTAGTGATGATGATCCTTCTGATCTGGTAGACGTTCTTCAGGTCAACTCTCCACCAAGGGTCATTCTGAAGTGAAGTACGAGTGCACAACATTTCATCTGCATCTCTGTTTCCATCTACAGCTCCATTTGCCATTCCATAGGAAGAGTATGTGGAAGATTGGACAGCACTGGCTCCAAGAGCAACATTTTCTAGGAATGATATAAATACGTCCAGTTTCAAATGAAAACCCATCAATAAACAGGCCTGAGCACTGTACAACCAAACAATTCCAGTTCATGACCTGATATCCAGAATATAACCTGCCATTATATGCCAATTAATCTAGTTAAAAACCTAATCCTGTGTCCTAGCTCAGGCTTTTAGCTTTTAGTGACCAGCAATGAACTATTTCTCTTCAAAATTCAGTACTTCAAGACATACTACATGGCGTCAGTAACAAATACACTTGTACGGCCCTAAACGTACTTGTCAATGCAGCGTGACACAGTCCAGGCAGAGGAAAGACCAACAACATCACAAGTACATCCATCCTGAAACACAACACACACAAATGAACAGATTATTATGACACCTGCAATCATAATGTCGAATTAACCTCATTACGTCAATGTCATGACCGTCTGCTGCTCACTCTGTGTCAGATTAGAAATACATCTTTAACCCCAGTGAATGTGTCTGACACATACATTCAGTCGCGATGAACGTCATGATCAGACACGGCCCTTACCTGTCTCTCCTCAGGGTAAGTGTGCTCGAACACAGCCTGAATGACGGCGATACACACAAGTGGTTCTTCTGTAATCTCATGTAAGCGTACAGTACTTGTGGTGGATGTATCGCAAAATAACATAAACTGCTCACAGGGGGTCAATAACACCCACTTCTGCTTCAAAATATGAGATGGAAAAAAGCAAGTTAAGAAAATACCAGAGATAACATTTGTTGTTTGTTACATAACTTATTTTCTTATCTGCACATGCAGCTTCGTCTATTTCCCCAAACACTGGTGACATGAACAGAAATGAAAGTATTGCCAAATGATTCTTTGAAAAAGTGACCTTTTGTAACACTGTAAATGTCTTTACTTACAATTTTGATTAATTCATGAAATTAATACTTTTATTATGCATTTCCTTGCTGAATAAAAATGTTAACTTTTTAAAATTTATTGGGGAAAATACACTGGCTCCTGGAAAACTCACTCTGAGTGGAAAGTTCAGATCGTTTCCCTCCAACTTTCTCCCACAACACCACAGAGCTGCGACTCACACAACAATGTAATTATGCTTTACATTTTACATGTTTTACGTCCAGAACTGCTAAATGAAATAAAACATAATGCCCACCAGGGGGCAAACAATTTCGTTTTTGTTCCTTAACTTCTGTTATATATAATTTTCACGATGATGAGAATTGAACATGGTGGCTGTATGTGTAATGAAGGGCAGTTTACATATCAACAGCAAACTAATTCCCTGCACAGTAAAAGCCAAGAGGAAAATTACCTAAACAATTAAAAGATATAAAAAGTTTAAACCTAGTTATAAAATTACTTATTTGAATTGGAATAATACAATTTCAATTGGAGGAGCTGTCTCTAAGTTAAAGCAGAATGTGCTCCGATCCAATAAAAGTTTATTATCTGACCATAAGTATTCAAAAGTGTCTCCACTTCGACTAAAGCTATAAAAACAGACCGAAGCGACTTGGTTTAACATACCTTGTGCCTGTTTATCATTTCTATGAATGTACCAGTGTAAGACACACTTTACTCATTTTGAATGTGAATGCAATATTCATCTTCTTATAAACAAGTATAGACATCACATGTCAAATGGCAAGATTCCAGTTTCATGTGGAAGGGTTGTATGATGTACGAAACCAAAATCGAATAATTTCTGATCTTTACACAGTTTTTATGTCAATTGGCATTTTACAGTAAAAGACAATGTTTTTAAAAAAATATAACAATAACTCGGGTGAGTAGACTTTTGTACAGTACGTGAAAGTATAAAGATTATCACACAAGGACGAAGAACTTTCTTCCAGTTATGACTAAAGTCTCGTTTTGTTTCATTTAAATGTATATACTTTTTTAATGTCATGAATTAAGCAGTCAATGGGTAAATGTCTGTGATCCTTCCCAAGCCAGTAGATTTCCTTGTAATGAACGTTTGGTGAGGTTTCTCCTGTAACGATATATATGTTCTTTATATGAGCTGGGTGTGGATGGAGGAGCGTCTGTGGTTCTGCTGATAATGAATGAACGGTGTTGTACTGTATTCCCTCCAGCAATCACTGAGAACTTGAGTCCCAGTTCTTACTTTCTTCTGTATGATGGACAGCAGATGTCTTCTGGACCGGTGTTTGATCAGTACTGGTCTTCAACGTGTGTCCTTCACCTCCAGCACTCCAGACCCATGAACGTTTTCTTCTCCAGGTTCTCCCAAATCATCCATAGTTGTACTACAAATAGTCAAATCAAAATGATACAGTCATGTTATTATTCATATAAAACATATTTTCATCTTGCTTGTCAATATCACCATCTTCTTGTATCAGCCATTGAAGGATGAACTAAAATCATGTGAAATCAACAGAGCTGAGATTTGATTTCATATTCAGGTTTCAGATCTTATACAGCGAGTCACAGATGACATTTAACGTTCACCTTCTCATTCATCTTGCCAAGTCATGGGTTCAAAATGCTGTCATGTGACGATACCACGCTACTTGACAATGGAAGCATATGAATCGAGTGGCTTAGTCCAGATTTTCTGAAGAGAATCGATCGCTTGTTATGATGAACAGATTTGATTTAGGCTTTTACTCGCAGAAAAATAAAACAAATACATATATGTAGAATTTAAAACACTATATACTGATGGAGTGAATGACCAGAAAGACAGAAAGGATCAATGTCTCATGCTGAGGATTATTGCTGCTCTGTGATTGGCCAAAATGTGACGTTCGACTCTTCCGAGATCCTCTACTCTTCCCTGTGGAAGTTGGACCTCTGACCTGCTTTCAGTACGATCTGAATTTCTGCATTTTGAATTTTAGAATATTGAATTTGGTGTTTCTAATTTGTTGAAACTTGAAGCTGTATTTTTAAGTGAATATCTGCAGTCTAAGAATTCAGAACAAAAAATAAGCTGTTTGAAAATACATATGTGGAAAATTATACCATAAACTCAATTTTGTGAAATATCAAATGTCCAGGATTCACTTTTAATAATAAATTCAAATTCAAAACTATATAAAATGACAATATTCAATTCTGTTAGATGTCAATAATTCAAATGAACACAATTCAAATTCAGATCATATTGTCATATTTCCAGCTCCATAGGAGATCTGACAGCATTCTGTCATCAAAAATATCTTAATTTGTGTTCTGAAGATGAACGAAGGTCTTATGGGTGTGGAACGACATGAGGGTGAGTAATTAATGACAGGGTGAACTAACCCTTTAAAAGTGTCCAGCCTTTCTCTTGCTCTGCAGTAAAACACTGGGCAAAACTTACAATGTCAAAAGACATTTCCATACCACCCATGCAACATTTGACAAGAAATATCCACCTGGATCTCAGGAAAGAGATCTCAAGATAACTAGTCTTGAAGAAAAGCCATCACTGAACAGAATAATGCGAGGTAGCTTAAAAGTGTCCCAGACCGTGACATGAGCAACGGTCAAAATTTCGTGGTTCCTTCCCAAACACGCCGTTCAGTGATGGGGAGCTGGTGAAGAACTGTTCTCTGGAATCACAATGTCTGTTTGATGACCTGAGCAACAAGAGCGAGATATCCGCAGGATAAAAAGTTATGAAATCCTCAGAATTTCTGAAATATCTGAGGATTTGACAGAACAACTACAAACTAAACTAGCCTCTGCATCAGCACTCAGTTTAGCAGCGGATGAATCGACAGACGTCAGAGACGATTTGGGTGAGATGTGTGAATTCAGGAACTTTTGAGGTTACGGAAGATTTCCTGGCGTTGAAATCGCTACTTGAAGAAACAAGGACATTCACAGAGCACTTAGTGAAGCGTGTGAAGACATGAACATCCCGACATCCTCAGTGTCTCCATCACTACTGATGGTGCACCTCAATGATGGGAAAACACAAAGATCTCCCCTGATTTGTCGGCGTTTGACTGTATTGTGCACCAGAGAGCACTGTGAAGCAAGTTAGTTGATGGAGACCTCATGGAGGTTATGGGCGCTGTGGTCAACTTCACTCGAGCTCGCCCTCTAACGCACCGCCGTTTTATTGTGTTGTTGGACGAACTGGACAGTGCCTACGGAGACCTCATTCTGCACAGTGGAGTGAGATGAGTCGGGGAAAAGTCTTGGGTAACACTTTTTGGCTGTACTCCTGAGATATGTCCACAGCAATATCATGCATTATATGTATGTTATGATCAATTATAATACAAATTGACCAAAAAGGGAATTATGCACATATATTGTGAATTAATTACAATGGATTATAATTAATGACATACAGTGGCAAGGAAAAGTATGTGAACCACTTGCAGAATCTGTGAAAATGTTAATAATTTTAACAAAATAAGAGAGATCATACAAAATGCATGTTATTTTTTATTTAGTACTGTCCTGAGTAAGATATTTTACATAAAAGATGTTTACATATAATCCACAAGACAAAAAAAATAGCTGAATTTATTAAAATAACCCCATTCATAAGTTTGTGAACCATTGATTCTTAACACTGTGTGTGGTTACCTGATGATCTACGACTGTTTTTTTTTGTGTTGTTGTGATGGTTGTTCATGAGTCCCTTGTTTGCTCTGAGCAGTTAAACTGAGCTCTGTTCTTCAGAAAAATCCTCCAGCTCCTGCAGATTCTTCAGTTTTCCAGCATCTTTTGCATATTTGAACCCTTTCCAGCAGTGACTGAATGATTTTGAGATCCGTCTTTTCACACTGAGGACAACTGAGGGACTCAAACACAACTATTAAAAAAGGTTCAAACATTCACTGATGCTCCAGAAGGAAACACGATGCATTAAGAGTCGGGGGGTGAAAACTTTTGAATTTGAACATCAAGGTAAATTGTATATAATTTGTCTTCCGGGAAACATGCAAGTATTTTCTGTTGCTTCCGAAGGGCAGTACTAAATGAAGAAAAAATGATATTCAAGCGAAATAAGAAAAATTTAGACCTCTTCATCCTGTTCAAAAGTTTTCACCCCCCGACTCTTAATGCATCGTGTTTCCTTCTGGAGCATCAGTGAATGTTTGAACCTTTTTTAATAGTTGTGTTTGAGTCCCTCAGTTGTCCTCAGTGTGAAAAGATGGATCTCAAAATCATTCAGTCACTGTTGTAAAGGGTTCAAATATGCAAAAGATGCTGGAAAACTGAAGAATCTGCAGGACCTGGAGATTTTTTCTGAAGAACAGAGCTCAGTTTAACTGTTCAGAGCAAACAAGAGACTCATGAACAACCATCACACAACAAACAAACAGTCGTAGATCATCCAGGTAACCACACACAGTATTAAGAATCAATGGTTCACAAACTTATGAATGGGGTTATTTTAATAAATTCAGCTATTTTTCTGTCTTGTGGACTTTATGTAAACATCTTTTATGTGAAATAGTTTATTAAGGACAGTACTAAATAAAAAATAACATGCAATTTTCATTTTGTTAAAATTATTAACATTTTTGCAGATTCTGCAAGGGGTATGTAAACTTTTGAGCTCAACTGTATGTACGGACTGATCATAGGTCATATGGACTAAGACCTTGGATTATAACTATTATTAAACTGTGTTTGTATTCTCACTCCTTCTGCTGTGTGCTTCATTCCACCTCCACCAAACATGACAGACACCAGTCAGAAACACTGAAAACCTCTGCGGCGTGTAGTTGAGCTGGACAGTTAGACACAGTAGCAAACGGGCAGAGGAGACGGAAACATAAACTGAGTAAAGAAAAAAACACTTTGCCATGCTTATAATCAATTATAGCTCCATTTATACTTATTTATAAGTAAGTATTACTATTTTATTAACATATTTATAAAGACTCATTAAGACCTGTACTGCATTATAAGAACAGTTATAGTTACATTTCTATTATTTTTATAATTACTTATATGTCATGCATTTTCTTTTTCAATGTGCATGTTCATAATCCATTATACACTGATTTATAAGTATTAATTAGTCAGTCGTATGGTTCTATGAATGTATTTATAAAGATGCAGCCTGCATTGCTATAATGTTATTATATTACTGTTACAATTACTTTTAAATAATTCAGATTTAATATAATATAACATATTTCACATCACCAGGAGGCCAGAAACTGACGACAAGAGATTCGAAGTTGAAAAACTTTAAATTTTTTGTTCTTGTTGTCCATAACTGGACTTTTAAGTGTATTAACTTCGTCTGTAGGCTACAGCAAAATAAACTATGGCATAGCAATAAACACAATTAAACCGGACAAAATATAACAATTTAGCCATTAAAAACAAAAAAAAATCAAGGAAAAAACGTCAGACGGGCAAATCTAGTGGTCTTACGAATCCAGCCGCTTCGCTTCTGAAATGCTTCTGGTGTGAGATGACCGCGTAGTAGAGGACGGAACAAAACCTCGCCGGAGCCGTAACGCGCCGCAGACGTGTGCAGTGTAAACAAGGCTTCAGGGGAAAGCTTACCTCATTCGTGTGCAGCAATGGATGACACAAGGCTTTTATTTATTTATTACGTTTATATGCATATATATTAACAAACTTTCAGGGCTATCAAGTTTATAAATGACCAACTTATAAAACAAATTTATAGCTGTCTTTGTAAAGAAATGCTCACTTATATGTAGCTTGGACCCGCTGCTGTGACGCTGTACAAGCGCTTCCAGTGTGTGAGGGTGACCATCTGGCTATTGATCTGTTGCAGGACAGTAGATGTGATTTTGCGGGACAATGTAGGACACGTGTGAGACATAAATTTACAACTACTACGCTATGTAAATATTTATTTACATTTGTTGGCAAACTTGGCATATGCGCCGATTAATGTTTCTGGCGGTGAGTGCCCACCAGGGGCGTCGTAAGTGGGGGGAAAAGGGTGACAGAGTGCATAGGGCCCTGGCGTGTGAGGGGCCCTCAACAATCCTGAAATTATTATTATTATACAATTGTGCGCATATACATGGTGTCTGTGCTATTTCTCTGTTCGCAAGCTTTGGCACACGTCCGTGTAGGCGCCCCCTACAAGCACAGCATGCACGCAATTCGCATGATTTGATTGGTTGTCTAGGAACGTTGCAAAGCGCTGAATGGCTGTGAGGAGAGCGGACACGCCGGCCTCCTGAGTGTGGTGATCTTCGAATCACGCCACCGCCGTCGTCGTTCAAGCTAAGATCAGGCAAAAAGTAAACAGTAAGGGAAAACAATTCCTCATAAATTTCTTTCCAAAGAGACCAAGTGAGAACCTATATTGTTCGAGCGAGGCGACGGCGACCTATATGCCGCTGTTTATGTTGTGTAAATAGATGCTTGCTGAACTGGAGTCTGCCTTTTCCTACATGTGTTTTCCTACATTCAGTATCTCAGAAAATTAGAATATTGTGAAAAGGTTCAATATTTTTTATTATTTCTAAAAATCCTTTCTTTGTATTGGTCTTAAGTAATATTCTAATTTTCTGAGATACTGAATTTGGGATTTTCCTTAGTTGTCAGTTATAATCATCAAAATTAAAAGAAATACACATTTGAAATATATCAGTCTGTGTGTAATGAATGAATATAATATACAAGTTTCACTTTTTGAATGGAATTAGTGAAATAAATCAACTTTTTGATGATATTCTAATTATATGACCAGCACCTGTACACAGCAGCTATTCTTAAACAATACACATATTATGATAACTTAAATATCAGACATATATGGCTCAGGATAATATCAAACCTGTGTTCATCATGCTTGTAGAGGCACCTACAGTGTTAAATAGTTTAGAAAGATTATAATGTTTTGGAATACAAGGCACAATGTCTGTTAATAAAACACAAAACTGTCATTTTTATGTCAAATATTTCTGGGATGCTCTATTTACAGCACAATTCAAACACAAGAGTGTTACATGATATATAGTACAGCTGTTTTTCTATCAGTGAGTGCTCTGTGTATAATTGTACACTATTATTTAAAAAAGTGTGACATAAAAAAAAATATAATACTATATATATTAAGCGGCCCCCACACACTGTCTTTGCGTAGGGCCCAGGAATCGGCGCTACACCACAGGTGCCCACATTGTAATGTTGTGCTTCTGGCAACATTAAATCCTGGAGAGAAGACAATTCTAGATTCATGGCTGCACATGCAGGAGGACAATGCACATGTAATATCTGAGCGAGAGCGCGCGCCTCCAGAATCCCTGTGAGCGGAGAGATTCATGCTCGCGCATTTGATGTGCGCTCGTGTTACAATAATGCGCTCTCGACATTTTTTCATTATAATAACACCAAAGATTCCACATTAAATGAACTATTAACGTGAGAAGAAAAGATGAAATTCCTACTGTTGTAACTGTGTTTACCGACTCTGATGAGGCCCGCACTTTGCGCTGTCCACTCAGTTGTCATCAGCGGGAAAACCTCTCTGTATGATTGCGTTGGTTAGTTATTTTCACAGCTAGAACATGACGGCTGCACAAATAGTCAAGTCAAGTCAAGTCACCTTTATTTATATAGCGCTTTTTACAATGTAGATTGTGTCAAAGCAGCTTTACATTGATAACTGGTACATTGTTTGGCTGCACAGCAGCTCTTAAAGAATAGTGTCAATGCAGGCAGATCAAAGCACTGTTGAATATCAAATGTCAAGTCAAGTGTCCCCAACTAAGCAAGCCAAAGGCGACAGCGGCAAGGAACCCAAACTCCATCAGGTGGCAGACAAGTGGCAAATAGGTGTTTAAATGGAGAAAAAAACCTTGGGAGAAACCAGGCTCAGTCGAGGGGGCAGTTCTCCTCTGGCTAAACTTTGGGAGAAGGATCTACCGCCTGCGGTTGATTTTGATATTCTAGGTATTATCAGCTGGCCTGAATTCTGAGATCGCAATAGACGTGAAGGACTATAATGAATTAGGAGCTCGCTCAGGTACTGGGGAGCTAAACCATTTAGTGCTTTGTAAGTAATTAGCAAGATTTTAAAATCTATACGATGTTTAACAGGAAGCCAATGCAGTGTTGACAGAACTGGGCTAATATAGTCATACTTCCTGGTTCTAGTAAGAACTCTAGCTGCTGCATTTTGTACGAGCTGTAGTTTATTTATCAGGCGAGCAGAACAACCACCCAGTAGATATACTTGACAAATAGATTTTTAAATGCCAGTCACAGTTTTTTATTATATGTCTTACTGTGGTATTGTAATTTCAGGAATGAAAAAAAAAAATGATAATACAGACATAAAGGAAATGCGGGACACTATTTAAGTCTTGCGGGACAAAGCTTCCAATTTCGGGACTGTCCCACAAAATGCGGGACGGGTGGTCACCCTACGTGCGTCTCTGCAGCTGCGGTGATGTAGTTACGCTCATGCTTGCAGTGTGAAAGGGGCGTTAATAGTATTTGTGAAATAAACAAGTATTAAGTTACAAAGAAATCTTATTTCACCGGAGCACATTTTACCTACCACCTCTCAGCATCGGATAAACTTCTCTGCTGGGGGTGGGGGCGAAAGACAAATGACCCACTAATTACTTAATGTCGCCACAAGGGGTCTCCAAACAATTAATAAATGAACAAAAACACAGTAATTTTGGTGAAAGTCATAACATTTACAGTAACATTTTTAACCCTGTTACATCTGGTATTTGTGTACTTTGTTCCAGCACTGGTCTTTGGCTCCGGTTCACCGGTTGTCCTTCTGGCAACACTTTTGGTCAGAACTAGCCACTGCACGTTGCTGTGCTGATGCTCAGTGATCTATCCGTCAGTATTTGACCTTTGTCAAAGTCACGCAGATCTTTTTGATTGTACGTTTCCCTGCTTCCAACACATGAAACATGTTTCAGAAGTGTTTTCTTTTTCTCATTTTATGACAGGAGAGGATGGACAGACTATTCACTGTACTTAAGAGTATTTTAATATACTACATGAAACAAGATAAAGCAATTGTTAAATACATTATTTGATTTTCAGTGGTAAATACATAAAACAAGTTCATGAACAGGAAAAAAAAATAAATTGAAAGTAAAGAAAACATTTGTGTATTTTTAATGAAATCATAAAAATATACAATTAAAATAAATCATTTTGAAATAAAAGGTTACACTTTATTTTGAGGGTCCCCTTTAGACGTTCTGTTGTCTGTAAGTGATGCTGCAGCTAATGTTGTGTGTGTTTGACTGCAGTTCCTCAGGTCTCAGTTCTTCATGTTCCCTTGTTTTGTTTTGGCTTTGATTTCATTAAAATCATCTCCGTCTGTCTGCCTCCATGTTTCACAGAATGACTGACTGAGGATAACATACACAAGAGTAACAGGCTAACAGTACACACCTGGGAACAACTGATCAATGGGGGAAAATCAATGGGAGAACTGTTTAGTTAACTTTACCTGCATGTTTTCTTTCTTTTTTTTTTTTTTCTTGTTCATGCACAATGAATAACTGGAATCAATGAAAGTAAAATTACATCATCCCAAAACAGCATTCTGATACATTCTGATCATTTGTGATACGTGATAATATTCATATTCAGCTCATTCAGTATCATATAAATCAGTTTGAGATGTATGGATTTCTCTTTATGTAACAAGCTGCAATAATACAGATATGTACTGTACATCATGTGAAGAATGAAGGTGAAGAACATTGTTAAACTAACATATTTTTAAAGTACTAAAGTATTTTAATAAAAATGTTTAAGTTTATAGTCGTAGTAATTGTAGATAAAGAGTTAAAGTTTCACTTTGAATATCTTTGAACATAATTCAGGTCTGTTCTCTCATAGGATGATTATTTTTTTCTTGTTGCGAGTTTGTATGTTTTCCAATCCTCTGGAAGCACTTCTCCTGTGGAAACCTTACTGATGATCTCTGCCTTCTTCCTGACGTCCATCAAAGACTGAATGCGATCTTTAAATCCAGGCTTGGCTTCTTGTTCCTCAGACTCAATCATCAGATCGATGTAGTCAGGAGTGGACAGAGGATTGGGCTTGAGGGCGATTTCCTGCAGTCGCTCCAAAGAATTTTGAGATTTTTTAATTAGTCCAGTCACAGTATCCTGGACAATGTCGAGCTCCTTTTCAAGTTCTTCAGAGATCTTTTCTTTTGACGTGACCTTTCCATGTGCAGCCTCAAATCGCTTTTTTAAATCATAATAGATTTGCTTTCTCTTTTCTGGGACATAAATCCATTTGTATTTCTGATTGAAGTGCACATGCCAAGCACACTTTCCAGGACAGACCCTACACTTTCCATCTGTCATGGCCACACAGTTATATCTTTCACTGTCATCTGCAATTTCGCATGTGTCATGACATGTGAAGTGACACTGCTGGCAGTTCATCAAGTAGTAACCAGTGGTGTTTTTGATCTGTTTTGGGACAGTTACTTCTACTTCATATTCAAAATCCTTGTTTGCATCCATCTCAGCCTTGTGCTGCTCCAGATCTGCTCTTGTCTTCTTGATTTCATCCAGTTTTGACAGACCAGCATTGATTTGGGGCTGGAGACGTTCCACAAGCACTTCCAGCTGCTGTCGCTCTTTTAGGACCTCCCGTGTCAGAGTCAAGCTCTGGGTTTGCATCGTGTTAAGGGATGTGAAGAATTTATTCATGCTAGAAACTCCCATCATCCAGAACATTTGGTCAAAGTTTTCACAGTCAGAGTCCTCATCCTCTGCAGGTTCATTATTATTAACAAACACAGCAGAGTTGTTGAACTTGAAGTGAAGAGGCTCTTTAGACTCATTGGTAGCACAGGACACCTCAGAGACTTTGATGGCCTCAAGAACAGGAGGTCTTTTCCCATCTGCAAAGGTGACCAGCACAAGGATGTTTTCAGCAATATCCTTCCCAAATATGGAAAGAATGGAGTCAAAGACGTATTTCTGTGTGTGTGACAGACGGGCAAGTGAAGCCTGTACTACAAAACACACGGCATCAATGCGGTCGATCCCTCCACGAGCTGAAAAGAACTCCTGAATCTTCTTTATGATCTTCTGGTCATGTGAGATTCCTCTGGTATCACCGAATCCTGGTGTGTCCACTATGGTCAGAGAATAAGGGACCTGGAAACCATCCATGTAATTGATTTGATATGCCGTTATCGCTGAAGTTTGACTTTCAGCCTGGGATTTCTGCTTCCCTTCATCTATCAGCACAAACCGGAAGTCGTCTTCCCATTCCACTCCCAGAATGTAGTTGATCATGCTGTTTATTAGGGTGGTTTTTCCTGCACCTGTGGCTCCGATCATCATGATGGTCTTGTTCTGTTTTGTGACGTTCTTCCCAAATGTGCTTCTTCTGCAGAATCCATCTCTGTTCTTCCATGTTTCAGACAGGCTGAGTTTAAACATGGGCAGGTTTTCATTACTTCCATCAGCTATTTTACTGCTCCAGTTGTTCTTTATGTTACGTACAACCCTTAAGCCTTTAAGATTGTCCTTAACAGCAGACTGGCACAGTCTAATTGTCTTTTTTTGACTTTTTTCCATCTCTGCTGGTTAAAGGAAAAGGAAATAATTGTTTGTACGTCCATTTATAAAAACGGTATACAAAATAAGTGAGTACAACTCTGTGCAATATCACTAAAATGTCAAATGATTCAAAACTGTATCACCTATTAATAATTTAATTCATTCATATTTGACAGGTAGAAAGTGCAACAAAAGCTAACACACATTTGATCACTTCACACAAGTTAGAAAACCTGTGATCGCTGAAACATTAATTGAGTACACTTGTGATTTTCAATGCACAAACCTGGTTATACTAGCCTGTGAACACCATAACTTCCTCAGTTTTCAACTAATTTTTCAATTCTTTAACAGCATTAAAGTTTGTCTGGCGTGCTGTCCAGAGGAGGGCTCCGAGCTCAGAATGTGGGCCGAACCCAGAGTATGTCTGTGTCATGGTGAAAAGCCCTCCTCTTTCTTTCATTGCTACAGACTACAGAGGTGCATGTTTTTAGCTGTTGGTATTATTATTGGTATTAATTCTTTATTGTTTATTTGTGTTTTTTAGATTTGTTTTGTATTACTGTCACCAACCTCTTTTTTGTTTTTTTTTGTTTTGCAACAGTCTCTATCAATTGAATCGATTGTTGCCATGCGGTAGTAGTGGTTTCGGTCATTTGCAACCTCATGTAATTATCTTTAGTTTGGTGTGATCTCTACACTTTTGTGACCGTTTTCTTTAATGTGCACGTTTTATTTATTTATTTAATATTTATTTTGAGTACATAATTTGACACCATGCTGGGAGCTTTTGGTTGAATTGCTTCACCAAGGGTTGTCATTATTGTTGTCATTATTTACAGTGAACTTTGTGGGTGTGATTCTGATTGGCAGCACTCTCCTCATAAAAAGCCTCAGCCCCTGCACAATTATTGTTCATTTCTTTGGTGGTCTTTTTCTGCTCTTTTTTTCTTGACCAAATGACATTTGATTGTGCTAACTTCTGGTTTGAAATAATTGTTGGGCAGCTATTTAGCTTTAATAATTTTTTTTTAGCTGTTCACTGTTTTCCTGTGGCCAACGGGTGGCAGTATGCCTGGGTGCGAGGGCCCTTTCATCGCTGCTTGCAGCTTTAATTATTCTTTGTTTTTGTACAGTTTTTAAAAAAAAAACAAAAAAAAACACATTATTTACATAAATTCCATATGGTTAAAGAGTATGAACATGGAGGATTGAGAGCCATTGATTTTGAATATCTTCTTTTTACATTTAGAATAAAATGGCTGAAAGAATGTTTAACAAAGTCACACTCAATATGGTACAATATTCCTAACCACATTTTTAAAAACATTGGCGGCCTTGAATTTGTGTTAAGATGTGATCTTGATCTTTGTAAAATTCCTTTGAAGGTGTCAAACTTTCATAAACAAGTACTGCTTTTTTGAAAAAATGATATTTACCCATAACTTTTCCCCTCATAACTCTACTCTTTGGAACAATAGGGCTGTAGTTATTAATAGGAAATCTCTGTTTAAAAGTGATTGGTATGACAAAGGCATTATTTTTATTCATGATTTATTAGATGATAATGGCTATTTCTTATCTCATAATGATTTTATTAATAAAAACAGGGTTAGAATTACAATAAAAGGTTATGATAAGGTATGCAGTGTTATACCCACTGGATTGTTAAGAGTAATCCAAAGCAGTTTTTCTGATCCTTTATCTAGACCTGTAGCTTCTCTTCCCTCTTTAAAAATATGTAATGTAGACCTTTTAGACAGTAAGTGTAATAAACGTATTTACAAACAACTTAAACGTATCATCACTGGTGATTATCATTATTTTCTGGGAGATGTTGAAACTTCATTAAGGGATAAAGCTTTTACCTGTTATATGGCATACCCTGTTGCTCCAAACGTCAAGGAGACTCATTACAAAATTATGTTCAGGATTTACCCAGTTAATGTTTTTTTGAAAAAACGATTTCATTTTGAGGTGGACCCTTTAGTTTGAGGTGGTTTTAGTTCTTCTTTTCCTGAACACTTGATCACCTTTTCTTCTACTGTGATGCTACTTCTAAATTTTTAAATTTTGGTTTGATATACATAGCTGGTTGTCAGTAAAAATGGAGACAATTCCTTTTATAACCCAACAAGATGTCTTTTTTTTAAAGCATGATTTAAATTCATCCTTCTCTGATGTTATTAATTTTGTTTTATTGATGGGTACATATCCTATCCATACTTAATATATTTTTTATGTGAGTTGGTTAAAATGTTTCAAATGCTTCAAAAAACATAAAGATAAACATAATGTTTCAGATTTTCTATTGTCAAAATACCTATTATTTTGGTTTCCTTTCTTCTTTGATGTCTACATCGGCTACCTCTTTGTCCTCATCCTTGCTGTTTTTTTTTTCCCTCTCTCTTTAATGTAAACTAAATGTTTGTTTCAATGGAAGTGCCTTACATTGTTAATTAAGCAATAAAAGAGCTTTATTTGGGGTGTAATATTTGCCACAGCTTCTAGAAGCCCTTCTCCCTCATACACTATATTGCCAAAAGTATTGGGACACCCCTCCAAATCATTGAATTCAGGTGTTCCAATCACTTCCATGGCCACAGGTGTATAAAATCAAGCACCTAGGCATGCAGACTGCTTCTACAAACATTTGTGAAAGAATGGGTCGCTCTCAGGAGCTCAGTGAATTCAAGCGTGGTACCGTGATAGGTTGCCACCTGTGCAATAAGTCCATTCGTGAAAATTCCTCACTACTAAATATTCCACGGTCAACTGTTAGTGGTATCATACATCAACATATCATACATATCAAACAATTAGGAACAACAGCAACTCAGCCACGAAGTGTTAGGCCACGTAAAATCACAGAGCGGGGTCAGTGCATGCTGAGGCTCACAGTGCGCAGAAGTCGCCAACTTTCTTCAGAGTCAATAGCTACAGACCTCCAAACTTCATGTGGCCTTCAGATTAGCTCAAGAACAGTGCGTAGAGAGCTTCATGGAATGGGTTTCCATGGCCGAGCAGCTGCATCCAAGCCTTACATCACCAAGTGCAATGCAAAGCGTCAGTTCACGAGTTCACACTTACAAATAAGTCAGATAAATTAATTGGTAAACGTATTTGGCGTGCTGTCCGGGGAGAGGGCTCCGAGCTCAGTAACCTCAAAGAATGCAAAATGTTAGCTACGGACAGCAGCCAGGAACTGTAACTGTACCCCCCAAAATATAGAAATAACGAGGCTGATGTTTGCGGTGTTTGCAAGGAGAAAGCTGTTTGCCGGACCTGCATCTGCATCTGACAGGAGTTCGATACTCACGGCGAACAGATGAATATAAACCTCTTCGACCGGCAAACTATAAGGTTTAGATGTTTTGACCGGGGGCACTTGCGGCATTCGACGGGAGTTCAATACTCACAGCGATCAGATGGGTAAACCCCACCGGCCAGAACATCGAGAAAGAACAGCATCCGACAGTAGTTCAATACTTGCGGCGACCGGATGGGTAAGCTTTGGCCAGAAGGCAGATGAAAATTTGTCTTTCACGGCATCTGACGGGAGTTCAATACTCGCAGCGATCGGATGGGTAAGCCCCCACTGACGTAAACACAAAGATGTTTTGCTATTTTCGATTGGGAGGACTCTTGCACCATCTGGCGGGAGTTCAATACTCGCAGTGATCGGATGGGTAAGCCCCCGCTGGCAGTGAGGTTAACGTTTAGTTATTTTAGATTGGTAAGGGCTCTCACGGCATCCGACGGGAGTTCAATACTTGCAGCGATCGGACAGGTAAGCCCCCGCTGGAGTAAACGCAAAATGTTTAGCTATTTTCGACTGGGAGGGCTCTCGCGCCATCCGACAGGAGTTCAATACTCGTAGTGATCGGACGGGTAAGCCCCGCCAGAGTCGAACGAGAATAGAATTGGGCCGATTCTGAGGTTCTTATGGGAGCTCTTTTTTTTTTTCTTCTGGGGCAGCTGTAGTTACGGCACCTATGTGAAAAGAGTGGCCTGAAAAGTGCTCTGCTGAAATGCCAGATTGGATCCGGACTGATTTGAGGTTTGACTGGGTGGTTTAAGTTGTCTGTGAAGTTTGGAGGGTTAGTTTGAAGGACCGGGAGATTTCTTGCAACATTGGATGAGGGCAAGTTCAGGCAGAGCTGGGCTCCTGCGGGAGCTGAGGCGACATCACTGCTGTGGCCCATTTTATTGGAATGATGGTATTAGTTGAGTTGGATATGGTTGGCTTGCGGGTATGTGTGAGAGAATGAGCTGGAGCTGAAAACCTAGCTGATAAGTGTTTGTTGGGCTTCTTTACATTTACATTTAGTCATTTAGCAGACGCTTTTCTCCAAAGCGACTTACAAATGAGAATAGTAGAAGCAATCAAATCAACATGAGTACAACAGTATGTAAGTGCCGTGTCCAGTCACAGTTTCATCAGTAAAGTGCTCGTAGCTAGGGTTTTTTTTTGTTGTTGTTTTTTTTTGTTTTTTTAAATATATACGCAAATATATGAAGAAAGAATAGAAAAGCGAAAAACGAAAAGTAAAATATAAAAAAAGTGCTATATTACTGGGTCAAGTGTTGAGGAAAAAGATATGTGTTTAGCAGTTTTTTGAAAATGGCTAGAGACTCAGCTGCTCGGATAGAGCATGGTAGGTCATTCCACCAACCAGGAACAGACCAGGAGAAGGTCCGTGAGAGGGATTTTGTGCCCCTTTGGGATGGCACCACAAGACGCCGTTCACTTGCAGAACGCAAGCTTCTGGAGGGCGCGTAAGTCTGAAGTAGTGAGTTTAGGTATAGTGGTGCAGAGCCAGTGGTTGTTCTGTAGGCAAACATTAGAGCCTTGAATTGGATGCGAGCAGCTACTGGCAGCCAATGCAAACTGATGAAGAGAGGTGTGACATGTGCTCTTTAATGTGGAAGCAATCTGATGTAGTTCTTAAAAGCTTCTGATGACCAGTGACCAAGTGTTTGAATCTGATGCTGGGAAAGGCCTTTTTGGGCAGCTGTGGTTGCTGCTCCTATGTGGAACAAATGACTGGAAAAGTGGTCTGCTGGAGGTTCTTAATGCTGTTTACATGAGATATAAATAAAGTAATGTTGAGAAGAGAAAATCGGGAAAGGCAGGCTGGAGGAATGGCTGGGACTGAGGCCACTTGCGGAGGCAGCCTCACGCTCGGGCTGGCCCCTGGAACCTGGGGAGAAATGAGGAGGATAGAAAAGTGGGAAGGAGAATAAGGCATCTGGGCATGCGCCGCTAGCGGAGGCAGCCTCATGTTCGGGTCAGGCCCTGGAGCCTGGGAAGGAACAAGAAGTGTAGAAAAGAGGGAAGCTGGGGAGAAAAAAAAAAAGCATCTGGGCCTGCGCTATTAGCAGAGGCATCCTCACGCTAGGGTCTACAGGCCACAGACAATGGGTCACCACCTCCAGATGTTTCGAAGGTGGTGACAGGCCTCGGCGTTTTGGCATGCAGGGACCCGTTTGTTTGGGCTGATGCTCCCTCGAGATAATGCCGTGGGATCGAAGAATAATTGTTCCTAAGGCCAGAGGATTGTGGCAAAGATTCCGCGAGGGTCAAAGATTCTTCATCGGACATGTTGGGAACTTAGGGCGGTGCCAAATGCTGAAAACTGTCGAGGATCCTTAGGTGTGTTTGACTGTGATTATATATAGGCCTGTACTCATACTGATTGGGTAGATATGTTGATTACATGATTACATTATATGTTGATTTGAACAAATGGGGTACTTTTAACTTTTTCATTTTCAAAATATATTAATAAATTGAGCAACTGTATTGTAAAATGTTTCCCATTTTACTGTATTATGTGAAAGCTAATATTATTTCCTTCCACTGATCTATATAGAGTCATTTATACAGATCAGTGTTTCCTTCATGTTCACAAATGCATAGTTGTTACAAATAGTGTCAACTTAAAGTAGACTGGACATGTCAGATATAGGCTACAGTATTTAATCAATAGATTAAATCAAAGACTTGACCTTGATTTTATTATGAATAATTAATAATGATTATTATTAAAGAATATAAATTATGAGATTTTTTGCCTTTACTTAGAGTAAATATATTATTTATATTAATAATAATCATTATGTTTTCAGGGATGACTGAAATCTTTCTGCAGAAATGCCATGCCACAGTGGGCTTAAGAGTCAACGGTTTTGTGTTTTAAGTTGATTATTTGTTGTTTGTGTGTGTTTTGTTTTAATTATGAGCTGTTTATTGTTTTTTATTATTATTTTTATGTTAGCTATATGTTTAAATGTCCTATTGGTTTTCATACAGAGAATGTATGTTTCACTTGTTTAAGTCTTTGTATTGTTTATTGTGAATTTCATATGATTAAGTACAGTAGCCTACATTTGACATTAAATACATAATATACTCTGTGTTTTTAAGGACTGTTTGTAACAACATGAACGAAGGAAATAATACGTCATATATACAGTCAAATGGGAAACACTTTTCAACATGTTACACATTTATTAATAGCCACACATGTTAGAAAATATGATTGTCAAGACAAACATTGACTGTGTGAATGAAGCAAATTATATATATATATATTTAAAAAAAGATAAAGATTAATGCAAAATATGACACTTACCTATGGGGCCGATAGTGTCACTGGCTTCACTCACTCCCACTTTACCCACAATCCTGTAGCGGATCAAGTACTGTGTTTCAGGCTCCAACTCAGTCAGAGTAAAGTCTTCATCAGCTGTGTTTTTGGCATGCCACTCTTCCTCTTTCACCTGCTTGTACTCCACTCTGTACTGCACAGTTTCTCCAGTCGGGGACTTCTGCAGTTTCAGGGACACACTGCGCTCCTTCACATCCTTCACTTCTGGTGGGGGAGGCTTCAACACGGGCTGGAACTGTGTGTCTGTCAGCTTCCCCTTTTCATACAGATAGATGGAGGAGCCTGGACTGGATGGATCGGAGATGGCAGAAATAATGAATCGGTATCTCTTTTCATCTTTGTAGGCCTCTGAAAAACCTTTGAAAAGAGATAAGTTCTCTCTCATCTTTGAGATGACATCAGGATCGTTGAACCACTCTTCTGATATGAACATGCTAGAGCACGTTTTCACTACCACTTCTAGTTTCTTGAACTCTTCTGATTCTAGGAACTTCTTCAGAGCTGAAAGATACTGGTCTTCATACTTCAGAGATGTGAAGGTCAAGCACACCAAAACATCAATATCAGGATCAGAGAGGAGGATCTTGAGACGGTTTGAGTCTTCAGTTTTGATTCCCTCCAGCTTCTTGGTTTGAGAACTCAAGAGGTCAAGTTCAAACTTGGCATCATCTAACCACTGGTTAAGCATGTCAGCTTTAAAATGGGAGCTGTAGTGGATCTTCAGGATGTCTTCCAGTGACTTCTCCTCCATCTCTCCTCCTCGTATAGCAGGCAAGACCCTGGCCACAGCTTTCATGAGCACTGATTTGTAAATGTTAAGAGAGCCCTGAAATGAACTGAGCCTCTCTTTGACGTCTTTGAAATCATTTACCACTATATTATTGGAGAGGTCGTTGCATGTCCTCTCTGCCTCTAACAGCCCCTCTATTATATCTTCAGTGTAGGAAACCAGACGTGTGGTGATTCCTCTCACCAACTGAGCTGCTTTTGTATCCAGAAGAGAAAGAGGATAGAGCCAGACTTTTATTGGAACTGCTTTCTCTGAATTCTCCTTCATTGTTTTGGGGAGATTCTTGTACACCTCCAGGGCCTCTATGTATGTGGTGGGGCTCTTCTCAAGGCGGACGTCACCATAAAATGTGCAGGAGATGCTCTCAGTCACTTTCTTATCCCCATCTGTCATATTTAAAGCTCCTTTTCCCTCAATGGAAAATAGAGGAATCTTCTTGACCATGATATTCAGCTCTCCCTCAATCTCCTGCTTGTTTTCCTCTTCTGAAAATGTCCGATCAAACACCATGACGGCCTGAGCTCCGTACAGTACAGCCGTGACTACATGAGTCGCAGTTTTCTGCTCAAACACCGCAGGGTAGGTGATCTGGCCCAGCTGGGACATGGTGAGCTGTTTAAATATTGTGGTTTCTTTGTAATACATTGTAACTCTGGACTGTTGGTTTGAGGATTTAGTGTCACGCAGGTATTTGGCAGATCCTCCCACCTCCACCAGCCCTCCCAAGAAGCTGGCCTTCAGGGAAGCACTTACATCCAGGACACTGGACTTACTAGAGAGAGAGTCGGAGCTACTGAACTTCAAATCTGTCATGGGCTTTTGATGACTGTCCAAATCTTCACTAAGTGACTTCTTATCCCACAGAGTAACACCTGAAATGAGAAATGGCTTTAACAGTTACGCATGAGGACACAGTGTACTGTTGAAGTAAACATGCTGATGTTATAAGACTAACAATTTAATATTTGTGTGCTTCATCTTATGTCTCAAAATGACCACACATGTACTGTTTTGTTGATTCACATTTGGGTGAAAAAGGGAATAAAAAGCATTTTACAGCACCTGGAATGAAGGTGTCCTTGCGGCAGTCATACAGCATACCAGGAAACAGAGGTCTTCCTAGAGCTGCCACTTCAATTGTCTCTGATGCCATGACTGCAGTAAATAACAATGAACAATGGGGATATTTATACATTTTAAGTTTAATAATGACTACTAATCATTCTAAAATTCTTTTTGCTTGTTACTTATTTCATTAAGTTCTCACATTGTTTTAAAATTCCTTAAAATGTAATCTAATTCAGATGGGAGTCAATCATAAGGCACAATCTCAGACAGCCTACATCATGATGAAAGAGCTGTGTGGGCACACATTGAGCCAAATTTAAAGAAGTTGAAGGAGCAAAACCCCGCTCTTACAACCATCCACTTCATGAGTGATGGGCCTGTTACTCAGTATAGGAATAAGCACAACTTTGATCTCCTGACCAAACTGCCCTTTATTTTGGAGTTCAAGGGGGTGACCAACAGAGTGGCAAGGTGTAGGGGTGAAAATATTCCCCTAAGAAATGGGACACCACTACTACACGATTACACACGTCATCTTACCTAGTTTCTTTTATTAGTGTCCTGTAACATTTAACCAGTATGAACAGCAATGAAGTGCGCATATCAACGAAATCAGAAATCAGGAAATCAAGAAATCAGGCGTGAGCACGTTTAACAGATTACTCACTCCCAACGTTGTTTTGCACTGTATTTTGGACGGCGCTCGGTTTCAGTTAGAAAACGTATGAGCCTTTGAGTTTCCCAAGACTGGTGAAGCCGCTTTTCCATCGGGCAAAGCTGTTTGTTTAACCGTTGCATTTTGTGCTGAGCCGGCCGGTATGGATATGGTTTCGTTTTCTACTGTGGTGCTGTGATAACGGAGCTCTTTGCAAAGTAATACAAACGAGTCAGTTGTTGCCTTGGTAACGCAACAGTTTACAGATGATACGGGATGCAAACAGCGACTGCGCTATGAAGGATGACCAGATATTTCTTTTAACTGTATCACTCATTTGTGTTCACATCATTCAAATAGCGCGTTCAGCAAGTTACGGAGAAACTGGCAGCCAGGTAACACACAAGTGATCGATCCTGAGTGGAAATATCACTACCATGATCACTACACGCATTCTAGCAGCACGGTAGTCGGTGTATGCAGGGAAATTTCTCATACCCCTTCGTTCGAAGTGTGGTCCCCGAAAATCTTCATTTGAAGAGCTATCTGGCCCTTCCCCTTACCCCTACCACTCCAGCCAAAAGAGAATCGAGACACCCCTACCCCTTCACGTGAACGCACAAAACGAAGGAGTAGGGGAAGGGGTAAGGGGTAGAAATGGGATTGGGCCCTGGAGTGTCCCTGAGAAAGCCCATGGTAAGGGTGCACCTGATGGCGTGGGCAGGGGCACATTAAGATAACCAGAGGTCCCTGGGCTACACCTTTACGGTAAATATGCAAACCTAGTAATATTGTTCACATGCAGTTCAAAAGACAAAGTATTATCAAGGACGACACCCAGACTCTTAACCTGAGAAGATAGAAAGATTATAGAATTATCAATGGAAAGTGAAAAGCTATTGGATTTTGACAAAGCAAATTTAGTGCCAACAAGAAGAGCCTCTGTTTTATCAGTATTAAACTTGAGAAAATTGTGTGAAAACCAGGATTTAATCTCTTCTAAACAATCCGAGAGAGAGGAAGACAGAAGAGTAGAATTTGGCTTGGATGATAAAGCCTTGAGGAACACCAGTGGTAACAGATTTTTAATATTTTAACATTTTTAAGCTGGACAAATTGTTTTACCAACTTTTATGATGTAGTCTCTGTACAATGCAATGGACAAAAACCGGACTAGAATTTTTCAAACAGGCTATTTTTTAAAAGGTGAGCATGAACCTGAGATGCAACAAGCTTTTGCAAGATTTTTGAAAGAAAAGGTAGATTGGAAATTGGGCGAAAGTTGGAAAAGTTATTAGGATCAGCACCCGGTTTCTTGATCTTGGATCTGACTGACAGGTGTTAGATTGTCGGATTTCATCAACAGTCGGAAGTTCAAAACTATGAAATGAAAAAAGAAGAGAGTCATGGTAAAACAGAAACGACAGATCACATGTCATCTGATTTTGAGGAGTCAATTGTTGATAGATATTGTCAATTTTAGTAATAAAAAAGATCATAAATTTGTTACACAAATCACTAGAGTATAGGTGGGAAGGAAAGGTATCAGGAGGCCGTAAGATGTTATTTACTGTAGTAAACAAAGATCTAGTGTTCCCTTCATCTGACCTAATTATAGCAGAATAGTAATCAGATTTAGTGGTTAATAGAGCATTCTTGTAATTGAGCATGTGATCTGCATACATAACTTTATGAACAGTGAGTCCAGTTTTAAAGCATAGACGTTCCAAGTGACGTCCCTTAGTTTTAAGTTGTTTCAGTTCAGGTGTAGGTGCAGGTGCAGAATGTGTAAAGTTTGTAAAGGTGCAAGTGCACACTATACAGTCCATCATTATAATAGGAAACCAGGTCATCCGGAGTAGAAAAGGCATCGCTCTTGAAGAAATGTTCAAGTCCATCAGAAAGAGCAGATAGATCAATGTTCTTAATATTCTGAAATGAGATGGAACGAACCATGTTGATTTTTTCTACCATTAAGTTAACACTGAGTGATATTAACTTGTGATCTGATATGGGCAAGTCCGATGCAAGACAGAAGATATAAGATATCAAGAACATTCCAATATACAAATAACATTTCCTTCAATTCCTCCGTCCTCGTTTTCTTTCCTTGCATCCTTCCCTCACATCCTACGGGGTGGAGCTGAGACGCTAGGTAAGGAAGCGAGAAAAGGAAACAAGGATGCACAAATAAGAAATGAGAAGCACTCTGTGTGTGTTTGTCCCCTCTGATGCCAGCAGCCAATCGCAGCACTCGAATGGAGGAGTGCCAAATTGCAATCTCCTCCTCACTGGAAAGGGATAAAGGTACCCTTTCAGCTGACACTCCTTGTTCTGAGTCTGCAGCTCTGCACAGGGAAGGCAGCAACAGAAACAAGTTCTGAGTACCGGCCCTGCAAAGCGGAGACATTAACAGATACAAGCCTGTCTTGTAAGGGGATAGACAGAAACAGAGGGCCTCATTTATAAAGCGTGCATACTCACAGATTTGATCTTAAATCGCTTAAATCCACGCCACTGCTCATATTTATAAAAACGGTCTTTGACGTGGAAAAGTGCTTAGCGCCACGTCAGGGTCTGAGCAGACGTACACACTTTTCCTGGTCATATTACTGCAAGTTTTTGGAAATCTATATATAAATAACCCTATTTAAATGACATTAATTAGATGTGGTTTACAACGCAGAGAACTGAAACCATTCAGCCGCGCGCAGGGGTTAAATTGGGATTTGTTATGTTGGGGGCTCTGTGGTTTCAGGCTTTTGAGGGGTGCATGTGTATGCAAAGACTACAAAATGTTATCAATTGACAAACTGTAAAATATAACAAGTTGAGGGAGCCCTCTGCTATGAACAATAAAATGCTGATCAAAATCATTTTATAGATGCTGGTAGTGTGCAAAGCTACATCTGATGACAATAAAGTCTTTCTGTAGGCCTGTGCCTTCTCCTTTGTGTCAGTATCAAATATAAGAGTGATGCTACCATTAAAGGAGAGAATATAAATACAAAATACAGTGCTCGACATTAAGCCTTGTTTTGAGCTTGTCCTTTGGACCAATTTTTTTTTTTTTACAGGGAAGCTAATTTTTTACTCTGACAAGACTTGTCAGAGTAAAAAATTAGCTTCCCTGTAAAAAAAAAAAAAAAAAAAATAGGATATTTGTGTGTGTGTATGTGTGTTAAATATAATTTATTCTGAAACAAGCAACATTCTCATCAGTGTTTTATCAGCAGTGACATATTTAAATCTGCATATTTATGTTATTTACCCTGGGGGTATTTTATTAACCTTTATAAAGGGCATTTCCTCCCCAATCTAATTAAATTAAATTGTTTAATCTTTTATTTCAAATTCTTACATTTGATAAATTAAAATAGGGCTGTTACCAAATTAAATAATTTACGCTGAAAAAGTACAACTGCATTCAATAATGTTATGAGATTCTTTAAATATTTTTGAATATGCAAATCAGAAATGTTGGTGGGAAATTTATACTTTTAAACATGAAATTGAACCGCCAGTAGATGGCGGCAAGAGACCGTCTTAATGAGTGAGCCACTGAGTCATTTATTCAAACGATTCCTTCAAAAGGCTGAATCAAGAATGAAGCAGTTGTTTATGATTGGGCCATTGAATCTTCACTCAACCGATTCGTTCAAATCGCTGAATCATTTGAAACGGCTGAGTGTAGCTGCGAGATGCGCTGATTCTGCTTTGTTTGGAACTATTTTCGCTGCAACAATATAACAAAAAACAGGCAATATTGCACCTAAAACGTAAGTGATTAATATTAACTACTTGTTTATTTGTTACGGACAGAGGAGCGGGAGACAACAGGTTAGTATGAAGAGTGACTTTATTGATACAACAGCGTGGGATGAACAGATGACCAGGTAAGTGACTATTAAGTTGATACTTGTGATGGTAGATATGAAGGGTAATACTGTCCTTTGTTGTTGCAGGTGAGTGACTCGTGGCGGATGGCTAGTGCAGAGGTGGACGGACCAAACAGGAACGGTAGGAGTACACACACGCAGACACTTTACACGGAGACCAGGAGAATCCCTGAGATAGAGCAGGTAAGTAGTCCTCATGATGCAAGAGCATGCGAGTAGCAGTCCTAGTGTCAATGGAGACCGGACAGTGAACTGAGGTGAGTGCTGTGCTTAAGTGTCTGGCGGTGATTGCGTGGTGATGGGGATCAGGTGCGCGTGGTTAGAACTCAGGTGAAGGAGTGCGCTGTGATTGGCTGATGGATGAGCCTGGCGGGTCTGTGACATTATTGAACTGTTGTATGAAATTAGTGTCAATTTCAATCGAGGTGATATTCAGGAATTCAGCACTTTCGGTCGTGTGATGCTTAACTTTATCGTATGTCGTAAATATCTAGCTATAAAAACCCCACATATTGAATTTGTATTGCAACATGATAACTGAGTTTCTTTGTGTGAGCAGAGCTCATTTGTTTTGAATCCTCCTCAAGAGGTTACGTGAGCCTCAACAGCGCAATATCACCCACTGCCAGTACATTACAAGTATCCACTATCAATCACCACTTAAGCTAAATGAATCATTCTCGCATTTTGGTTGTTATTGACATTTTAATCAACCTACTTATCTGGTCAGGCAAGTAAAATTGTCTTTCACTTCAAAAAATCCACTTGTCCTGCAGTCCTGGACAAGCGTATGTCGAGCCCTGATAAGCCTATGTGCCGGGGCTCAGCCCCAGTTTAACCCCTGGCTGTGCGCAAGTTCAAGATCATTTGTGATTTATAGATTTCACATCTGAAAGAGAGGCGTACACTCGTGTTTACACTCATTCTATGAATCACACGTACGCACATCTGAGAAATGATCGTAAGATCAAATTTAGGACTGTTTCTACAAATGATTTTATAAATGAGGCCCAGAGTCTCTAGCCTGCAAATTTGAGACAGAAAATGTTTTCCTCCTCGTGTCGAGTTTTCTTTGCCAATAGCTTATAATGTGCAATATGAATGGGTGTGTCCCAAAAATTTCCAGATAAGTTATCATCGTTATCAACATCAAGTTTATTGTGTTTCAATATGATATTGTTTATTGATATGAGAAGGTTGGGGTCCTAATATCTGTCAGAAGCTACTGCAGATGTTATGTCATCTCTAGCGTCCTCTTCTATGCTGTGGTATCCTGGGGGAGCAGCAATGAGAAGAGGAACGCCACGCAGCTGTCATGACGAGACGAGAATACTTTTTGTGTGCAAAAACAAAACAAAAAGCTTACATTCGCAACGAAATGGATAAGTACATTATCACATTCATAAATCTAACACCATTTTAACATGATTAAAAATACATACCTTTATTTTAGAGCTGCACGATTCTGGATTATTTTCTGGATCTTTTATAGACAACCAAACAAAATAATATAAGAAACTATAGATTCTGACAAAATGATATTGCTGCAGTGCAGTCTAATTAAAAATATTTAATTATTCTGAATTAATTATAGGTTTGAATATATATATATATATATATATATATATAATACTGCTAGAATATTTAACTGGAATATTTAATAAGACATGATGAACTAAATATTCTGCTACAGAAAAAGATCTGAAATGCCATAAGGGACTCGAATCGGTCAATCTGTTCATTAAGAATCTTCTGAACGAACCGATTCACTAGAAGGAATCAGATTTTCCAAAGCTACACATATATTAAGGAGGACCGTTTAGATGAACCGATTCGCTAGAATCAATCAGAAGCTACATGCATACAACCGATTCAGTGAAATAAATCTGATTTTCCAGCGCTATATATCATTCTCCTAAAGTCTAAACATGAAGGAAATTTTACAGCTCATTCCGTTAAACTGACAGATGGGGATTATTTGTTGAGCAAATTTATGATTTGTTTCAGTCTTTTTGAGTAGAAATTCCCCAAACCGGAAGTGCCTCCCATAATCTAACACACAGTCGGGCTCGTTAGGAAAAACAGAGATTATCTAATATACACACACACACACACATCACAACATCATGTTAGTTATTATGAGAAGGACATTACTGAACTTACCAATAGTTAGGATGGAATGTGTTTTGGTTTTCGCTAGACTGAAAATGGCGTCTTATTTGAAGATGAAGGCACACTTTCAGTTTCAATTTCTTCTTCTTCTCTTGTTTAATGACGGAGTGAAAACAGTTTTTAGTTCATTACCACCTCCAACTGGACTTGACGAGAAGCTGAACTGAGAGTTTATATCTCGCACTTCCGACTTCATAACTCATCTCATATATCATAATTCTGAGAACCAAAGGTCCGAATTATGAGATAAAAAAGTAAAAAAAACAAACAAACAAACAAAAAAAAAAACATCTTTAAATTCTTTATATTATATGCTGTTTTTGAACACGTTGTTGTTGGTATGTTTGACTCATTTGTGAACTAGAGTAAAGAACTCATTTGCATTGATTAATACTGTAATGACATCTGCACAATTAAATCTAGTGCATGAATATTGGACTCACCTATTCTGATGTTTGTTTTCAGACTCTTCTTCTGATGTTTTATTGGCAGAACCAGTGCATTACAGCCAGACTGGCATGAGTGTGGAGCAGAACGAGACATTGTCCATTCCCCTTCGATATCCTCTGCCACTAATTAGTAAGATTTTGAAGAGGAAATCTATAACAATCATTACCTGAGTTATCTTGTAGAGTATCTACTAGTTTAAACTGCATTTTTGTGATATTTTCAGTCAGAATCCCTCTTTCATCCTCATGTTTCTGACAGTAACATGTTCCACTGTTTCTTCTTTGCATACATTGTGTTTGCTCATGTTATAAAGTGTACTAAACAACACCAATGTGAGTAAATGATGACTGAATTTTCATTTTTTTTGGGTGAATTATCCCTTAAAGATGGTAAAGAAAGGGACGAACACCACAAGGCCATGGGTTTGATTCCTCAGGAGCACATGAACTGTGATGAATGTGAGTCACGTAAATGAAACAGTAGTTAGGTGACAGAGACAATTATAAGCCAGCAGGTCATTTTGATAAGTGGTCAAACACTTTTTAATGTGTATGTCCATATAAATCTCAGATGAGCTATAAGCCCTGCTAGATCCACTACATTAGCAGCAGATCTACAGGAACACAAGTCACATGTTCACAGGAAGTGCCCATGATAGAGCTTGATCAGGAAAGATCCAACACAACACAAGACTTTACCAGTTTATTGAAGTCTGTATATAAATACACATGCACATTTCAAATGTAAACCAGAGTGAACTCAAGTGCAGCTACACCACATCCCCGTATCATGCAGGACGTCAGATGATCCAGTCCTCGACCAAAGCCACGTTCAGTACATCTCCTGCCGTCCATATAAATAAATAGATTTATCAAATGTGCACTCACAGAGTGAACTCTTATGTACAGTATTTATAGAGCCGAAGCAGCCAAAGCCTGTCGGACCGTGTCTGCCGTCGTCGAAGGCGAGGAACCGACCGAGAACATTCATTAAACCAAAGGCAGAGCGGGAAACACCTCACCAATCGCTGCTCCGTCAGGACACACACATCTGTGTAATGAGCTCAGATGAGTTACGGACAGTGAGACTTGTGCAAAGAAAGGCAACAGTCTGAGAGCATAGTTAAGGCTGAGGTGAAAGAAAACGTGTCAGAACATCAAGACTCGACTCTCCCGCTTCCACAAACACGCTTCACGACACACTGACACGCCAAACAAATGAGTGATTGTGCAGGAAACAGAGCAGTCAGTAGTCCTCCACGTCTATTTAGTGTTATATACAGGATCAAACAAGCGTACATGTAAATCTCTTCTAGATACTGGAGTGAGGCACCTCTCACTCTTCACTCATGCGAAACTAAAGACCCGAGCAGAAACGCCGCCTACATTCGTACAGGTGCTGCGATCCCAGCACTTCTTCACGCTAGGCTTTGGCGGCTCGAACGGCTTCCCCGTCAGTACATTCGTGCCGCCGTCGGGTGCAGATATGGCTTTGGATGAGCGCGTCACCTGCTCAGTTGGTGTTCATGGACACGTCGCGGTTGGGCCCGAGCTCTTCCTCCTCCTGCTCGTTGTCGTTGAGATCCTCCTCCTCCTCCTCGCTCTGAGCCGCAGCGCTGTCGTCCCGCGGCGCGTCCGTCTCGTCGGGAGCCTCGCGGTCCAGGGTGAAGTAGCCCGTGCCTTTGACCGTGTCCTGCCGCTGGTAGAAGAGCACGTACGCTGCTTTGGACTGAACAGACACACAGAGAACGTCATTCAGGACTGATGAAATCCCTCAGCGTTCACTCGCCTCATGACTCGAGTGTTTGTGACCCTATTCTGACGTCACTGTACGACACAAACTGAAGATCATGAGGGCGAGTGAACGCTGAAGACACGATCACTGTTCTCAGAGGATCCTGTCAGGTTCTCACCACGATCTGGTCCTCGTTGGTTGGAGACACACTGCTGTCGTCGAAGTTGTACCACTTGTGATCTTCCTTGTTCTTGCCGTAGGCGGTATCTGAAATCATCAACAGTTCAGTTTCTGCTGTGAGTACCGTCACATCAGCTCTGTTCAGACTAAGAGAAAACTGTTATTTTTATTTCTATGATCAATTTGTGGAAAGGAGTTCAGTTAGGAGGTCAGAAGTTGTAGAAGCTCATGAATCATCTACAGTAAGGTCTGAAGAGACTGAAATCATACAGGAGAGCAGCAGTCAGTTGAGTGTGTGTCGAAACCTTCTACAGTGCTCGAGTGTTACTGTCTCGTCATCATTCTCGTGAGCTAACGGTCTCGTCTGAAGTGCACTGATAGGTGAGGCTCTTCATACTCACAGTGTCCTCCTCCCATGCCTCCGTAGTGGTTGGACACAGCGATGAGGTCGTAGCGGCAGGGCCCCGCGTTAGGGTTGATGAGGAACTCCGACATATCCAGATCCCTGTGGGTCAACAGAGCAAGAGTGTTTACACACACACAGACACACACACTTGTGTCACACTGAGCCGTACAGCACGTGCTTGAACTCGTGACGTACCGCAGCGGGAAGTCCACCAGCGAGTCCAGCTTGTCCCTCATGTAGCGGCTGTAGGAGAAGCGCTTGAGATGGACCACCAGCACCGGCGGCAGACACCACAGGTCCAGCTTCTTCGTGGCCTGCTGGTGCTGCTTGCAGTTGGGACAGTACCTGAAACACACACACACGGGACGCTCAGTCACAGGTAGAGGACATGAGGACGTGACGAGAGGGGCATCCTGTAGGCTCATGCGTCAGATCAGGTCTTCAGATGTCGCATTGAGTCTCACTGCTCACACACAGTCTCATGTGTTCATATCGGCCCTGTTAGAAACATCATAAGACATCATGATCTGTCATTATATGAAGACACAAGTGTGTGGCCCAGGTTTTTATTAAGAGATCGACAGATAAACAGTTTTACCTATATTTTTCCTGATATTCCAGCATTTTCTTATAATCGGGTATCGGTTTTGTAATATCGGATTCACTCATAAATGGCTCCATCTTGTGGGCGTTTTGAGAATTGCCCATAAAGACGGCCATTAAAGTAGTGTAATAGTAAAATAAGGGTCTTATCTAGAGAAACCATCGGCCATTTGCTTAAAAAAAAATAAATAAATAAATAAATAAAAATTATATACTTTTTAACCACAAATGCTCGTCTTGCACTGCTCTGTGATGCTCCACGCATCACGTAATCATGTGGGAAAGGTCACACGTGACGTAGGCAGAAGTACCGCGGTAGGGCGAAAAACTCCATCTCATTTTCTCCTCCAACTTCAAAATCGTCTGACCTCGTTGTTTTACCTTTTTTGTAAAGGTCGTTTGACTTAGTCTTTGACATTCACTTTGTAAACACTGGATCGGTACTTCCGTCTACGTCACGCGTGACCTTTCCAACATGATTACGTAATGCGTGGAGCATCACAGAGCAGTGCAAGACGAGCATTTGTGGTTAAAAAGTATATAATTTTTATTTTTTTTTAGGAAATGTCCGATGGTTTCTCTAGATAAGACTCTTATTCCTCGTCTGGGATCATGTAGAGCTCTTTGAAGCTGCACTGAAACTGACATTTGGACCTTCAACCCGTTGAACCCCAGTGAAGTCCACTATATGGAGAAAAATCCTGGAATCCTCAAAAACCTTCATTTCTTTTCCACTGAAGAAAGAAAGACATGAACATCTTGGATGACATGGGGCTGAGTAAATTATCAGGGAATTTTAACTCTGAAGTGAACTGATCCTTTAAGGGCAGTACGAACAGACAGCAGTATCTGTGGACTTTTACAGTAATCAGCTGACCTAGCTAGTTATTTTTAATGTTGATGATTTATTCGATTTAAATATCTGAATGTTGTTGAGAAGAAGAAAGCTAAAAAACGTTGCATGAAGCACAGCTCACACAGAATTCAATGAAAACCAAGCAGCTTTCTGTTGGCCAACATGGTGTAATCACATGACCGAATGAACCACTACACTCCCGGTTGTTGGATTTTTACTAGAATGACAGCAGTAATGGTGACCACACCTTTACTATTAGTTTGTTTGGAGGTTTCACATGCACAATGTTTCTCAAGCGATGTTAAGATGAGAAACAGAGCTGAGCCTCACCACGGGTCATCTGCTCCCAGCTTCTCTTTGGTGGTGAAGAGCTCAATACAGTCCTTCAGCTTGAAGAAGCTCTTCTTCTGAGGCTTATACTCCATACTCTCGTGCTTATCGAAGTCCTGCGGAGGAAACGGTCAAGGATTCATGAGCGTCTCATGACACTAATGACTTCTGACTGGAAACAGAGAAGATGTACCTCAGCCACCGATTCATTGAAGTACTTCCTCTTCATTTCTGGTTCCCAGTCCAAGGAGAGATAGCATCTATCTGCAAGAAAACAAGCAGACATGTCAGCTCACGGTCAACACCAAATCACACGCTCTCTACAACAACACGGCTCCCACCGCTGAGTCTCATGTGGTCCTCGTCGAAGCGTATCTGCCGCGCCTCTCCCTTGATGAAGTTGGCGTCGGTCTTTCCCATGTTGTTGAACTGGAATGTGAAGAGGCGCTTCTTCTGGCCGTTGAGCGTCGGGCCTTTGCTGCAGTTCTCCGGCAGGACGCCGTTCTCCAGCTCGTTGTCCCCGCCGCCCACCGAGTCCTCCGACTGGCTGTTGTCGTTCTCCGAGGGCAACTCCTGGTCCTGGCTGGACTCGTCGTCCGGCTCGTCCGTCTCCATCTCACCTGTGAGACGAGCCAGACTTCAGTCGGGCAGCGCACAGCGTTTCCTATCTCACAGCTCTTAAACATGTCAACACACGGCGGCGCAGGACGCTCTGTTCGTTAGTGAATGTGGAAATGAACATGACGTGTGTGAGAGCGGATGCGGTCAAACAGCATGCTTACTAGGCGACCCCTCCTCCATTATACCATTGGTGGCGTTGCCGTTGATGGAGTGATGTTTGGGCGAGAACGTCTCCTCCGACTCCTCGTCCTCAGCGGCCGGCCGAACGAAACGACTGAAACGACACCAGACAAACAAGCATTCCCATCAACTACACATTAAATCAAACGCTGTGATACGCTCGTGTGATTGTGGGCAGCCGTACACACCAGAGGCGCTGCAGGAGCAGGTTGTAGAGCTTGTCCTCGCTGATGGTGCGCGGGACGCTGAGCAGGAAGGGCTGGCCGAACAGCGGCGTGCTGGTGTGGTTGAAGCCCGACTGCTTGTATTTCTCCCGCAGATGAACAGGAATCACCACGTGATCCGTGTCCTCCTGCCGGCTGACGGCCAGCTGAAACCTGCTCCACACGGACACGGATATCAGAAACACGCACTGACCTCTCAGTGACCTCAGTGATGACAGGAGCTCACTCACACATAGATGTCGTCCCGATCCATGATGCTGCTCAGGTTCTCGTTGGCGGCAAATATCCGGTGAAACCTGTGGTTGTATATGTCCGTCACGATCATCTGGACGGGCAGAGGAAACACAGTGAATGAGGTGAAGAAGATGAAATACCTTCTTCATGCCGACGACGGTTACCTTCTGAGCCGGGACGTCCGACAGAGCCGAGAGTGACGCGCACAGGTCCGAGATGCAGCCCACTTTAGGCACCGTCAGTTTGTACTGAAACAGAAACATCAGTCACATGTGTAACACAGGTTCACACAGCGCTTGAGAAGATCCTGACGGACGGTACCTGCGTGGGTTTGGTCAGAGGGTCCAGCCACACCAGATACACCTCCAGCGTCCGCTCCTTCTTCATGGGCAGAGGAAGCGTCAGGTAGCAGAAGGGGTCGAAGGTCACCGAGATCTTGGCGCACACGGGACAGACCAGCGTGGACTTGAAGAGGCCGTGGAAGATGTCCACGATGATGGAGTCGTTCCTCTTGATGTGGTTCTCCCAGGCTTCTTCTGCAACCACCTGCAGGAGATTGAGTCACAGCGTCACACGTCACCGGAAACCAGCGCATCTCATCACTCAACTTTACATTTACTGTGATTGAAATCCATTTAGTAAATAATATTATCTTGACTGACTGCTTCACGTCCTCTTTAAGCTTTACGTCTTTCAATTCACTTTGAGGTTTCACTGGTTTTCACTTTCTTCTGCAGTGACAAATGATTTTATCTTCAACTTTCACTTGAAAAATGTTTTTAATCCACAGGACAATTTAAGCTGAGTGGCCATTTTTGGGCTTTAAAGCTAATGTTTAGCATTTGGCCTTGATTTTGAACTGATATTATCTACTTAAACTCAAGACGGTGTGTTTATGAGAGAAAACTTAGACATTTGTCACAATTTTGACAAACTGAGACATATTCAGAATGAGATCATAACTGATCATAAAAAAGCACTTTATAAATCTTCAGATGTGCTTCTGTTCATCAGTACTCTAATATCTACTTCATGAAGGGACAGTGAAAGCGTGTTCTTGCCATATCTGTGTGTGAGCTCAGGCGTTAGTTAGCGTCTGGCTCATGTCGTCCTGTGTCTAATGCGTGTGTGATGATGGACCTTGTCGGGTCGGCCTTCAGCGTCCTTCAGCTGAATGTAGGGCTTCTTCCGGATGCGGTTCAGGTCCTCGTGAAGACCGTCGAGCAGGAAGGCCAGCAGCTCGTGAGAGTCCTGCTGCTGGTAGCCCGAGAACTGAGGCGCGAATCGCCCCACCTGAGTCTAAAAACAAACACAAACACCGAGGGATCAAGTCTGAACAACCAATGACATGTGCTTCAACGTTTAACAAACATTCAGCAGCCCAACAATGGAGGTAGGAAAGAAGAAAATGGAAATGGCTGAAAAATGTAATTTTTGGGTCAGTGATAGTGTTGCATTAAATACAGGTGTCGGTACCAAAAATAACATGAATCATTTTTCTCTAGATAATTAAATAAGATAATATCAGGGGCCAGTTGCATAAACATAGCCATTTATGTTAAGACTGTGTCTTAAGAACTAGTATGACGAACTAACAGTTAGTTAGGGGTAATCAGTCTTACTTTTCGGTATTAAATTAGACCAATCTAAGTTATGTAACTGATTTAAAAAAGTTATGAACAGTCTTAAAGAAAAAAATTTGATGACTAACTTGTAAGACTAGACTTAGCAGTTTATGCAGCCGGCCCCAGGTCTATTTTGATCTACTTAGTCTATGTGCAACATGTACATTTGTCAATGCACATGTGTTCAATATATAACTGAACTGATGTGAATAATGACTCTGTCTCTGCTTCACAGCAGAATTTGTCTCATATTAGATGAAGTTTGCATTATCGCACAGATTACAGTGTGTGAGTACTGAATTCAGTTCTCTTTCGCCTCTTCTTCTTCTTCTAGAGTTGGTTGAAATCGCTTGAAGGTGTAAACTGGCAAGACAAAACGTGCAAATGACGAACTTTCACTCTATGACAGTTAATCTTTGCAATCAACCCGTGAATCTCATGCGTGTCGAACCGTGGGGCCTGGTCCGTACGGATCATGGATCAGCTGGTTAACCCTTACCATCTGTATCTGTGGATGTCAGAACAACCCCTCATCTTTACCTTGAAGGGTCTTGGCGTGACATAGCTGTATTTCCCCGACCACAGCTGCTTGATGAGCTCGGCGTAGGCCTTGGCGATCTCACCCTTCATTCCCAGAGGATTGTCCTCGTTCAGCTCCTCCTGGTACTTGTCCTTCAGGAAGAACTCGGTCAGAGGAGGGACATTACTCAGGCACTGCGACACAAACATGCACTCAAATCAACAATGGACACTGAAGCACAGCTGGATACTGTCGAAATACATGTCCCTGCAAATGCTGATGAACTCATTTGCTCAGGATGTATTTAAATCAGTCATTTGACACAGATTATAACTGGAAGGACATGAGGAGGTCAGGCAGGGTCACCTGTGTGGCCGAGTTCATGAAGCAGGTGTTTCCCAGGTTGGAGAGGCCGCAGAGGCCAGCCTTCTCGGAGCGCCGGCCCTGATCCGAGTACTCGTAGCTGCTGCTGTACGGCGGGTAGGACGGCAGGCCGTAGCTGGAGTTCTTCATGCTGCGGACACACGCAGACAATTGAACATGGAGAGAAACCCAATACAGCTACAGGAGCAGGTGAAAGCAGATGATCAGGATCATGCAGCTCAAAACATGCAGGGAAAGCAACGTAAACCAGAATCAGTAGAGAGACGCCTCGCTGTCCGCTCCCTGACGGATCTTACACATCACAACAATCACGCCTCACCAAGAGTGTCGTCTGGATTCACTTCACCAACGCTGACAGATGAATGACATTAACACTACATCATGGGTCTGACATTAAAAAGAAGCACACCAACTGAAGAGGAAGGCCACGCCTTATATAAACTACTCTGATTTGGTCACATGGTCTCTCCAAGAGGTCAAAAGAGCGACCGGAGAGTAGGATCAGTATCACTATCACTAATTCTCATGAGCTGATCACAATCTGATGATGTAAAACACGAGCATGTCTGGATTCAAACGAGCCCACACTCAACACAACATTACACCGAAGAGTCTTTGAGGAGAACATCTGTGAGAGAACTGGAGCAGAGCTGGAAGTGGATGTTTCCACATGATAATGACCCAAAAGATGCAAGAAATTCAGTGCAGAAGAGAGAAACGGAGAAAACTGGAAGTGATTCATTAGCCTAACCCAGGTCATGTCAGTCCTGGAGAGCTCCTGTCCTGCAGAGTTCAGCTCCAATCCCGAAGAAACCTCACCTGCCTATAGCTTTAGTGATCCTGAAGACCTTGAGTATCTTCAGGTGTGTTTGATTAGGGTTGGAGCTGAACTCTGCAGGACAGCGCCTCTCCAGACCCGACGTTGCCTAGCCATTCATAACCCCCTCCCCAAGCCACACCCACCACCCATAAGCCCCTCCTCTGAGCCACACTCATAAGCCCCTCCCCCACAGGCTTACTTGCGGCCGCTGAAGCTGCTGTTATGATTGTTTGTGAGAGATGAAGGGCAGATCTTTGGTAAAGCAGAGAGAGAAGAAGCACCAGATGACCTTCAAAAGACAAGAAGAGCATGAGTTACAGGAAATGACGCAACCCTTGGGAAGAGATCAAGGAGAAAGCAAACAAGCCAGAGTCAAAGCATCTGATGATCCATGTGACGATCCGTACGTCACAGTGACTCACTTGAGCGCCGAAGAGCCACGAGGCCACGAGCCGTCTTCATTCTTCTGTTCGATCACTAGAACCTGCGAACAGAAAACATGCTCAAAACACACATTTCACCACCGAACTTTATTATGACTGGACTATAAACATGTGTAAGCGTCTCACCTGTCCCTGATAGAGCCCGGCGTCCTGAATGGTGCTGTCCGGCTTGTTGAGCGGCTCAAACGTGTTGCTCATGTACTTGTTCCATAGTCGCGTCTCCTTCTCGTCGGGAATACTGAACAGCTTCCGCATCTCTCGCTCGATGGTGTCTGTCGGGACAGAGAAGCGCAGATCTCAACCACACGGGACGACAGCCACCACTCAAAGACGACGGGTTAGTTCATTCTGTCATCATTTACTCACCCTCATGACTTTAATTCATCTTCAGAAACACAGATGAAGAGATTTCTGTCCACACAACTATCACTGTCTCTTCAAAACGTTCATAAAGAGATCAAACATTCATCAAACAAACACACTGAGCTTCTGTTTAAGCATATATTTATTGATCAGTGTTTATATGTGAATAAAAACCTATATTCAACCTGTTCATCATATAAAGTGAGTGTGTCTCTTCAGAAGAGTTGGACTAAACCACTCGATTCACATGGATTAGTTTTACCATCTCTTTATGAAGTGTTTTATTTGTGTCAATGGAGGGACAGAAATCTCTCAGATATCATTAAAATATCTTCATTTGTGTTCTGAATATGAAAATATGAAAAGGTCTTGCGGGTGTGAAACGACATGAGGGTGAGTAATTAATGACAGAAATTACATTTCTGAAACTATACCTTTAAAAAAAACAGACAATATTGTGTCTAAAATATAACACAATATTAACTTATTTATTGAACTGGTGTATGAAATCAGCATCACATTTGCACTCGTGTTGTATTGTTTAACTATATCATGACATAAATATGACACAAACACTCATTTTTGCCCTGATATCTTGAATTTTAGAGTCATAACTGTATTCTACAGGCTTCATCACACAGAGAGTTGTGGACCTGCTTCACATTCGTCATCAATCAGCTGAATGAAATGTAAGTGCATTAAACACGTTAATAATTTTAACACGTTATTTTTCCCATTACTAATTAATTAATGCGTTAAATCAACAGCCCTACTGCTAACATAAGACAATTCTTAACTTTAATGAACAATTACATTCATTAACCAGATCACTGTCTGACACACACATCTGAACTGAAACACGTGTTTCCATATTCAAAAAATGAACTATAGTAGCTTTAGATTAAACTAACTAGATGATAAATGACTTCAAGATAAAGCGTTCTGAGAGGATTTTCATCAGGAGTTTCAGCAGTGAGTTTTATCAAGCAGAACCTGTGACAGTTACTGACTGAAATCAGACGCTGTGTTAGTGGATCAGATGATCGACAGGATCTCAGACTGGAGTTCAGTACCTATAGTGTCTGCTTTGCTGAAGCGTCTGGTGATGATGTTGTCCATGTTTCCGTCTTCACACAGCTTGAGCTCGGTGAGGTAGACTTCCACCTTACAGTGTTTGACGAACATGCCCTGCTCCACCACCTGAGGAACACACACACACACACACAGGACAACGAGAGACAATCAGCATCCGTCACATGACAGGTTCGACTGCACTGCTGATATGGTCAGATTGATCTGAATAATGACTCTATTATCTTCTGTAGGAAGTTTTCATCATATGTTCCTGTTCATCACTGTGAAGCTGCTCTGAATCGATCTGTTCTGTATAAAGCCTGTAGAAATAAAGCTGACTCGAGTCCTCAGATCATTTGTGACGTCTCTGCGTGTCACACTGTTAAACATGATGTTCTTCCTCAGGGTTTTTCCAGCACAAATATCTAAACATTCTTCAAATCAGGATACAAGAAAAATGCATCAAAATGAAGTGAGTTTGTGCTTAAAACAAGAACAAATATCTGCCAATCAGAAAAACTTAATTCAAAGGGAAAACAAGATGATTTTTCTGACTCCACTGACAGATATTTGTTCAGACTCATTCGTTTTGATTCATTGTGCTTCAGTAAAAGTATCTTGATTCAAGTTTAGATGTTTGTACTGGAACTCAAGACAGAAACGTGATGAAGAACATCAGAAAAGAGCGATAAATCAGAGGTTTTTCTCAGTCGTGGGTCTCCAGACGTCAGTGTGTTGGTACAGGCGAGCTGGAGGAACGCCTATTTTAGCAGCAGCTGAAGCTCAACAGCTGAAGGATTCCAGACTATTTATTTCGCGCGGCCTGAAACGAGGCAGGAAAACCCCACGCTCTTCTCTCTATCAGGACGCCTGCTCCTTCCTTCACCCAGAGACCTCCCTCTCCGCCCTCGGCCACCGCGACCTTCCCTGGACCCGCACGAACCTCGTCCCAAAGCCCAGAAGAGAGAGGAAGCAGTGTCCGAACCTGCTGCATGCTGGAGTCCATGTGTCCAGCGGTCGGTCATGTGCTGCTCCGGTCAGCACAGAAATAGCTCAGAGCCACCCGACACCCTCAGCACACACACACTTACAGACCACACACACACACATATATAGAGAAGGGGGGCGGTGGACGAGCCGCCATCATCACCTGCTGATCTGAGCCAGAGCGGAAGAGTCAAACTGATCACAGTCCAGCCGCATGAACTGATTCACTGCTGTTCTTCTTCTCTCTTCACTAGAGCCGGACACTGACACACACTTCACCATTCATTCCCATTCACCAGTGTGTGATTACATTCAATATCGATTCATTTAGACACACATCAGGTGCAGCACAAGGCACATCTCTCAGCTAACACAGAAAATATGCAGAGAGTCAGGTGATAATGATGTCCATAACTTGACCATAACTTAAACGGCATCATTAACCCTCTGGGGTTTGAGGATTTTTGGGGCTCTGTAGAAGTTTTGACATGCCCTGACATTTGTGCTTTTTTCAGTTCATAAACATATTAATGGAAAAAGTGTCATTACACTGTATTCAGCAGGAACTAGGCTACCATTAATATGTGAGGAACATGTATGTACGTGTTTGTGTTTTTTGAAGGAATAACGTTTATGCGTGGTTATTGAAATAACAAAAAACTTAAGTCACTGAAATAAGGCCACAAAACTAATATTATATATGTGTTCACAAGACTTCTGGGTATTGGAGGTTGTAGACTAGAGTTTTTGCTTCAAAATGATGTAAAAATTATCCTGCCTACTCGTTCATATAAAACAATTATATAAACAAAATAATATTTTGTAAGACACTTTTTGTCAGGAAACACAGTATGCGTGAAGGCGTGAATCTTCATGAATAATGCTGTGATTCACACCTGAGAAGACAATGACCCGCATAATGAGCCCTTTCAGTCAGGTAGGCTATGTGAAAAAACCCTCTGATAACAGGATCATATCAGCTGTATTAACGTAAATATAATGTCCACTCTTGACAAAAAAAACATGATTTTTGTGATCTCAAGAAGTCTCAAGTCTCTAACCAAATAATGGTTTTCTATTTTAATATACTTTGTTAATGTGCAGTTGACAAACTATACATCATTAAAAAGATCTAAGACTCAAGCTTCACATTTTGATCTCTGTTTTACTCTTATAGTGACCGTAATTTGTTAATAGCCTATGCGTCAGGAGTTATGAATATGAAAAAAGTCGTTACCTTTGACAAAACAACATCTATCAGGGCTTTTAGCTTAAAAGCATGCACATTTGGAGAAATATTGATGGATTCTCATATGTTTATGTCAATTTTCTATACAGAGGAGTAATATTTATTCAATTTTTATTGTCTTCATTAATTTATTGTCTTCGCCGTTAAACGCCGTTGTTAAACGCCGTCATTAATCGTCGTCATTAAACTTTGTCATTAAACGGCATCATTAAACGGCATCATTAAACAGCATCATTAAACAGTCATTAAATGCCATCATTAAACGTCATCGTTAAACATCGTCGTCATTAAACTTCGTCATTAAACGCCATCATTAAACACCATCTTTAAACATCATCGCTAAACGCCATCATTAAACATCGTCATTAAATGCCATCGTTAAATGCCATCGTTAAATGTCATCGTTAAACGCCATCATTAAACAGCATCATTAAACACCATCGTTAAATGTCATCGTTAAACGCCATCATTAAACACCATCGCTAAACGTCATCGCTAAACGTCATCGCTAAATGTTGTCATTAAACGTCATTGTTAAATGCCGTTGTTAAACGCCATCGCTAAACGTTGTCATTAACGTCGTCATTAAACGTCATCATTATTTTTTATTATTCACTGCTGTATATAAAATACATATTGCACAAATCTGTCTTCTGTTCCAGATGTATACCACATTAGTATTGTTATTTATTTTATTTTACTTATTTATTATTTTCTTAGTTGTGCTCTCATAAACGATTCTAACACAAGTGTTCTGGGAAAATGTTTGTAGATAAAGACTGGAAGAGTTGTCGGAAGCTTAGTGAGGATGATGTCGAAGTCACGTGACTGTGGTGTAGTAGGTTTATAGCCTACCTTTAGATTTTTACTTCTGTCGACTGCATTTAGGCTTCAAAATTCATAAAAGTTGTGTTCATCTGTGAGAATGATCTTGATGGACAAAACGTGTGAGTATCATAAACTTTCGCTGATCAGAGCTTGTCTTTTGTGATAATCCAAAAGCCTCTGGGAAATGCTAAGCGTGATGCTAACTGCGGACTGACGTCACACTTCACAGCGCTTCACACAACACACACTGATTTACAGCAGATTCACTTTATTACACAGTGTTCATGCTGGAGAGAATCTGCACTGTATTTAACTAATGCTGATTCAAGAAATAATAACAACTGCATTTCAGGTTTTAAAGCAAAGTCAAAGTAAATGCATTTACAGTAATGAGAATAAGATTTAATGTGCTTAATCATCATGAAAATAATGCAGAACACTCCTAAACCACACTTCCTTCTGATGTGTGTGTGTGTGTGTGTGTGTGTGTTCTTGTATATATGGTTTATGAGGACACAAATGTGTATTGACATGGATATTACAACATAAACATGGTTTATGTTTTTTTGATATGTAAAAAAATGCACAGTTTTGTGTGATGGGTAGGTTTAGGGAGAGAATATACAGTTTGTTCAGTATAAAAACCATTACGCCTGTGGAGAGTCCCGTAAACCACATATACAAGTGTGTGTGTGTGTGTGTGTGTGAGTACCTTGCGGGCGATGGGCTCCTGTCCCTCCGTCAGGCCATACCAGCTCACCAGGCGGCTCCAGCCGTCGGCCGGCAGCAGGATGTAGTCCAGCTCGTCGATCAGGTGCTCTCTGATGCCCGTGGCGTCCCCATCTGCAGACGGGACAGAGCAGAAGTGAGACCCATGTCAGGACAGAGCAGGCCCGTTGAGGAGCAGTGTCCCCCTAATCATACGGTCATTCAGCACACTTATGATTGAGAGCAAAATCCGTATTTCTGTGGATTTGGTCATTCATGTATTCCATAATCAGCGTCTTCAGCAGCAGGAACACTCGTCTTTACTATGGCGACTTTAAACACCACATTATGTTCAGAAATCTGTGTGTAAAACTGACCACAGACTCAATCCACTGCTGATGCTTTCAGAGGGAAACGCTGCACAACTACTGGTCTAGGATCAGTCTTCACTGCAATATTAGCATATTGGCGAAACATATTTGTTAAATGATCCAGTGTGTATCTGTGTTCATGCTCTGAAGCCAATGTATGAAGCCAGAATGTAGCCAATCACAGACACATCTGTTGATTTCTGGAACGCAGTGACCAATCAGAGGTGTTTAAGATAGCGCTGAACAACAACTCTGAGTGGATTCTGAGTTCTGCTAAACATCTCCTCATTATAACAAACAGTTATGTAAAAAAGAGATTCATTGTGCATTCGGCTTCATTTACTGTTACTGAACGTCTTTATATCGCGATGAACGAAGAAGAGTGAGATTATTTGTGATTATAAAGGGCAGCGCCTCTGCTCCTGTGTCCGTAATCTGTTAAGATTACCAGTGGTTTGTGAACGTGGACGCTTTATTAAGAATAACTGATCAGCAGTGTTTATGTTGGGATGTGTAGGCTGTGCAGTGGAAAGAAACATGTAATGATAAACACAGCATGTTATAGTTTGGGTGAAAGTGTGTTTCTCAGATCACTGAAGAGACGGATGGAGAGGAGTGTGTGTGACCCGTGTGGTGTCAGGGAGGGACGCACCTCTGAGCAGCCCGCGGTTGTCCACCGGTCCCGGGTACACGCTCTGCTCACCCATCTGGTACTTGTCCCAGCTGTCGAAGCCCACATACTTCTTCCACTGCTTGAACCAGTGACTGTCCACCAGATACCTGCAGGAAGTGACATCACATCAACACACAGTACTCTGACAGACACACGGTGACTGATCGATCGTCTGATTCACGTGATCTGTAATGACAGCTCGCGTTCTTCGTGTTGTTAGAGCGAGTGTCTGACGCGACTCATCAGCGCGCGCGTCTCACCAGGTGTCTGCTCTGCGCAGCGGCGTCTTCAGGAGCGTCGCGATCTCTCCTCTCTGCGTCTCCACATCCGCCGCGCCGCCTTCCGCCATCTTCACTCGTGCATTGCATGCTGGGTAGAGCCGCTGGCGTCATCACGCACGCCGCCGCCGCATCTGTGTGACGTCACGACGCCTCTCGTCTCGTCCGGCTCTGACCCAGAAGATTTATAATACTTCATAACACTGAACTGGGCAAATGAATCCTCGTGAGCATAAAGAGCTTTCCATCATGTAGTTAGTGTTATTAAAACTTAGAACGGGACTTACAGGATTAAACAGTGGTGTATGTGAGGAAACACGTCTTCTTGAAGTGCAGTAAACATACTGAAGAAATAATTGAAGAAATGAGGAGGAAAAGGGATCGACTGATGTCTTATCCTGTGACAAAGAACATCAATATTACAATATGTTGCTTATTATAGCGCCACCATGTGGCTGAATCTCACAGGATTTGATACACAGACTCATTTTAGCACAAATATGTTAATTTTCATAACAGTCAGACATTGTGATTTGATCTCATTGTCATGTTTGTTGAATATTTGAAGAACAGGGGTCCGTTCTTCGTACCTCGCTAAATACAGATGATTTGACAGATAAATCTTCTAATCGTGATAACTGATCTGTGGCTAATTTGGTTCTTCAAATGAATTTGTGGATTGGATTAAGATATCAGGATTAAGTTGTCTGAGATTACTGCGCGTTCTCGACTTCCTGGAAAAGGGCGGATGTATCGATACTCGAGACCACGATCAGCAGTGCAGCGATTGGCTGGAGTCAAGACGGCAACGTAATGACATCATATAATTAGAAAAGACACCTGACGAAAAACTTGACCAATTTCTGGACCTTTATAATGAAACAGCCAAGCGAACAAAATGATATTACAACATAAACATTATAATAGATAAATGAAATGTGCACTGTTTTTTTTTTTTTTTTACATGATTCCCAATTATTTAGATTCACAAGCATTTGTACAGTCGTATATTTTTATTTCAGTGTTGTAATTCGCAATTCTTCTAATTTTATCTTTGAAGCAGATTTGTTACGTGACATCATTAATTAAAGTTTTAATAAAGTCAAGTTATCTGCATCTCCTGTGCTGCATCAAATCTGGGACAGATTTTAAGTATCAATTCCACTTAAAAAGAAGCAATCTAATCCTGTTTACATGAAATAAGCTGCTCACGAGCAGGTTTGAGCTTATGGACCTGTTGCTAAGTCCAGGATGAGCGTCGAAGAACCGAACAATCCAAGATCATGCCAAATCGTAATCAATCAAATCCAGCTAACTGAGTTAGCGATGTACGAAGAACAGGCCCCATGTCATCATTTGACCCAGAGAAGATGAATATAAATGTCTGAGTTGAGGGGCGGGACCAAGATGGCCACCTGAACTGACGCTGTTTGTCGAGCTGGTCATCACAAAAATTAAATATGTTAGCCTAACTTTTTTGATTCTATAATGCTGCCTCCTTAACTTACCATCTAAAGTGATTTTTAATGTCAATTTGGATGGGTGGGAAGAAAAGAAACCGAAATCTAAACCCATCTTCGAATCAAGACAACACTAGCGACAGCATGCTACTTAGTAGTGGTCACGAATACAGTCAAAGCTGTACTGAAGGGAATGATCTAGAAGAGGCGATTATGGATGAAAAGGAACTTCCGAAGTTACTGGTGACCCGAGCGAATCACCTGCAGCGAAGAAGAAGTGACGAAGACCCTTTCTTCCGATGCTGATGTTATCGTCACGCTGTCCCAGCTTATCAACAGAAGGTCCGATAGCATTGAAAAGTTGGTGAGCGGCAAAACTGAGAGAATCGAAGCGATGAGCTGAGTAAGAAAGTTGAAGCTGCTTTTGCTGAAATTAAAGAGATGGAGCATAAGATGTGTAAGATGGAGGGTCGCATGCTTGCCTTAGAAAAGCCAGTCAAAATGCTTGAACAGCGAATGGATGAGATGGAATCTTACTGCAGATGATGGAATCTAAGGTTGTTTGGTGTTTCAGAAGATAAAGATGAAAATGTGCATCTGCAGGCCATCAAGATTTGTCAAGCTGTGCTTGACATCGCACATCGTCTGGGCAAGAAGAGTGCAGCTGACTCCCACCACTATTCTGTTTACATCGCGAACGATAAGAAACTAAATCTGGAAGCGGGCTAAGACTTCTGCCTTTCTCAAAGCTAATGGACTTCTCTTCATGGAAGACTTTTCAAAAGGTGATCTTGAGAGGCGTTCCAGGCTGTGGCTGTTGGTGAAACAGGCACGGGATGCGAGGAAAACTGCCTTCTTCACGGGAGCTCGCACGTTTATTCATGTGAACCCGTTTGGCTTTAATGTCCTACTTCCTCAGACTGGTGATGGTTCTCAAGTTTTTTTAAAGTTGCTTTTTACTTGAAGTTGCTGGTTTCAGTGCACAGGCTGTTTTACAGAGTTTTCAAAAACTTGACTTTAGGCAATTTTTTTTTTGCTGTTGCAAGTGATGTTGGTTGGACAATTGATATCCTTTACTTGCTTATATAATTGCTTGCTTATATACTGTACACTAATTTGTTCTGTTTTCTTTGTTTCGTTCTTTTATGTCTTTATTACTTGTTTCTCTTAATTCTAGGGGGTTGAGAGACATTGTTAAAAGGAAAGCTTTATTTTTATTATCAAAGCAGCTTAAAACTGATTTTTTTTCCCCCCAAGAGTTGCATTCTGGAACCGATGATGCAAAATTCTGCAGATCACAGTGGAATAACGATTTGTGGTTTGCTCATGGTTCTGCAAAAATACAATTTGATTGATATTTGGAGAGAGATGCACCCTAATCAGAATATTTATACTTGGAGCAATGAAAATGGCATGAGGCAGTCTCGCATAGACTTCTGGTTGGTCGCAGACAGTATTTTAAAGGAGAATGTTTCGATTAATATTGTTGTTTCTCCCCTAACAGACCATAAGGTAATTTATTTAAGTGTGAGATTCTCCTCCTTTTTAAAACCACATTATAATTCTTTTTGGAAAATGAATATCTCACACTTAAGGCATGATTCAGTTAAATTACAACTTAAAAATATAACTTCTTTTCATTGGGATTTGGCAAAAAAGGAAGGAGCATTTGGTAGATATTGGGAACTTTTAAAATATGAAGTTGGTAAATATCTAAGATCCTACGGTGCTCTGCTTTCTAAACTCAACGGTGTAACATACAGGACGGGGCAACAGAGTTGGAGATCCACATGCAGGCTTTATTAATAGGGTGAGCGTAGTTGTACAGGAAGAGGGTCAAACACCAGCAAACAGATACAGGAAAAGCAAGGCAAAAGAGTAATCCAAACACAGGCTATGGTCAAGGCAGGCAGCAAACGATCATCTAACAAAGAAACAGTCCCGGAACACAGAGACAAGGTTGAAAACAAGGCTAAACAATACTCAGCAAAGTGTATGTGAAGGAGTGCAACTTATAAAGGGAACCTGATGGGGAACAGGTGTGAGTTTGATCAGTGCCTAGCTGAGGGATTGTGGGAAATGTAGTGCAGAGTGAAGTGACTGCGTGTGTGCAATGAAAAAGTCTTAATGTTGAAACGGAGACCTCTGGTGGGGAGTGGAAGGAAGCAGCAGTGGGCGGAAACGTGACAGACGGAATTTCAGAGAAGCAAATTGTATCTGAAATTACCTCTCTCTCTATAGTGCCTCCCGACAGGCTCCCATCTGAGGAGAGATTGCGATTGACTGATTTAAATCATAAATTAGATGAGATCTATGAACGTAAAGCAGAAGGAGCTTTTGTCAGGTCGAGAGTTAAATGGTTAGAAAAAGGCAAACAAAATTTGTCATACTTTTTCAATCTTGAAAGACAGCAGGGTATACGTAACACAGTTCCATAAAACATCTCAAATTCAATTCAATTCACATTTATTTGTATAGCGCTTTTCACGATACATATCGTTTCAAAGCAGCTTTACAGAGAATGCTTTTCTTAGTTTGGTGGCCTTGATTTTCTTCTGTTATGTAACTACAAAATTGAAAAATTACCAGCAACATTATCTGCTTTTCATAGGCAGGCTCTTTTAGCTTGGTCTTTGATATTCAAGCACAATTTCTCACCTCATAAATATTTTATTTGGAAAAACTGTAATATTTTATACAAGAATAAATCGATATATTTTTTCAGAATTGGTTTGATAAAAATATTTTATTAGTCAATTACTCAATTCTCAAGGGTTGTTGTTGTCATATAAGGAATTTCTAGATCATTTTCAGTTTCCTGTTTCTCCCAAAGAGTTTGCAATAGTAATGGGTTCGATCCCATCAGGTGTTCTTATTTTACTGAGAGGTGCTCAATCCCAGCTTCCAGTCTCTCTGAGTTTAGTTAATACTCCTGTTGGCAAATTGTGTTTTGCTTCACCCTACAAAAATAATAATGGATCAGTCCGCTCACTATTCCAGCAAAACATTGTTACTTTACCACCTGTGACTGCTTATTAGAGTAATGCAGTAGATGATACCCCATCCTAAGCAACATCCTAAGCGAAAGGCGACAGCAGGAAGGAACCCAAACTCCATCAGGTGACATCAGGTGGCAAACAGGTGTTAAAATGGAGAAAAAAACCTTGGGAGAGACCAGGCTTAGTCGGGGGGCCAGTTCTCCTCTGGCAAACAGTGCTTTGTTACGATTCAGGTAGCTATCATAAGTCCAATAGGATCGCAACATTCAAAGTATTTATTCCAGTTCCATCCAGTTGAGGATCGTATTCATCACGCCGGTATGGACAGTTTGTTGAGGAGCTGTGCCACTGGCTGTCGTGTCGGTGAGGCCTTCACAATGGATGACCTAGAATGATTCAATGACTCGCTCATAAAGACTTCACTTGTTTCATTACTGGATGAATCAGTGTTTTTGAAAGAATCTCTTGAATGAACGATTCAATGACGAACACATTTTTTAACAGTCACTTGTTGCCAGGAATGAGATCACGTGGGTGTTTGAATCAAATGTTTCCGCCTATGCATAATATATCACAACTGCATGAAAACAAAAATGAACATTGTTTAAAACACTTGCACATTTATGGATAATTCAGATTCGGCACCATGATTTTTCTTAATTCAACATGCATTTGTGTAAGAGTTAGGATTTTATTTAGTTTAATTGTGAATTCTTATAAATTCAGCAGCGGTTGATTTCATGTTGTACTGGTGCCCTCATGTGGGTTGTGTGAGAGCTGCAGGCAAAAAGGCAGCCGCAATGTGTACTGCACGCTGTGGGTGGGTAAGCTTATGCTCCGTCTCAAGTTAGTTAAATATATTCGATTATAATGCAAAATAAGTTGAGTTTTATATTGTTGTCTCATTGTTCTTCAAAATATCTTCTTTTGTATTCTTCAGAAAAAGCATTCACAAACAAGCATACAGTATGTTTACATAAGGAGCAGGTGATCTTTTGTGAAATTCTGTTAAACTCTGCATGATTACATAATATAGATATGTATAGAGATGTATAATAAGGAGAATCTCACGAAACCTGTTAAGAGCATGTCCAGCATGGTTCATTTTCATACTTTATTTTATTTTTAAAAACACGGCAGTTACTTCCTGAGACTGAGTCCTCCGCTTACTAGCTAAAGCACCATCAGAGAGCTGATAAATGGACTAAGAAAAGAGAAATCATACCAGACATTTATTAATAGCGAGTCATATCGCTCATTGACATGTCCACACAGAATTTGTGCCCCTCTGCAGATCAGAATCTGTCATTCACAACATCTTGTAAATCCATACATTTCTATAAAACATCTCAGGTTACATATTGTTTTATGGTGTATAACTTTTACCTTAACACCTTTAACCTTATTATTTATTATTCTCAGGTTAGGTTGAGTAAGTCAAATCTGCCCTAAATCATAAGCATTCAAACAGTACTTACAATTGGTTCAGAAGACTTCTCTGTGGTCTGTTCGTGCTCAAGGGTTTAGTAATACAATATCGGTAGACAGTTATTTGCAATTAATGTAATAATAATTTTAATTACAATTTAATAAAGGTAAAGGCAAACAAAGGTTATTAACAAAGTTATTAAAACAAAGCAAAGTTTCAATCAAAGGTGTAATCAACTGGGTTTCTCGCGTCGAGAGACACTGCTCAATCAGTATCTGCCTGGCCAGTCTTCTCATCCGTCTTTTATACTCAGACAGTTCACTGCTGATGTTAAATTCTCATCTGTTGTCATCAGTTGGAGAGCTGCCAAGTCTTCCACAATCCTTTTAAGGTGTTTCTGACGTAGCCTGCGTTTTCAAGACGCTCACAGTAAATAACAGACAAACACACAGACAGCGCCCTCAAGCACTGTCTATGCGCGCTCCTCTCCAGACAGAAAACGCCCAGAAATGTGTATATCAAGTGTCAAACGCTGGGACACGGATGAACACACTCTCTTGAACGTTTGTAAGGCATATTATGGAATCCCTCACCGGAGTCGACACAGTCGCGATCAGACAGAACAGACCCGAAAGACGATAAGATACTGACTGATTCTCTAGGCGCTCCTTATACACTTCCGGGTCACGCCATATTACGTCATAGGAGTTGTTGGATAGTTGGCTTTCGGACACCGGGTCACGTGGGACGTTCCCCAAAGCGGTAAACGCAGAGTTGAGTTCCCTTTCGAAAGGGAACATATATGATTTGTATATGCAGAGATATTGTAATATTGACTGAAATCGTATAAGATAATTATATGTAGAGATATGAGGAATTAGGTGGAAACATATAAAGCTTGAAGATCAGGCACACAATTTCCCTATTAAAAACATATAAAATCTGTATAAAATTCATATGAGCAAATGATGCAAAATTTAACTAAATCCTACATGACTCGCATATGATTCAATCAAGAATTTTAAATGATTTGTATAGGAAATTACTGATATTCATACATATTTTCTACTAAAATCATATACTATTGCATACTGTTGTCATATAAAACTCATATAAGACTTTTACATTATTTATATATGACCTAAAAATCCCATATAAGTTGTATGTGTGATTTTTAGTATGAAAGTGGCCATAACTGGTCTGATTTTGTATATGACATGAAATTCTGGCTGATTTGAGTAAGGAAGATATATGGTTGCTGTATATGAAACATACAGGTTTTTTTTCATATGGGTGTTCACATCATTTGAGCAGATGAAGATGGCTAGCCCCGCTTGATCCCAACCGGCATTTCTCAAAATGCTTGAACATCGATCTCTTCGCACAGGTTGGGTAAGTACTCTTTTTCATTTCCAAAATGTTTGACATTCATACTTCAAAATCTCGTCTTAACCAGAATAACACCATCCTTCTTTCCAGACGGGTAGTGTTAGGGTGTACCAGCGGTGAAGGTGTAAAATCAGTGACGACGGAAGAGAATATACAGTCCAGGGTGTTTATTTTGGTGCAAAAATCGTGGTTCCCAAAGCAAAAAACAAATATATAAAGTGACAAAACTAAAGCAGCAAAGCAATGAAGTCCAAAAAAAGGAGAGATCATTTTAAAGCATGATACAACTACACAAATACACAAAACAAAAGGTATTAACATGCAACATATGCATCACACTATTGATCAAAAGTGAATCACAAACAAAAATCCTTGATAAATCCTAGTTTTCCTAATTTCCCCCTGTCATGTCCCTGAAAGTGGAAGTGCCATTCCTACCGGGCAAATGGAAGCTTTCGCTGCACATGGGTTTGGCCATTAAGAAGTGACACACAATGTAAGTACAACAGTGTTTCATTTGTATATTGTTAGATCGGATGAAATCTCCACATCAGAAATATCAAATCCAGCCCTGGAGGCCAGATCTTGTCAAAAGATATCCGTTTGTCTGGTGTGTGCAACCCAGCAAAACCTGTCAACAGAAAGTCTTGTCTGGTACGTCAAGAACTCTATGAACAGCCTTCTATCAGCCTGAGAGTTGACTGTAATGCCAGAGAAGAGCAGCAGCAGGAGACGAAGTGATGATAATAAAAGAAAAGGGTTTATTGAATAGTCTTAGTTGCGTATGCTCTGACTTCATCTGACCAGTACAATTCAAACAACAAGTGTTATAATACCAAGTGAAAAACAATGGAAAATTACTTCTTCACAACATCGTCCTGTGACAATAAAAACCTTGAAATGGAGACATTCTCTGATCTTCTACTCATGAAGACAAACATCCCTTTAGACCACACACTCATAAGATTAAAACAACAATAGGAAATAAGTAATATAAAATGATGTAAATTAATAATAATAATAATAAAATGATTAAATGATCAAATGGATAAATTATGTAAATCAAATAATAATAATGATTATAAATGATTATGAAATGAAATTTAAAAATAAAGAAAATAATCTTTAACGTAATAAAGAAAGTAAAACACCAATGTATGGTTGCTTTCTTAAAGTAAACAGGTTGTTACTGAAAACCATTATATCCTGCAATATGTTAGTTACATGGGGAAATAAACTTAATGTTTGTAAAAGAGTTTGGTGTGTTTTCTTTGAGTGTTAAACCATATAACAAAACTGTGGTATCCTTGCTGCAATAGTTAACGTTAGAGTGCAATTCACATAATGGCCACAAGAGGGGACTATGTTATTATATATATTAAATATTTCAACAAAACAAACAACAAAAGAAAATAAATGTATATAACAAAACAATTAAACTAAGCAGAGGGCCACAAATGGCATATGATACCACATAAACAGAAAAGTAACCACACATCTAGATTGTGTTTTGTATAATGGTGGAAACTGTTCATGTGTGTGCATGCACTTTAGCAGTCCTTTCAAAATAAAAGTCATAGGTCACAGTCCATCTGTGACAGGTTGTATTTGTGGTGATACCTTCCATAGAGCAAAAGTTGGCCCATGGTACCCTTTGATTTGGCCCGCCATGCCATATATGAGAAGAGGGGGAAATGCCATTGGCAAAGATCTTCATTTCTAATTTAACATTTAACATAACATTTGTATTAATAGCACTTCTTTTGTCTATCGCCTCTTTAGATTAATCATTTGTTGTGTTCCTCAATCGTAAATCACTTGGGTGAAAATGAAAAAAAAAAAAAATGTAAACGAAAAAAAAGAGAATTAAAGAAACAAGGAGTGTTATGTTAAGACTCTTTATTTTCTGAGTTGACAGAGTAAAACAGCATTCGTCGTCTCTTTCTCAGCATATTATGAATCCAAAATCCCTTTCAATATTTCACTCTCATCAAACAGGGGAAATACAATCAAATACAACAGGATCTGTAGTAGATCCGTAACAATTCCAAGACTGTATTTTATTACATACTTTAACTGATACTGATCACTACTGATGATGAGCCAATCAACCAGCAGCTTAAAACTTTTTCTAATAAAATTCATCCTTGTTGTATAACATTTGCCAAGTTAACATGTACAGTATGTCTTTACACAGATATACTCAAATTATAAGGTTGAATCTGATTGCATGAAGTTTCTTCAGACTGATTGCCATCACAGTCAAGAGTCAAATTAAGTTTCTTGTCATGATCCATCATTCCCCACCACATGCCTCGTTCTTTCCAAAAGGATTCCAGTTCATCTTCAGCTGCAGAAAGCGTACTTTGAATGATGCTGTCTATGGCTTCGGCAGCAAGGGGCGCACATGGCTGGCCACATCGTTGAAGGAGAGTGGACAGTAGCTGGGAACTTCATCGCCAGGGAAAGAAATAATCTGGGAACCCTTACGATTGATGTGCTTGTATAGCACCCAGACACCACCGCTCACTTTGTGGGAAGAAGCTACGTCACTGAAATCAATGTCTTGAAGATTGGTTTCTCTGCGCAGGGTCACTTTTCTTCCTTCATAGTTGATGTGCTCGAACAGCTGGATTTCAGGGTTGTCCAGGTCATCTGTGACCATCTTGAGGGAAGAAAACTTGCCTTTGTCATCAAGGGTGGCGTACTCTCCTTCCTCAAACACCCGCTGCTTTCCAGCAAAATTCTTGTCATAATACGCTACCCATGGTGCGCCAATGACTTTTATGGAGCAGATGACGTCGTTGAAGCCCTTTTCTTCTAAGTTGTGGACATCGTTCTTGAATTCAGCTGTTCTGCCCTCGAAGGCCTCTTTGCTAAAAACAATGATCCTGTTCATTTTGATTGAAGATTCGAGGAGAGAGAGGCTGGAGAAGACGAGTGTTTCTGAAGCAGCTTCCTGTGGCTCTGCTGGAAACAGTGACTTATTTGGTGTGCAGAGCTGCCTTTTAAAGCACAAATACACCAAAGTGGGCGTTGACTAGCTTATAGGTGTGGAAGCTGAGAAACATGTCAATTCTCAAACTTCTGTTCAGTATCTACAGAAATGTAGCCTAATACAAGGTTCAGAACTCTCTATGAGCCGTATGTGGGGAAAAACAAACAAAAACAACAATGTTGTATTGTGTTCACTTTGACTGCTGTTTAACTCTCGGATACATGTTGCTACTGTTAATGACCAAATACTGTAAACTGAGCCACTTCACTATGTTCTTTCAATTCAGTAAACCACTTCTCCCTCCCAAAGCATGCGATATTGCCAAGAGAAATGTGGCAAACGAATCGACAAATCCGGTAACCTATTGCTTTTAGTGAGAACCTTTAAAGTCAACTGAAAAGTGTCGTAACATTAACCGATAAATGAGGTGAAGAGTTGATATTTTTATGATTTAAAAAGTGAGTTTCTTAAAATACCTTTATAACTTTGCTGGTTAACATGTATCTGTTTATTTGTAAGAAAAGGTATCTTGTATATTGATTTCACATTTAATTCTTTCCATGTAGGCCTGTGTGGCACCTTACCCCACCCCCACCCTAAATCTAACAATGACTCTACAAAATACATAATAGTCATGGCAAAAGAATAATACCCCAGAATATAATTTCATGATGATAAAATTCTTACGCCCATTGCATCTGTGTATTGACTCCAATGGTTTATAAATTAAAGGAAGACCACTTTTGCCGTCTGTGGTGTCGTACACATTTGTCTTGGAGATTCATCTTGACATTCAGGCACCTTGGAATGAGGAACCATTGTTTTACACCCTTTTACCAGTTAACCAGGATATCTCAAGAATATACATTCTTCATCATGTCTCATTAGAAAACATAATTGCACCCTTTTCCAGGTAACCGCATCAGTATTTCATCACCCAATGTGAAATCATCAACTGTCATTTACAGGAATGTCGGCACTGTAAAGGTTTCGAGTAAATCTATCAATTCAATGTGACTGATGTTCAAATCAACAGTTTTTGGTGTTAAACTCATGGTATGAGACCCAGAGATGCCACAATTATTGGCCCTCGAGTTTCATATAATCCTTGATTCGGCTTGTTGTCAGTAACTGAGGAGCTCAAACACTTAATTCAAGCTCTTAATGGAAGTCATTGATGTTTGTGATGTCATTCTGTTTTTCCACAGAAGCTAATAAACAATGACTGCTGTATGGGCTAATGCAGTGAAATTCACTTGAACCTGGAATCATATGCCATCAGACGTCAACTTGACATGGCTTCAGAGGTTGGGATGACGTCAAGTCAAGTCAAGTCACTTTTATTTATATAGCACTTTTTACAATGCAGATTGTGTCAAAACAGCTTTACATTGATAACTGGTATATAATTTTGGCTGCACAGCAGCTCTTAAACAATGGTGTCAATGCAGGCAGACCAAAGCACTGTTGAATATCAAATGTCAAGTGTCCCCGACTAAGCAAGCCAAAGGCGACAGCGGCAAGGAACCCAAACTCCAACAGGTGACATCAGGTGGCAAACAGATGGTAAATAGGTGTTAAAATGGTGAAAAAAACCTTGGGAGAAACCAGGCTTAGTCGGGGGGCCAGTCTCCTCTGGCCAACAGTGTTTTGTTACGATTCAGGTAACTATCATAAGTCTGATAGGATCGCAACATTTAAAGTATTTATTCCAGTTCCATCTAGTTGAGGATCGTATTCATCACACCGGTATGGACGGTTTGTTGAGGAACTGTGTCGTGGCTGTCGTGTCGGTGAGGCCTTCACAATGGATGATCTAGTTGACTCAATCTTTGCTGATACTTCAGGGCTGCGTTGTGGTCGTGTCAAGGCGCAGGTCCTCGATCTCACCTGGATACGGCCCAGATCCGGTTGACTACAGTAAACCTCAGAATAAACAGAGAGACTAATATTAGCGTAGATGCCATTCTTCTTCTGATGTAGGAAGTGTTCCCGGTTCCGGCTGACCTAATTTATGCAGCCTAACGATCCTTTAACATATTTGTAAATATAAATTGAAAATGTGTTATGTGTATGCCAGGTTAAAGAGATGCATTTTTAGTCTAGATTTAAACTGACAGAGTGTGTCTGCTTCCCTGAATGTTACAATATGTACCAGTCGGAGGCAGAAGATAACAGTAAAGGTGGTTTATTGGAGAGCAGAGGTAACAGTGACAACAGGTGAGTAGATTGTGGTTGTAGAGGTGAATGATGAATGAATGGGTGATAATACTGTCAATACGATCCTCAATTGGATGGAACTGGAATAAATACTTTTAATGTTGCGATCCTATTGGACTTATGATAGCAACCTGAATTGTAACAAAGCACTGTTGGCCAGAGGAGAACTGGCCCCCCGACTAAGCCTGGTTTCTCCCAAGGTTTTTTTCTCCATTTTAACACCAATTTGCCACTTGTCTGCCACCTGATGTCACCTGATGGAGTTTGGGTTCCTTGCCGCTGTCGCCTCTGGCTTGCTTAGTTGGGGACACTTGACATTTGACTTGACATTTGATATTCAACAGTGCTTTGATCTGCCTGCATTGACACTATTCTTTAAGAGCTGCTGTGCAGCCAAATAATGTACCAGTTATCAATGTAAAGCTGCTTTGACACAATCTACATTGTAAAAAGCACTATATAAATAAAGGTGACTTGACTTGACTTGACTTTTGTGGTTTGCAGGTTGGTAGCGGTAGCAGACTGGAGACAATGCTGGCGGATGACACTCACACAGACTTGGAGCACACAAGGTAGCACGGAGACACAGGAGACGGGTAAGTAGCAATGGGAGTCCTTGAGGTAAGCATAGAGGTAAGTTCCTTGATGCGAACGAGACCGGACAATGTGACTGAGTGTCTTAAATAGTGCTGGTGATGAGTGAGCTGATGAGATGCAGGTGGCGGTGATTAGAACTCAGGGGAAGGTGTGCTTTGTGATTGGTGGATGCTGGAGCCTGCCGTGTCTGTGAGGGGATCGATCAACGGCGTTGCTGGCGCCGGTGATCAATTACCTCCCTTAAGTCCATCTTCCTCTTCCTCATATCCCGCCGCTTCTGCGACTTGCTCCGAGGTGGAGGAGGCGCTCGAGCGGCGACACTAGACTTCTGGCCCTGCCTCTGAGCCTCGGCTCGAGACGGGCCAGGGCCCTTGGCTGTCTGGGCCCAGGATCGGACCTGAGCGGTATGCAATTTTTTGTATGCTGCTGAGCGCGCCTTCGCCTCCCTGAACTTTCCGACAACCGTTTCAACGGAGCCGCCGAAAAGTTCAGTTGGCGAAACCGGGGCATCGAGGAGAGAGCCCTTCTCTTTCTCCCCGATGTCCGCCATGTTCAGCCACAGATGCCTCTCCGTGGCCACCATGGCCGCCATCGATCTCCCAATCGAGGCGGCCGTCTGCTTTGTGGCCCGGAGAGCGAGATCTGTGGTGCGGCGCAGCTCAGCCACCGCATCAGGGGACAAACCCTGCCCCTGATCCAGGTCCTTCAACAAGTCAGCCTGGTAGGCTTGCAACACCGCCATAGTGTGCAAAGCCGCGCCAGCCTGACCTGCAGCAGCATATGCTCTGACGTTCAGACGAGATGTCAGTTTAAGGGGTCTGGACGGCAGAACCGGAGCTTTCAGTGTCGGTGCCCTGCCCGTGACGAGATAGTTGGCAACGACTCGTCAATGGGCGGCAGCGACACATACCCATGCTGGCCTAATCCCTCCACATCAGCAAAATTCCCCCGCTGATGTGGATGAATTCTGGCCGAGTATGGGTTCTTCCATGCCTTCTTGATCTCTACGTGAAGATCTGGAAGGAATGGAAGGCTCACTGGAGTTACGGGGTTGTGGTCAGAAAGAAACCGTTCGTCTAACCTGCCACGAACGGGCTCTTTCCTCATGCACTCCCACGGCAGCTGCAGCCTGCCGGCGGCGCGCTCCACAACCTCCAGTAACTCGGCATATGCTGGGCAGGGAGGCTTGGAGAAAGAAGAAGTCGCAACTTTTTCCTCCTCCATTGCCATCTCCTGCTCACGGGGGCTAGCAGCCAGAAGAACACTCGCTCCTGGATCCGATGAGGTCAGAGATAAGACATCATCGTCATCCAGGAGCTCATCCCCGTCAGCCGCCGCCAGAGGTTGAGAGACTGTGACACCTCTCTCAAACTTGGCAGCGAGCTCCACCTGCGAGCCCCATGAGTGCAGCCGCCGCTCTGCCTCGGCACGAGCAGGGCCGGACCCACCAGGCGCAGATGTTGACGCCTCTTCCCTTGAGAAGAGGGCCAGGCGGGAACGGAGCGTTCTCATGGGAAAACGCTCACAACTCTCACAGACAGCTCCCTCAAGCACTGTCCGTGCGTGTTCTTCTCCCAGACAGTGTACGCATGGGGTGTGCGGATCCTCCGGAGTCAAAAATCTCGGGCATGGATCCGCACACTTCCTAAAACGTTTCTGTTTGTCCTCAGACATAATCAGAGATGTACTCACAAGTATAGCAGAGTTATACACGACAGTGGCAAGACACAGACAGTCCCGAAAGACGATGAGATAATGACTGCTTCCCCAGGCTCGTCTTTTATACTTCCGGGTCGTGCCGTATGACGTCATAGGCTGTCGCCGGCCAATAGGCATTGGAGTTATTGGATAGTTGGCTTTCAGACACCGAGTCATGTGACGTTCCCCATAGTGTTTGCAAACGCAGAGTCTCGTTCCCTTTCGAAAGGGAACCTATTGTCTATTTTATACAATTGTAACCTGCCAGGTGAGCATGGGTCAGCAATGTTAAATTTTGAAGCGGCCTAAATTGTTAGACCGATGTGGTGTTTAGGTCTCCACATTTGGCCTTAAGGGGGGACTGAAGGGGTGGATTCTGGAATCCACTGCCGCTTCAATATATATCTTTTAAGTTATTAATCAACATTTATCTTTCTGTTAAATTATTTGAATGACTTCTTCAACATATGTTAAAGCATTTCTTTTCCTTTTCAAACACTAGAAAATAATTTTGTACCTCTCACTGAGAGAAAAGAACATGTTATCAGTATGTTTGGGAAAGTTTCCTGCTCAGAGCAGAGCTCAGATCAACTTCAGCCTTGACGAAGCTGTGAATCATGTGTATCTGTGTATGTGCACTAAGTGTTCTGTGCAGGTCCTTTGTACTGGTGGACAACTGGCACTCTGCTGGAGAACAGACAGACGTCATGTCATGACCCCAAAAGGACATCCAGTACCTAAATCCAGAGTCCCCTCGTCAGCATCGTGACGAATGGAGATATGCTTCTGACTATCTGTCCATGTGTGGAAGATTAACAGAGTCTACTAACTACGTCATTACTTCAGGTTGAATGATTCTGATTGGCTAAGAAAAATAGACACATTTGGTAGAGTATGTTAGAGTAACTGTTGTGGAAATGTGAATGTAAGCAGAGCGGCCTATGAACTCCTTGTGAGATCTGAAGCTGGCTTCTGCTGATGAAACTGCAAACTATTCTTCAGTAAAACTTTTCTTCAATTTATTATTTTTTTTAAAACTTTGACTCCGGGTCTTTATTCAACATATCTGGTTTCAAGGGTCCTAAACTGTTTATCCCCAACAATATAAATTACGTTATGACACATTTTTACATGAATTATTTTAACGCGTTAAGGATTTTGAATTAATCACATTTTATGGCCTTCAGTGACTTTTTTTTTCACAAACCACTTATAAACATAATTTTCTCAAAACTACAAATGTTTACATACATGCAGAGTTTGTGCTGAATACAGTGTAATCAGACTTTAGCCATGAAAATGTTAGAAGTAACAGTTAAAACACTCCCGGTGACAACAACACTCCCAGAAAACAACGTAAAGCCCAGAGGGTTAAAGGACAAAATTAAAAATAACGTGTCTTGACAAAAAAATATATTTGCATAATGCCTTCCTCTGGCCTTTCAAATAAATGAACACGAACATCTCCCTTCTGTCACGACCTGTCTGTCAAGTGTTTGCACACACAAGTAATTTACCTTGGTACTGAAGCTTTTAGTGCACACATACAAATACAATGACAAGAAACATAACATTTAATAATAAAAAATAAAGAATATAAAAAGCATAAGGACACAGTTAGGCTTAGTCTTAGTCATAATATACATATTTACAGATTATGAACAGTACAGTTGCAGTACAGTACAGTTTACAGTATTGTGAATAATGTGATTAAATAATCGTAACATCCAATTTAGGATGGTTTCTGCACAACATTTTATAAATGAGGGCCCACGTGTTAAAGTGCCCAGTGTTCTGAATCCTGTCCAGACGGCAACAGTTCAAACAGGTTGTGGAAGATGGTCCTGAGAGATGATGAAGAACATCAATAGATACAGAAAGTCATCTGATTTTTGTTAAATAGCTGTAATAACTTGGAAAAAATTAAATAATTGCCTTTTAGTTTTATTAATGAACACTGATATATTTATACACATTGCCTTAATATTGTCTGATGTTGAAGATCTGGAATCTAAGGCCAACTTTAAATTTATATAGGTCAGTATAATATGAAGCAGTATTTACTACCTTTTCAAGTTTCAAGTTGAATTTATTTCTAGAGCACATTTAAGAACAACAGTAGTTGACCAAAGTGCTGAACATAAAGGGTCGTAAAACAATCAACAACAAACGGGTACTGTACAAAGTACTGTACATTACAAATCAGAAAAACAAACAACAAAAAGAGAAGAACCACAGCTCTCAGACTGAATTCAATGCCACAGAATAAAAATATGTTTTAAGACTAGTTTAAAAAGCAGGCAGAGTTTGGGCCATCCTCACAGACAATGGTAATGAGTTCCAGAGTTTAGGGGCAGATAAAGGCACAATCTCCCCTGTGCTTCAGTCCTACTCTAGGGATGGCCATGAGCATATGGTCAGCAGACCTCAGAGACCTTGATGGGACGTGCAATTGTATAAGGTCAGGAAGGAAAGTTGGGGCTAGGCCAATTTTAGGATTTATAAGCAATCATTAAAACCTTAAAATCAATCCTAAAACGGACAGGAAGCCAATGTAGAGAAGCCAATATGGGGGAAATATGTTCCCGTTTACATGTTCGTGTTAAACGTCGAGCTGCAGCATTCTGCACTAACTGCAAGCGTGAGAGAGAGGCCTGGCTGACACCAACATTACATTAGTCTAAACGAGATGAAATAAAACATGTATAAACATGTAAAAGCATTCTTGCTTCACCCCTGAACTTCTTGAGAAAAAGCTCTGAAACTGAAACTAAAAGGGAGTTTGTTTTACTGGAAATGAGTTTCAGAGCTTTTTCTCAAGAAGCCAGTTCAGGAGTGAAGCAAGAATTCAATTCAATTCACATTTATTTGTATAGCGCTTTTCACAATACATATCGTTTCAAAGCAGCTTTACAGAGAATGCATGTCAACATTACAATTTGGAGACTGCAGTTAGCTAATAATGTAATAATTTAGGCGATTAATATACAATCACTGTTAGCAATTTAATTGAAGGTAGAAGCAAAGAGCTCCTGGAAAAATGAATTACATATTAACAATAATTAGGATATATAGAAATTTGCGAATGTGCGTGTTGATCCAGATGTTGCATCTTCTGAAGTCCTCGCAGGAGTTGGCGCCGTCTCTTCCAAAGTTTTAGTCATCTGAGGTCTTCTTAAGAGGCTGGATCCAAACTGAAACTGATGTACTCTCTAGTCACCTCGGGACGGGCGTTTTTTTAAAACAGAAAAGCAAATGGAGAATAATTAGCATAGCTGCTGTTCATAACATTAAGCAAAGATAGTCATGTGCAATTGATCTGATATGAGATGGATTATGTGAATGCTTGGCTAAAGAGATGTGTCTTTAATCTAGATTTAAACTGGGTGAGCGAGTCTGAGCCCCGAACATTATCAGGAAGGCTATTCCAGAGTTTAAGAGTAACAGTACATCCTTCTAAATGCAGATTGTAGTCTGAGAGATTCTGTGTACAGGTTTTTGGCCCAATAAGTAATACTTCAGTCTTATCAGAAAGTAATAGAAGAAAAAAACTAGAAGAAAACTAGTCATCCAATGTTTTACTTCTTTAACACACTCTGTCAGCTTGGATAATTTAGAGATTTCATCTGGTTGTGTTGAAATATATAACTGAGTATCATCGGCATAGCAGTGGAAACTAATTCCATGTCTTCTTATAATACCAAGTGGCAGCATGTATATTGAAAATAGCAGAGGGCCTAACACAGATCCTTGCGGCACTCCATAATTTACTATCGTTATCTTAGATTTTTCCCCGTTTAAATAAACAAAATTGTGACGGTCTGATAGGTACGACCTAAACCACCGTAATGCCTGTCCCTGGATACCAATGTAATTCTGTAGTCGATCTAGGAGTATTTTATGATCTATAGTGTCGAACGCAGCACTAAGATCAAGTAACACTAGTACTGAGGTACAGCCTTGGTCAGAAGCTAGAAGTAAGTCATTTGTAATTTTAACGAGCGCAGTTTCTGTGCTATGATGAGACCTGAATCCTGACTGAAATTTTTCATAGATAGCGTTTTTTTGCAAGAAGGAGCACAATTGGACCGACACCACTTTTTCTAGTATTTTAGATATAAATGGAAGATTTGAAATGGGTCTGTAATTTGCTAATACACTTGGATCTAATTGTGGTTTCTTAATGAGGGGCTTAATAACTGCTAGCTTGAACGGTCTTGGGACATGACCTAGAGATAAAGACGAGTTAATAATATTGAGAAGAGGCTCTTTGTCACATCCACGCCTGCCCGGACTCCGTTTCCCAGAATCCTCCTGTTCCGCACTCCTGTTTGCACTTCCCTCATCAGTCTTCCCGCCATCTCCCCGGATTCCCAGCACCTGTTGTCCTCGTCAGCACTCCCTTTAAGTTGGACTCACTCCCTGCACTCCTGGTCCGTTATATTGTTTGCCATATGTGTGTAAAGCTGTTCGTTCTGTCCTTTGATGATATTAAAACCCTGATATTGTGGATTTCCGTATTTCGCCTCATCAATACAGCACTACACCGTAACACTCTTCTGCTACAGGTAACAACTCTTTCAGTAGTTTAGTGGGTATTGGATCTAATAAACATGTTGTTGGTTTAGACGCAGTGATAAGTTTATTTAGCTCTTCCTGTCCTATAGTTGTAAAGCACTGAAACTGTTCTTGAGGGACGATAATTGAGGCTGAATTATAAAACTCTGTCAAGGGTTATACATTTACAATTATATAACTGATGCTTTCGATTTTCGAGTAAAGAAATTCATAAAGTCATCGCTACTAAACTGTAATGAAATGTTTTGTTCTGGTGATGTCTGTTTATTTGTTAATCTAGCCACTGTACTAAACAAGAACCTTGGATTGTTTTGGTTATTTTCTATGAGTTTGCGGAGATGCTCGGCCCTGGCTGCTTTTAGAGTCTTTCTATAACGGGACGAGCTGTCTTTCCACGCGATTCTAAAGACCTCTAAACGAGTTTGTCTCCATTTGCTTTCTAGATTACGAGTTTCTCTCTTGATAGCGTGAGTAATACTGTTGTACCATGGTACAGTATTTTTCTCTCTAACCTTTTTTAATCTCATCAGTGCAACAGTATCTAATGTACTAGAGAATGTGGTGCACATACTGCTAGTCATTTCCTCAAGTTCATTTGTGTTTGGGTACAATAAGCAGCTGAGACAGATCAGTCAGGTTATTTGTGAATTCATCTTTAGTTGTCGGGAGAATTGTTCTACCTAGTCGATATCGCGGCGCAATTTGACAAATATTATCAGTATGCAGTACACATGTTACAAGGTAGTGATCAGTGACATCGTCACTTTGCGGTCGAATTTCTATATTGGTAGGATTGATTCCATGTGATATAATTAGATCTAGTGTATGATTAAGACGGTGAGTGGGTCCAGTGACGTTTTGTTTGACCCCAAAGGAGTTTAGTAAATCTGTAAACGCAGCCCCTAACGCATCATTTGTATTGTCTACATGAATGTTAAAATCTCCAACAATCAGTGCTTTATCAACGTTGACCAATAGGTCTGAGAGAAAGTCTGCAAACTCTTTTAGGAAATCAACATAAGGCCCTGGAGGTCTATAAATGGTAACCAGAGCAAGAGATAGTAGTGACTTTTTACTTATATCTGAGAGTGTAACGTTTAGCACGAGAATTTCAAATGAATCAAACCTGTAGTTTGTTTTCTGAGTAACGTTAAGAAAATCTCTATAGATTGTTGCAACACCACCGCCACGGCCAATCAGACGGGACTTGTTTTTATAACAGTAGCCAGGTGGACAAGACTCATTAAGACCGAAATAATAATTTGGTTTAAGCCATGTTTCAGTAAGGCAAATTACATCAAGACTATTATCTGTGATCATTTCATTTATGATAACCGCCTTAGGTGTCAGCGATCTAATGTTTAGTAGCACCTGCTTTAGAAATTGTTTTTTGTTCAGTAATTTTGCGAGTTTCTGGTTTGATCACGATTAGATTTTTTCTAGATCCTTTATTTTTCATTGTTAAACCTCACTATTCGGGGAATAGACACAGTTTCTATAGACTGTACTACACTCACATTTCTATCAATTAAGTGGGCAGAACACAGACTGTGATTTGAGGTTTGACCAAGGAATAATTTCCCTCATTCCTAAACAGAATAAAGATTTGCTCTTTATTGACAATTGGCGCCCAATAAGTTTATTAAATATTGTTTATAAGGTGATAGCTCACATACTGTTACAATACCACCAGTGTATAAAGCACACGAACGAGGAGATAAGGATAAAGTAAGTCTTTACTTGAAAATCCAACAGGAGAATACAGGAACAGACAGGAATGTACACCATGTAGACACTAACGACACCCGACAACATACTGAACAGAAACAGGAACTTAAATACACTGATTGATGAACTCAAAAGACGAACAGCTGTGATGAAAGTGATTAGTGTCCAAGGTTACAGATAGTGGCGGGAAACTAGAACAAAGGAACACGTGACCGATGAAAACAAACAAACTGCAAGTCCATGTGACTGTGACATTACGCCCCCTCCCGGAAAGGCGCGTCCTCGCGCCGTAGAGAGAGGGGAAAATGAAGATAGGATGCTGAAGACGATGTAGGAGGCAGCTCAGGAGGCGGACGGCTAACCGGGAGGAGGCGGAATACAGGAGTCCAGGGTGGTGCAGGTGGAGGTGAAGTCCAGGAGATGGCCTTGAACAGGGGCTGCAGGATGTTGTGCCAGGCACCAGCCAGGGTAGTGCCCCACGGCGGCGTTGATGGAGGGAGGAGCCATGGAAGGTTGTTGATGACCGCCATGGGGAGGACCGCAGTCAACGACGGCGAGGATGGAGCCCTACCACGTAGCCGACGAGCTGAGGTGGTGGAGAGATGGTGACGATCCAAGTGGCCGCGTCGGAGCTGCAGTGACGACCTCCTGAGATCGAGGAGTGGATCCCGAGGTCTGAGGACGCGTTAGAGCGACCGAGGGCGGAGACGGAGCCTGAGGTAGGGCGGAGCAAGCCGTAGTGGAAGGGGTGGAGGACCAGAGAGCAGCGGACGGTCCGTAAGTCCGCAGCGGAGGCAAAGCGATGTCTGACCCAGGTGGAGCCGACGTGCCCGAGGGAGTCCGGCGTGACCGAAAGGCCGATGGTCCACTCCGAGGTTGAGGGCGGAAGGAGCACAGGCGCAGGAGTCAGGGCGATGGAACGAGGCAGCTCGAAACCTTCCGAGGCTGGAGGCGGAGCTTCGGGCTCCTCGTGCCCAGGAGGAGACGGATCCCGGCAGGCCCGAGATGGTACCACGCTACTGAGAGGAGGTGGTATCGAGGGACTGAAGGGAGGACGGAGATGACTGGATGGCACTGATGGCTGTGGACTGGGAAACAGGCTGGAGCTCCATGCAAAAATCCAAGAGCAGTGGTGAGTCACAGGAAGGTTGGTGATAAGGTGGGAGAGGCACGCTGGACGGGACCAGCTGGTGACCCCCGATCGCTCTTGTGTGCGTGGGCGGCTCAATCGCGGCGGTCTCGGTCGTTCTACCTGCGGTGGGCTCAGGTCGTAAATCCTCGCGTTCTGGCTGGGCACTGGCTGGGGAGTGGGGCTGGCGGCAACTTCAACGGTGAATGGTGATCCGCAGGATGCCAGCACCCACTCCACATAGGACGCGAAGCTCCCTCGAGGACCCTCCCCGGACAGCTGTGCACAGTGGTGTTGTTTAGTCCGACGTACAGGAACGTGCACAGGCGGTAGTCCGGGAAGGTGGTCTGATGGGCGAGATCCAAAAACAGTTGTAAATGTCTCTCGAGGGAGCTTTCTCCCTGCTCAAGGCACATAAGTCTCACAGGTGGGTCCATGGTGCAAGCAGGGGCCATGGTGCAAGCAGGGGCCAAAACGGAAACAAAACACTGAACACGAAAACAAAAAAAGAAAATCCTACAGACAAACACGTCGCTTACTGTTCTGTTACAATACCACCAGTGTATAAAGCACACGAACGAGGAGATAAGGATAAAGTAAGTCTTTACTTGAAAATCCAACAGGAGAATACAGGAACAGACAGGAATGTACACCATGTAGACACTAACGACACCCGGTTGTTTCTGTTACTGAACAGAAACAGGAACTTAAATACACTGATTGATGAACTCAAAAGACGAACAGCTGTGATGAAAGTCAGGTTACAGATAGTGGCGGGAAACTAGAACAAAGGAACACGTGACCGATGAAAACAAACAAACTGAAAGTCCATGTGACTGTGACACATACTCTCCAAAAGAATTAAAAAATGTGCTCAATTCTATAATTGATGAAGCGCAATCTGGGTTCATTAATAATAGACAAATTTCAAATAATACACATTTAGTTTTATATGTCTTAGATTATTCAAGCTTAATTTCTGATGATTGTTTTCTTCTCTTTTTGGACTTTTATAAAGCTTTCGACACTTTGGAGCACAAATTTATCTTTCAGTGTCTTGAAAGGTTTGGATTTGGAGATTTCTTCTGCAGTTCCATAAAAACTTTATACACCAATGGCAGTAGTTCTGTTATTCTAAAACATGGTGCAACCCGGCACTTTGAAATTACAAGGGGAATCAGGCAGGGCTGCCCCATTTCCCCTTACCTTTTTCTTCTCGCAGCTCAGCTCTTCTGTACTCACATAAAACTAGTAGTCTGAAAGGAATAGCTATTGCTGAAGGAGAGGTGATCATCAATCAGCTTGCTGATGACACAACTCTCTTTTTTAAGGATGCTATTCAGATCCCTCTGGCAATAAATATTATTGATTTTTTCTCCAAAGCCTTGGGTCTGCATTTAAATATTAGAAAATATGAACTTTTGGCCCTAAAAAACTGCAATGACCTCCTTATTCATGATATTCCTGTAAGAGAAAAGGTTTGTTATCTAGGAATTCAGATAGTGAAGGACCAAAAAGAAAGATGCACCTTTAATTTTCAACCTCTTACAGATAAAGTTCAGAAACACAACTTGATCCTAGAGAATTAGTCAATTACAGGCCGATCTCAAATCTCACTTTTCTGTCAAAAATACTAGAAAAGGCAGTATCATCACAACTATGTTCTTTTTTAAAAAGAAATGGTATCTGTGAGGATTTCCAGTCAGGATTTAGACCGTACCATAGTACTGAGACTGCTCTCATTAGAGTTACTAATGATTTGCTCTTATCATCAGATCGTGGTTGTATCTCTCTATTAGTGCTACTGGATCTTAGTACTGCATTTGACACTATTGATCACAATATTCTTTTACATAGACTCGAAAATGATGTTGGCATTAGTGGAATTGCATTGTCATGGTTAAAATCATACTTATCTGACCGTTATCAGTTTGTAGTAGTAAACGAAGAGATGTCATATCGATCACAAGTTCAATATGGAGTACCACAAGGCTCAGTACTAGGACCGTTGCTGTTCACTCTGTACATGCTACCCTTGGGAGATATCATTAGGAAGCATGGCATTAGTTTTTTAACTGTTACGCTGATGATACTCAGCTCTATATTTCTTCGCGCCCTGACGAAACTTACCAATTCACAAAATTAACAGAATGCATAGCTGATATAAAAAATTGGATGACCAGTAATTTCCTACTACTAAATTCAGAAAAAACAGAGATTCTAATTTTTGGACCAAAAACTTCTTCACGTAATAACCTAGAATACTGTCTAACACTTGATGGCTGCTCTGTTAAGTCTTCGTCGTCTCTTAGGAACCTGGGTGTGCTCTTTAATACCAATCTCTCATTTGAAGGCCATGTTTCTAGCATCTGTAAAACCGCATTCTTCCATTTTAAAAATATATCTAAACTACGGCATATGCTCTCAATGACAAATGCAGAACAGTTAGTTCATGCATTCATGACCTCAAGGCTAGATTACTGTAACGCTCTCGGTTGTTCTGCTCGCCTGTTAAACGAACTACAGCTGGTCCAAAATGCAGCAGCTAGAGTTCTTACTAGAACTAGGAAGTATGACCATATTAGCCCAGTTCTGTCAACACTGCATTGGCTTCCTGTTAAACATCGTATAGATTTTAAAATCTTGCTAATTACTTACAAAGCACTAAATGGTTTAGCTCCCCAGTACCTGAGCGAGCTCCTAATTCATTATAGTCCTTCACATCTATTGAGATCTCAGAATTCAGGCCAGCTGATAATACCTAGAATATCAAAATCAACCGCAGGCGGTAGATCCTTCTCCTATTTGGCACCTAAACTCTGGAACAATCTTCCTAGCATTGTTCGGGAAGCAGACACACTCTGTCAGTTTAAGTCTAGACTAAAAACGCATCTCTTTAACCTGGCATACACATAACACATTATCAATTTATTTTTTCAAATCCGTTAAAGGATTATTAGGCTTCATAAATTAGGTCAGCCGGAACCGGGAACACTTCCTATAACACCAGATGAACTCGTTACATCAGAAGAAGAATGGCCTCTATGCTAATATTAGTCTCTCTGTTTATCCCGAGGTTTACTGTAGTCAACAGGATCCGGGCCGTATCCAGGTGAGATCGAGGACCTACGCCTTGACACGACCACAACGCATCCCTGAAGTGTCAGCAGAGATTGAGTCAACTAGATCATCCATTGTGAAGGCCTCATCGACACGACAGCCAGTGGCACAGCTCCTCAACAAACTGTCCATACCGGCGTGATGAATACGATCCTCAACTGGATTGAACTGGAATAAACATTTTGAATGTTGCGATCCTATTGGACTTATGATAGCTACCTGAATTGTAACAAAGCACTGTTTGCCAGAGGAGAACTGGCCCCCAGACTAAGCCTGGTCTCTCCCAAGGTTTTTTTCTCCATTTTAACACCTGTTTGCCACCTGATGTCACCTGATGGAGTTTGGGTTCCTTGCCGCTGTCACCTTTGGCTTGCTTAGTTGGGGACATTTGACTTGACATTTGATATTCAACAGTGCTTTGATCTGCCTGCACTGACACCATTTTCTTCTAGAGCTGCTGTGCAGCCACAGTTATATACCAGTTATCACTGTAAAGCTGCTTTGACACAATCTGCATTGTAAAAAGTGCTATATAAATAAAGCTGACTTGACTTGACAGAAGAGATTTAACCAGTGGCTACAAAGAGATCTCTCTTTGAGAGGTAGGGTACTTCTTACAAAGGCTGAATCTGAGCAATCTGAAGCCAAAGCTTGGTAAAATTATTAATCAGACACTTTTTAATTTTTTGTGGAAAAATTCAGTTCATTATATTAGAAAATCTGTCGTAATGAATACTAGCGAAAAGGGTTGTCTTAATTTTTTGGATTTTAGTACTCTAAATTATTTCTTCAAAATTAATTGGCTGAAACAGTTTAGAAACAAAAGAACCCAAAGAACCCAGTGTCTTTATGGAACTTTATTCCCAATTATGTCTTTTCTTAGTTTGGTGGCCTTGATTTTCTTCTGTTATGTAACTACAAAATTGAAAAATTACCAGCAACATTATCTGCTTTTCATAGGCAGGCTCTTTTAGCTTGGTCTTTGATATTCAAGCACAATTTCTCACCTCATAAATATTTTATTTGGAAAAACTGTAATATTTTATACAAGAATAAATCGATATATTTTTTCAGAATTGGTTTGATAAAAATATTTTATTAGTAAATTACTCAATTCTCAAGGGTTGTTGTTGTCATATAAGGAATTTCTAGATCATTTTCAGTTTCCTGTTTCTCCCAAAGAGTTTGCAATAGTAATGGGTTCGATCCCATCAGGTGTTCTTATTTTACTGAGAGGTGCTCAATCCCAGCTTCCAGTCTCTCTGAGTTTAGTTAATACTCCTGTTGGCAAATTGTGTTTTGCTTCACCCTACAAAAATAATAATGGATCAGTCCGCTCACTATTCCAGCAAAACATTGTTACTTTACCACCTGTGACTGCTTATTAGAGTAATGCAGTAGATAATATCTGTTGAAAAAAGTGTGGATGCTTCCACATTTCTTTTTTTTAACCAATAAAGTAAAAGAGATTTCTTTTAAAATAAAAGTGCTACCCTGCAAACCACTACATAATTCAAAAATGATATTTTATGTTATTAATTTGATCTTGTTACTAGCTAAATTCCACATTCATAAATCTAAATATCTAAATACTAAACCTCTTTTTCTTGTTTTTATAAAAGAATTTGGAAAATACCTCACTTCAATTAAATTGTCTGAAAACAAAAAAGCTTTAAAAACATTATCTGTTTGTAATTCTTTTCCTTGTCTCAGTTTCATGTAATTCTCACAATTTGTCAGTATGTTAAATTTATATTGTCCCCCTTTGTATTTTGTTATTACTTCTATACTTTTTTGAGCATTAATAAAAATAAATAAATAAATAAAAAATAAAAGATTAACCTAGGTGAAATTGAGCTTGAGTGTTTTTCAGCTGTAGCGCCCCCTATGGCTGGATTTGAGTATATTGTCCTGTTTTCTCATGATATCATCAGTGTGTATCAGGATTCAGTGGGTTTGATCAGCAGATCAATGTGTGATGTCTGATCATTTAATATCTTCACAGAGCTTTAATGTATCAGGGTTTTCATGAGTTTTGAGTGAACAACACCAACAGTCTAGAAGAAGTTTTTATTATTTCCTCTATGACGTACAGTCTCTGACACCCAGACATGTTTAGAGCAGAAAAACAATAATTGATAAACAGTACAAACACAATAATGATGCAGCAGCTTCAGCGCTTGAACCCCTAAAATACACCTGGATTAAAATATGTTCAACTAATCTCAATTCTACATACATTATAAATGATTGATGTGACACTACAATAAAAACTGATTTCCATCACCACAAACAGAGCTTGAGAAAAGCACACACACACACACACACACACACACACACTGATCCATATGAGGATTTGTCATTTATTCTGACATTATTTCACTGACAGATGTTCAACTGTAGTAATCAATATAATGAAGAGAAAATAAGAGACACTGTAACATCTCACAGTCACTGATTTATCATGAGCTCAAAGCATTATGGGTAGAATCTCTACAGTCTATTCGGATTCATCAACACAGTTTCACTGTTGATCCATAAACCCTAAACCCAGGATAGAGCGGTTGAGTGAATGTGGTCTGGACTGTGTGGATGAGGATCATTATGTCTCCAGAGACGCTGTAGAAGGACATGCAGAGTTCCTGCACTGTGATCCACATACACTCCTACTCTATAGTAATTCTCCTCATTCACTCCTGTTCTCCTGCTGATGATGGGCTTTACAGGGAGATCAGTCTTTATGTTATTGTGTCTGAATGAGTAACTGTAGGGAGCGCAGGTCAAACTCCAGGACTGACCATTATATCCAAACCGACACTCATCACCCTCTCCCTTCCTGCTGATGCTCTTATATGACACTGATATAGGCACAATACATCCACTTCACTCAATCTTCCAGTAACAGCGTTGATCACTCACACTCTCTCTACACAACACCTGAGGATTCAACACACCATCAAATCTGTCTGGATGATCAGGATACGACTGACGCTCTCTGTCAGTGTTAGTAATCACTGTGTTCATCTCAGACAGATGGAGGTGTTCATTCACTGTGTTCAGATCCGCAGTGAGCTGAAGGGAATCTGATGGAGATAAAACACATCACAATCAGGAATCATCAATCTGATCTTTTAATCTACACTGTAAACATGATTTCTGCTGCTTGTTAAATTAACTTCATTAAAATGAGTTATTTCAATTACTGAACATTCTGTCCTGATTTAATTGAGTAAATCCACTTAAACATGTCAAACTGAAGTTTACGTCATCATTTGTGTTGAATGAACTGAAACTGGGCAGTTCCCAGCATGCTTTGCTCTGGTGTGGATCTATTACAGAATCTTGAATTCAGATCTGACGAGTTCATGTAGGATTTGTCTCAGATCTGAACTTGATTTAGGATCTTCTCTCACAGAATCTCATCTGTAGTTGTGAATCTTAAAGCCTCCATCAGTTCGGTGATCGACTCTCAGGTCTGTTACCAAGAGCAGCTGCTGTGAAGAAAGCTGCACACACTTACCAATGAAGGGCCAAAATCAGACTTGACTGAGGCGTTTATTACATGAACATATGAACAACATAGAGCTGCACGATTCTGGATACACTGACAATCAACTTTGTTTCAACTAAACAAAATAACATGTAATTTACTAGAGGTTCTGGCGAAATGTTAATTGCTGCAGAGTATTTATAAATGTTTCATTAATTTGAATGAATTATTTTTAAAAATCAGTTGATTCAATGACTCGCTCTTAAGGACTTGTTTCATTACTGGATGAATCAGTGTTTTTGAACGAATCTCTTGAATGAATGATTCAATGACTCGCTCGTAAAGACTTCACTTGTTTCATTACTTGATGAATCAGTGTTTTTGAAAGAATCTCTTGAATGAACAATTCAATGACGAACACATTTTTTAACAGTCACTTGTTGCCAGGAATGAACATTGTTTAAAACACTTGCACATTTATGGATAATTCAGACTCGGCACCATGATTTTTCTTAATTCAACGTGCATTTGTGTAAGAGTTAGGATTTTATTTAGTTTAATTGTGAATTCTTATAAATTCAGCAGCGGTTAATTTCATGTTGTACTGGTGCCCTCATGTGGGTTGTGTGAGAACTGCAGGCAAAAAGGCATCCGCAATGTGTACTGCACGCTGTGGGTGGGTAAGCTTATGCTCCGTCTCAATTTAGTTAAATATATTCGATTATAATGCAAAATAAGTTGAGTTTTTTATGTTTATGATTTAGTTAGGGTAATATTTTGACCATTTAATTTGACTATTAACATATATTTTAGAAGTTATTTGGCCTTTTGTGAACTCTAGCAAGGCCATGGTTAATGTTATTTTACATTTATTTAGGTCACAATACACCAAACCAGCATTTGTGTTTGTGCATTTATTGTTCTGCCAGAGACTAAGCCTGTCGTAGTGTTCGTACAAACCACATCGCAGAGTGGAGGAGAAAAACCACCTCCGTCACATTTGTTCACATGCTCCGTGTGTGTTGTGCAGCGCATATGTAATCGGTGTCTGTAATAATAATACTCCAGTTTGTGCGTCTCTGTGATAGAGATCAAAACAGGTGTGCTTTTAATCAAGAGCTGCAGAAAGAGAAGTTTCACTGATTCACGTCTGCAGGACAAGAAGACACAGAAAGTCATCTGATTTGTGTTAGACCGCTATAATTACTTGAAAAGATCAAATAATTGCCTTTGAGTTTCATTAATGAACACAAAAACTTCACAATATCTCAGTGTCTGATGCTGAAGGTCTGGAATCAGAAGGTCTGGAGAACTTTAAATCTCCATAGGTCAGTATTTTATGAAGCAGTTTTTACTTACCATGAAAAACTAGAACATTTGTAGGCTTCTTGTTCCTTCTCTGAACTGACTTCTCGAGAAAAAGCTCTGAAACTTGTCTGCGGGAAAACAAAGGAAACCAGTTTTTCAAGAGGCATGAGAGAACGCCTGTGGGGAAAATCACAGTCTGTCATCAAAACACACGTACGTCTCATCTGATGTATGCAGTAGATGGACTGAGATTGAGAAATTACTGTTACAGTAAGAGCCAGATTTACTTCAGCAGATACTTTTATCCAAAGTGACTTAAAATAAGAATCATCATCATCATCATTTGTTAAAAAAAAAGACAATAATGATTTGACACTCACATATATTGACTTGAGAATTGTGCTGACAATCAGCCATCGTTTACAATGTTTATCTCGTAATGTGTATCTCGAAGGTATTTCCATTGGGCTTTAATCTCATTCGCTGCACAACATAGGACAGTAAATTAACATAAATAAAGTTTGGTACTACGGCAGAAACACAAACTCTCTGTAATGCTTACACGATCTTAAGAGAATTACTTTGACCAAATACAGGTGCTGGTCATATAATTAGAATATCATCAAAAAGTTGATTTATTTCACTAATTCCATTCAAAAAGTGAAACTTGTATATTATATTCATTCATTACACACAGACTGATATATTTCAAATGTTTATTTCTTTTAATTTTGATGATTATAACTCACAACTAAGGAAAATCCCAAATTCAGTATCTCAGAAAATTAGAATATTACTTAAGACCAATACAAAGAAAGGATTTTTAGAAATCTTGGCCAACTGAAAAGTATGAACATGAAAAGTATGAGCATGTACAGCACTCAATACTTAGTTGGGGCTCCTTTTGCCTGAATTACTGCAGCAATGCGGCGTGGCATGGAGTCGATCAGTCTGTGGCACTGCTCAGGTGTTATAAGAGCCCAGGTTGCTCTGATAGCGGCCTTCAGCTCTTCTGCATTGTTGGGTCTGGCATATCGCATCTTCCTCTTCACAATAACCCATAGATTTTCTATGGGGTTAAGGTCAGGCGAGTTTGCTGGCCAATTAAGAACAGGGATACCATGGTCCTTAAACCAGGTACTGGTAGCTTTGGCACTGTGTGCAGGTGCCAAGTCCTGTTGGAAAATGAAATCTGCATCTCCATAAAGTTGGTCAGCAGCAGGAAGCATGAAGTGCTCTAAAACTTCCTGGTATACGGCTGCGTTGACCTTGGACCTGTAAGGAACCCCGCATCGGCCCAAAAACGGAATCCGACGGCCTGGGCGAAGGTTAACGCGTGTATGCCTTTTCAGCGCATCTGTGAAGTTCACTTAATTTCACTCATTTAATCTGACTCCAATTTTAAATGATTATTACTCTTAGGTTTTGTTCCCAATTGGAAATTAATCATTTGTTATGTATTAATTTTGATTTTTGATTATTCTGGGTATCTCATAATTTCAATTATTCGTTCATTACGGTCTCATCATCGCTTAGAGAAATTCACATCGGCCGACTGCGTTCTCACGGACATAAATTCGCCAGTTTATGATCTAGTCAAAGGATGCAGAGTTTACTAATGCATTTGAGTCGAACCGCCACATGCTTGTTCATACAAAAATACAGTTTTCTTAGTCACGATACTGCAACTTGCTAATTCAATAACAGACAAACTCAAAAAGTCCCATGATGTGCCAATATGCTCCTTTCATGGGGCTCTCTGGCTTGGCCTGTCCTGACGCAGATTTACGGAAATGACGGACTCCATAATCTACTGGTCATAATGATTTCAGAAGAATCCAGAGTAAATCAAATATAACATTTTATTTGTCAAGTAAAAATGTATCATGTCAATTTCATAGTTGGACAATTAGAAGCCAATTCAGAAATAATAAATGCATAACATCAACTGAAATGCACATGTACACAGTGGTGGATTAGTGTTTGAAGACACTTGTCCACCACTGTGTGGGGGCTTCTGGCTACAGAAAATCCCCCCTGACTGCTTTGCACTTTACCTTATATACCAAGACCAGAACAAAAGGATTGTAAATTTTTATTACACCAACACCTGTTTTGGGGGGAGAGGAGTGGGTTTTCAGAAGTGACACCACCCAAAAGGAGGACAGAATTCTCCTTAGTTTTCAATCTTCTTCATAATACCAGTGACTGCTGTGAAATTGAGACCATTTTACCAATCGCACTGAGACATTTAAAATGATACCAAACATGAAAGGAATAAACAATAGATACACAAGTTACATTATACATAGAATATAAACTTTCAGTGACTTGTGTCAGGGGGAAAAGAAGGCTATCGCATCCTGTAGATGTGTGAGGGCAAGGCGTTGTCCTACGCTATTTCTTTGAGATCTTCTCTCCAGATGAGTTTTATTGCTTTATTGCAGGGTGCTTGATCTCAGTTTTTGTCTCAGCAGGAAAATCAAGTCTTACAGATCTCAGAAAACACAGTGGACCAACACCAGCAGATGACATGGCACCCCAAACCATCACTGACTGTGGAAACTTTACACTGGACCTCAAGCAACGTGGATTGTGTGCCTCTCCTCTCTTCCTCCAGACTCTGGGACCCTGATTTCCAAAGGAAGTGCAAAATTTACTTTCATCAGAGAACATAACTTTGGACCACTCAGCAGCAGTCCAGTCCTTTTTGTCTTTAGCCCAGGCGAGACGCTTCTGACGCTGTCTGTTGTTCAAGAGTGGCTTGACACAAGGAATGCGACAGCTGAAACCCATGTCTTGCATACGTCTGTGCGTAGTGGTTCTTGAAGCACTGACTCCAGCTGCAGTCCACTCTTTGTGAATCTCCCCCACATTTTTGAATGGGTTTTGTTTCACAATCCTCTCCAGGGTGTGGTTATCCCTATTGCTTGTACACTGTTTTCTACCACATCTTTTCCTTCCCTTCGCCTCTCTATTAATGTGCTTGGACACAGAGCTCTGTGAACAGCCAGCCTCTTTTGCAATGACCTTTTGTGTCTTGCCCTCCTTGTGCAAGGTGTCAATGGTCGTCTTTTGGACAACTGTCAAGTCAGCAGTCTTCCCCATGATTGTGTAGCCTACAGAACTAGACTGAGAGACCATTTAAAGGCCTTTGCAGGTGTTTTGATTTAATTAGCTGATTAGAGTGTGGCACCAGGTGTCTTCAATACTGAACCTTTTCACAATATTCTAATTTTCTGAGATACTGAATTTGGGATTTTCCTTAGTTGTCAGTTATAATCATCAAAATGAAAAGAAATAAACATTTGAAATATATCAGTATGTGTGTAATGAATGAATATAATATACAAGTTTCACTTTTTGAATGGAATTAGTGAAATAAATCAACTTTTTGATGATATTCTAATTATATGACCAGCACCTGTATGTCCTGTCCTCCCTTCATGTATAATCTTTACGAAGTTCGACAGCAAGTTAAACTCCGTCCATTACAGAGTCACGAAATGTAAGTTGTGTGCCGTGCCGCCCCCTGGATGGTTTCTACCGGAACCACGTAACACTATCTTGGTCACGAGACACTTCCTCTATTCATGTTACTCAACTCCTGTAAAAGGTTTTCACCTTTATAGATTCAGGAGGATTCAGGTAGGCGAATAATATTCTCTTCTTGGATTATATTATCTCAGGGTCTACTCTGATCACTACTGTACCCTCTAGGCCTACGGTTCAGAGATCAACCAAGCCTACCTGGGTGGCACCAAGCCGACGGGCAGTTTTTGTGCTTTGGCCGACTAAGTTTTCTCAGTGTGTTCTGCACCGTCGGCTGAAGTTGTTCCTCGTCTGCTTTTATTCGGTCGATTCGACATGTTGAATCGGTGTCAGGCCGTCGGACAGAGAGAGAACTCTGACTGGCTGCTCAGTATAGCAAACCAGTTAGTTCACAAGAATATAAGGAAAAGTTATGAAAGCAAGCAAATAAATTCTAATTTGATTTTGGTGCTGTGTCATTGCTAGGAAGTTTGTTTACTGTGTTCACGTGGCAAGTCGTGTTTGTTCTCGTTTCGATCCGAGTCAGTAAGGCGTGGCCAAAGCCAGCTTATATTACTTAAACAGTGTAATTTAGCATTTATTAGAGAGAAGCAGTCAAGCAACAAGAGGATCTACATACTTTTCTTTTTCCTCCTTTCCTTCCTCTTTATACAGTGTTCTTGTCTGTCTGTCTTTTGACCTGTTTTAGATATGTGCTTCCAAATTCCCACTATTATTAACACTCATAAATCGCGTGCCACACGTTGGAGGCAGTGCAATCATAACAACCTGCGTATTTTACCCATGTCATCTAGTACATTACTTTCAATTTCTATTGGTCTCTGGAGTTGTCAATCTGCTGTAAACAAAGCAGACTTCATTACATCTGTTGCTACTCATTCACTTCTCCATCTCATGGCTCTGACTGAGACATGGATCAAACCAGAGGACACTGCCACACCGGCAGCCCTCTCCTCTAATTTCACTTTCTCCCACACCCCACGCCAGATTGGGAGGGGTGGTGGTACTGGTCTGCTTATGTCCAATGAATGGAAGTTCAATCCTCTACCAGCTCTCTGTGACTACAGCTCATTTGAATCACATGCAGTTACCATCACCTACCCTGCTAAAATCCATGTTGTAGTGCTTTATCGTCCCCCAGGTCAGCTAGGTAACTTCTTGGAGGAGTTAGATGTGTTACTCTCATCCTTCCCTGAGGATGGTACTCCTCTGCTAGTAGGAGATTTCAACATCCATCTAGACAAACCTCAGGCTGCTGACTTCCACACTCTGCTTGCCTCGTTTGATCTCAAGCGAGTGTCTACTACAGCTACCCACAAATCAGGTAACCAATTGGACCTCATCTACACACGCTGCTGCTACACTGGTTACTCCACTACACACCTCTGACCATTTCCTCATCACTTTTAATCTCAACCTGACCCCTAACTCAACACACACTCCACCACATGTCACTTTTCGGCGAAACCTACGCTCACTCTCACCCTCCGAGCTATCCTCTTTTGTCTCCTCCACACTTCCTCCCCCTAATCAGTTCTCATCTCTGAACACTAACAATGCTACTGACACTCTTCAAGGTCAAGGTCAAGGTCTCTTTGCACCAGTCTAACATCTTGCTTAGATGACTTCTGTCCCCTTTCATCCAGACCAGCCCGTGCCACTCCCTCTGCCCCCTGGCTATCCAATGTTTAGAGCAATAGGTCTGTAGTTACCTGCTACTGATGGATCTTTCCCTGGTTTAGCTATGGGAATTATTACAGCATGTTTCCATTCCCTTGGCAATTTACCTTCTATCCACACCTTATTAAATAGCCCCAATACTGCTCTAAGCACTACTTCATCAGCATACTTAAACATCATATAACACACTTTATCTTGTCCTGGTGCCGTATGTGTAACCTGAGTTAGTACTCTTTTAAGTTCAAACATCTCAAATGTTGCATCTAACGCAGTATGTCCATTAGGTTTCTGATTATATATATCTTGTTTCTGTTCCAAAATTTCCTTTCTTCTTTCCCTGTAATTACCATCTAAATTTTCATTACTATATACTTTTTTAAAGGTTTGGACTAACAGTTCTGCTTTTTCTTCCTGTGTTACTGCTGTTCTCCCTTCTCCTATTAAAACAGGAATATTATTGGCTTGATAAATACCATTCATCTTTTTTAACATATTCCACACATCTCCTAGTTGCGTATCTCTTCCTGGTGAAGAACAGAATGTCTGCCAATATTTCCTTTTAGCCTCCTTAACAATTCTCCTAGCCTGAGCTCTTTTCCTCTGATAATTAATGATAGAGTCAGGTATTAATGTCCTTCTTAACAACCTAAAAGCTTCATTTCTTCACAATCTTTGTTTTAGGAATTGCTTCTTCTGCTGCTTTAACTATCACAAATGTTAATTTGTTATTACATTCATCTATACCCTCCATGATGTTGAAATTATTTAGTTCTTCATTACATATTTTATTAAACTTTATCCAATCAGCCTTTCCACTATGATAGTTTAAAAAAGGTTTCCTTCGTCATTTCCAAACCCATACTACACATAATTGGAAAGTGATCACTCCCTATTGTGGTATCTTCTAATATATCCCATTGACATTTTAATGCTATAGTTCCTGAAACTAATGTTAGGTCTATGCACAACACTGATGAATTTCTAACATTAACTCTTTTCCATTATTTCCATTATTCCAACCTTTCCTATTATTTAAACATACCAAACATACCATATTCTTCTAGAATTGCCCCATTTCTATCAGTAGTAAAACTTTCCCAAAGAACATTGTGAACGTTAAAATCCCCACACCATCCTATTTTACCATCACCTCCTATTGAATTCAAGCTATCTACTGTTAATTGATTACAAGGATTATAAAAATTCACTATTTTAACCTTTCCTATATCCATCCACACTTCAATAATTACACATTCTATTTGTGTGTCTATTATTATCTCTCTATATGCCACCCCATTTTTAACAAATGTTGCACACCCACCAGCACTCGTTACAATCCTATCCTCCACAATTGTTTTATATCCAGGTCTGACAAAGTTCAGCTGTGGTTTAAGCCATGTTTCTTGAACACATATGATATCTGGTAATGTTGGTAAATCATTTATAAACTTTTTAAATTCTTGACCATTTGCAATTATACTTCTAGCATTCCATTGTAGAATTATAATTGTCATTTAGTTTTAGTTTTCTGACCACCTTTTGATCTGCTCAATTGATGTATCATTTATATCCAAATGACGAGCTGCAACAGCTATTATAATCTTCAGTTTTTCAGTTCTTTTATTTGTTTGAGCAGTACAGTTAAAAACATCAGCAATGAATGCTACAAACTTGACCTTATTAACCACAAGTGAATTTTCATTAACAGGGCAATTATGCTTGCATTCTCCTTTTCCTGCATAGGGAAAATGTTACTACTCCTGACATCTCTGCGAACAGTCTGAACTTGTTTAACTGCCTCTGCATATGAAACATTGTTTAGAGTCTTATATTTCATAGCTTCCATTGCTTGCTTTTGAGCTTCGCATCCTAGATAGGCAGCACTATGAGGTCCACCACAATTGCAGCATTTCACTTCCACTCCTTCTCCACATCTTCCATATTCATGGTCTCCACCACATTTACAACATCTCCTTCCACCCTTACACACCGCTGCTACATGCCCAAGTCTTTGACATTTAAAGCACCTCAATGGCGGACGCACAAACGGGCGTACTGTATAGGATATATATCCTATTTTGATACGCTCAGGTAGTCTCTTGCACTTAAATGTTACTGCCACTGTAGTGCTAGCCTCTCTACCTCCATTCCTATTTGTAAATAGACGTTGTACCTCAGTCACCATTTCTCCCTTCAACTGTGATTTAATGCTAGTGTAACTGGTACTCCTGTGATCATTCCCTTAACATTCTCCATTTCTCCCGGTATATATGCACTTTGATAGTTACTCCACCCCATTCCTTTATTTTCAGTGCTTTTTCTTGTTGTTTTTTATCCACACAATACATTAGCACACGGTTGTTTGACATATATCTTGCAGCTTTAATATTACCAAGAGCCTTTTTAATTAGGTTGGACAGTCTAATCGGATTACTGATGTTTTCAACTTTATCTGCATCTCAAAGTATTTTTGCAATTTCTATTTCAACTAGCTTCTTTTTTAATTCTTGGGTAAGTGCAATTGGACTTAAGCATATATGCTCATCTTCTTTCCAAAACATAAGGATAACTTTGAATTCTTCATTGTCCATCTTCCTCCGCACCATTTGCTCGTTTTCCTCAACATTATTCCCCTCTAAACCCCTTTTTTGACTTAAATTAATCCTCTCATTACCCCCTTCTCCCTGCCTTCTTCCTCTACCCCTCTCTTTCTCATCCACAGCAGCCATCCACTCCTCACTATCAATATCATCAACATCCTCGTACCAAGATCCTGCCATCCTGACCCATTCACTAACCAGCTCATGCCCTCCGCCTTCCTTCAGCTTCCCCCTTTGTGCAAGTGTTGTTGGTATTCTTTTGCTCCCAAACACTTTTCAGATTCGCAACTCACGTATAGATCGTCTCGTACTCCGTGCCGAATCCACCCGGAAACAACGTGCCAGGAAGTCGGGTCCAGGTATCTTACTCACACTTCCTCCTTCCTTTTACTCTCTAGCCTAGAGAAATCTCCCTGATAATGACCCCCTAGTGCCCTCTAATGGCAGGGAGTAAAATTACAACTTAGACAAAGTAAAGAAGACAGGTAACAGTTTACTGGAACTGTTACAAATGAAATTAGAAAGTCTGCATATGAGAACTGGAAGATTTAAGTCAGAGATGTCCGTTCAAGATTAAAACATGAGTGCTCTGAAAGTGACTTGTATGACATGATGGATGGGATTGAAAAGGAAGAGTTTGATTTGGAAGAGTTATATGATAACCTGCGACTCCAAGCAGCACCAAGCCAAGAAATTAGGAGGAAAATTGATGCATGTTCAGCTGTAAAGGCAGACCTGGTGAAATTAATGAGGGTACACCTAGTGGAAGATGGCATGGAGTTTGATGCTGAGGCAGAGAGAGCAAGGTTATGCATGCTGTTGGACTATGTTGGAGTATGCTAGGTCCATATATGGATCCACAGTTTCTAGAGCCAAGGTTATAAGTAATAATTCGAAACCTCCATCAGAGTCTGAAAGCATTTCAGCTAAAAGAGCAGAGGCAGCTGCACTGTTGGCTGCAAAGAAAGCTGAAGTGGAAATGGAGGCTGACATTGATGCACAAAGGCTGCAACTGAAGAAGCTTGAAAATCGTAGAGACATTGAGGTTATGGAAGCAAGACTTCGTGTGTATACTGAAGAGGAGGCAAGAGTGAAAAGTCAGCAGTGTAGTTCAGCATGCAGTAACATGAACGTCCCCAGACCCATTGTTTCTAATGCATCATGTTTGAATCAGCAAGTTACAAAAAGTGAAGTATCCTTAGTACAGGTGTTACAAGGGTCAATGGTTCTATCTCAATTTCCTGCTCCAGAACCTTTGTATTCTCTGGTGACCCACTGAAGTTTATAGAGTGGAGCACATGCTTTAAGGCTCTTATCGAGGGACGATGCTCAAATCCAGCAGATAGGCTGTTCTATTTACAGAAGTATATCGATGGTGAGGCAAGATCAGCTTTGGAAGGCAGCTTCTACAGAAAAGACAAACAGGCCTATCAACAAGCGTGGGAGAAGCTGAATGCCAGATATGGTCACTCCTTTGTGGTGCAACGTGCCTTCAGAGAGAAACTTAACAGGTGGCCTAAGATTGGTGGATCAGAGTACGTCAAGCTAAGAGAGTTCAGTGACTTCCTGCAATCATGCACATATCAAGGGTCTTCAGGTGCTGAATGACTGCGAGGAGAATCAGAGGATGCTGGCCAAGCTTCCTAACTGGGTGACAAACAGGTGGAACCATTATGTCACAGAACAGCTAGACCAAGACAAAGACTATCCAAGCTTTAGTGAGTTTGCTTCATTTGTCTCAAAGGAGGCACGGATAGCATGCAATCCTGTGTCATCATTGTATGCATTAAAGACTTTTGAAGAGAAGCCATCTAAGGAAATAAAGCATCTAAGAGTAAACATGTTGGCAACCACTGTGAAGGATTTAAATGAAGCATGTGACAGGGCCAAATCCAGTAATCTTATCAATAGCGAGATAAAGAGTCAAGTTTGTGATGGTGTGCGGCACAGATTCATTCAATTCAATTCACATTTATTTGTATAGCGCTTTTCACGATACATATCGTTTCAAAGCAGCTTTACAGAGAATGCATGTCAACATTACAATTTGGAGACTGCAGTTAGCTAATAATGTAATAATTTAGGCGATTAATATACAATCACTGTTTGCAATTTAATTGAAGGTAGAAGCAAAGAGCTCCTGGAAAAATGAATTACATATTAACAATAATTAGGATATATAGAAATTTGCGAATGTGCGTGTTGATCCAGATGTTGCATCTTCTGAAGTCCTCGCAGGAGTTGGCGCCGTCTCTTCCAAAGCTTTAGTCATCTGAGGTCTTCTTAAGAGGCTGGATCCAAACTGAAACTGATGTACTCTCTAGTCACCTCGGGACGGGCGTCCCGAGGTAAAACAGAAAAGCAAATGGAGAATAATTAGCATAGCTGCTGTTCATAACATTAAGCAAAGATAGTCATGTGTAATTGATCTGATATGAGATGGATTATGTGAATGCTTGGCTGAAGAGATGTGTCTTTAATCTAGATTTAAACTGGGTGAGCGAGTCTGAGCCCCGAACATTATCAGGAAGGCTATTCCAGAGTTTAGGAGCCAAATGTGAAAACGCTCTCCCTCCTTTAGAGGACTTAGCTATCCTAGGTACAACCAGAAGTCCAGAGTTTTGTGATCTTAAAGAGCGCGAAGGATTGTAGGGCGATAAAAGATCGGTTAAGTACACAGGAGCTAAACCATTTAGAGCCTTATAGGTCAGTAGCAATACTTTATAATCGATAAACTTAATAGGTAACCAGTGTAGAGATGATAAAATTGGTGTTATATGATCATATTTTCTTGACCTGGTAAGAACTCTAGCAGCTGCATTTTGTACCAATTGTAGCTTGTTTATTGAGGAAGCAGGACAAGCAGCTAGTAATGCATTACAGTAATCTAGTCTAGACGTCATGAAAGCATGAACTAACTTTTCTGCATCAGAAACAGATAACATATTCCGTATCTTAGCAATGTTTCTGAGGTGGAAGAAGGCTGTTTTTGTAACATATGAAATATGATTTTCAAAGGACAAGTTGCTGTCTAATATAACACCCAGGTCTTTAACTGTCGAGGATGGAGTAACAGTACATCCTTCTAAATGCAAATTGTAGTCTGAGAGATTCTGTGTACAGGTTTTTGGCCCAATAAGTAATACTTCAGTCTTATCTGAATTTAATAGAAGAAAATTACTAGTCATCCAATGTTTTACTTCTTTAACACACTCTGTCAGCTTGGATAATTTAGAGATTTCATCTGGTTGTGTTGAAATATATAATTGAGTATCATCGGCATAGCAGTGGAAACTAATTCCATGTCTTCTTATAATATTACCAAGTGGCAGCATGTATATTGAAAATAGCAGAGGGCCTAACACAGATCCTTGAGGCACTCCATAGTTTACTATCGTTATCTTAGATTTTTCCCCGTTTAAATAAACAAAATTGTGACGGTCTGATAGATACGACCTAAACCACCGTAATGCCTGTCCCTGGATACCAGTGTAATTCTGTAGTCGATCTAGGAGTATTTTATGATCTATAGTGTCGAACGCAGCACTAAGATCAAGTAACACTAGTATTGAGATACAGCCTTGGTCAGAAGCTAGAAGTAAGTCATTTGTAATTTTAACGAGCGCAGTTTCTGTGCTATGATGAGGCCTGAATCCTGACTGAAATTTTTCATAGATAGCATTTTTTTGCAAGAAGGAGCACAATTGGACCGACACCACTTTTTCTAGTATTTTAGATATAAATGGAAGATTTGAAATGGGTCTGTAATTTGCCAATACATTTGGATCTAATTGTGGTTTCTTAATGAGAGGCTTAATAACTGCTAACTTGAACGGTCTTGGAACATGACCTAGAGATAAAGACGAGTTAATAGTATTGAGAAGAGGCTCTTCTGCTACAGGTAACAACTCTTTCAGTAGTTTAGTGGGTATTGGATCTAATAAACATGTTGTTGGTTTAGACGCTGTGATAAGTTTATTTAGCTCTTCCTGTCCTATAGTTGTAAAGCACTGCAACTGTTCTTGAGGGACGATAATTGAGGCTGAATCATAAAACTCTGTCAAGGGTTGTACATTTACAATTATATAACTGATGCTTTCGATTTTTTCAGTAAAGAAATTCATAAAGTCATCGCTACTAAACTGTAATGAAATGTTTTGTTCTGGTGATGTCTGTTTATTTGTTAATCTAGCCACTGTACTAAACAAGAACCTTGGATTGTTTTGGTTATTTTCTATGAGTTTGCGGAGATGCTCGGCCCTGGCTGCTTTTAGAGTCTTTCTATAACGGGACGAGCTGTCTTTCCACGCGATTCTAAAGACCTCTAAACGAGTTTGTCTCCATTTGCGTTCTAGATTACGAGTTTCTCTTTTGATAGCGTGAGTAATACTGTTGTACCATGGTACAGTATTTTTCTCTCTGACCTTTTTTTAATCTCATCGGTGCAACAGTATCTAATGTACTAGTGAAAGTGGTGCACATACTGCTAGTAATTTTCTCAAGATCATTTGTGTGTTTGGGTACAATGAGCAGGTGAGACAGATCAGGCAGTTTATTTGTGAATTTATCTTTAGTTGTCGGAAGAATTGTTCTACCTAGTCGATATCGTGGCGCAATTTGACAAATATCATCAGTATGCAGTACGCATGTTACAAGGTAATGATCAGTGATATCATCACTTTGCGGTAGAATTTCTTTATCAGTAGGATTGATTCCATGTGATATAATTAAATCTAGTGTATGATTAAGACGGTGAGTGGGTCCAGTGACGTTTTGTTTGACCCCAAACGAGTTTAGTAAATCTGTAAACGCAGCCCCTAACGCATCATTTGTATTGTCTACATGAATGTTAAAATCTCCAACAATCAGCGCTTTATCAACGTTGACCAATAGGTCTGAGAGAAAGTCTGCAAACTCTTTTAGGAAATCAACATAAGGCCCTGGAGGTCTATAAACAGTAGCCAAAGCAAGAGATAGTAGTGACTTTTTACTTATATCTGAGAGTGTAACGGTTAGCACGAGAATTTCAAATGAATTAAACCTGTAGTTTGTTTTCTGGGTAACGTTAAGAATCTCTCTATAAATTGTTGCAACACCACCGCCACGGCCAACCGGACGGCATTTATTTTTATAACAGTAGCCAGGTGGACAAGACTCATTAAGACCGAAATAATCATTTGGTTTAAGCCATGATTTTAGTAAGGCAAATTACATCAAGACTATTATCTGTGATCATTTCATTTATAATAACCGCCTTAGGTGTCAGCGATCTAATGTTTAGTAGCACCTGCTTTAGAAATTGTTTTTGTTCAGTAATTTTGCGAATTTCTGATTTGATCACGATCAGATTTTTTCTAGATCCTTTATTTTTATTGTTGAACCTCACTATTCGGGGAATAGACACAGTTTCTATAGACTGTATTACACTCACATTTCTATCAATTAAGTGGGTAGAACACAGACTGTGATTTGAGGTTTGACTTACATTCAAATGCATGTCCTGTGATGAGGGTCATTCTATCCATGAATGTCAAAATTTAATGCAAAGAGCTGTGGAGGAAAAGAGAAAGTTTGTCCTGGAGAATAAATTGTGCTTTGCATGTTTGAGAAGGGGACATGGCTCCAAAGACTGAGAAATAGAGCTGTGTGTGCTGTATGCAAGAAGCGTCACCCATTGCATGAAGATCATCAGCCAGAAGACAAGTCACCTTCACAGACAGCTTTGCAGGCTGAAGAGAATGCATCCGCTCTATCATGCTGTGTGAATGGTGGAGAGGGTGGTATAACATCCATGATTGTACCAGTATGGCTGTCTTCGTCTAACTCAGAGTCTGAAGTCTGTGTATATGCCTTATTAGACACTCAGAGTAGTCACACATTTGTTAACACTCTGTAGTCGGCGGTCACGCCGGCGATACCACCTCGGTTTTTTTCTTACCAGTGTGAAAGAGACTAAAAATACTCTGTCAATTTTGCACATATAATTAAGAGTTATACACCATTTTAATCTGTGAAATATCTTCTTTTATTTGTGTACTGTTACAGTTCCCGTCATTCCCGGACTCCATTTCCCATGATCCTCCCTGGCCCACACCTGCACTCACTCCACCACTCTGCCATCACCCACACCTGCAAGTCATCTCCTCATCACCACAGCATTACTTAATGCTCACACTCACTTCAGTTCACTGTCCATTCTCGTTTGCAAAAGGACTTTCTTTATGCTTACCACAAGGACCCTAGTTTTAATACTCCAACGTCTCCAGCGTCTTCCTTGTATTCTGTTTTCTCCTGTGTTCCTGTGGCTTTGTTAGTGTGTGTCTCCCGATCATCATCCCTGCAACACTAAGGACAGTATCCGTCTACCCGTTATCACCATTGCAAGACTATACCTGCTATTTCACTCACCTGCTTCACTGTTCACCTGCTGTATGTCCAATAAACACCACCCACTTGTATTCCGTTGTCTCCTCTGTCCATAACATGTACACTCAGAGTAAGTAAAGTGAACAAAATGTGCTTTTTGCAAAATAAAGAACTAACATGATGCGTGATCTCTCGTCTCCCTCTGAACGAAGTCGAATTTCATAGTTGTCAGAAAATGAACTGTAACTTAGTGAATACTAATCACAAAAAAATGAGACATGTCTAAAGAAACGTTGAAATGTCAGGTTTTAAATCGTTTAAGTCAAATCAAAAACAAAAATTCTGTTTATGTAATCTGTATGAAACGAGAGCCATGTCAGACGCCCGTGATTCAGCTCATTATCCGCTAATGCGGCCACGGAGCGAGCGCTATTCAGACGCAAATTCTAAGGCAATACATGCATACATCGTCGCAATCGTGTATTTATTATCTTAAAAAATGTCTATCTGCATGTTATAGCCATGGTTATAGCGATCTCTGGAAGCCTCTGTGTCACAGTTCCAGTCGTTCCCGGACTTCATTTCCCACAATCCTCCCTGCCTATCACCTGCACTCACTCCACCAATCAATAATCACCACACCCGGCTGCAGCTCATTACCCGGACTATTTAAGTCACTCACATCCACACACACTTTGCGAGGTCTTGTATACCCTGGTTGCAATTCTGAGCGTGTTATCCTAATTGCCTGCCTGTTTCTGTTCCTGTCTGTTCCCCGTGTACGATTCTCTGCTGCCTGCCTTTGGACTGTTTATTGTTTCCTGGTTCTGTGATTGATATCTGCCTGCCCTGATTCTACTGCCTGTTCCACAACCACGATTCTGCCTGCTCTCTGCCATACCTGTTTGGCACTGTTTGACCCTTGCCTGTTTGATTACGAACTCTGCTTTAATAAAAGCTTGCAAATGGATCTTACCCTGAGTCCCGCCTCGTTACACTCTGTTAGTTCCTGGAATGTCACATGGTATGCCTGTTCTTTTAACGAGTCATTTGTGGACTAAAGGTGCACAGAGCACCCTCCGGCTGCAAGTATGAATTGAAAACACAGTATCCAGCGCTCACAGTGATCACAATAAATATTGAATAAATATTACTCCTCTGTATAGAAAATTGACATAAACATATGAGAATCCATCAATATTTCTCCAAATGTGCATGCTTTTAAACATATTAAGAAATTACAGTCACTTTAAGATTTTAAGAGTAAAACAAGTCAAAATGTGAAGCTTGAGTCTTTGATCTTTTTAATGATGTATAGTTTGTCAACTGCACATTAACATTTAGGCTATATAATATAACAAATATAATAGCCTATATGAAATGCCATAGAGGTAGGAATGTTCAGACGCTTTGCATCACAGAAATACATTATATTTTAAAGTATATTAAAATAGAAAACCATTATTTGGTTAGAGACTTAAGACTTATATAAAAACATTAGTAATGCGTCCAATCTTTTGACTGGTACTGTAATTTAACATAGGCCTATACAAATTTTTCTTCACATGATGTGCAATAATACGTGCACGCATGAGATCACAAAAATCATGTTTTTTTGTCAAGAGTGGACATTAATTCTGTTATCAGCATGATCACAGAGGGTTTTTTCACATAGCCTACCTGACTGAAATGGCTCATTATGCAGCTCATTATGCAGGTCATTATGCAGATCTTTGTCTTTTCAGGTGTGAATCACAGCATTATTCATGAAGATTCACGCCTCCATGCATACTGTGTTTCTTGACAAAAAGTGTCTTACAAAATTTAAATATCTATATTGTTTTATATGAACGAGTAGGCAGGATAATTTTTACATAATTTTGAAGCAAAAACTCTAGTCTACAACCTCCAATACCCAGAAGTCTTGTGAACACATAACATTAGTTTTGTGGCCTTATTTCAGTGACTTAAGCTTTTTGTTTTTTCAATAACCACGCATAAACGTTATTCCTTCAAAAACACAAACATGTACATACATGTTCTTCACATATTATGGTAGCCTAGTTTCTGCTGAATACAGTGTAATGACACTTTTTCCATTAATATGTTTATGAACAACTGAAAAAAGCACAAATGTCAGGACATGTCAAAACTTCTCCAGGGCCCCAAAACAGCCTCAGACTCCAGAGGGTTAAATAAGAAGTGTGTGAAAGCTTGCAGGCATCAATGAAACCAGTAAAACTAAAGCTTTCCACTATGATGGGAAAAGACTCCATCGTGGAGAGTCAAAGAGTTGGTGGTCTTAGAGTTAGAGGGTTCTCTTCAGACAGCTCTATCTGCCTGCCGCCCGTTTATACAAGTGACTTTATTCCTTTTGAGCGTACACACATCCCAACCGGTAAAACAGCTAAAAAGTGGAAAGATCTAGGAGTGATTGCTGATGAAATGCCTGCACGGATGGATTGTGGAGTGGGTCTTCTGATCGGCTATGATTGCTCCAGAGCACTGGCACCTCGACAGGTCATCACTGGTGGTGATGAAGAGCCTTATGCCATCAAGACTGACCTGGGCTGGAGCATCATAGGAGGAACTCCACAGAGTGTCAACTTTAAGAATGTGACCGGTTTAGGCATATGTCACCATATGTCAGTCAAAGAGCTTCCCCCTGTGACATCTGCGACAAATATAGATTGCATATTGCATTTAGTAGTCTACATAAATTTCATCTCTAAATATTATTATTACATTATATTATTATTAATTCTTTTATTACAGTACCTGTCAAAAGTTTGGAAACATTACAAATTTGTAATGTTTTTGAAAGAAGTCTCTTCTGCCCACCAAAGCTGCATTTATTTAATCAAAAATGCAGCAAAAACAGTAATACTGTGAAATATTATTCCAATATAAAACAGCTGTTTTCTACGTGAATTGTTGAACTCTCAGTTGTCTACCAGCTGAATGTCATGTGACTGTTCCTGATTACTACCTGGAAGTATTAGCGCCAACGGTATGGTGATAAGGGAATTCAGACACACATGTTAGTGCTGACCATTCTACTGGTGATTTATAATGTTAATATTTTGTATATCCTTTATTTGATTTGTGGTTTAGTGGTGTTGTGTGTAAAACTGTGTGTGTTGTTTCTGTTTGTGTCTAGTTTTCACGGTGTTCCATAACAAAAAAAATACGCATGGACATCAGTGCTTTGGAATCGTGGACTGTTTAATAACCAGCCAGTAGTTACAAACGGAATGCATAGCTGATATAAAAAAATTGGATGACCAGTAATTCCCTACTACTAAATTCAGAAAAAACAGAGATTCTAATTATTATACTGTCTAACACTTGATGGCTGCTCTGTTAAGTCTTCATCGTCAGTTAGGAACCTGGGTGTGCTCTTTGATACCAATCTCTCATTTGAAGGCCATGTTTGTAGCATTTGTAAAACCGCATTCTTCCATCTTAAAAATATATCTAAACTACGACATATGCTCTCAATGAAAAATGCAGAACAGTTAGTTCATGCGTTCATGACCTCAAGGCTAGATTACTGTAACGCTCTACTGGGTGGTTGTTCTGCTCGCCTGATAAATAAACTACAGCAGCTAGAGTTCTTACTAGAACCAGGAAGTATAACCATATTAGCCCAGTTCTGTCAACACTGCATTGTCTTCCTGTTAAACATTGTATAGATTTTAAAATCTTGCTAATTACTTACAAAGCACTAAATGGTTTAGCTCCCCAGTACCTGAGCGAGATATTAATTCATTATAGTCCTTCACGTCTATTGAGATCTCAGAATTCAGGCCAGCTGATAATACCTAGAATATCAAAATCAACCGCAGGCGGTAGATCCTTCTCCTATTTGGCACCTAAACTCTGGAACAATCTTCCTAGCATTGTTCGGGAAGCAGACACACTCTGTCAGTTTAAGTCTAGACTAAAAACACATCTCTTTAAACTTGCATACACATAAACCATTATCTACTTCTATAATTCAATTCATGTAAATTTTTAGGCTGCATAAATTAGGTCAGCCGGAACCGGGAACACTTCCCATAACACCTGATGTACTCGCTACATCATAAGAAGAATGGCGTCTACGCTAATATTAGTCTCTCTCTGTTTATCCCGAGGTTTGCCGCAGCCTGCCAGATCCAGGCCGTATCCAGATGAGATGAAGGACCTGCATCTAGACATGATGATAACGCAGCCCTGACGTCTCAACTAATCTATCCCCTGCGAAGGCCCATTTCCTCCTTTCCCTATGTACAGATAAAACGTTATCAAAATTATTCCAGTTCGCATAGATCCGCGGACACAACTAATTTTTCTGTATTATGCGGACCAGACAAGTAATTTGGCAAATATCACTTTTTAAAAAAAGACCAAGCTTCTGCGCACACACACACTCAAACACACAAACCTATAGACTAAACATGTAAATGAACGGCAAGAATGCATTAAAGGTATTCAGTTTTCAGTAGGAAAGGTGTCATTTAAGCGGCCCCTAAAGTAATAATTAACAATGTTTACAACGGAAGTGATTCAATCAAAAACTAACTTTAGCTCGATAATAATTTTCCTATTATCACTGTGAAGCTGCTTTGAAACAATATGAATTGTGAAAAGCACTATATAAATGAAGATGACTTGACTGAGATTAACCAGCTGACATAAGTATTTACCACAGAAAGGACATGAAATATCCATTTGAATTTATTTATTATTAAGTGAGAAAAGACATGAAACCAGCACAGTTAGGAAGGAAATAGGGTGCCAGGGACAACGTCAATTATACAGTTTAGTGTCAGTATACAAATATATTTGTGCAAAATGCCACAATTGACCAATCAAAATAAAGTATTCCAGAGAACAGTGTAATAATTAACTAGACATAAATACAAAAAAATGCTATTATGAAATTTGATATTTTGTGCCTGTCCTTAAAGAAGGAACAGCAACAACAGAAGAAGAAAAAAATGCCCAGCAGTATATAGTAAAATGTGGTGGTCCAGAAAGCAAACAGGTACAGTGTCTTATTGCAGTAATCGATGCCAGTGTAATTAGGCTGGTAAACAGAGTAGATCCATACGCTACCTGTAGGGGAGACACGGGTGAAGAGGGCGTTATGAAGCACTTCACAGGGTAAATCATTTATTGAAAAACTGGAACTGGATGTAGTACTTTTGACAAATCTGTTTAATAAAGACCATCATGTGATGTATAAAAATATACATGGTCTTTGACCTGTGCGTCCTTAAGGTGATGATACGCGGGCAACTTTTTGATCAATGTTGCTGGGCATTTTCCCATTGGGAATGGGCAACACATTTTGATCTGAAGTATCCAGATAGAAATTTGTTACCCGTTCTCAATGGGAAAGTGCACAAGCAGCACTGATCAAAAAGCTGCCCTGTGTATCGTCACCTTTAGTCTGCGCTTTTCTACACATTCCATGTTGAAATACCCTTGCGGCCAAGAGAGCAGCTCTATGACCGGCAGAATATTACTCTACCCAACACTTCTAATTCCAGAACAAATGAATTATAGTTGGATATTTGAATAGGATATTTCTATAAAGTCAGTGTTCAAAGTGGGGATGACTAATTCTTAAATATTTAGTTTATTTATTTTTAGTTTGTTTATTTAGTGCCACAAACAAATTCTTGCATATCCTTAAAAGATCCATTGTGACTAACAGTCCACTGTTTCTCTAAGCAAGCAAATAGGAGACTAAAAAATTAGAGGCAAATATTAAACAAATCTCACAGTTATCTGGAGTGAAAGTGATTAATTTCACATGTTTTCTATGTGAATATATAGTAAAGTGTAATTTATTCCTGTGATCAAAGCTGAATTTTCAGCATCATTACTCCAGTCTTCAGTGTCACATGATCCTTCAGAAATCATTCTGATATGATGATTTGATGATCAAGAAACATTTATGATTATTATCAGTGTTGAAAACAGTTTTTGCTGCTTCATATTTTTATGGAAATGATGATATTTTTTCAGGATTCTTTGATAAATAGAAAGTTCAATGAACAGCATTTATCTGCATTTATGAAATGTATTTATTACATTTATTAAATTGTTTTAATTAAATTTAATGACTCCTTGATGAATAAAAGTTTTAATTTCTCTTTCTCTCTCTTTTTTAAATCTTACCACACGTTTAATGCTGTCATTGTTTCCACAAAAATATGAACTGTTTTCAACATTGATAATAATCATAAATGTTTATTGATCATCAAATCATCATATCAGAATGATTTCTGAAGGATCATGTGACACTGAAGACTGGAGTAATGATGCTGAAAATTCAGAGGAATAAATTACACTTTACTATATATTCACATAGAAAACAGCTGATTTACATTGGAATAATATTTCACAATATCACTGTTTTTACTGTATTTTGATTAAATAAATGCAGCCTTGGTGAGGAGAAGAGACTTTAAAACATTAACAACAAAAACATTAAAAAATGATAATGTTTCCAAACGTTTGACAGATATGGTATAATAAGTTAGTATAAATTTTATACTAAATGTAATATAAACATTTAGTATAATGTTCAAAACATTGTGTCATTTCGTCCACACAGTCAAACAAAAGAATACTTAATGCGCCTTAAAATTAAGAAATGGTTAAAACTAGCATTGTAATGGCTACATAATCTGAATTTCACATCAAGTTAATATAACACATTATATCTTACCAGCAATGAACCAGCAGAGGAGGAAACACAGCACAGGTATGCCAGTGTAGAGAATAATCTTAGGAACTTCAGCGCCATCTTCTGGCTTCCGAGCGCATGGAAGGCAGGACGACAGATGGAGCACCAATAAAAACACACCAAACACCAGCAGATAGATGGGAATATAGGGCTGCTTTGGACAGTCATTCAGATACATAGCACCTGTGAAAAAGAAGGGAGATGATAGGCTTGTTTATATGCCCAAAATGAACTAATGTTTATAAAGACCTGAAATAATAAAAACATACCAATTGATATCTGAGCGATGGCCAGGGCACTCATAATGAGTTTGGAGATTACTGTGAAACATTGGTTATAGACAATTAGGCATTTTTTTCATGCATTTCTCAGATTTGTAATAGTTGCTCTAGTTTTATCTATACTTGGACAAGGTTTACACATAATATGTTTGTTTGTATATCCTGCCAATGAATGCTCTAACACTCTAGCTATGTAGCTCTCTATAACTGTCAAAGAAGAATCACCATTAATAACATAATTTAATGAAGCATCACATTAACATGTTACACACACACACACACACACACACACACACACAGAGAACAAAGTAATTGTGAATACTTGGAATCAGTGTGCTGAGTTTGGGCTGCCTGCGAATATTTTGCAGTAAGTCTTCCATCGTCTTTACTTCACTCTGGCCTGACAGAAAAAGGAAAAAGAAAAAATTAACAGAAATAATATATATATATATATATATATATATATATGTGTGTGTATATATATATATATATATATATCTATATATCTTTCAAAGGAAAATGTGGGTAGATTGACAAAAGTGACATTGGATATAAAAAGTCTATGAACCACTCTTAAAACAGCTGGTTTTTGTGATGTAAAAAATGAAACAAGCATAAATCATATCAGAACTTTTGCACATTTGATGTAAAAATTGCAACCTTTGCAATGCCACTAAAAACCAAAGTAAGTATTCAGAGAAAAAAATACAAATTAAAAAAAAAAAAAAAAAAACTTGTAATAAATAAATAAGTTAATGGAAATGTTTTATGTAATGGCCTCAGAAGAGGTCAAGAGGGTATTTCAACATGGAATGTGCAGAAAAGTTCAGACTAAGGATGCCCAGGTCAAAGACCCTCTACATCTTTATACACCACAGATGCTCAAGATCTGGTGCTCACATGTGGTTTTCACAAGTAGTGATAGTAGCTTCTTGATGTGACGCCGTTACCACTTCGGGAGGGGAATTACCTCAAAGTATTGTATTGTATTGTATGTATTCAGGAAGGGAAGTACCCCAAGATACTCTAGTATTATATTGTATTATATTCGGTATGGGAATTACCCTGATGGTGGTAATAATAATAACAATAATAATGTTTGATTTGTAAAGCGCCTTTCCAGTGCTCAAGGAAGCTTTACAGTGTGCATGCAGACAATATCGACAAACAATAATAAAAGCGAAAAAATTGAATATTACAAAACAGGAGGTTAGAGTAACGAGAATACAGAATAGTAAAAGAGCATTATATAGACAGGGCAGCATACAGCAGCATACAATCAAGCACAATGAATACAGAACACTGCTTAAGAAGTACAACATTCAGAAAATAAGCAAGTTTTGAGTAGCAATTGAATTGAATAACAACAATCGGGGGAGAGAATTCCATAGTTTGGAAGCAACAACACTGAATGATCTTTTTTTGATTTTTTACAGTGCTCTCACAGGCAAAATCAGTAGGAATATTGCTAGCGTGTGACAGAGTTCCAACAATAATGATCTCAGTTTTGTCCATGTTTAGTTTACATTTTTGTTTGGATTGAGTCATACTGAGAATAGGTGAAGCACCCTTTAAATCCAGGTCTTGGCCATGGCTGGGTCATTCTAAAACATGCATCTTTCCTTGCTGAAACCATTCTTTTGTTGATTTATATGGGTATTTTGCATGACCACTGTCATGTTGAAAGTGAAAGATCTCATCATTTTCAGCTTTCTAGCAGATGCCAGAAGGTTCTGCGTCAAAATAGATTGGTACTTGGAGCTATTCACAAATCCCTCCATCTTCACTTAAAGCCCAAGTTTTAGCTGAAGAAACTCCAAAGCATGTTGCTGCCACCACCTTTTTTTTATTAAAGAAAACTATATTGTTTGAACTACATATTCTTTATCATCCTTTGCGGACCTGTGACAAAACACCAGATCCATGAAAGAATTTGGAAATTGCTGCAATTATTATAGTTCCAGAAGGAACGTTTCATGTTCTAGAGGGACTGTAGTTTTTATTTTTCAAAAAGGCCATTATCTGGAGGACTATGTGGAGAAGTTGCTGGTGGCTTCTATTTGTTTTCCTGTTTCCTCTGTTCTATGTTCCTGTTTGTCATAGACCCTTTTCACAGACTGTGAATTTACATTTATAACACTATACTTAGTATTATATTACCTTTGCATCATTACAAACAAAACTAGTTACCGCTGCTGTGAGGGTGTTTCTAATACAGCGGCTATAGGAGTGACGATAAAAATGACATCTTTCTCTCTTCTGACTGCTGTTATCAATCACTCTCTATTTTTGTGTGTGAAAACACTATTGTGGAGTTTTTCTTTTGCTATTTGTGCAAATGGAAACACACAATACATATATATTTAATAAAGTCTTTCATTCACCGTAGGGTTGGGCCGAAAGACAATACAAATTACATTCAAAACCATTTGAACAGTAAAGATTTTATTGTGCAAAAAACGGCAAACGAATTATAGGCTATTAGATGTTTTACGCGAACTAAACCACTGATATTCCAACGGTGGACCACAGTCCGCATTCAGACCCGCACATTTCCATCCGGACCACGAGACAGGACAGTAGCACCATTTTACTGTTTCTAGTTGAAGTGAGCAGTGCAGATCACACCACAAGCACTCAGGATCATTTGTGGTAATGATATTTCAGCACTATATCCTTTAGTAGTTTCATCTAAAGCCAAACGCGCTTCATTCAAGCCCTGTCAGCTCTGTGAGCGTTCTCTCTTTCTCCAGATGCGTGGAGCAGCATAACAGCAAGTGCGCACCAGAGTCCGTGTTGCTTTCGTATTCGCATGAACCGCGGCACGGTTCGAGTGCAACCGAACTCAGACCACCTCCTTCAGGTAGTCTCGGGTTCAGTACAGCTTTCACATTAGCGATTTTTCATGCGAACTATGCCCCGTTTTGAACTAAACTTCCAGTGTGAAAGCACCCTAAGTACTCACCCTCATGTCGTCCCAAACCCGTAAGACCTTCGTTCATCTTCGGAACACAAATTAAGATATTTTTGATGAAATCTGAGGGAATCTGATCCACACATAGGCAACAACAACACTGCACCTTTTGAGGTCCAGAAAGGTACTAAAAACACCATTAAATACCATTAAAACACCATTAAAACCAGTGACATGACTGCAGTGGTTCAACCTTAGTATTATGAAGCGACGAGAATACTTTTTGTGTGCAAAAACAAAACAAGAATAACGACTTTATTCAACAAATTCGTCTGTCCCCTGTCATACTGCTATGCTATTTTCATTGCAGAGCTTCAGTGTTTACGTCAGTATTGGCCGGCTCTGGTCACGTGAGCAGCACAACACATGCGTGTATGCTGACACAGGAGTTCAGAAATACCCTCAGATTTCATCAAAAATATCTTAATTTGTGTTCCAAAGACAAACGAAGACCTTACAGGTTTGGGATGACATGAGGGTGAGTAATTAACAGAAATTTAATTTTTGGCTGAACTAACCCTTTAACCATTTAGTTTTCCACATTGTTTTGGGTGACCGGATATTTGTTTTTGAAAAGTTACCCAGGCTTGGATGTTTTTTTTCAGTAAAAGCTTACATCTGATATATAATGTTAAGTCAAACCTTCACAATCAAGTGTCAAACTTAAATTTTCAAAAAGTCTTCATTTTGAAATTTTGATGAATTTTTTTTTTTCTAGGCAGTAGCGATGGAAATGTTCAATAGCTTTTTGTCCCGAAGACTTCAGGCTATGTTTCTGTACAGAAATTAAAGAGAGAATTATTCACTTGAGGAAAATAAATGTGACAGCTAGACCCAAGGTGCATTTCATTCAACTGTAAGTACCCTACGAAGAGGACTTCACAAGACACTATGCCATCATAATGGAGACTCCAATGCAACGTGAGAGAACATGTTCAGTTCAAGGGGCACTGCAAATGGCATAGGGAATTGACAAACATCAATACCTCACTTCGCAGAAAGTGGAGAGGGAAATTTAACCACCTGTCATTGTGCATCACTCCAGTACTTGAAGTTTTAATAAAATAGAGGCTGTGATTGAGGAATTAGTCCCCAGTGTGGTTTGCATGAGGCTGTTCATGGGATTAAAGAGCGAGAGATGTAACAGTTACACTGCAAACCACAATGATTTAAGTCACACCTCTAACATGACATTGATGACAATATTATAGCCTACACTCTTAATAATTTTAATTATAGGCCTATAATTCATTGTATAATAGACCTAAAAAAAATGTTTAAAACATTTTCAAAGATAGCTAATAAAATCCCTCTCATGGACCTTCTCCTGGTCTGTTCCTGGTTGGTGGAATGACCTACCACGCTCTATCCGAGCAGCTGAGTCTTTAGCCATTTTCAGAACACTGCTAAAGACATATCTTTTTCGTCAACACTTGACCCAGTAATATAGCACTTTTTTTATTTATATTTTACTTTTTGTTTTTTGATTTTCTATTCTTTCTTCATATATTTGCGTATATATTTAAAAAAAAAAAAAAAAAAAAAAAAAAAACAACCTAGCTACGAGCACTTTACTGATGAAACTGTGACTGGACACGGCACTTACATACTGTTGTACTCATGTTGATTTGATTGCTTCTACTATTCTCATTTGTAAGTCGCTTTGGAGAAAAGCGTCTGCTAAATGACTAAATGTAAATGTAGCTAATAGCCTAATCTTTTATTATCCTCACAGCATGTATAATATTAATTTAATAATAAAAGAAGCCGAACCTAATAGTTATAATAATAGACTAGAAGAATGTAACAGGCCTACATTAATTGGAAATACCAAATTCTCTTGATATTGCCAAGATTTGATGCTTTTGACAATCTCTGGCTATCGTCGATACATGATCATCGTCTGTTGACGCAACCCGGGTTACCGCAAGTGTGACGTCACACAGCGCGTGCGCAAAAGTTTTAATCGGAATCTATATAAAACACATATAAACGGATATTTGAATCAGATTACAATGTTTAGAGTACATGTAAACAGATTTGCAATCGGATTCAATTCATTCGGATTGACGAAAATTGGTGCATGTAAATGTAGCCATTCAGTGTTAAAAAAAAATCCAAAAACAAATAAAGGCATAAATCCTTTCTTTCACTGAATGCAATCCATTAAATAATGTCTAACCATTGCCTGTGGTGAAATGACATATGCACCTGATTAGTTTGAAGACATATTTTTGTTCCTAATGCATTTTGAGTCTCCCTGTATACTGTTGAGATCTAAACACCTCATAATCTGAAGGTGGCTATTCACACTGTCATAGCATTGCCTGTTCGTATCATTTTAAAGTGGTGTCTCACCTGGAGTCCTTGCGTGTATTCGTTATGTTAAGGAAGGAAGTCGTCTGGTAATGTCTTCAGTTGAAGTCTGAAGCCAACTGGGTTCTTTGGTCATATTTATAGTACTGTTGTTCAGGGAATGTTTCCTTGAGGCATTTTCACTGGAAGAAAACTTCCACAGAAATGTATCTGGTTAGTATTGCTCAACAAGAGGGTAATTACCTTGCTCTATAAACCTTTCAGACTTACTTTAAGTCTTCTCTGGCCTGCTCAGTATTAGGGTAGTTCCAGTTAGTTGACTCCTGTTATATTGTCACCATCACTTGTGAGAGTGCCCGCACTCCTCCCAAAAAATGGAGCGCAGCTGGAAGAAAACAAAACTAGAAGTTTTTCGCATTTCATGGAGAGAGAGAATGATTGAGTACAGAAAGTCCTTAAAAACTGCTAGATCTGCTTTTTTTTCAAATCTTTTAGAAGAAAATAACACACAACCCTAGGTATTTATTTGATACAGTGCCTAAATTAACAAGAAATAGAGCTTCAACTTCTGATGTTTCCAAACAGCACAGCAGTAATGACTTTATAATAATAATTAATAATAATAATTTTTATTTATATAGCGCCTTTCAACACCCAAGGTCGCTTTACAGAGATAGGTTAAGGAATAGGACAAGATAATCATCAACATAAAAACACAACACACAGTCACTTACAAGGGGTAAAGATGTACAGACAAGACAAAAAAAAATTATATATATATATATACATACATATATTTACAGACTGTGAGCAGAGGAATAATATTCAGAAAAATAATGTGTTTTTAAGAGATTTTTGAGGGAGAGAAGGGTGGATGTTTGACGGATGTCTTGAGGAAGGGAATTCCACAACCTGGGAGCCACAACACTAAAAGCCCTAGCTCCCATAGTCACCAGACTAAACTTGGGGGTGACTAACAGTCCTGCACTAGAAGAGCGTAAGGAACGAACTGGAGCATAAGGCTGAAGTAAGTCGGATATGTATGTAGGGCCAAGGCTATGAAGAGCTTTGTAAGTAAGAATTAGTACCTTGAAGTTTATACGCAGGGAGATTGGAAGCCAATGAAGATGATATAAGATTGGAGTAATGTGTTCATTCTTTCTTTTATGCGTGATCAGGCAAGCAGTAGAGTTTTGAAGGTATTGTAATCTTCTGATATTTGTAGCTGAAAGGCCATAGAGTAGTGAATTACAATAATCCAGTTGAGATGTGACAAAGGCATGTATTATGGTTTCAGCATCCTGCTGACTAAGAGAGGATCGAATGCGAGATATATTACGTAGGTGAAAAAAGCTGCCTTTACCACTTTACTAATGTGGTCATTAAATGAAAGAGTGGAATCAAGGAGAACACAAGATTGTGAGCAGTCGTAGAGGGCGTTATCAAGTCACCATCCAAATTTATCTGTTGACCGGAGAATTTAGAAACAACTGATTTAGACCCGATCAATATTAACTCAGTTTTATCTGAGATAAATTTGAGGAAATTTCCCTCGAGCCAATGCTTGAGTTCCTTGATACAGGCTGTTAATGTGGGTGGTGGAGACACTGAGGTGGGAAGTATGCTAAAATAAATCTGAATGTCATCAGCATAACAGTGAAAGTTAAACCCATAACGTTTGATAATTTGTCCAATTGGCAGCATATAAATGGTGAAAAGAAGAGGGCCCAAAACAGAACCTTGAGGTACACCAGAACTGATAGATTTGGTGGATGACTTATGCTTCTGGTATACAACAAATTGTTGCCTCCCTGATAAATAAGAGGAAAACCAGTCAAAGGCTGTGCCAGAAATACCAATTGCTGTAAGCCGTGACAGGAGTATCTTGTGATTTACAGTGTCAAAAGCTGAGCTGAGGTCTAACGGAAGGAGAGTGCTAAGAGAACCAGAATCAGAAGCTATGAGGAGATCATTAAGAAACTTAACCAGGGCTGTTTCAGTACTGTGTAGTGGACGAAAGCCAGACTGGAAAGGCTCATAAAGGTTATGTGCTGTCAGGTGGGCCTGTAACTGAGAAGCAACAACTCTTTCCAGTGTTTTAGAGAGAAAAGAAAGGTTTGCAATGGGCCTGTAGCTACTTATTTATGAACTTCTTTGCTTGCTCTTTCTATTGAAAGAAATGCTTCCAGAGGTCATAGATCCTCTTCTTAATATCGTTAATTCATCTTTATCACTAGGATACGTACCGAAAACTTTTAAGCTGGCTATTATTAAACCTCTTATTAAAAAAACACAACTTGATCCTAGAGAATTAGTCAATTACAGGCCGATCTAAAATCTTCCTTTTCTGTCAAAAATACTAGATACTAGTTATACTAGTTTCATCACAACTATGTTCCTTTTTAGAAAGAAATAGTATCTGTGAGGATTTCCAGTCAGGATTTAGACCGTACCATATTACTGAGACTGCTCTCATTAGAGTTACTAATGATTTGCTCTTATCATCAGATCGTGGTTGTATCTCTCTATTAGTGTTACTGGATCTTAGTGCAGCATTTGACACTATTGATCACAATATTCTTTTAAATAGACTCGAAAATTATGTTGGCATTAGTGGAATTGCATTGTCATGGTTCAAATCATACTTATCTGACCGTTATCAGTTTGTAGTAGTAAACGAAGAGATGTCATATCGATCACAAGTTCAATATTGAGTACCGCAAGGCTCGGTACTAGGACCGTTGCTGTTCACTCTGTACATGCTACCCTTGGGGGATATCATTAGGAAGCATGGCGTTAGTTTTCACTGTTACGCTGATGATACTCAGCTCTATATTTCTTCGCGCCCTGACGAAACTTACCAATTCACAAAATTAATGGTGTAATGTGCCCATTAACTGAGGCTGATTCTTGCATGTTTTTGAACACATGAATGATTTTTTTGTTTTGTTTTTCATTATTTTTATTTTTTATTTTCATGTATTTTGTATGCATATCGTCATATTTACGCTGTATATTTGATATGGGAAAAAAGGTTTATAACATGATGCGGAACTAGCATGTTGATTGATGTGTGGACTCGGACAAAGAATATACACTAACAAGAAGCAACACTCAATAGAACGTTCCATTGAATCAGAAGAGATTTTTTTTTAAAACGGACTTTGTGGACTATTACGGAGTTGAATTTTTTTCTATTGATTGTGATGTAACTTGTGTGGGGTTTTTTTAGATACTTGATTGTGAACGATGTAAAGATATGTTTGTGTGAAGGGGTGTTTGAAAGATGAGAAACTGGGTCAATACACGCACTTTAAGCAATTTATGAAGTATGCTGTGTTTTTTTATTTATTTTGAGTTTCATTATTGGCTTGTTTTTTTTTGTGTTTTTTTTGTTGTTCATCAAATGTTTTCATGCAGACGCAATCAGATTCCAGCCTATGCCCTTGAAGCGTGCTGTGAAATCCCTTATAATATTTGAAATATAAGTGGGTTCTTACAACGGAATGCATAGCTGATATAAAAAATTGGATGACCAGTAATTTCCTTCTACTAAATTCTGAAAAAACAGAGATTCTAATTTTTGGACCAAAAACTTCTTCACGTAATAACCTAGAATACTGTCAAAAAACTGGTCCAAAATGCAGCAGCTAGAGTTCTTACTAGAACCAGGAAGTATGACCATATTAGCCCAGTTCTGTCAACACTGCATTGTCTTCCTGTTAAACATCGTATAGATTTTAAAATCTTGCTAATTACTTACAAAGCACTAAATGGTTTAGCTCCCCAGTACCTGAGCGAGCTCCTAATTCATTATAGTCCTTCACATCTATTGAGATCTCAGAATTCAGGCCAGCTGATAATACCTAGAATATCAAAATCAACCGCAGGCGGTAGATCCTTCTCCTATTTGGCACCTAAACTCTGGAACAGTCTTCCTAGCATTGTTCGGGAAGCAGACACACTCTGTCAGTTTAAATCTAGACTAAAAACACATCTGTTTAAACTTGCATACACATAAACCATTATCTACTTCTATAATTCAAATCATGTAAATTGTTAGGCTGCATAGATTAGGTCAGCCGGAACCGGGAACACTTCCCATAACACCTGATGTACTCGCTACATCATAAGAAGAATGGCATCTATGCTAATATTAGTCTTTCTGTTTATCCCGAGGTTTGCCGCAGCCTGCCAGATCCAGGCCGTATCCAGATGAGATGAAGGACCTGCATCTAGACATGATGATAACGCAGCCCTGATATTTCAACTAATCTATCTCCTGCAAAGGCCCATTTCTCTTTCCTTTCCTTATGTATAGATTAAACGTTATCAAAATTATTCCAGTTCGCATAGATCCGCGGACACAACTAATTTTTCTGTATTATGCGGACCAGACAAGTAATTTGGCAAATATCACTTTTTAAAAAAAGACCAAGCTTCTGCGCACACACACACACACTCAAACACGCAAACCTATAGACTAAACATGTAAATGAACGCAAAGAATGCATTAAAGGTATTCAGTTTTCAGTAGGAAAGGTGTCATTTAAGCGGCCCCTAAAGTAATAATTAACAATGTTTACAACAGAAGTGATTCAATCAAAAAACAACTTTAGCTCGATAGTAATTTTCCTATTATCACTGTGAAGCTGCTTTGAAACAATATGTTTTGTGAAAAGCACTATATAAATGAAGATGACTTGACTTAACAGTTTATGAAAATGCAATGTTACCAGCCCTGAAGGCCTAAGAGTCTGTCTCTCTCATTCAGAGTCAGCTGAATGCTGTTATCTGAGCCTGTGTGACAACAAACTAGCACAGTGCTTCAGTTGAAAATCATAGACTGATAAAAATTATTTGCATGAAGAGGGTAATTTGTTGTTAAATGTGTTGTAACCCCAGTAAACGGTATCTGCTATGTTAAAGCTAGGGCCTGGGTAAGTATTTATTTCACTGTTATGATTAACTGTAATAGTCACATATGAACTTTCTCTTCCTTCCAGCAGAAATAAAGACTATAAAATCCAGTATCCGCGGTATGATGAAACGTTGAGGCTTCGGCTCGCGCAAGCGGCTGTCTGCCCTCCCACGCAGCAACAGAGGAACTCTGGGCTTTTCCAGTCACCCGGAACTCTATCTGATATTCGGGATTATCGTGTAGAATATCCTTTTATTCGGACTAACGTCTTGCGCGATCTTCCTCCTCTCTACTCTCCGTTCTCCTTCCTCACTTCACAGCCACGCCCCTCGCCTCCTCAACCGTGTGATACGTGAGCATGTGAATAAGACATGAAACATTAAATATTATAAATATATAACTATATACATGCACATGAAAACATGCCCTCTGGCCTAAAGAGCGATTATCCTCCTCCCAGCACCACCGCCGATCCCTCGGCGTTATCGTATTTCGTAAGGGTCACTATCGTTAAAGAGACACTGCACAGACTGGTAGGACAAATTCATACAATTGTTACCTGTAGCAGAAGAGCTTCTTCTCAATATTATTAACTCGTCTTTATCTCTAGGTCATGTCCCAAGACCGTTCAAGCTAGCAGTTATTAAGCCTCTCATTAAGAAACCACAATTAGATCCAAATGTATTAGCAAATTACAGACCCATTTCAAACCTTTCATTTATATCTAAAATACTAGAAAAAGTGGTGTCGGTCCAATTGTGCTCCTTCTTGCAAAAAAATGCTATCTATGAAAAATTTCAGTCAGGATTCAGGTCTCATCATAGCACAGAAACTGCGCTCGTTAAAATTACAAATGACTTATTTCTAGCTTCTGACCAAGGCTGTATCTCAATACTAGTGTTACTTGATCTTAGTGACACTATAGATCATAAAATACTCCTAGATCGACTACAGAATTACACTGGTATCCAGGGACAGGCATTACGGTGGTTTAGGTCGTATCTATCAGACCGTCACAATTTTGTTTATTTAAACGGGGAAAAATCTAAGATAACGATAGTAAATTATGGAGTGCCTCAAGGATCTGTGTTAGGCCCTCTGCTATTTTCAATATACATGCTGCCACTTGGTAATATTATAAGAAGACATGGAATTAACTTCCACTGCTATGCCGATGATACTCAGTTATATATTTCAACACAACCAGATGAAATCTCCAAATTATCCAAGCTGACAGAGTGTGTTAAAGAAGTAAAACACTGGATGACTAGTAATTTTCTTCTATTAAATTCAGATAAGACTGAAGTATTACTTATTGGACCAAAAACCTGTACACAGAATCTCTCAGACTACAATCTGCATTTAGAAGGATGTACTGTTACTCCATCCTCGACAGTTAAAGACCTGGGTGTTATATTAGACAGCAACTTGTCCTTCGAAAATCATATTTCATATGTTACAAAAACAGCCTTCTTCCACCTCAGAAACATTGCTAAGATACGGAATATGTTATCTGTTTCTGATGCAGAAAAGTTAGTTCATGCTTTCATGACGTCTAGACTAGATTACTGTAATGCATTACTAGCTGGTTGCCCTGCTTCCTCAATAAACAAGCTACAATTGGTACAAAATGCAGCTGCTAGAGTTCTTACCAGGTCAAGAAAATATGATCATATAACACCAATTTTATCATCTCTACACTGGTTACCTATTAAGTTCCGTATCGATTATAAAGTACTGCTAATGACCTATAAGGCTCTAAATGGTTTAGCTCCTGTGTACTACAATCCTTCACGCTCTTTAAGATCACAAAACTCTGGACTTCTGGTTGTACCTAGGATAGCTAAGTCCTCTGAAGGAGGGAGAGCGTTTTCACATTTGGCTCCTAAACTCTGGAATAGCCTTCCTGATAATGTTCGGGGCTCAGACTCGCTCACCCAGTTTAAATCTAGATTAAAGACGCATCTCTTTAGCCAAGCATTCACATAATGCATCTCATATCAGATCAATTGCACATGACTATCTTTACTTAATGTTATGAACAGCAGCTACGCTAATTATTCTCCAGTTGCTTTTCTGTTTTATCTTGGGATGGCCGTCCCGAGGTGACTAGAGAGTACATCAGCTTCAGTTTGGATCCAGCCTCTTATGAAGACTTCAGATGACCAACACTTTTGAAGAGACGTCACCAGCCCCTGCGAGGACTTCAGCTGACGCAACATCTGGATCAACATGTACCAATCAAAATTTTGCTATATATCCCGCTCATTGTTAACAGGTATTTATTACTTCCATGAGCTTGTTGTTTCTACCTTAATACATTGCTTAAATTAACATATTGTTAGCTAACTGCGTGATTTATATATTCACTAGGGCTGTCAATAGATTAATTTTTTAATTGTGCACCCTTAATCGTGATTAATCGCATGCTTATCGTGAAATTAAGCATACACCATTTATCTTAACATGTCCATTTTGCCATCATTGCCTATATCCAACAAAGTAAACCATCAGAATGAAGTGTGATTTTCACAAAACTGTATGTTTCAGCTTTTTTCAAGGTAAATTTAGATGTCTTTCCAAAAATGGACACCAAATAACCAAATGATATGATTTCATATAATTCATTCATTTATGTACACCAAAGCACCCATAGAAAAATCACAGTAAAAAAAGGTTTCAGAATTCACAGTGTATAGTATGTGCAACAGCAAAGAGCTTGTTTACATTTTAGACAAGTCAAGTTGCCATACTGACCAGGACCACATGGAGATGCCAAAAAAGCCTAAACCAACCGCCTTGACCTGTATATATACTAAAGTACAAAGAAACATACACAGGACAAATCCAAACATTATCCTGAATGTGTGTGAAAACAATGTGAATGTACTGAAATGTGTCTGTGCATAAATACAGTGTGCGATCAGTGCGTCGAGAGAGAGCGCTCATACATGATTTGTTTGCGCATCAATATAATGGACTCACGCGTGCTTCTGTGTCACCGCAATCGTCTTTACTTTGATTGCAATCCTCATCCATCAAAACTTTCATAGCCAGACGCTGGTTTGCTTTATCCAGCCGAGAAACATAGTTTTCATGTCATCTGGCCATACAGTGGTGGGATGTTTCGACGTTCCGTTCAGACAGGAACAGCGCGATCTTCGGATCTTCAGATACAATGACAGAATGTAACGGAGAGTTCGTGTTTTTAAGTGAAACACTGGAATGAATAATTCTCTCTGCCATCTCTGATATAATCAGCATGGACTTTTAAAATCATCTAACTGCGTGATGTAAATTATGTTATGACGCAATTTCACATTTCCCTCATTTTTTTTTACGTTAAATGCATTCAATTATTTTAACGCGTTAAGGATTTTGAATTAATCGCATTTTATGGCCTTCAGTGACTTTTTTTTTTCACAAACCACTTATAAACATAATTTTCTCAAAACTACAAATGTTTACATACATGCAGAGTTTGTGTTGAATACAGTGTAATCAGACTTTAGCCATGAAAATTATAGAAGTAACAGAAATAAGCACAAATGTCAGGGCATGTCAAAACACTCCCGGTGCCCAGAAAACAACGTAAAGCCCAGAGGATTAAAGAACACAATTAAAAATAACATGTCTTGACAAAAAATATATTTGCATAATGCCTTCCTCTGGCGTTCCAAATAAATGAACACGAACATCTCCCTTCTGTCACGACCTGTCTTCTCTGTGGTTCAGAATCAGAAAGAGCTTTACTGTCAAGTGTTTGCACACACAAGTAATTTACCTTGGTACTGAAGCTTTTAGTGCACACATACAAATACAACAACAAGAAACATAACATTTAAGAATAAAAAATAAAGAATATAAAAAGCATAAGGACACAGTTAGGCTTAGTCATAATATACATATTTACAGATTATGAACATATTTACAGTATTGTGAATAATATGATTAAATATCAACAGTGGGAGTGTTGCACTTGCAGGTATGTGCCTTGGGAGGGTTATAACTGTCCAAGAGGGAAATGACCCGTGGGAAGAAGCTGCTCCTGTGTCCAGGGGCCTCATTTATAAAGCGTGCGTACACACAGATTTGATCTTCGAGTGTGCGTACACTTAAATCCACGCCAGCACTTATATTTATATTTGTTTTTGACGTGGAGTATGCAAAGTGCATAGCGCCACGTCAGGGTCTGAGCAGACGTACACACTTTTCCTGGTCAGATTACTGCAGGTTTTTGGAAATTTAAGCTATTCTTACAGCTCTCCATTCTAAATTAAAGGGTTTGGACGGTGATTGGTGATCTTTTATATGTAAATGACATTAATTAGGTGTCGTTTACAACGCAAAGAACTGAAACCATTCAGCTGCATGCAAGTTCAAGATCATTCACGATTTATAGATTTCACATCTGAAAGAGAGGCCTACGCTCGTTTTCTTTGTGTACATTCATTCTATGAATCACACTTACGCACATCTGAGAAATAATTGTAACATCCAATTTAGGCTGGTTTCTGCACAACATTTTATAAATGAGGGCCCACATGTTAAAGTGCCCAGTGTTCTGAATCCTGTCCAGACGGCAACAGTTCAAACAGGTTGTGGAAGATGGTCCTGAGAGATGATGAAGAAGAACATCAATAGATACAGAAAGTCATCTGATTTTTGTTAAATAGCTGTAATAACTTGGAAAAAATTAAATAATTGCATTTTAGTTTTATTAATGAACACAACTATATTTATACACATTGCCTTAATATTGTCTGATGTTGAAGGTCTGGAATCAATGGCAACTTTAAATTTATATAGGTCAGTATAATATGAAGCAGTATTTACTACCTTTTCAAGTTTCAAGTTGAATTTATTTCTAGAGCACATTTAAGAACAACAGTAGTTGACCAAAGTGCTGAACATAAAGGGTCGTAAAACAATCAACAACAAACGGATACTGTACAAAGTACTGTACATTACAAATCAGAAAAACAAACAACAAAAAGAGAAGAACCACAGCTCTCAGACTGAATTCAATGCCACAGAATAAAAATATGTTTTAAGACTAGTTTAAAAAGCAGGCAGAGTTTGGGCCATCCTCACAGACAATGGTAATGAGTTCCAGAGTTTAGGGGCAGATAAAGGCACAATCTCCCCTGTGCTTCAGTCCTACTCTAGGGACGGCCATGAGCATATGGTCAGCAGACCTCAGAGACCTTGATGGGACGTGCAATTGTATAAGGTCAGAAAGGAAAGTTGGGGCTAGGCTAATTTTAGGATTAAAAGGATTAAGCCAATATTGGGGAAATATGTTCCCGTTTACACGTTCTTGCTTCACCCCTGAACTGCCTTCTTGAGAAAAAGCTCTGAGTTTCAGAGCTTTTTCTCAAGAAGCCAGTTCAGGAGTGAAGCAAGAATCCTTTTACACTGTGGCACTAACAGCTCACGCAAACACTGCAAACAATGGCTGATTCTCAGTACAAGTCTCATCTCAATATAAATGAGAGTGAAATCATCATTGGCTTTTTTAACAAATGATGAAGATGTTTCTTATTTTAAGTTATATTTCAGAAAAAAAGTGTCTGCTAAAGTGAATCTGGCTCTTACTGTAACAGTAATTTCTCAATCTCAATCCATCTACTGCATACATCAGATGAGATGTACGTGTGTTTTGATGACAGGCTGTGAATTTACCCACAGGCTTTCTCTCATGTCTCTTAAATCTGGTACTGCTCCACAATATGAAGGGAAACTCAGTTGGGAGAAGTATGGAGTGTCCTTAAAAAGATGGTTGGTGTTTATAGAACTCAGAATATTCCAGTGTCATCAGATGAAGGGAAAACAGCAGTGACTGAAAAAGAAAAGGCTGAACTGTTAGCTTCCACCTTTCAAAAAGCACACAGCACAGATAATCCAGAAAGAAATCAGAAGAGAAGGAGGGAAGAAATTTTAAAGCAACATCAAGATATTTATATTAAACTATTAGTCAAACAGCTTTAGATGCCACCTTTAAAATGTGGGAACTAAAAAGAGTATTAATGAGGGTTATAAGAACTGCTCCAGGAAAAGATAGAGTTTGCTATACTATGATTAAACATATGGATGAAGTAATACTTAAAGCAATATTGGATCGTTTTAATAAGATATGGGTGGAAGGACAACCGACACCCTACCTTAATTCTGGAAACAAACTGTCGTGATCCCTATTCCCAAACCAGGGAAAGATTCTGCAATAGCAGGAAATTATAGGCCGATTGCTCTGACATCTAACCTCTGTAAAGTGATGGAAAAATTGATTGTTAATCACCTATATTATGTGTTTAATTAGAGGATTAATAGCTCCTGATCAGTTTGGTTTTCAACCAGGTAGAGCCACTTTAGATGCATTAATAAGATTATAAACTGATGTAAAGAAGGCATTAGCTATGAAAGAGGTGTTAGTGGCAGTATACTTCAACACTGAAAAGACATGATGTGATGTGGAGAGAAGGATTGTTTTTTAAAGTTTCAAAGAATTGGAATTGAAGGGAGATTTTTTAAGTTTCAGGTCAAGGTGGGCAGTATATTATCTCAGATGGTGAATGTAGAAAATGGGACACCTCAGTGAAGTGCTGTAAGTCCTGTATTATTCAACATAATGATCAATGATGTGAAGGAATTCATCCAGGATTAAAACAGCATTAAATGCAGATGATGGAGCAATGTGGAAGAGAAGAAGAAATGTTAAATATATTGTGCATAAAATTTAAAACGGTTGTAGAGAAATGATCAGTGGAATGGGGATTCAGATTCTCTGTATCCAAAACGTGTTGTCAGTTTTTTAGAAAAAAATAGAATTACAGAAAATACTTTAAACTTTTTTCTGGCATAATATCGGTCCAGATCTGGGTGTATTCTGGGGCTTCTGGATGAGTTGTTATGGCTGACATCTGGGGATTACAGAGCTATCGTGGGCCAGTTATGGCTGATTTCTGGGACATGGAAGAAGTTGCGGGTGAGTTTCGGTCTGCTTCCGGCATGGGTCTGGCTCACTTTCGGTAAGTAACTTTTGGGCCAATCTTGGGCCGTAATTCCATGCAGTATGTGAGCCAAACTTTTATCCGAAATTCAACTAGATTCGGCCCAACACAAATTTGCTATCTGGGTGGTTTAGATAGCACATTGCATTTATTAGCAAAACATCCAACAGGTTTATGAGGAAACATGTCATCTTAACGTGCAGTAAACATACACATGACAGGAATACATTAATTGAAGAAATGAGGATGAAAGTGGATCCATTTATTTCTTATCCTGTGATGAAAACATTAGTATTACAGCCGTCATCTATCAATCCCTTTGATATGTCAATGGTCTTTTTTAAACTGCTGTTACCTCTCTGAGCATCAGAAACTCATCAAACAAACATGATTCCTCCGAATGTCCTGTTGTGTACTAATTAAGTTTTGAATAGTGATGGGAGAAACAAAGCTTTTCAAAGCTTCGGATCAATTGAACAAATGCTTTGCAAATTGATTCACTTTTTCGAAACATTGTAATCGTGACATGCTGGTGACCCCTGCTGGTCAGAACAGTGTAAATACAGCAAAAACTCATGCCAAAAATGCATAAAACACTTTTTACAAACACATTGCAAATGTTCTATTGAAAGTATAATCTATCAAATGCAATTAACTAATCATCTAATACCATTAAATATCAAGTGTCTGTGTGATATGTGTTCTTTTAGCAATTTTCAGTTTTCAATTTTAACAATTTTGTTTTGTTTGTTCCATGGCTCAGCTAAACAAGCCAATTAGAGACTATTAACTACTATTATTCCTTTTAATTATACTAATGTCTCATTAAAAAGTCTACAGATGTATAAAACTGATCAGAGATCAGGTGAAACCCATAGACACTTGTTCAGTGGTTCTCAGTGAATCATTGTGATTCATGGGTTCACAGAGATCATCGCCCCCCAGTGGTGAATCATTGACATTTCAAAACGTTTCCAAACAGTTATGATGTGACGAAGCCTCGTTTACTGAAATCAGGTGACTTTGGCAGTTTGATACGTGCTCCAAAAAAAAAAAAAAAAAAGATTTATAAAGCTTCATGTGTGCGTTACTGTTAAATACATTGTCATTGCAATATTAAAATGCAAATTATATTTTCTGAAAGGTATGATGTCTCTTTCCTAAACAGGGTTATTTGTTCACTTTCAAATCATAAATACATTTAAAAAAAAATTATGTATTTATGTGTTTTTTAAAGAAACTCATGCAATTTGCATGAGTTTGCAATGTATTTTTTCTTATTTAGAGAAAACTGTGATATATGGATGGAGTTTTTTGTTTGCATGTTATTGTCCCCACTCCTAGCTATTGAACACACTGGATTATATAGATATGATTGAATTATGATTATTATTTAAAATGTTATTTTAACGTATCAAGATGACAGGGTAGACCAGCACATGACGGCGTGGACACATAAAGCAGAAAAAAAAATAGTTAATTTATCTATACAGCAGCTCTGGAAACTGTTCTCCCCTTGGAGAATAATGATTTAAGACCGATTGCTCTCACATCAATAGTAATGAAGTGTTTTGAGAAGTGTATGGTATCGATGTTAAGAACAAACTAGATCCACTTCAGTTCGCTTATAGGAAAGGCAGAAGCACGGGTGATGCTATCAACAGTTTGATGCATTTGGTTCTAAATCACCTGGAGGATTCAGATGCTTACGCTCCACTGCTTTTTATTGATTTTAGCTCAGCATTTAATACTATCCAACCACATGTTTTAATTAAAAAATTAAACCAGTTAGGCATGAATCCTGTAATCATACAGTGGTACTATTCCTTTTTAACAGACAGAACTCAGAGAGTCAAAGTAAATGATAGTATGTCTGAAATACTGTAGTACTGGTGCTCCACAGGGCTGTGTCAGCTCACCAGTTCTCTTTACACTGTACACTAATGAGTGCTCCAACAGGGTTAGGGTTCTGATGATACAGCTATTCTAAGTTTATTGAAAAAGCAAGACTCTCTTTCTATTTATTATTCTGAGATTACGTCATTTATCGATTGGTGTGATGCTCATTTCCTAAAAGTGAACACAAAGAAAACACAGGAGATCATCTTTGACCCCAAGGGTATCGGAGAGCATACGCCAGTATTTGTTCACAATCAGGAAATAGCACAGGTGCAATCTTACAAGTATCTAGGTGTGTATTTAGATAAATCCCTTACATGGGACACGCATCCCAGCCAACATGTCCATGTGGGTTTTTGATGGGCTGTCACTTGGGCCCTGCATGGGCAAACCAAGTGGGGCCCATAGACTTTTGTCCATTGGCTCCACACAGGCCCCATGTGTGTTAGCCCATAGGGGCACATGATGGGTCCATACTGGGCTCTAAGTGGGGCCCATTTGTGTGTTCATTATAGGGGCCCACATGGGTCACATATGGGTTCTAATAAATGGGGCCAGTGTGGGCCACATACAGAACCCTTATGGGGCCCAAAAGGGTGATAACACTGGACCCACAAATGGCCCCTCTATGGGGTTTTTGTGGGACCACAGCAGGTGAGAACTGGGCCCCATTTATATTTCTTTTTTATTCCTGTAGGTAAAATTAATGTGCTTTAATGTGCTCATTTGCAAAAGAAACTTTCAAACCCTGCTAACTCTAAGTTATGTTTTATTAAACCTGTACCTGACCTAATATAATTTAAATTACATGAGAAAATATTTGTACTGTGAAGAAAATGACTTTCAACTCAGAATTTGTAAACCACCATTTTATTGATCTAAAGAAGAAAAATAAAAGTACAATAAAACGTGATAAGAGCATAGAAATTTCTTCAGTCCATCACTCCTGGGTTGGGGCAGACCCATCAGCTTCATGTCTAAAGAACAATAATGAGAGAAAAGACAGAAAATGCAATTATTTTGAAATACTATCAAATCATTGACAGGAACACTCTCTTAAAAAGCATGCATGATTATGATCAAGCCATGCCAGTACTTTATATTTCTGTCCAAATGACTAACACTTAAAGGGATTTCTACTACTAAGGAATATGAACAAGTTAAAGTTCAAAACGATGTGCCTGATATAACAGAAGTATGACTTTACAAAAGCACATTACATTACAAAAATAACACAACATAAATATAAGAGGAAAAGATAAAGCGGTATTTAACAACTTTTTTTTAACATTATAGTATTTAACTTTCAAAAGCTGTTTTTATTATACATTGGAAATGTTAACTTTTAACTATTTTGAACACAATGTAATGTGCACGTGTATTATTGATTTTATTTTTTATGTATTCATATCTTGTACCACGTGTTTGTGGAAATTGCTGCGTTGTGACTGCGGAACTTTTGTGGACGTTTAAAATTGTGCAAAACCATCTCGCACCCTGCTGAGGCCCTGCTATAAAACATACAAACAGAATTTATTTAATTTAACATGAATACTTAGCATGTTACTACCTTGAAACCTATAACGATGTTTATTTTGATATGTGATAATGGCTCTCTGCTCTGGTCCAGATCCAGGTGTTCTTCATGAACTAGCGGCGCACACGCGACCAAGTGTAGCTGCACATCCCCCTCTGTTGGAGAACATGATCACTACACAATTGCTCCGATAAACCAGCGGTCCGCTGTATGCTGGTCGGGCTGTTTTTGCAATGCGGGTTGTTTTGAACGAACTATAAAACGGGGACATTTTCGGGGGCAGCTCCAGTCGGGGACAGAACACCAAAAACCGGGACTGTCCCCGGAACACGGGGACGTCTGGTCACCCTATTATTTTGTCCATATTGCACAGCCCTAGCACGTAACTTAGTGCTTTTATGCTGCAATGTTTATGCTGCGAAAAAGAGACGCAAAAATCCATTTCTGTTCCAAGAAATAAAGTTGTGTGAATTTGACATCTAAGCACGACGACAGAATAGATAGTCGCGGTCTCTGCCAACTCTGGTGGACTAATTTAAAATGGCGCTCTCCCACCATCACTCCCTCGGCTGTTTTGAGGGAGTAATAACGTAGAAAATTACGATGAGACAGTTAAAATAGTGAAAAGTCGTATAATTACTTGCAGACTATGACAAAATTAACATTTACTTTTTATACTTGAGCTGCGTAGTTTAATTGCGGTTGGCTTCGCTAAGTTTGTTCAAATTCGACTCTTACGTTACTGAATTCAAAAAAAAAAAAAAAATTAAAAAAAAGATTATATAAAATTATACAATTATATAAAAACAACATTATTGGTTAATATAAAATTAAATATGCATATCTTACCTTGAGATTTTCGAGAGAGTAGGACGTTTTGAAGTGGATGCTGGCTTGCCAGTGGTGTTCTGGTTGTTTTTTTGTTTTTTTTTAAATGAGAAGGCGGGAAGGCACGACGTCAATCATCGCATGACGCAATGACTGCATGACGCAAGCGATTTTAGATTATAAGAAGAAAGATATTTTAATGAAGTGATTATATATATATATATATATATATATATATATATATATATATATATACACACACACACACACACACACACACAGGTGCTGGTCATATAATTAGAATATCGTAAAAAAGTTCATTTTTTTATTGTAAATTATTTTAAAAAATGAAACTTTCATATATTCTAGTTTCCCTACATGTAAAGTAAAACATTTCAAAAGGTTTTTTTTTTAAATTTGTTGATTAGAGCGTACAGCTAATGAAAGTCCAAAATCCAGTATCTCAAAATATTAAAATATTTACGTTTGTGTTTCATTATATGACCATCCCTACAGTATAAATTCTGGGTATCTTTTGTTCTTTGAAACCACACTAATGGGGAAGACTGCTGACTTGGCAATGGTCCAGGAGACAATCATTGACACCCTCCACAAAGAGAGTAAGTCACAGAAGGTCATTACTGAATGGGGTGGCTGTTTACAGAGTGATGTATCAAAGCATATTAAATGCAAAGTTGACTGGAAGGAAGAAATTGGGTAGGCAAAGGTGCACAAGCAACAGGGATGACCCCAAGCTTGAGAATACTGTCAAGTAAAGCTGATTCAAACACTTGGGAGAGCTTCACAATGAGTAGAATGAAGCCGGAGTCAGCGCATCAAGAGTCACCACACTCAGACATCTTCAGGAAAAGGACTACCAAGCCACTTCTGAAACAGAAACAATGTCAGAAGCATCTTACCTGGGCTAAGGAGAAAAAGAACTGGACAGTGAACAGTGGTCGAAAGTCCTCTTTTCAGATAAAAGTAAATTTTGCATTTCATGTTGAAATCATGGTCCCAGAGTCTGAAGGAAGACTGGAGAGGCACAGAATCCAAGCTGCTTGAAGTCTAGTGTGAAGTTTCTGAAGTCAATAATGATTTGGGGGGGCCGTGACGTCTGCTGGTGTTGGTCCATTGTGTTTTATCAAGTGCAAAGTCAATGCAGCCACCTTCCAGGAGATTTTGGAGCACTTTATGCTTCCATCTGCTGACAAGCTTTATGGAGATGCTGATTTCCTTTTCCAGCAGGACTTTAGCACCTGCCCACAGTGCAAAAACCACTTCCAAGTGGTTTGCTGACCATGATATTACTGTGCTTTATTGGCCAGCCAATATGCCTGACCTGAATCTATGGGATATTTTCAAGAGAAAGATGAGAAACAGTCAATCCAACAATATACAGATGATCTGAAGGCTCAACAGTGCCCCAGCAGTGCCACAGGCTGATCACTTCCATGCCACACTTCACTGATGCAGTAATTTGTGCTAGGAGCAAGTCATTTGCTGTAATATGTCCTGCCGATCAAGTATTGAGTGCACAAAAGAACATACTTTAAAGAACTTGAACTTTTCTGTTTTGCAAATCCATTTTTTGATTGATCTTAGGAAATATTCTAATATTTTGAAATACTGGATTTCGGACTTTCATGAGCTGTACGCTCTAATCATCAAAATTTAAAAAAAAAAAAACTTTTGAAATGTTTTACTTTACATGTAGGGAATCTAGAATATATGAAAGTTTTTTTAAAAATAATTTATAATAAAAAAATGAACTTTGATGATATTCTAATTATATGACCAGCACCTGTAATATATATATATATATATACACACATACAGTGGGTACAGAAAGTATTCAGACCCCCTTAAATTTTTCACTCTTTGTTATATTGCAGCCATTTGCTAAAATCATTTAAGTTCTTTTTTTTTTTCCTCATTAACGTACACACAGCACCCCATATTGACAGAAAAAAAAAAAAAAAAAAAAAACCACAGAATTGTTGACATTTTTGCAGATTTATTAAAAAAGAAAAGACCCTTTGCTCAGCATTTAGTAGAAGCACCCTTTTGATCTAATACAGCCATGAGTCTTTTTGGGAAAGATGCAACAAGTTTTTCACACCTGGATTTGGGGATCCTCTGCCATTCCTCCTTGCAGATCCTCTCCAGTTCTGTCAGGTTGGATGGTAAACGTTGGTGGACAGCCATTTTTAGGTCTCTCCAGAGATGCTCAATTGGGTTTAAGTCAGGGCTCTGGCTGGGCCATTCAAGAACAGTCACGGAGTTGTTGTGAAGCCACTCCGTTATTTTAGCTGTGTGCTTAGGGTCATTGTCTTGTTGGAAGGTAAACCTTCGGCCCAGTCTGAAGTCCTGAGCACTCTGGAGAAGGTTTTCATCCAGGATATCCCTGTACTTGGCCGCATTCATCTTTCCCTCGATTGCAACCAGTCGTCCTGTCCCTGCAGCTGAAAAACACCCCCACAGCATGATGCTGCCACCACCATGCTTCACTGTTGGGACTGTATTGGACAGGTGAGGAGCAGTGCCTGGTTTTCTCCACACATACCGCTTAGAATTAAGGCCAAAAAGTTCTATCTTGGTCTCATCAGACCAGAGAATCTTATTTCTCACCATCTTGGAGTCCTTCAGGTGTTTTTTCATGTGTCTTGCACTGAGGAGAGGCTTCTGTCGGGCCACTCTGCCATAAAGCCCCGACTGGTGGAGGGCTGCAGTGATGGTTGACTTTCTACAACTTTCTCCCATCTCCCGACTGCATCTCTGGAGCTCAGCCACAGTGATCTTTGAGTTCTTCTTTACCTCTCTCACCAAGGCTCTTCTCCCCCGACAGCTCAGTTTGGCCGGACGGCCAGCTCTAGGAAGGGTTCTGGTTATCCCAAACGTCTTCCATTTAAGGATTATGGAGGCCACTGTGCTCTTAGAAACCTTAAGTGCAGCAGAATTTTTTTTAGACAGGTAGAGGGTCAAACACCAGCAAACAGATACAGGAAAAGCAAGGCAAAAGAGTAATCCAAACACAGGCTATGGTCAAGGAAGGCAGCAAACGATCATCTAACAAAGAAACAGTCCCGGAACACAGAGACAAGGTTGAAAACAAGGCTAAACAATACTCAGCAAAGTGTATGTGAAGGAGTGCAACTTATAAAGGGAACCTGATGGGGAACAGGTGTGAGTTTGATCAGTGCCTAGCTGAGGGATTGTGGGAAATGTAGTGCAGAGTGAAGTGACTGCGTGTGTGCAATGAAAAAGTCTTAATGTTGAAACGGAGACCTCTGGTGGGGAGTGGAAGGAAGCAGCAGTGGGCGGAAATGTGACAGACGGAATTTCAGAGAAGCAAATTGTATCTGAAATTACCTCTCTCTCTATGGTGCCTCCCGACAGGCTCCCATCTGAGGAGAGATTGCGATTGACTGATTTAAATCATAAATTAGATGAGATCTATGAACGTAAAGCAGAAGGAGCTTTTGTCAGGTCGAGAGTTAAATGGTTAGAAAAGGGCAAACAAAATTTGTCATACTTTTTCAATCTTGAAAGACAGCAGGGTATACATAACAGTTCCATAAAACATCTCAAATTCAATTCAATTCACATTTATTTGTATAGCGCTTTTCACGATACATATCGTTTCAAAGCAGCTTTAAAGAGAATGCATGTCAACATTACAATTTAGAGAATGCAATTAGCTAATAATGTAATAATTTAGGCAATTAATTTACAATCACTGTTAGCAGTTTAATTGAAGATAGAAGCAATGAGCTCCTGGAAATAATGAATTGTATATTAACAATAATTAGGATATATAGAAATTTGGGAATGTGCATGTTGATCCAGATGTTGCGTCTTCTGAAGTCCTCGCAGTAGTTGGCGTCGTCTCTTCAAAGGTGTTGGTCATCTGAGGTCTTCTTAAGAGGCTGGATCCAAACTGAAGCTGATGTACTCTCTAGTCACCTCGGGACGGGCGTCCTGAGATAAAACGGAAAAGCAAATGGAGAATAATTAGCATAGCTGCTGTTCATAATATTAAGCAAAGATAGTCATGTGCAATTGCTCTGATATGAGATGCATTATGTGAACGCTTGGCAAAAGAGATGCGTCTTTAATCTAGATTTAAACTGGGTGAGCGAGTCTGAGCCCTGAAGATTATCAGGAAGGCTATTCCAGAGTTTAGGAGCCAAATGTGAAAACGCTCTCCCTCCTTTAGAGGACTTAGATATCCTAGGTACAACCAGAAGTCCAGAGTTTTGTGATCTTAAAGAGCGTGAAGGATTGTAGGGCGATAGAAGATCGGTTAAGTACACAGGAGCTAAACCATTTAGAGCCTTATAGGTCAGTAGCAATACTTTATAATCGATAAACTTAATGGGTAACCAGTGTAGAGATGATAAAATTGGTGTTATATGATCATATTTTCTTGACCTAGTAAAAACTCTAGCAGCTGCATTTTGGACTAATTGTAGCTTGTTTATTGAGGAAGCAGGACAAGCAGCTAGTAATGCATTACAGTAATCTAGTCTAGACGTCATGAAAGCATGAACTAACTTTTCTGCATCAGAAACAGATAACATATTCCGTATCTTAGCAATGTTTCTGAGGTAGAAGGCTGCTGTTTTTGTAACATATGAAATATGATTTTCGAAGTTGCTGTCTAATATAACACCCAGGTCTTTAACTGTTGAGGATGGAGTAACAGTACATCCTTCTAAATGCAGATTGTAGTCTGAGAGATTCTGTGTACAGGTTTTTGGCCCAATAAGTAATACTTCAGTCTTATCTGAATTTAATAGAAGAAAATTACTAGTCATCCAGTGTTTTACTTCTTTAACACACTCTGTCAGCTTGGATAATTTAGAGATTTCATCTGGTTGTGTTGAAATATATAACTGAGTATCATCGGCATAGCAGTGGAAACTAATTCCATGTCTTCTTATAATATTACCAAGTGGCAGCATGTATATTGAAAACAGCAGAGGGCCTAACACAGATCCTTGCAGCACTCCATAATTTACTATCGTTATCTTAGATTTTTCCCCGTTTAAATAAACAAAATTGTGACGGTCTGATAGGTACGACCTAAACCACCGTAATGCCTGTCCCTGAATACCAGTGTAATTTTGTAGTCGATCTAGGAGTATTTTATGATCTATAGTGTCGAACGCAGCACTGAGATCAAGTAACACTAGTATTGAGATACAGCCTTGGGCAGAAGCTAGGAGTAAGTCATTTGTAATTTTAACGAGCGCAGTTTCTGTGCTATGATGAGACCTGAATCCTGACTGAAATTTTTCATAGATAGCATTTTTTTGCAAGAAGGAGCACAATTGGACCGACACCACTTTTTCTAGTATTTTAGATATAAATGGAAGATTTGAAATGGGTCTGTAATTTGCTAATACATTTGGATCTAACTGTGGTTTCTTAATGAGGGGCTTAATAACTGCTAGCTTGAACGGTCTTGGGACATGACCTGGAGATAAAGACGAGTTAATAATATTGAGAAGAGGCTCTTCTGCTACAGGTAACAACTCTTTCAGTAGTTTAGTGGGTATTGGATCTAATAAACATGTTGTTGGTTTAGACGCTGTGATAAGTTTATTTAGCTCTTCCTGTCCTATAGTTGTAAAGCACTGAAACTGTTCTTGAGGGGTGATAATTGAGGCTGAATCATAAAACTCTGTCAAAGGTTGTACATTTACAATTATATAACTGATGCTTTCGATTTTCGAGTAAAGAAATTCATAAAGTCATCGCTACTAAACTGTAATGAAATGTTTTGTTCTGGTGATGTCTGTTTATTTGTTAATCTTGCCACCTTACTAAACAAGAACCTTGGATTGTTTTGGTTATTTTCTATGAGTTTGCGGAGATGCTCGGCCCTGGCTGCTTTTAGAGTCTTTCTATAAAGGGACGAGCTGTCTTTCCACGTGATTCTGAAGACCTCTAAACGAGTTTGTCTCCATTTGCGTTCTAGATTACGAGTTTCTCTCTTGATAGCGTGAGTAATACTGTTGTACCATGGTGCAGTATTTTTCTCTCTAACCTTTTTTAATCTCATGGGTGCAACAGTATCTAATGTACTAGAGAAAGTGGTGCACATACTGCTAGTCATTTCCTCAAGTTCATTTGTGTTTGGGTACAATGAGCAGCTGAGACAGATCAGTCAAGTTATTTGTGAATTCATCTATAGTTGTCGGGAGAATTGTTCTACCTAGTCGATATCACGGCGCAATTTGACAAATATCATCAGTATGCAGTACAAATACAGTACAAGGTAGTGATCAGTGACGTCGTCACTTTGCTGTCAAATTTCTATATCGGTAGGATTGATTCCATATGATATAATTAGATCTAGTGTATGATTAAGACGGTGAGTGGGTCCAGTGACGTTTTGTTTGACCCTAAAGGAATTTAGTAAATCTGTAAACGCAGCCCCTAACGCATCATTTGTATTGTCTACATGAATGTTAAAATCTCCAGATAAAGCTCGAACAGCGCTTTATCAATGTTGACCAATAGGTCTGAGATAAAGTCTGCAAACTCTTTTAGGAAATCAACATAAGGCCCTGGAGATCTATAAACGGTAACCAGAGCAAGAGATAGTAGTGACTTTTTACTTATATCTGAGAGTGTAACGTTTAGCACGAGAATTTCAAATTAATTAAACCTGTAGTTTGTTTTCTGAGTAACGTTAAGAAAATCTCTATAGATTGTTGCAACACCACCGCCACGGCCAATCAGACGGGAATGGTTTTTATAACAGTAGCCAGGTGGACAAGACTCATTAAGACCGAAATAATCATTTGGTTTAAGCCATGTTTCAGTAAGGCAAATTACATCAAGACTATTATCTGTGATCATTTCATTTAAAATAACTGCCTTAGGTGTCAGCGATCTAATATTTAGTAGCACCTGCTTTAGAAATTGTTTTTTGTTCAGTAATTTTGTGAGTTTTTGGTTTGGTCACGATCAGATTTTTTCTAGATCCTTTATTTTTCATTGTTAAACCTCACTATTCGGGGAATAGACACAGTTTCTATAGACTGTACTACACTCACATTTCTATCAATTAAGTGGGCAGAACACAGACTGTGATTTGAGGTTTGACTTACTAGTCATACGGTGCATAGCGTCTTGGAGATGTTCTCCGACAAAAGATCAGCTCCGATTCTGCTGGGGTGCCGGCCATCAGCACGGAAGAGCCTAGGTCGCTCCCAGAAAAGATTCCAATTATTTATAAAGAGCAGCTTCTGTTCATTACACCAAGACATTAACCATTCATTTAAAGCAAATAATCTACTGAACCTTTTATGTCCTCGTCGGTACGTCGGAAGCGGTCCGGACATGATGATCTTTGTCGCGGGCGATGTGGCTCATACCGTCTCGATCAGGCTCCTGAAGTCCTGCTTCAGCACCTCCGTCTGCCGCAGCCTGGTGTCGTTCACCCCCGCGTGCAGAACAACAGCTCCGATGCTCTCAGCGCCATTCAGGATCGCGGGAACCTGTGCAGCGACACCGAGAACACGAGCACCAGGAAAACAGTGACTGCGCACCTTACCTTTGGTTGTGGTAACGTGGACGTGGCGAATGATGGAGTCTCCGATGACCACGGTGTCACTTTCCGCCTCACGAAGAGGGGAGAAGCGGTTCCTCGTCGAGATCTCGAAGACCAGGGGCGGCGGAGGGGGAGAGGTCCTGGTCCGAGGCCTGGCTCGCGCCTTCCGCTGCTGAAGAACCCAAGGTCCCTGGTGTGACAGTGCCAGAGTGAACGAGGGCTGGGATGAATGCGTTCTGGGTGCTCGGGCCCTGTGCAGAGAAACACACGGAGTAGAGGAAGCAGGAGGTGTTAATATCGCGCTGCAAACTTACCGAGGATTGGTGAGCGTCAGCACGGGATGTTTCCAGTGCTGTTTGCCGCTCCCGTAGCTCGGCCTACTTCACCAGCAGGTGTCGGATCTGCCTCTCAACGGCCTCCAGCTCCAACTGCGCTCGAAAGTGTCCTCACCTGCACTCAAAGGTAGAGACACATCCGATACACTCGCCATTAGTATAGATGAACAATAATATTGTGAGTGGGAAGAGTACAAACGCTAGTGTGACCACGCTGCTATTGCTAACGGGCTAATGCTAGTAGCGAATGTTCGGGAAGTCAGATAAAACTAGCGATATCAAGGCAATCCAAGTGTTTTTTATATAAAATAATGTCGGGGATGTGTTCCCCCGCCGTAAAAGAGAGAATGATAGGTTATAAATTTGATTTTAAGAGAAAAAAAACAAGCAATTAGGAATCAACTTGACAAAGCTCTAACTCAAACAGTGCGGCAGCAACAAACAGGAAGTGTAACAAGTTGCCTGGCAATGATGGCATTACATCAGAATTCTATAATCAATTCTCAGATACTCTTGCCCCTTTTCTTCTGAAGGTATTTATTGAGAGCATTAAAAATCACAAATCCTTCCAGTATGACTCAAGGAATAATTTCCCTCATTCCTAAACAGAATAAAGATTTGCTCTTTATTGACAATTGGTGCCCAATAAGTTTATTAAATAATGATTATAAGGTGTTAGCTCACATACTGTTACAATACCACTGGTGTATAAAGCACACGAACGAGGAGATAAGGATAAAGTAAGTCTTTACTTGAAAATCCAACAGGAGAATACAGGAACAGACAGGAATGTACACCATGTAGACACTAACGACACCCGACAACATACTGAACAGAAACAGGAACTTAAATACACTGATTGATGAACTCAAAAGACGAACAGCTGTGATGAAAGTGATTAGTGTCCAAGGTTACAGATAGTGGCGGGAAACTAGAACAAAGAAACACATGACCGATGAAAACAAACAAACTGCAAGTCCATGTGACTGTGACATTACGCCCCCTCCCGGAAAGGCGCGTCCCCGCGCCATAGAGAGAGGGAAAGATGAAGATAGGATGCTGAAGACGATGTAGGAGGCGGCTCAGGAGGCGGACGGCTAACCGGGAGGAGGCGGAATACAGGAGTCCAGGGTGGTGCAGGTGGAGGTGAAGTCCGGGAGATGGCCTTGAACAAGGGCTGCAGGATGTTGTGCCAGGCACCAGCCAGGGTAGTGCCCCACGGCGGCGTTGATGGAGGGAGGAGCCATGGAAGGTTGTTGATGACCGCCATGGGGAGGACCGCAGTCAACGACGGCGAGGATGGAGCCCACCGCATAGCCGACGAGCTGAGGTGGTGGAGAGATGGTGACGATCCAAGCAGCCGCAACGGAGCCACAGTGATGACCTCCTGGGATCGAGGAGTGGATCCGGAGGTCTGAGGACGCGTTGGAGCGACCGAGGGCGGAGACGGAGCCTGAGGTAGGGCGGAGCAAGCTGTAGTGGAAGGGGTGGAGGACCAGAGAGCAGCGGATGGTCCGTAAGTCCGCAGCGGAGGCAAAGCGATGTCTGACCCAGGTGGAGCCGACGTGCCGAGGGAGTCCGGCGTGACCGAAAGGCCGATGGTCCACTCCGAGGTCGAGGGCGGAAGTAGCACATGCGTAGGAGTCAGGGCGATGAAACGAGGCAGCTCGAAACCTTCCGAGGCTGGAGGCGGAGCTTCGGGCTCCTCGTGCCCAGGAGGAGACGGATCCCGGCAGGCCCGAGATGGTACCACGCTACTGAGAGGAGGTGGTATCGAGGGACTGAAGGGAGACGGAGATGACTGGATGGCACTGATGGCTGTGGACTGGGAAACAGGTTGGAGTTCCATGCAAAAATCCAAGAGCAGTGGTGAGTCACAGGAAGGTTGGTGATAAGGTGGGAGAGGCACGCTGGAAGGGACCAGCTGGACAGGAGACAGTACGGGGGCAAGAAAAATGTCCTCTCCACACCTTAAGTCCAGCAGTGTTTCAGCACAAAACTCACTCTCAGTAGCGGGGGGGGTGGGCGGTGTTCACTTCCGGACCCTCGAGGTCCACCAACACTCCCTCTGCGATGGATGGTTTGGCCGGCTCACACACCTGGTCAGGTACACGCTGCTCGGGCTCCGTGGCGATGTGACACCCGATCGTTCTTGTGTGCGTGGGCGGCTCAATCGCGGCGGTCTCCGTCGTTCTACCTGCGGTGGGCTCAGGTCGTAAATCCTCGCTGTCTCGCTGGCTGGGCACTGGCTGGGGAGTGGGGCTGGCGGCAACTTCAACGGTGAATGGTGATCCGCAGGATGCCAGCACCCACTCCACATAGGACGTGAAGCTCCCTCGAGGACCCTCCCCGGACAGCTGTGCACGTGTGGTGTTGTTTAGTCCGACGTACAGGAACGTGCACAGGCAGTAGTCCGGGAAGGTGGTCTGATGGGCGAGATCCAAAAACAGTTGTAAATGTCTCTCGAGGGAGCTTTCTCCCTGCTCAAGGCACATAAGTCTCATAGGTGGGTCCATGGTGCAAGCAGGGGTGAGAAATGGAAACAAAACACTGAACACGAAAACAAAAAAAGAAAATCCTACAGACAAACACGTCGCTTACTGTTTCGGTCGGGTGTTCTGTTACAATACCACCGGTGTATAAAGCACACGAATGAGGAGATAAGGATAAAGTAAGTCTTTACTTGAAAATCCAACAGGAGAATACAGGAACAGACAGGAATGTACACCATGTAGACACTAACAACACCCGACAACATACTGAACTGAAACAGAAACAGGAACTTAAATACACTGATTGATGAACTCAAAAGACGAACAGCTGTGATGAAAGTGATTAGTGTCCAAGGTTACAGATAGTGGCAGGAAACTAGAACAAAGGAACACGTGACCGATGAAAACAAACAAACTGAAAGTCCATGTGACTGTGACACATACTCTCCAAAAGAATTAAAAAATGTGCTCAATTCTATAATTGATGAAGCGCAATCTGGGTTCATTAATAATAGACAAATTTCAAATAATACACATTTAGTTTTATATATCTTAGATTATTCAAGCTTAGTTTCCGATGATTGTTTTCTTCTCTTTTTGGACTTTTATAAAGCTTTCGACACTTTGGAGCACAAATTTATCTTTCAGTGTCTTGAAAGGTTTGGATTTGGAGATTTCTTCTGCAGTTCCATAAAAACTTTATACACCAATGGCAGTAGTTCTGTTATTCTAAAACATGGTGCAACCCGGCACTTTGAAATTACAAGGGGAATCAGGCAGGGCTGCCCCATTTTGCCTTACCTTTTTCTTCTCGCAGCTCAGCTCTTCTGTACTCACATAAAAACTAGTAGTCTGAAAGGAATAGCTATTGCTGAAGGAGAGGTGATCATCAGTCAGCTTGCTGATGACACAACTCTCTTTTTTAAGGATGCTATTCAGATCCCTCTGGCAATAAATATTATTGATTTTTTCTCCAAAGCCTTGGGTCTGCATTTAAATATTAGAAAATATGAACTTTTGGCCCTAAAAAACTGCAATGACCTCCTTATTCATGATATTCCTGTAAGAGAAAAGGTTTGTTATCTAGGAATTCAGATAGTGAAGGACCAAAAAGAAAGATGTACCTTTAATTTTCAACCTCTTACAGATAAAGTTCAGAACCACAACTTGATCCTAGAGAATTAGTCAATTACAAGCTGATCTCAAATCTCAACTTTCTGTCAAAAATACTAGAAAAGGCAGTATCATCACAACTATGTTCTTTTTTTAGAAAGAAATGGTATCTGTGAGGATTTCCAGTCAGGATTTAGACCATACCATAGTACTGAGACTGCTCTCATTAGAGTTACTAATGATTTGCTCTTATCATCAAATCGTGGTTGTATCTCTCTATTAGTGCTACTGGATCTTAGTGCTGCATTTGACACTATTGATCACAATATTCTTTTACATAGACTCGAAAATTATGTTGGCTTTAGTGGAATTGCATTGTCCTGGTTCAAATCATACTTATCTGACCGTTATCAGTTTGATGTCATATCGATCACAAGTACCACAAGGCTCAGTACTGTTACAATACAGAAGGGTCGCAGACAGGAATTAGCAAACAGGTAGTTTATTGACACCAGTAGAGTGGAACAGCAGTGAAAGTGGATGTAACTTAAACAATGTTGAAGATTGGAGTGCAGAGTGGTGATACTGTCCTTTTGGTGGTTGCAGTTGTGGAGAGCTTGAGTGACGCTGGAGAATCTTGACACGGAGAACGGAGAACACTCACACACTGACGGAGAATCACACGAGGAGAACAGGAGACGCTGGAGACAGGTAAGTAGATAGCTTGGAGTCCTTAAGGTAAACATACAGGTAAGTGTAGATGCAAACGAGACCGGACATGGAGTGATGAGTGTGAGTGTTCTTTATACAGATAGTGATGAGGTGCTGATGAGGTGCAGGTGCCGGTGATCAGTATTCTGGTGATAGTGTGCGTTGTGATTGGCTGATGGTGGAGCCTGGCGGGTCTGTGACAGTACCCCCCCTCCCACGGCCCACTCCTGAGGGCCGAGGACCCCAGCGTCGTGGTGGTCGTCCTCTTCCACGTGGGGCAGGTCTGTCGGGATGGTTGGCGTGGAACTTTAGAAGGAGACTGGGATCGAGGATGTCATTTCTGGGGACCCAAGAGCGCTCCTCGGGACCGTAGCCTTCCCAGTCCACCAGATATTCAAGTAGACCACCACGCCGCCGGGAGTCCAGGATTTCACGAACCTCGTAGGCTGCACCGTCGTCCAAGAGGAGTGGAAGGGGGGGTTCGGCGGCTGCCACGTCAGGCTCTGTGGAGACAGAAACAGAAGGGTGGTGAGGCTTTAAAAGTGACACATGGAATGTGTGGTGAATCCGGTATTGTGGAGGGAGTTGGAGTTGATACGTGACCGGATTGATCTGCTTGGTGATGGTGAACGGGCCAATGAACTTGGGACTCAGCTTCTTGCAGGGCAGACGCAGTCTGATGTCCTGTGTTGACAGCCAGACCTTCTGTCCCGGTTGGTAGGAGGGAGCGTGGGAACGACGAAGGTCCGCTGTCATCCTGCGTCTGCGCAGGGCTCGCTGCAGTTGATGGTGTGCTGAGTCCCCTCTCTCGGAACCAGTAGTTGAGTGGGGGTTGGTAATCGAGCACGAACTGGAATGGAGTGAGTCCAGTAGATGGTTGACGTAGGGAATTCTGTGCGTACTCGGCCCAACCCAGATACTGGTTCCAAGAGTCCTGGTGGCCGTGACAGAAGGTACGGAGGAAGCGACCGATCTCCTGGATCTTCCTCTCCGTCTGCCCGTTCGACTGAGGATGGTAGCCGGAGGAGAGACTGACGGTCACACCTAGGAGGGATAGGAAGGCCTTCCACACCCGAGAGATGAACTGGGGTCCTCTGTCTGAGACTATGTCTTCGGGAATGCCATAGTAGCGGAATACGTGATTAAACATGAGTTCGGCAGTTTCCATGGCGGTAGGTAGACCTCTCAGGGGAATCAGACGACATGCCTTAGAGAAACGGTCTACTATGACCAGGACGCAGGTGTGACCATCGGATGCTGGCAAGTCAGTGATGAAATCCACCCCTAGGTGTGACCAGGGTCGATCAGGAACGGGCAGAGGATTGAGCTTGCCGGCTGGAAGATGGCGGGGGCTCTTGGAGATGGCGCACTCCCTGCAGCGCTGCACGTACCTTCTGACATCAGTTGCCATGTTAGGCCACCAGAAGCGCTCCTTCAGCAGCGAGAGGGTCTCATTGACCCCCGGGTGGCCAGTGCCAAGTGACGTGTGGGCAGAGTGGATAAGTGGGGTGCGTCGTGTCCTGGTGATGTAGTGCAAGCCTGGTGGACAACCCGGCGGAGCGTTTGGGGAGGCATTGGAGGAGGGTAAGGTCTCTTCTGACCAGGAGATAGGGCTCACGAAGATTGATTCGGGGAGAATGGTTTCAGGTTCGTCATTGCTTTCATCCGGAGCATGGAGACGGGACAGGGCATCTGCCTTGACATTTTTGGAGCCTGGACGATAGGAGATAGAGAAGTCAAAGCGGGAGAAGAACATGGCCCAGCGTGCCTGTCGAGGATTCAGTCTCTTTGCAGCTCGCAGGTATTCCAAGTTTTTATGGTCTGTGAGGACCAGGAAGGGATGCTTGGCTCCCTCCAACCAATGCCTCCATTCCTCCAAAGCCAGCTTTACTGCCAGGAGCTTGCGGTCACCGATGTTATAGTTGACTTCCGCCGGGTTGAGCTTGCGGGAGAAGAAGGTGCATGGATGGAGCCTACTTGGTGTCCCCTGCTGCTGAGATAGGACCGTTCCCGTGGTGGAAGCGTCCACTTCTACTACGAAGGGCAGGTCTGGATTGGGGTGGACGAGGAGGGGAGTGGTGGTGAAGGCTTCTTTGAGGGACTCGAATGCGTTGGTGGCAGTTGGAGTCCAGGACAGAGACTTGGGCTGATTCCGGAGCAGATTGGTGAGTGGATGGACTATGGAGCTGTAGTTCTTGATGAATCGACGGTAGAAGTTTGCGAAGCCTAGGAAGCGTTGGAGTTCTTTAATGGTAGATGGAGTGGGCCAGGATTTGATAGCTTCCACCTTCCCCTCGTCCATCCGGATGCCACTGTGATCAATGATGTATCCCAGGAAGTGTACTGAGGGTTGGTGGAATGAACATTTTTCGGCTTTCAGGAATAGGTGGAACTGTCGCAGGCGTTGGAGGACCTCTGCAACGTGATGGCGATGTTCGGCCAGGCTCCGGGAGTAGATCAAGATGTCATCAATGTAGACCAGGACGAACTTGTGGAGAAACTTCCGGAGCACCTCATGAATGAAGTCCTGGAATACGGAGGGGGCGTTGACCAGGCCATACGGCATCACAAGGTATTCATAGTGGCCGGTGGGCGTGACGAAGGCGGTCTTCCACTCGTCCCCCTCGCGTATCCGGATGAGGTTATACACGCTGCGGAGGTCCAGCTTGGTGAACACAGTGGCACCACGGAGATGTTCTAGAGCTGCTGGGACGAGAGGAAGGGGATAACGGAACTTAACCGTGATCTTATTGAGGGCACGGTAATCGATGCAGGGCCGCAAGCCTCCGTCCTTTTTTGCCACAAAGAAGAAACTCGAAGCAGCAGGGGAAGTAGACGGGCGGATGTAACCTTGGTCTAGGGCCTCTTTGATGTATTCCTCCATGGCCTTCTCCTCCTGGGCACTGGCTCACCCGGTAGCAGATCGATGGCACAGTCCCATGGCCGATGTGGAGGCAGCTTGGAGGCTCTTTGTGGGCAGAAGACGTCACTGAAGGGGGCGTAGCATGATGGAATGTCCACGGAGCGTTTCTCTACAGGGCTTTCGAAGGAGGTGGTACAGACGGAGATGTTCTTGGCACGAGGAGACTTGGGAACAGGAAATTGAGAGAAACAGTTAGAGAAACAACTATCGCCCCACTTCAGGATCTCACCCGTTCTCCACGAGATGGTAGGGTTGTGCTGCTCCAACCACGGGTGCCCTAGAACCACGTCAGAGGTTGATTCCTCCAGAACCAGCAGGTGAATCTCTTCCAGATGAAGAATACCGATCTGCAGTTGAAGTGGACCCACACAACGACTGACCCGTTTGCGGCGCAGGGGTTTGCCCGTGATGGAGTGGATCTGGTAGATGGTCGGAGTGGGCGAGGTATTGAGCTTGAGTTGTCTGCAGAGGGAGCCGGGGATGAAGTTTCCTGCTGACCCTGAATCAAGGAGCGCCACCACTGGAATGGATACATTAGCAGCAGTAAGGTTTACAACAGTAGTGAGTGGTTTCATCTTATTTATGGAGGGAATGACTGCACTCACCACGGGACGAGGAAGACGGATTGGGCATGCAGATATGACATGCCCAGGAGCACCACAATATAAACACAGATTCAGGGTCAGCCTTCTTTGACGTTCTGCAGAGGAAAGTTTAGAATTTTCAACTTGCATGGGCTCGTTGGCTGGTTCTGGAGGGCTGACGGGTTCGGACCGATGAAGGAGGGTAGGGAATAGCGGCTGGCCCTGGTGTTCTTCAATACACGACTGCATACGAGAGCCGACGTGGATGGACAGTTGGATGAAGCGGTCGAGGCCGATGGAGTCCTCGTATGCAGCGAGATGCAGCCGCACCCTGGGCTCCAGACCTTGCCGGTAGGTGGTGATGAGCGCTTGCTCGTTCCAACCACTGGAAGCTGCTAGCGTTCTAAATTGCAAAGCATACTCATTGACAGACATGGAACCTTGTTTTAAATTATAAAGTTTCTCACCAATGGAAGAGTCAGAGACTGGTTTGCCGAAAACATCCCGGAAGTGGGTGACGAAGGCATCATAGGATTGAACTACTGGCCCCTTTTGAAACCAGAGGGAGTCTGCCCATTGTAATGCTTTGCCTTGGAGTTGCAAGATGATGAACGCTATTTTGGACGTGTCGCTAGGGTAGAGGTGCGGCTGCATCTCCAGGACCAGCGTGCATTGCAGGAGGAAACCGCTGCAATCCTCCGCCGATCCAGAGTAGGGCGCTGGTTTGGCCATGGGACTGGCGTGAACGGTGGGAGAAGGAGTGATGATGGTGTTTGCGGAAGTGACTGCTGGTGCCGGTGGAGGTGGATGAGGAGTGAGTGCTCAGCGCAAAGCGTTCACAAGCTCTTGAAACGGCTCCGGGTGGCTCATACTGGTGTCTGGCTGTTATTGGTCCGGTCTTCTGTTACAATACAGAAGGGTCGCAGACAGGAATTAGCAAACAGGTAGTTTATTGACACCAGTAGAGTGGAACAGCAGTGAAAGTGGATGTAACTTAAACAATGTTGAAGATTGGAGTGCAGAGTGGTGATACTGTCCTTTTGGTGGTTGCAGTTGTGGAGAGCTTGAGTGACGCTGGAGAATCTTGACACGGAGAACGGAGAACACTCACACACTGACGGAGAATCACACGAGGAGAACAGGAGACGCTGGAGATAGGTAAGTAGATAGCTTGGAGTGCTTAAGGTAAGCATACAGGTAAGTGTAGATGCAAACGAGACCGGACATGGAGTGAAGAGTGTGAGTGTTCTTTATACAGATAGTGATGAGTTGCTGATGAGGTGCAGGTGCCGGTGATCAGTATTCTGGTGATAGTGTGCTTTGTGATTGGCTGATGGTGGAGCCTGGCGTGTCTGTGACAAGTACTAGGACCGTTGCTTTTCACTCTGTAAATGCTACCCTTGGGAGATATCATTAGGAAGCATGGCATTCGTTTTCACTGTTACGCTGATGATACTCAGCTCTATATTTCTTCGCGCCCTGACGAAACTTACCAATTCACAAAATTAACGGAATGCATAGCTGATATAAAAAATTTGGATGACCAGTAATTTCCTACTACTAAATTCAGAAAAAACAGAGATTCTAATTTTTGGACCAAAAACTTCTTCACGTAATAACCTAGAATACTGTCTAACACTTGATGGCTGCTCTGTTAAGTCTTTGTCGTCAGTTAGGAACCTGGGTGTGCTCTTTGATACCAATCTTTCATTTGAAGGCCATGTTTCTAGCATCTGTAAAACCGCATTCTTCCATCTTAAAAATATATCTAAACTACGTCATATGCTCTCAATGACAAGTCAAGTCAAGTCAAGTCACCTTTATTTATATAACGCTTTTTACAATGTAGATTGTGTCAAAGCAGCTTTACATTGATAACTGGTACATTGTTTGGCTGCACAGCAGCTCTTAAAGAATAGTGTCAATGCAGGCAGATCAAAGCACTGTTGAATATCAAATGTCAAGTCAAGTGTCCCCAACTAAGCAAGCCAGAGGCGACAGCGGCAAGGAACCCAAACTCCATCAGGTGACATCAGGTGGCAGACAAGTGGCAAATTGGTGTTAAAATGGAGAAAAAAACCTTGGGAGAAACCAGGCTTAGTCGGGGTGCCAGTTCTCCTCTGGCCAACAGTGCTTTGTTACAATTCAGGTTGCTATCATAAGTCCAATAGGATCGCAACATTAAAAGTATTTATTTCAGTTCCATCCAATTGAGGATCGTATTCATCACGCCGGTATGGACGGTTGTTGAGGAACTGTGTCGTGGCTGTCGTGTCGATGAGGCCTTCACAGGGGATGATCTAGTTGACTCAATCTCTGCTGATACTTCAGGGCTGCGTTGTGGTCGTGTCAAGGTGCAGGTCCTTGGTCTCACCTGGATACGGCCCGGATCCGGTTGACTACGGTGAACCTCGGGATAAACAGAAAGACTAATATTAGCGTAGATGCCATTCTTCTTCTGATGTAACGAGTACATCAGGTGTTATAGGAAGTGTTCCCGGTTCCGGCTGACCTAATTTATGCAGCCTAATAATCCTTTAACGGATTTGGAAATATAAATTGGTAATGTGTTATGTGTATGCCAGGTTAAAGAGATGCGTTTTTAGTCTAGATTTAAACTGACAGAGTGTGTCTGACAATGCTAGGAAGATTGTTCCAGAGTTTAGGTGCCAAATAGGAGAAGGATCTACCACCTGCAGTTGATTTTGATATTCTAGGTATTATCAGCTGGCCTGAATTCTGAGATCGCAATAGACGTGAAGGACTATAATGAATTAGGAGCTCGCTCAGGTACTGGGGAGCTAAACCATTTAGTGCTTTGTAAGTAATTAGCAAGATTTTAAAATCTATACGATGTTTAACAGGAAGCCAATGCAGTGTTGACAGAACTGGGCTAATATGGTCATACTTCCTGGTTCTAGTAAGAACTCTAGCTGCTGCATTTTGTACGAGCTGTAGTTTATTTATCAGGCGAGCAGAACAACCACCCAGTAGAGCGTTACAGTAATCTAGCCTTGAGGTCATGAACGCATGAACTAACTGTTCTGCATTTTTCATTGAGAGCATATGTCGTAGTTTAGATATATTTTTAAGATGGAAGAATGCGGTTTTACAGATGCTAGTAACATGGCCTTCAAATGAGAGATTGGTATCAAAGAGCACACCCAGGTTCCTAACTGACGACGAAGACTTAACAGAGCAGCCATCAAGTGTTAGACAATATTCTAGGTTATTACGTGAAGAAGTTTTTGGTCCAAAAATTAGAATCTCTGTTTTTTCTGAATTTAGTAGTAGGAAATTACTGGTCATCCAATTTTTTATATCAGCTATGCATTCCGTTAATTTTGTGAATTGGTAAGTTTCGTCAGGGCGCGAAGAAATATAGAGCTGAGTATCATCAGCGTAACAGTGAAAACTAACGCCATGCTTCCTAATGATATCTCCCAAGGGTAGCATGTACAGAGTGAACAGTAACGGTCCTAGTACTGAGCCTTGTGGTACTCCATATTGAACTTGTGATCGATATGACATGTCTTCGTTTACTACTACAAACTGATAACGGTCAGATAAGTATGATTTGAACCATGACAATGCAATTCCACTAATGCCAACATAATTTTCGAGTCTATTTAAAAGAATATTGTGATCAATAGTGTCAAATGCTGCACTAAGATCCAGTAACACTAATAGAGAGATACAACCACGATCTGATGATAAGAGCAAATCATTAGTAACTCTAATGAGAGCAGTCTCAGTACTATGGTACGGTCTAAATCCTGACTGGAAATCCTCACAGATACCATTTCTTTCTAAAAAGGAACATAGCTGTGATGATACTGCCTTTTCTAGTATTTTTGACAGAAAAGTGAGATTTGAGATCGGCCTGTAATTGACATTCTCTAGGATCAAGTTGTGGTTTTTTAATAAGAGGTTTAATAATAGCCAGCTTAAAAGTTTTTGGTACGTATTCTAATGATAAAGATGAATTGACGATATTGAGAAGAGGGTCTATGACCTCTGGAAGCATTTCTTTCAATAGCTTAGTCGGTATAGGGTCTAACATACATGTTGTTGATTTTGATGATTTAACAAGTTTAGACAATTCTTCCTCTCCTAAAGCAGTAAATGAATTGAATTTTTCCTCAGGGACACTACAATGCACTATCTGACACGATACTGTAGTAGACGGTTGCATGGTTATTATTTTTTCTCTAATATTATCAATCTTGCAAGTAAAGAAGTTCATAAAGTCATTACTGCTGTGCTCTTTGGAAACATCAGAAGTTGAAGCTTTATTTCTTGTTAATTTAGCCACTGTATCAAATAAATACCTAGGGTTGTGTTTATTTTCTTCTAAGAGTTTTGAAAAATAGGCAGATCTAGCAGATTTTAAGGCCTTTCTGTACTCAATCATTCTCTCTCTCCACGAAATACGAAATACTTCTAGTTTTGATTTCTTCCAGCTGCGCTCCATTTTTCTGGCTGCTAACTTTAGGGCCCGAGTGTGGTCATTGTACCATGGCATTGGATTAATTTCCTTAATCTTTTTTAAACGCAAAGGAGCAACTGAGTCTAATGTGCTGTAAAAGACAGAGACAATAGTTTCTGTTGCAACATCGAGGTCTTCTAAGCTGTCTGGTATGCTAAGGCGATGAAAATGATCAGGAAGATTATTTATAAAGCAATCTTTAGTGGTAGAAGTGATGGTTCTACCATATTTATGGCATGGAGGCAGTTTAGCCGCCTTGACTAAATGTAGTATACACAAGACTAGATAATGATCTGAGATGTCGTCACTCTGCTGCAGAATTTCAACAGCATCAATATCGATTCCATGTGACAATATTAGATCTAAAGTATGATTACGACAATGAGTGGGTCCTGACACATGTTGTCTAACACCAATAGAGTTTAGAATATCTGCAAATGCCAATCCTAATGCGTCTTTTTTATTATCTACATGAATATTAAAATCACCAACAACAAGGACTTTATCTGCAGCTAGTACTAACTCTGATAGAAAGTCAGCAAATTCTTTGATAAAGTCTGTATTGTGTCCTGGTGGCCTGTATACAGTAGCCAGCACAAATGTCAACTTACATAATGTTACGTAAAGTACCATAGTTTCGAAGGAATTATATTTGAAAGACTTCTGACCAATACTGTAAATATTACTATAGATTACAGCAACACCTCCCCCTTTGCCTTTCTGACGGGCATTGTGTCGATAATCATAACCTTGAGGACTAGACTCATTTAAAGTAATGTAATCGTCCGGTTTTAGCCAAGTTTCTGTCAAACACAGCACATCTAGATTATTATCTTTGATAATATCATTAACAATAAGTGATTTTGAAGAAAGGGATATAATATTTAACAACCCGAGTTTTATCATTTGTTTAGCATTATTATCTCTATTTTTTATTTGTTGAACATCAATTAAATTTTTACCATTAAATGGGTTTGGAAGTTTTTTGTTTTTACTAATTCGGGGTACAGACACAGTCTCTATTTGAAAATATCTAGGTGTAAGAGTTTCTATGTGTTGAGAGTTATCTGAATTTTCTGACTTCTGTAACGTGAGGCAGCTAGCAGACAGTCGGTTTAGCCAGTCTGTCTGCTTTCTGACCCGGGCCCCAGTTTGTCATGTTTCAGTTCTAAGACTATGTGCCATATTACTAGAGAGAAGAGCAGCACCATCCCGGGAGGGATGAATACCATCTCTTTTTAACAGGTCAGGTCTGCCCCAAAAACTTTTCCAATTATCTATGAAACCTATATTATTTTGCGGACACCACTTAGACAGCCAGCCATTGAGTGATGATAATCTGCTAACTATCTCATCACTCCGACGAACAGGAAGGGGGCCAGAGCAAATTACTTCTCCTGACATTGTACTTGCGAGTTCACACACCTCTTTAATGTTAATTTTAGTGATTTTAGTTAATTTTAATGACAAATGCAGAACAGTTAGTTCATGCGTTCATGACCTCAAGGCTAGATTACTGTAACGCTCTACTGGGTGGTTGTTCTGCTCGCCTGTTAAACAAACTACAGCTGGTCCCAAATACAGCAGCTAGAGTTCTTACTAGAACTAGGAAGTATGACCATATTAGCCTAGTTCTGTCAACACTGCATTGGCTTCCTGTTAAACATCGTATAGATTTTAAAATCTTGCTAATTACTTACAAAGCACTAAATGGTTTAGCTCCCCAGTACCTGAGCGAGCTCTTAATTCATTATAGTCCTTCACGTCTATTGCGATCTCAGAATTCAGGCCAGCTGATAATACCTAGAATATCAAAATCAACTGCAGGCGGTAGATCCTTCTCCTATTTGGCACCTAAACTCTGGAACAATCTTCCTAGCATTGTTCGGGAAGCATACACACTCTGTCAGTTTAAGTCTAGACTAAAAACGCATCTCTTTAACCTGGCATACACATAACACATTATCAATTTATTTTTTCAAATCCATTAAAGGATTATTAGTCTGCATAAATTAGGTCAGCTGGAACCGGGAACACTTCCTATAACATCAGATGAACTCGTTACATCAGAAGAAGAATGGCATCTACGCTAATATTAGTCTCTCTGTTTATCCCGAGGTTTACCGTAGTCAACAGGATCCGGGCCGTATCCAGGTGAGATTGAGGACCTACGCCTTGACACAACCACAACGCATCCCTGAAGTGTCAGCAGAGATTGAGTCAACTAGATCATCCATTGTGAAGGCCTCATCGACACGACAGCCAGTGGCACAGCTCCTCAACAAACTGTCCATACCGGCGTGATGAATACGATCCTCAACTGGATTGAACTGGAATAAATACTTTGAATGTTGCAATCCTATTGGACTTATGATAGCTACCTGAATCGTAACAAAGCACTGTTTGCCAAAGGAGAACTGGCCCCCCAACTAAGCCTGGTTTCTCTCAAGGTTTTTTTCTCCATTTTAACACCTGTTTGCCACCTGATGTCACCTGTTGGAGTTTGGGTTCCTTGCCGCTGTCGCCTTTGGCTTGCTTAGTTGTGGACATTTGACTTGACATTTGATTCAACAGTGCTTTGATCTGCCTGCATTGACACCATTTTCTTTAAGAGCTGCTGTGCAGCCACAGTTATATACCAGTTATCACTGTAAAGCTGCTTTGACACAATCTGCATTGTAAAAAGTGCTATATAAATAAAGGTGACTTGACTTGACTTGACAGAAGAGATTTAACCAGTGGCTACAAAGAGATCTCTCTTTGAGAGGTAGGGTACTTCTTACAAAGGCTGAAGGCCTCTCATGGCTTATTTATGCTGCTCAATCTGTTCATCTGGAGCCAAAGCTTGGTAAAATTATTAATCAGACACTTTTTAATTTTTTGTGGAAAAATTCAGTTCATTATATTAGAAAATCTGTCGTAATGAATACTAGCGAAAAGGGTTGTCTTAATTTTTGGGATTTTAGTACTCTAAATTATTTCTTCAAAATTAATTGGCTGAAACAGTTTAGAAACAAAAGAACCCAAAGAACCCAGTGTCTTTATGGAACTTTATTCCGAATTATGTCTTTTCTTAGTTTGGTGGCCTTGATTTTCTTCTGTTATGTAACTACAAAATTGAAAAATTACCAGCAACGTTATCTGCTTTTCATAGGCAGGCTCTTTTAGCTTGGTCTTTGATACTCAAGCACAATTTCTCACCTCATAAATATTTTATTTGGAATAACTGTAATATTTTATACAAGAATAAATCTATATTTTTTCAGAATTGGTTTGATAAAAATATTTTATTAATCAATTACTAAATTCTCCTGTTTCTCCCAAAGAGTTTGCAATAGTAATGGGTTCAATCCCATCAGGTGTTCTTATTTTACTGAGAGGTGCTCAATCCCAGCTTCCAGTCTCTCTGAGTTTAGTTAATACTCCTGTTGGCAAATTGTGTTTTGCTTCACCCTACAAAAATAATAATAGATCAGTCCGCTCACTATTCCAGCAAAACATTGTTACTTTACCACCTGTGACTGCTTATTGGAGTAATGCAGTAGATGATACCACATCCTAAGCAACATCCTAAGCAAGCCAAAGGCGACAGCAGCAAGGAACCCAAACTCCAACAGGTGACATCAGGTGGCAAATAGGTGTTAAAATGGAGAAAAAAAACCTTGGGAGAAACCAGGCTTAGTCGGGGGGCCAGTTCTCCTCTGGCAAACAGTGCTTTGTTACGATTCAGGTAGCTATCATAAGTCCAATAGGATCGCAACATTCAAAGTATTTATTCCAGTTCCATCCAGTTGAGGATCGTATTCATCACGCCGGTATGGACAGTTTGTTGAGGAGCTGTGCCACTGGCTGTCGTGTCGGTGAGGCCTTCACAATGGATGATCTAGAATGATTCAATGACTCGCTCATAAAGACTTCACTTGTTTCATTACTGGATGAATCAGTGTTTTTGAACGAATCTCTTGAATGAACGATTCAATGACGAACACATTTTTTTACAGTCACTTGTTGCCAGGAATGAGATCACGTGGGTGTTTGAATCAAATGTTTCCGCCTATGCATAATATATCACAACTGCATGAAAACAAAAATGAACATTGTTTAAAACACTTGCACATTTATGGATAATTCAGACTCAGCACCATGATTTTTCTTAATTCAACATGCATTTGTGTAAGAGTTAGGATTTTATTTCGTTTAATTGTGAATTCTTATAAATTCAGCAGCGGTTAATTTCATGTTGTACTGGTGCCCTCATGTGGGTTGTGTGAGAGCTGCAGGCAAAAAGGCAGTCGCAATGTGTACTGCACGCTGTGGGTGGGTAAGCTTATGCTCCGTCTCAATTTAGTTAAATATATTCGATTATAATGCAAAATAAGTTGAGTTTTTTATGTTTATGATTTAGTTAGGGTAGTATTTTGACCATTTAATTTGACTATTAACATATATTTTAGAAGTTATTTGGCCTTTTGTGAACTCTAGAAAGGCCATGGTTAATGTTATTTTACATTTATTTAGGTCACAATACACCAAACCAGCATTTGTGTTTGTGCATTTATTGTTCTGCCAGAGACTAAGCCTGTCGTAGTGTTCGTACAAACCACATCGCAGAGTGGAGGAGAAAAACCACCTCCGTCACATTTGTTCACATGCTCCGTGTGTGTTGTGCAGCGCATATGTAATCGGTGTCTGTAATAATAATACTCAAGTTTGTGCGTCTCTGTGATAGAGATCAAAACAGGTGTGCTTTTAATCAAGAGCTGCAGAAAGAGAAGTTTTGATAGAAAAGGCTATCCCTGTATTTCATGAGTCTGTCATTATTTATCAGTGTTTTGTGTCAAAGTTTCTCCTTCTGCAGGAAGAACATGAACACACTCAGAGAGTTTATCTGCTCGTTTTCACAGTGACTTACATTTTAGGAAGTCATTCCTGCTCTTGGGATCAGCTTCTGTGGAAATCAAGAGACATGAAGAGTGTGATTATAATCAAGAGAAAATCATCCCAGCATCCATTGCTAACACATTTCTAATATGATGATCTACATGATATGACGCAGAAATCCTCCAACACAGAAGATATTTAGAGAAATGCTGTTTACAGAGCCCAAATCCTGACACAACCACTACTGAGGGTTTGATATCACTGACACGTCACCATATTTGATTTGTCTTCTGTACACATGAACTGATCACAGATTTGATTAAGAGGGAATGTAACCCTCTGTGACACAACCCTTAAAATCTGTAAACTGTGAGAAATAACATGACAATTAAAGAGAAGAATTATGATAGAATAGTTTTGAGTTTTAATCTCAGACCTCCTTATTAATCTTTCTCAAAGAGACACTGAGTATGACACATTTATTGATCAGTCAATCATTAGATTAGCCTATTTTATGATTCTACTGCTTATTATGAACACTTCTGTGAATGCATGGAAGCCACAGTTTAGTTCTAATTAAATATGTTTTAAATACTGATATCTTAAATTCTTAAAACACATTGTTATCAGATTGTTCATTCAGCTCTTGGTATCAGTAGAATCAACAGTATGTAAATGTGTGATTTTGACAGTAAATATGGGCTGCAGTAGATTCATGTTAGTGCTGTTAGAAGTGACCAGAGTTTGAGGAGTCCATCTCTTCTCTCCTTCAGTTCACCAGGTTGAATCGGTTTAGCCTGTTTTACTCACATTCTGCAGCTTTTCCTCCTTACAATTGCCATGTGATTTCTCACAATTTACTTCGAGCGAAGTTATTTTTCATTCTTCACTCAGGGTAACATCCTAAATATCTTTACAGTAAGTGTGTTCAACAACTCAAGAACTCACAGTAATGTTTTATTTTTTTAAACTTAGTGTTGACTCCTGCTATTTATCAATGTACAAAAATATGTATAAAAATATGCATGAAATAACACAATTGTTGCATCACTCAAGTCACTGTAACTGAGTTGAATTTGAACGGAGTAATATAAAATAATCAGCAGTTTAATTGAGTAATATTTATGTTCACATTATCTCATGAATACCTGCAGAAAGTGCAAATAAGCACACTTACAGGTGCTGGTCATATAATTAGAATATCATCAAAAAGTTGATTTATTTCACTAATTTCATTCAAAAAGTGAAACTTGTATATTATATTCATTCATTACACACAGACTTATATATTTCAAATGTTTATTTCTTTTAATTTTGATGATTATAACTGACAACTAAGGAAAATCCCAAATTCAGTATCTCAGAAAATTAGAATATTACTTAAGACCAATACAAAGAAAGGATTTTTAGAAATCTTGGCTAACTGAAAAGTATGAATATGAAAAGTACGAGCATGTACAGCACTCAATACTTAGTTGGGACTCCTTTTGCCTGAATTACTGCAGCAATGCGGCGTGGCATGGAGTCGATCAGTCTGTGGCACTGCTCAGGTGTTATAAGAGCCCAGGTTGCTCTGATAGTGGCCTTCAGCTCTTCTGCATTGTTGGGTCTGGCATATCGCATCTTCCTCTTCACAATACCCCATAGATTTTCTATGGGGTTAAGGTCAGGCGAGTTTGCTGGCCAATTAAGAACAGGGATACCATGGTCCTTAAACCAGGTACTGGTAGCTTTGGCACTGTGTGCAGGTGCCAAGTCCTGTTGGAAAATGAAATCTGCATCTCCATAAAGTTGGTCAGCAGCAGGAAGCATGAAGTGCTCTAAAACTTCCTGGTATACGGCTGCGTTGACCTTGGACCTCAGAAAACACAGTGGACCAACACCAGCAGATGACATGGCACCCCAAACCATCACTGACTGTGGAAACATTACACTGGACCTCAAGCAACGTGGATTGTGTGCCTCTCCTCTCTTCCTCCAGACTCTGGGACCCTGATTTCCAAAGGAAATGCAAAATTTACTTTCATCAGAGAACATAACTTTGGACCACTCAGCAGCAGTCCAGTCCTTTTTGTCTTTAGCCCAGGTGAGACACTTCTGACGCTGTCTGTTGTTCAAGAGTGGCTTGACACAAGGAATGCGACAGCTGAAACCCATGTCTTGCATACGTCTGTGCGTAGTGGTTCTTGAAGCACTGACTCCAGCTGCAGTCCACTTTTCGTAAATCTCCCCCACATTTTTGAATGGGGTTTGTTTCACAATCCTCTCCAGGGTGCGGTTATCCCTATTGCTTGTACACTTTTTTTCTACCACATCTTTTCCTTCCCTTCGCCTCTCTATTATTGTGCTTGGACACAGAGCTCTGTGAACAGCCAGCCTCTTTTGCAATGACCTTTTGTGTCTTGCCCTCCTTGTGCAAGGTGTCAATGGTCGTCTTTTGGACAACTGTCAAGTCAGCAGTCTTCCCCATGATTGTGTAGCCTACAGAACTAGACTGAGAGACCATTTAAAGGCCTTTGCAGGTGTTTTGAGTTAATTAGCTGATTAGAGTGTGGCACCAGGTGTCTTCAATATTGAACCTTTTCACAATATTCTAATTTTCTGAGATACTGAATTTGGGATTTTCCTTAGTTGTCAGTTATAATCATCAAAATTAAAAGAAATAAACATTTGAAATATATCAGTCTGTGTGTAATGAATGAATATAATATACAAGTTTCACTTTTTGAATGGAATTAGTGAAATAAATCAACTTTTTGATGATATTCTAATTATATGACCAGCACCTGTATTGTCAATTATTATTTTTCATTCATATTACATTGTGAATAGGAAAAGAAACGAGAGATCGCATGGTGAGTTACCAGCACTCAGTTAAAGCTGCTAGGGAAAAATATTTTTCTAACTTGATAGCAAAGCATGCACACAGCCCAAAGACTCAGTTTAGTACAATACATAATGTACTGAATCACTATGCTCTCATTCCCTGATGCTACACCTACAATTTGTGATAACTTTTTGAAGTTTTTTGGGTAACACTTTACAATACTGGTGCACTAATATGCATTAATTCATGCTTAACTAATGCACAGATAATCATGTGTTAATGTATGACTCATGAAGAACTAAACCATTAATTAATGATTACTGCATCCGCAACTATAAAGAGTCTATATGATTAATAGATTAAGTAATATATGAATTGCTTTTAATTAAATGTGTCATGACGTATTAATTCCTTAATAACATATTTTATTAACTAATAACTAATCTATGAGAATAAACTCAAATCTGGGTTTCTCTGTACAGACGGTGATCATTATTTACCCTTCTTCATCCGTTCTGAACTGGCTCCAGCAGGGGTCAGGACCCTCAATACTGCCCTCAGCCTGAGCTGTGTGAGAGAGAAAGAGATCAGAATGAAAATACTGTGACATTAAACCACACAAACACATCAGCAAAGCAGAGAGGGAAGATTAGGCTGAAAGCCAGCAGTTATTTATTCATGAATCATTCTATAATTTAGTTTAGTTTAAAAAAAGTGTAAAAACAGGCTATGATTTCTCAATAAAACTACTGTTTTCAGATTGTATATTTTATCAGTGTAACATATATCTGCTAGTTTCCAAGCTTAAACATTAAACACCATTTTGATATTCCTAATAAAATGATGTTTCCCTGGTGAGTTTGTCAGCTGTTACGGTACACCACTAGCACACACTTGTGTTCTGCACTTTAACTGACTCACATATTCAGTGTTTTATGGGTCTGTTCTGCCACAGGTACAGTGATCCTTTTAAAAGACTTCTGAGAATTTGCAGATATCGGTGTAAAGTTCTCACTAAGGACAAGAACATTTCTATCATAGGTCTACTTTAAAGATCATTTTTAAGAATGTTGTTCAAAACACCAGTCCATGTGAATGTAAACTTTACCCTGAAATAATATCAAAAGCAGCAGTCTAGATATTAAACATAAATAAATCAGTCAAAACATAGTTGACAATGACAGTGTCATGAATATGGCTCCCACGGTTCATCCTCCGGACCACCGGAGGGAGCCATCACCGGAATACTGATTCTCCACCATTCGGACTTCATTTCCCATAGGCCCTCATTCCTGGGACTGATTGCACACACACCTGAACTGCATCACACGCACACTATTTAAGACACGCATACACACCACATCTTTGTGAAGTCTTGATTTGCTATGGTGATCATCTCTGAGCGTTATTCTGTGGACTGTTATCTTGTTGTTACCTGGACTGTTTATCTCTCGTGAACCCCTGCCGCCTGCCCTGAACCTTGCCTGTACCCTGGACTGTGTTTGTTTGCCGCCTGTCTCGATCCTTGCCTGTGACCTGACTCTGATTCTCTGCTGCCTGCCTCGACCCTCGCCTGTCCCTGTTTACAGTACTGCTCTGCCCTTGTCTGTACTACCGCTGTGTTTAATAAAGCTGCTTATGGATCCACACACTGTTGACCCTTCATTACAGAAGACTTCGCCATCCAGCAGCTTTGCTACAGATCTCCACCGAGCTATCAGCTCAGGCCAATCAGTTAGCGATGCATCACCACCAACTGAATCGCTTAACCTCGCTCACGGAGGAGCTGGTAAAGACACTACAGGGCCTACGCCTCAATCCCACCGAGGCCGCCGCCCGCGGCACCTGCCACGCCAGTTTTCTCAAATCCTCCAGCCGTGAACCCCCGTCTGGCCTTACCTGAAAAGTTTGATGGCTCTCCAGCGAAATGTAAGGGGTTTCTTCTACAGTGCTTGCTGTGTGTCAATCAGCAACCCTCTCTGTATCCCACCGAATCAAGCCGAATATCCTTTGTGTGTTCTCTGTTAACCGGCAAAGCGCTGGACTGGGCCACGGCTGTCTGAAGAGATGATAATTCCGTATTTCCCACATTCACTGGGTTCCTGCAGCGATTCAGAGAGGTATTTGAACATCCCACGGGGGGTCAAAGTCCGGGCGATCAGCTGCTCTCACTCACACAGGGCAAAACAACGGCAGCAACTGGGTGGAGGACACGTTGAAGCTGCTGTTCCGTCAAGGTTTATCCATGGAGTTACAAGCAGAACTCGCCTGCCGGGACGAGGGCAGCTCGCTAAATTCATTTATTGACCTCTCCATTCACATTGACAACCTTCTTCGCTCACGACGCTTCACACGAGTTCCCAGCTCAACGTGTCAAAACCCCGAGCCCATGCAACTGGGTTACACCCCACTCCAGCCGGAGGAGAGAGAGAGAGAAGACGACAAATGCACCTCTGTCTGTACTGCGGCCAGGCTGGTCATTTCAAAGTCAACTGCCCGGTTCGACCCACGCCCGCCAGTTCTAAAGCGGTGAGTTCCCTCATTCCATCCGATTACTCAACCAACTGCATCAAAATTCCCGTCCAAATCACCGTCAACAATCAAAGTATTATCACCCAAGCTCTACTGGACTCTGGCGCTGCCGGTAATTTCATGTCTGACACTTTCATCAAAGAATACAATATTTCACTAACCGACTGCCATTCTCCGTTGACAGTGGAGGTGTTAGATGGAAAACCCATTGGAGGAGGAAAGGTGGCTCACATCACCGACGAACTCAAATTACAAATCGGAATTCTGCACCGCGAACGCATCCGGTTCTACGTCATTCACTCACCAAACAACCATAATCCTTGGTCTGCCGTGGCTTCGTACTCATAACCCACAGATCTCCTGGAAAGAGGGACAGATACTGCAATGGGACGCCTTCTGCCATAAGAACTGCTTACAGCAAGTCACTCCATTACCCATTCAAACTGTCGAGCTGCAAGAATCCAGCCCCGGGAAACTCGACATCCCCGCCGAATACGCCGATTTGGCTGTGGCATTCAGCAAACTGAAAGCTACCGAATTACCCCCTCACCGGCCCGGGGACTGTGCCATCGATCTAATACCAGGTACCACACCTCCTAAAGGTAGAATTTTCCCATTGTCACAGCCTGAGTCAGCCGCTATGAAAGCCTACATTGAAGAAGAATTAGCCAAGGGGTTCATCCGGCCATCCACATCACCAGCATCGTCGGGATTCTTCTTTGTCAAAAAAAAGGACGGGGGCCTGAGACCCTGTAGCGATTACCGAGGCCTGGATATATTGTTTATTAGAATAGTTCGGCATTATACTGCTTTTTTATGTGTTTGTATTCCGAAAGGGCAAACACAACAAAGGTTTTCATCTTAGTTTTCCGACCTGTGGATACAAAAATGTGGAAGTATAATCTGTAGTTTTTTTTACGATAGCCCTGAAGCTGTCAAAACTTTTACTGACAAATAAACAGGAATTTCTCAGACCAGGTAACACATAGGAAGAGTAAACATACTGTATACTACCGATACTGTAATAATACAAAGCAGGTTGAAAATTGGTCGTCATATTTTCATCGCAATGGAATTACTGATGAAAAGGCTCATTAACAAATTTTTTTTTTTTTTTTTTTTTTTTTTTTTTTTTTTTTTTTGTAATCAGCGATAACTATAATAAAGATGAGATGAAAAAAATGTGCTTCATAATAATAATAATTAAGTAGCTTTAATTTAAACATTATATTGATGAAAATATGGCGAGAAAATATTAACGATATTCATTTTCACAACAAAGGCATTTTCACATTTACACGTTCATTAATATTAATTATGTAAAATGTTTAAATATTTGGTTTAAATTTGCACTTTGTCAACTAAAATGTTATTTTTTTTCAACTACAATTAGGTGCCATTTTAGTCAGTAATATTGATGAAAATGACTGGATATGACATGACAAAATATTGACTAAATTTAAAGGATATATTTGTCAAAATATGAAAACTGACTGTACAAATGAATTCCATTTGCCCCCAGTGAAGGCTTAATCTCTAGACCTCTGAACAATAGAATTTTCTGCTTACATCACAATTTATTGACATGCTTTTCCATTAATTTGTGTGATTTTTGTTGTCTTTGATTGTAGGGTGGAGGCGGAGACAGAGCCCTTTGAGAGAGCTGATGAGGAGAACCAGTATCAGTGACTGACATATGTATGTATAAGCATTGTACTTATAATCCTAAGAGCCACCTTGAATAATAATGTTTCATTGGAAATTGTAGATTCAAAATGATTGTCCAAAACAAAGCTAAGTTTTTAGTTCTTACCTTATGGACTTCCTAAGCTTCCCCTGCTTATTTAAATCATTACTCTGTTACATTTAACAGACATATTAAAATCAGGACATTGAATTGTTTGTCTTTAGGAAAATAACTATTGTTAAAACCTTTTGAAATTGTGAAATTAACAATAATTGTGTAAGAGTTAACCTAATGAAAGGACACACTCTACATCAGCTCTAGTTAAATCCAGTGGTTAAAACAAAGATGATTTCCATCAACATCCATTAGTTGTTGCCAAGATAGGATTATCAGTTAGCTTCTATGAAGGGTAGTTGTTGGAACTGTGAATCTCATCTGACTCTCAGTGACATATTACTGACAATTGTTATTCTATTGGACATTCAAGGTAAAATGTTTAGCACTTACCTGTTACTAACTGATCTTAACTTTTTTATTTTATTTGTCATTTATTTAACCAGGAAACTGAGATTAAGAATCTCTTTTAGACTCCTGGCCAAGACAAGCAGCCACAGATGTTCACACAATGTTGCTTAACAAAGCATCAACACAAATACAAATATATTCTTAACATTTGCAAATCATTTTTTCCTTTACCGACTCACAAATAAGAGATTGAAACATACTCATTGACACCAGACTGCATCTTCAAATCATTTTGTAAAGTATTCCAATCACCAGGTGGGGCACATGGAAAAGTTTATTTCTAAAAGAACAAGTACAAATGCTTGAGTCTGTGTCAATAATGAGGATACAGCTCACAATTATATGTTTTTAAAATTACAACATGTTATAAACCCCTGAAAAGTTCACCCTGATAATGAGTATCTGGAACATAAAAGATAGCCTTTATTTATTTATACAACAGTTACTTCTGGTCCTCGAATCTGATTGGCTGAGTTGTTAAACATGAGATATAATTTGTTTTGAGTATATCTAACATACAATCTTTGGTCTCAATTTGTTCCAGAGCAAATAGTTTTGGCTGAGGGCAGTTTCATAACTTTATATTTTTATATAACTTTAATGCCGTATCAGAGCGCTGCCTATGTACTTTTGACTAAATTGCTTAGCAACTTTTATGATGGCTATTTTTATTGTTCAATAAATATTTTATATAAATAATAATTGTGTCTGCTGTTCTATAGAAACCACAATTCATTTTATGAGTAGGTAGGTACATTCGCTTATTGTTATGGTGCAGATCACCCTGTTGAGGTTTATTCTGAGATTAACCAGCTGACATAAGTATTTACCACGGAAAGGACATGAAATATCCATTTGAATTTATTTATTATTAAGTGAGAAAAGACATGAAACCAGCACAGTTAGGAAGGAAATAGGGTGCCAGGGACAACGTCAATTATACAGTTTAGTGTCAGTATACAAATATATTTGTGCAAAATGCCACAATTGACCAATCAAAATAAAGTATTCCAGAGAACAGTGTAATAATTAACTAGACTTAAATGAAAAGCGATAATAGGTAATATGTTCTTTTGTATCAGTTTATTAATCTTTTTTGTTTTTATTCAGCATTCCACAATATTCTCAAATGCAAAATCTGACACATGCCATTATAAAGACAGTTTACCAGTCCAGTTAATAAACTTGCATGTTCTCTCGTCAAAAGGTTCTGGTGCCCAACAATACAAATGCATTTATACACAGGAATTATAGAGAGTTACATAACAGAGAATTAACAGAAGAATTAACAGGCCAGAAAAGTCCACAAGAGCATTATTATTATTATTATTATTATTATTATTATTAATATTACTGATGACTGCTGGCCCTGTCCATCATACGTTATCCTAATTTTCAATCCTTCCACACAAACAACGTAATAAGATCAACAAGCCCCAGAATATATAGACCAATGTGGTGGTCCAGAAAGCAAACAGGTACAGTGTCTTATTGCAGTAATCGATGCCAGTGTAATTAGGCTGGTAAACAGAGTAGATCCATACGCTACCTGTAGGGGAGACACGGGTGTTATGAAGCACTTCACAGGGTAAATCATTTATTGAAAAACTGGAACTGGATATAGTACTTTTGACAAATCTGTTTAATAAAGACCATCATGTGATGTATAAAAATATACATGGTCTTTGACCTGTGCGTCCTTAAGGTGATGATACGCGGGCAACTTTTTGATCAATGTTGCTGGGCATTTTCCCATTGGGAATGGGCAACACATTTTGATCTGAAGTATCCAGATAGAAATTTGTTACCCGTTCTCAATGGGAAAGTGCACAAGCAGCACTGATCAAAAAGCTGCCCTGTGTATCGTCACCTTTAGTCTGCGCTTTTCTACACATTCCATGTTGAAATACCCTTGCGGCCAAGAGAGCAGCTCTATGACCGGCAGAATATTACTCTACCCAACACTTCTAATTCCAGAACAAATGAATTATAGTTGGATATCTGAATAGGATATTTCTAAAAAGCCAGTGCTCAAAGTGGGGATGACTAATTCTTAAATATTTAGTTTATTTATTTTTAGTTTGTTTATTTAGTGCCACAAACAAATTATTGCATATCTTTAAAAGATCCATTGTGACTAACAGTCCACTGTTTCTCTAAGCAAGCAAACAGGAGACAAAAATTAGAGGCAAATATTAAACAAATCTCACAGTTATCTGGAGTGAAAGTGATTAATTTCACATGTTTTCTATGTGAATATATAGTAAAGTGTAATTTATTCCTGTGATCAAAGCTGAATTTTCAGCATCATTACTCCAGTCTTCAGTGTCACATGATCCTTCAGAAATCATTCTGATATGATGATTTAATGCTCAAGAAACATTTATGATTATTATCAATGTTGAAAACAGTTGTGCTGCTTCATATTTTTATGGAAATGATGATATATTTTTTTCAGGATTCTTTGATAAATAGAAAGTTCAATGAACAGCATTTATCTGCATTTATGAAATGTATTTATTACATTTATTAAACAAATCTTTTGTAACATTATAAATGTCTTTACTGTCACCTTTGATCAATTTAATGACTCCTTGATTAATAAAAGTTTTAATTTCTCTCTTTTTTTTTTTCTTTTTTTTTTAAATCTTACCACAATTGTTTCTTCCACAAAAATCTGAAGCAGCACAACTGTTTTCAACATTGATAATAATCATAAATGTTTCTTGATCATCAAATCATCATATTAGAATGATTTCTGAAGGATCATGTGACACTGAAGACTGGAGTAATGATGCTGAAAATTCAGCTTTGATCACAGGAATAAATTACACTTTACTATATATTCACATAGAAAACAATTATTTTAAATTGTAATATTATTTCACAATATTACAGTTTTTATTGCATTTTGATTAAAAGAATGCAGCCTTGGTGAGCAGAAGAGACTTTCAAAAACATTAAAAAATGATAATGTTTCCAAACGTTTGACAGGTGCTGTATAAGTTAGTATAAATTTTATACTAAATGTAATATAAACATTTAGTATAATGTTCAAAACATTGTGTCATTTCGTCCACAAAATCAAACAAAACAATACTTAATGCGCCTTAAAATTAAGAAATTTATTTATATGTGTAAGCAGTTACATTTAATTGTAAATATAAGTGGAATTTTCTGTTTATGCTTTGAATTAATTTGTTCACATTAAAATAATAATAATAATAATAATAATAATAATAATAATAATAATAATAATAATAATATAACAACAAAAACAACTGAGCTATTCTTTATTGTGATATTAATCATTCATTATTTGGCAATTTCTAAAAAAAAAAAAAAAAAAAAGAATAATTTTTTATTGACTAATCAAAGCCGATATTCACTTGCATGTTGAGTTTTAGTATTAACTCTTTTTTGGACCCTGCACACTGGTTAAAACTAGCATTGTAATAGCTACATAATCTGAATTTCACATCAGGTTAATATAACACATTATATCTTACCAGCAAGGAACCAGCAGATGAAGAAAATGAATATAAGTGTGTCAATCCAGAGACTTTGAAGAGTTTGAGTGCCATTTTCTGGATTTTGAATGCATTTAGGGAAGGATGACAGACTGTACACCAATAAAATCACACCTGACACCAGCAGATAGATGGGAATATAGGGCTGCTTTGGACAGTCATTCAGATACATAGCACCTGTGAAAAAGAAGGGAGATGATAGGCTTGTTTATATGCCCAAAATGAACTAATGTTTATAAAGACCTGAAATAATAAAAACATACCAATTGATATCTGAGCGATGGCCAGGGCAGTATCAATGAGTTTGAAGATTACTGTGAAACATTGGTTATAGACAATTAGGCATTTTTTTCATGCATTTCTCAGATTTGTAATAGTTGCTCTAGTTTTATCTATACTTGGACAAGGTTTACACATAATATGTTTGTTTGTATATCCTGCCAATGAATGCTCTAACACTCTAGCTATGTAGCTCTCTATAACTGTCAAAGAAGAATCACCATTAATAACATAATTTAATGAAGCATCACATTAACATGTTACACACACACACACACACACACACACACACACAGAAGAAAGTAATTGTGAATACTTAGAAATGGTTTGCTGAGTTTGGGCTGCCTGTGAATTTTTCGCAGTAAGTCTTCCATCGTCTTTACTTCACTCTGGCCTGACAGAAAAAGGAAAAAGAAAAAATTAACAGAAAAAAAAAAAAATATATATATATATACAGGTGCTGGTCATATAATTAGAATATCATCAAAAAGTTCATTTTTTTATTATAAATTATTTTTAAAAATGAAACTTTCATATATTCTAGATTCCCTACATGTAAAGTAAAACATTTCAAAAGTTTTTTTTTTAAATTTTGATGATTAGAGCGTACAGCTCATGAAAGTCCAAAATCCAGTATTTCAAAATATTAGAATATTTCCTAAGATCAATCAAAAAATGGATTTGCAAAACAGAAAAGTTCAAGTTCTTTAAAGTATGTTCTTTTGTGCACTCAATACTTGATCGGCAGGACATATTACAGCAAATGACTTGCTCCTAGCACAAATTACTGCATCAGTGAAGTGTGGCATGGAAGTGATCAGCCTGTGGCACTACTGAGGCACTATTGAGCCTTCAGATCATCTGTATATTGTTGGATCGACTGTTTCTCATCTTTCTCTTGAAAATATCCCATAGATTCAGGTCAGGCATATTGGCTGGCCAATAAAGCACAGTAATATCATGGTCAGCAAACCACTTGGAAGTGGTTTTTGCACTGTGGGCAGGTGCTAAAGTCCTGCTGGAAAAGGAAATCAGCATCTCCATAAAGCTTGTCAGCAGATGGAAGCATAAAGTGCTCCAAAATCTCCTGGAAGATGGCTGCATTGACTTTGCACTTGATAAAACACAATGGACCAACACCAGCAGACGTCACGGCCCCCCCAAATCATTATTGACTTCAGAAACTTCACACTAGACTTCAAGCAGCTTGGATTCTGTGCCTCTCCAGTCTTCCTTCAGACTCTGGGACCATGATTTCAACATGAAATGCAAAATTTTCTTTTATCTGAAAAGAGGACTTTCGACCACTGTTCACTGTCCAGTTCTTTTTCTCCTTAGCTCAGGTAAGATGCTTCTGACGTTGTCTCTGGTTCAGAAGTGGCTTGGTAGTCCTTTTCCTGAAGATGTCTGAGTGTGGTGACTCTTGATGCGCTGACTCCGGCTTCATTCTACTCATTGTGAAGCTCTCCCAAGTGTTTGAATCGGCTTTACTTGACAGTATTCTCAAGCTTGCGGTCATCCCTGTTGCTTGTGCACCTTCGCCTACCCAATTTCTTCCTTCCAGTCAACTTTGCATTTAATATGCTTTGATACATCACTCTGTAAACAGCCACCCCATTCAGTAATGACCTTCTGTGACTTACTCTCTTTGTGGAGGGTGTCAATGATTGTCTCCTGGACCATTGCCAAGTCAGCAGTCTTCCCCATTAGTGTGGTTTCAAAGAACAAAAGATACCCAGAATTTATACTGTAGGGATGGTCATTTAATGAAACTCAAATGTAAATATTCTAATATTTTGAGATACTGGATTTTGGACTTTCATTAGCTGTACGCTCTAATCAACAAATTAAAAAAAAAAACCTTTTGAAATGTTTTACTTTACATGTAGGGAATCTAGAATATATGAAAGTTTCATTTTTTAAAATAATTTACAATAAAAGAACTTTTTTACGATATTCTAATTATATGACCAGCACCTGTATATATATATCTTATCTATATCTTAAACTTGTAATAAATAAATAAGTTAATGGAAATGTTTTATGTAATGGCCTCAAAGAGGTCAAGAGGGTATTTCAACATGGAATGTGCAGAAAAGTTCAGACTAAGGATGCCCAGGTCAAAGACCCTCTACATCTTTATACACCACAGATGCTCAAGATCTGGTGCTCACATGTGGTTTTCACAAGTAGTGATAGTAGCTTCTTGATGTGACGCCGTTACCACTTCGGGAGGGGAATTACCTCAAAGTATTGTATTGTATTGTATGTATTCAGGAAGGGAAGTACCCCAAGATACTCTAGTATTATATTGTATTATATTCGGTATGGGAATTACCCTGATGGTGGTAATAATAATAACAATAATAATGTTTGATTTGTAAAGCGCCTTTCCAGTGCTCAAGGAAGCTTTACAGTGTGCATGCAGACAATATCGACAAACAATAATAAAAGCGAAAAAATTGAATATTACAAAACAGGAGGTTAGAGTAACGAGAATACAGAATAGTAAAAGAGCATTATATAGACAGGGCAGCATACAGCAGCATACAATCAAGCACAATGAATACAGAACACTGCTTAAGAAGTACAACATTCAGAAAATAAGCAAGTTTTGAGTAGCAATTGAATTCAGAGATATTAACAACAATCGGGGGAGAGATTTCCATAGTTTGGAAGCAACAACGCTGAATGATCTTTTTTTGATTTTTTACAGTGCTCTCACAGGCAAAATCAGTAGGAATATTGCTAGCGTGTGACGGAGTTCCAACAATAATGATCTCAGTTTTGTCCATGTTTAGTTTACATTTTTGTTTGGATTGAGTCATACTGAGAATAGGTGAAGCACCCTTTAAATCCAGGTCTTGGCCATGGCTGGGCCATTCTAAAACATGCATCTTTCCTTGCTGAAACCATTCTTTTGTTGATTTATATGGGTATTTTGCATGACCACTGTCATGTTGAAAGTGAAAGATCTCATCATTTTCAGCTTTCTAGCAGATGCCAGAAGGTTCTGCGTCAAAATAGATTGGTACTTGGAGCTATTCACAAATCCCTCCATCTTCACTTAAAGCCCAAGTTTTAGCTGAAGAAACTCCAAAGCATGTTGCTGCCACCACCTTTTTTTTATTAAAGAAAACTATATTGTTTGAACTACATATTCTTTATCATCCTTTGCGGACCTGTGACAAAACACCAGATCCATGAAAGAATTTGGAAATTGCTGCAATTATTATAGTTCCAGAAGGAACGTTTCATGTTCTAGAGGGACTGTAGTTTTTATTTTTCAAAAAGGCCATTATCTGGAGGACTATGTGGAGAAGTTGCTGGTGGCTTCTATTTGTTTTCCTGTTTCCTCTGTTCTATGTTCCTGTTTGTCATAGACCCTTTTCACAGACTGTGAATTTACATTTATAACACTATACTTAGTATTATATTACCTTTGCATCATTACAAACAAAACTAGTTACCGCTGCTGTGAGGGTGTTTCTAATACAGCGGCTATAGGAGTGACGATAAAAATGACATCTTTCTCTCTTCTGACTGCTGTTATCAATCACTCTCTATTTTTTCACTATTGTGTGTGAAAACACTATTGTGGAGTTTTTCTTTTGCTATTTGTGCAAATGGAAACACACAATACATATATATTTAATGAAGTCTTTCATTCACCGTAGGGTTGGGCCGAAAGACAATACAAATTACATTCAAAACCATTTGAACAGTAAAGATTTTATTGTGCAAAAAACGGCAAACGAATTATAGGCTATTAGATGTTTTACGCGAACTAAACCACTGATATTCCAACGGTGGACCACAGTCCGCATTCAGACCCGCACATTTCCATCCGGACCACGAGACAGGACAGTAGCACCATTTTACTGTTTCTAGTTGAAGTGAGCAGTGCAGATCACACCACAAGCACTCAGGATCATTTGTGGTAATGATATTTCAGCACTATATCCTTTAGTAGTTTCATCTAAAGCCAAACGCGCTTCATTCAAGCCCTGTCAGCTCTGTGAGCGTTCTCTCTTTCTCCAGATGCGTGGAGCAGCATAACAGCAAGTGCGCACCAGAGTCCGTGTTGCTTTCGTATTCGCATGAACCGCGGCACGGTTCGAGTGCAACCGAACTCAGACCACCTCCTTCAGGTAGTCTCGGGTTCAGTACAGCTTTCACATTAGCGATTTTTCATGCGAACTATGCCCCGTTATGAACTAAACTTCCAGTGTGAAAGCACCCTAAGTACTCACCCTCATGTCGTCCCAAACCCGTAAGACCTTCGTTCATCTTCGGAACACAAATTAAGATATTTTTGATGAAATCCGAGGGAATCTGATCCACACATAGGCAACAACGACACTGCACCTTTTGAGGTCCAGAAAGGTACTAAAAACACCATTAAATACCATTAAAACACCATTAAAACCAGTGACATGACTGCAGTGGTTCAACCTTAGTATTATGAAGCGACGAGAATACTTCTTGTGTGCAAAAACAAAACAAGAATAACGACTTTATTCAACAAATTCGTCTGTCCCCTGTCATACTGCTATGCTATTTTCATTGCAGAGCTTCAGTGTTTACGTCAGTATTGGCCGGCTCTGGTCACGTGAGCACAACACATGCGTGTATGCTGACACAGGAGTTCAGAAATACCCTCGGATTTCATCAAAAATATCTTAATTTGTGTTCCAAAGACAAACGAAGATCTTACAGGTTTGGGATGACATGAGGGTGAGTAATTAACAGAAATTTAATTTTTGGCTGAACTAACCCTTTAACCCTTTAGTTTTCCACATTGTTTTGGGTGACCGGATATTTGTTTTTGAAAAGTTACCCAGGCTTGGATGTTTTTTTTCAGTAAAAGCTTACATCTGATATATAATGTTAAGTCAAACCTTCACAATCAAGTGTCAAACTTAAATTTTCAAAAAGTCTTCATTTTGAAATTTTGATGAATTTTTTTTTTTCTAGGCAGTAGCGATGGAAATGTTCAATAGCTTTTTGTCCCGAAGACTTCAGGCTATGTTTCTGTACAGAAATTAAAGAGAGAATTATTCACTTGAGGAAAATAAATGTGACAGCTAGACCCAAGGTGCATTTCATTCAACTGTAAGTACCCTACGAAGAGGACTTCACAAGACACTATGCCATCATAATGGAGACTCCAATGCAACGTGAGAGAACATGTTCAGTTCAAGGGGCACTGCAAATGGCATAGGGAATTGACAAACATCAATACCTCACTTCGCAGAAAGTGGAGAGGGAAATTTAACCACCTGTCATTGTGCATCACTCCAGTACTTGAAGTTTTAATAAAATAGAGGCTGTGATTGAGGAATTAGTCCCCAGTGTGGTTTGCATGAGGCTGTTCATGGGATTAAAGAGCGAGAGATGTAACAGTTACACTGCAAACCACAATGATTTAAGTCACACCTCTAACATGACATTGATGACAATATTATAGCCTACACTCTTAATAATTTTAATTATAGGCCTATAATTCATTGTATAATAGACCTAAAAAAAATGTTTAAAACATTTTCAAAGATAGCTAATAAAATCCCTCTCATGGACCTTCTCCTGGTCTGTTCCTGGTTGGTGGAATGACCTACCACGCTCTATCCGAGCAGCTGAGTCTTTAGCCATTTTCAGAACACTGCTAAAGACATATCTTTTTCGTCAACACTTGACCCAGTAATATAGCACTTTTTTTATTTATATTTTACTTTTCGTTTTTTGATTTTCTATTCTTTCTTCATATATTTGCGTATATATTTAAAAAAAAAAAAAAAAAAAAAAAAAAAAACAACCTAGCTACGAGCACTTTACTGATGAAACTGTGACTGGACACGGCACTTACATACTGTTGTACTCATGTTGATTTGATTGCTTCTACTATTCTCATTTGTAAGTCGCTTTGGAGAAAAGCGTCTGCTAAATGACTAAATGTAAATGTAGCTGATAGCCTAATCTTTTATTATCCTCACAGCATGTATAATATTAATTTAATAATAAAAGAAGCCGAACCTAATAGTTATAATAATAGACTAGAAGAATGTAACAGGCCTACATTAATTGGAAATACCAAATTCTCTTGATATTGCCAAGATTTGATGCTTTTGACAATCTCTGGCTATCGTCGATACATGATCATCGTCTGTTGACGCAACCCGGGTTACCGCAAGTGTGACGTCACACAGCGCGTGCGCAAAAGTTTTAATCGGAATCTATATAAAACACATATAAACGGATATTTGAATCAGATTACAATGTTTAGAGTACATGTAAACAGATTTGCAATCGGATTCAATTCATTCGGATTGACGAAAATTGGTGCATGTAAATGTAGCCATTCAGTGTTAAAAAAAAATCCAAAAACAAATAAAGGCATAAATCCTTTCTTTCACTGAATGCAATCCATTAAATAATGTCTAACCATTGCCTGTGGTGAAATGACATATGCACCTGATTAGTTTGAAGACATATTTTTGTTCCTAATGCATTTTGAGTCTCCCTGTATACTGTTGAGATCTAAACACCTCATAATCTGAAGGTGGCTATTCACACTGTCATAGCATTGCCTGTTCGTATCATTTTAAAGTGGTGTCTCACCTGGAGTCCTTGCGTGTATTCGTTATGTTAAGGAAGGAAGTCGTCTGGTAATGTCTTCAGTTGAAGTCTGAAGCCAACTGGGTTCTTTGGTCATATTTATAGTACTGTTGTTCAGGGAATGTTTCCTTGAGGCATTTTCACTGGAAGAAAACTTCCACAGAAATGTATCTGGTTGGTATTGCTCAACAAGAGGGTAATTACCTTGCTCTATAAACCTTTCAGACTTACTTTAAGTCTTCTCTGGCCTGCTCAGTATTAGGGTAGTTCCAGTTAGTTGACTCCTGTTATATTGTCACCATCACTTGTGAGAGTGCCCGCACTCCTCCCAAAAAATGGAGCGCAGCTGGAAGAAAACAAAACTAGAAGTTTTTCGCATTTCATGGAGAGAGAGAATGATTGAGTACAGAAAGTCCTTAAAAACTGCTAGATCTGCTTTTTTTTCAAATCTTTTAGAAGAAAATAACACACAACCCTAGGTATTTATTTGATACAGTGCCTAAATTAACAAGAAATAGAGCTTCAACTTCTGATGTTTCCAAACAGCACAGCAGTAATGACTTTATAATAATAATTAATAATAATAATTTTTATTTATATAGCGCCTTTCAACACCCAAGGTCGCTTTACAGAGATAGGTTAAGGAATAGGACAAGATAATCATCAACATAAAAACACAACACACAGTCACTTACAAGGGGTAAAGATGTACAGACAAGACAAAAAAAAATTATATATATATATATACATACATATATTTACAGACTGTGAGCAGAGGAATAATATTCAGAAAAATAATGTGTTTTTAAGAGATTTTTGAGGGAGAGAAGGGTGGATGTTTGACGGATGTCTTGAGGAAGGGAATTCCACAACCTGGGAGCCACAACACTAAAAGCCCTAGCTCCCATAGTCACCAGACTAAACTTGGGGGTGACTAACAGTCCTGCACTAGAAGAGCGTAAGGAATGAACTGGAGCATAAGGCTGAAGTAAGTCGGATATGTATGTAGGGCCAAGGCTATGAAGAGCTTTGTAAGTAAGAATTAGTACCTTGAAGTTTATACGCAGGGAGATTGGAAGCCAATGAAGATGATATAAGATTGGAGTAATGTGTTCATTCTTTCTTTTATGCGTGATCAGGCAAGCAGTAGAGTTTTGAAGGTATTGTAATCTTCTGATATTTGTAGCTGAAAGGCCATAGAGTAGTGAGTTACAATAATCCAGTTGAGATGTGACAAAGGCATGTATTATGGTTTCAGCATCCTGCTGACTAAGAGAGGATCGAATGCGAGATATATTACGTAGGTGAAAAAAGCTGTCTTTACCACTTTACTAATGTGGTCATTAAATGAAAGAGTGGAATCAAGGAGAACACAAGATTGTGAGCAGTCGTAGAGGGCGTTATCAAGTCACCATCCAAATTTATCTGTTGACCGGAGAATTTAGAAACAACTGATTTAGACCCGATCAATATTAACTCAGTTTTATCTGAGATAAATTTGAGGAAATTTCCCTCGAGCCAATGCTTGAGTTCCTTGATACAGGCTGTTAATGTGGGTGGTGGAGACACTGAGGTGGGAAGTATGCTAAAATAAATCTGAATGTCATCAGCATAACAGTGAAAGTTAAACCCATAACGTTTGATAATTTGTCCAATTGGCAGCATATAAATGGTGAAAAGAAGAGGGCCCAAAACAGAACCTTGAGGTACACCAGAACTGATAGATTTGGTGGATGACTTATGCTTCTGGTATACAACAAATTGTTGCCTCCCTGATAAATAAGAGGAAAACCAGTCAAAGGCTGTGCCAGAAATACCAATTGCTGTAAGCCGTGACAGGAGTATCTTGTGATTTACAGTGTCAAAAGCTGAGCTGAGGTCTAACAGAAGGAGAGTGCTAAGAGAACCAGAATCAGAAGCTATGAGGAGATCATTAAGAAACTTAACCAGGGCTGTTTCAGTACTGTGTAGTGGACGAAAGCCAGACTGGAAAAGCTCATAAAGGTTATGTGCTGTCAGGTGGGCCTGTAACTGAGAAGCAACAACTCTTTCCAGTGTTTTAGAGAGAAAAGAAAGGTTTGCAATGGGCCTGTAGCTACTTATTTATGAACTTCTTTGCTTGCTCTTTCTATTGAAAACTTTTAAGCTGGCTATTATTAAACCTCTTATTAAAAAAACACAACTTGATCCTAGAGAATTAGTCAATTACAAGCCGATCTAAAATCTTCCTTTTCTGTCAAAAATACTAGATACTAGTTATACTAGATTCATCACAGCTATGCTCCTTTTTAGAAAGAAATGGTATCTGTGAGGATTTCCAGTCAGGATTTAGACCGTACCATAGTACTGAGACTGCTCTCATTAGAGTTACTAATGATTTGCTCTTATCATCAGATCGTGGTTGTATCTCTCTATTAGTGTTACTGGATCTTAGTGCTGCATTTGACACTATTGATCACAATATTCTTTTAAATAGACTCGAAAATTATGTTGGCATTAGTGGAATTGCATTGTCATGGTTCAAATCATACTTATCTGACCGTTATCAGTTTGTAGTAGTAAACAAAGAGATGTCATATCGATCACAAGTTCAATATGGAGTACCACAAGGCTCAGTACTAGGACCGTTGCTGTTCACTCTGTACATGCTACCCTTGGGAGATATCATTAGGAAGCATGGCGTTAGTTTTCACTGTTACGCTGATGATACTCAGCTCTATATTTCTTCGCGCCCTGACGAAACTTACCAATTCACAAAATTAATGGTGTAATGTGCCCATTAACTGAGGCTGATTCTTGCATGTTTTTGAATACATGAATGATTTTTTTGGTTTGTTTTTCATTATTTTTATTTTTTATTTTCATGTATTTTGTATGCATATCGTCATATTTACGCTGTATATTTGATATGGGAAAAAAGGTTTATAACATGATGCGGAACTAGCATGTTGATTGATGTGTGGACTCAGACAAAGAATATACACTAACAAGAAGCAACACTCAATAGAACGTTCCATTGAATCAGAAGAGATTTTTTTTTAAAACGGACTTTGTGGACTATTACAGAGTTGAATTTTTTTTCTATTGATTGTGATGTAACTTGTGTGGGTTTTTTTTAGATACTTGATTGTGAACGATGTAAAGATATGTTTGTGTGAAGGGGTGTTTGAAAGATGAGAAACTGGGTCAATACACGCACTTTAAGCAATTTATGAAGTATGCTGTGTTTTTTTATTTTGAGTTTCATTGTTGGCTTGTTTTTTTTTTTTTTTTTTTTTGTTGTTCATCAAATGTTTTCATGCAGACGCAATCAGATTCCAGCCTATGCCCTTGAAGCAGGCTGTGAAATCCCTTATAATATTTGAAATATAAATGGGTTCTTACAACAGAATGCATAGCTGATATACAAAATTGGATGACCAGTAATTTCCTTCTACTAAATTCTGAAAAAACAGAGATTCTAATTTTTGGACCAAAAACTTCTTCACGTAATGACCTAGAATACTGTCAAAAAACTGGTCCAAAACGCAGCAGCTAGAGTTCTTACTAGAACTAGGAAGTATGACCATATTAGCCCAGTTCTGTCAACACTGCATTGTCTTCCTGTTAAACATCGTATAGATTTTAAAATCTTGCTAAATACTTACAAAGCACTAAATGGTTTAGCTCCCCAGTACCTGAGCAAGCTCCTAATTCATTATAGTCCTTCACGTCTATTGCGATCTCAGAATTCAGGCCAGCTGATAATACCTAGAATATCAAAATCAACTGCAGGCGGTAGATCCTTCTCCTATTTGGCACCTAAACTCTGGAACAGTCTTCCTAGCATTGTTCGGGAAGCAGACACACTCTGTCAGTTTAAATCTAGACTAAAAACACATCTGTTTAAACTTGCATACACATAAACCATTATCTACTTCTATAATTCAAATCATGTAAATTGTTAGGCTGCATAGATTAGGTCAGCCGGAACCGGGAACACTTCCCATAACACCTGATGTACTCGCTACATCATAAGAAGAATGGCATCTATGCTAATATTAGTCTTTCTGTTTATCCCGAGGTTTGCCGCAGCCTGCCAGATCCAGGCCGTATCCAGATGAGATGAAGGACCTGCATCTAGACATGATGATAACGCAGCCCTGATATTTCAACTAATCTATCTCCTGCAAAGGCCCATTTCTCTTTCCTTTCCTTATGTATAGATTAAACGTTATCAAAATTATTCCAGTTCGCATAGATCCGCGGACACAACTAATTTTTCTGTATTATGCGGACCAGACAAGTAATTTGGCAAATATCACTTTTTAAAAAAAGACCAAGCTTCTGCGCACACACACACACACTCAAACACGCAAACCTATAGACTAAACATGTAAATGAACGCAAAGAATGCATTAAAGGTATTCAGTTTTCAGTAGGAAAGGTGTCATTTAAGCGGCCCCTAAAGTAATAATTAACAATGTTTACAACAGAAGTGATTCAATCAAAAAACAACTTTAGCTCGATAATAATTTTCCTATTATCACTGTGAAGCTGCTTTGAAACAATATGTTTTGTGAAAAGCACTATATAAATGAAGATGACTTGACTTAACAGTTTATGAAAATGTTGTTACCAGCCCTGAAGGCCTAAGAGTCTGTCTCTCTCATTCAGAGTCAGCGGAATGCTTTTATCTGAGCCTGTGTGACAACAAACTAGCACAGTGCTTCAGTTGAAAATCATAGACACAGAGATATTTAAAAAATTATTTGCGTGAAGAGGGTAATTTGTTGTTAAATGTGTTGTAACCCCAGTAAACGGTATCTGCTATGTTAAAGCTAGGGCCTGGGTAAGTATTTATTTCACTGTTATGATTAACTGTAATAGTCACATATGAACTTTCTCTTCCTTCCAGCAGAAATTAAGACTATAAAATCCAGTATCCGCGGTATGATGAAACATTGAGGCTTCGGCTCGCGCGAGCGGCTGTCTGTCCTCCCACGCAGCAACAGAGGAACTCTGGGCTTTTCCAGTCACCCGGAACGCTATCTGATATTCGGGATTATCGTGTAGAATATCCTTTTATTCTGACTAACGTCTTGCGCGATCTTCCTCCTCTCTACTCTCCGTTCTCCTTCCTCACTTCACAGCCACGCTCCTCGCCTCCTCAACCGTGTGATACGTGAGCATGTGAATAAGACATGAAACATTAAATATTATAGATAAATATATAACTATATACATGCACATGAAAACATGCCCTCTGGCCTAAAGAGCGATTATCCTCCTCCCAGCACCACCGCCGATCCCTCGGCGTTATCTCGCGGGTGTCGGCCCAAACAAGCCGGCCCAGCACGCCAAGGCATTCCACGGGCAAAACATCCGCGATCTTTTTCCCAGTCTTTCTCATCTCCAGCCCATTCAATCCTTCATTTTGTAGTTACTATGGTTTTACTATGAAAAACCATGGTTAAACCATGGTTACTACAAAGAAACCATGGTTAATTTTCGTGAGGGTCACTATCGTTAAAGAGACACTGCACAGACTGGTAGGACAAATTCATACAATTGTTACCTGTAGCAGAAGAGCTTCTTCTCAATATTATTAACTCGTCTTTATCTCTAGGTCATGTCCCAAGACCGTTCAAGCTAGCAGTTATTAAGCCCCTCATTAAGAAACCACAATTAGATCCAAATGTATTAGCAAATTACAGACCCATTTCAAATCTTCCATTTATATCTAAAATACTAGAAAAAGTGGTGTCGGTCCAATTGTGCTCCTTCTTGCAAAAAAACACTATCTATGAAAAATTTCAGTCAGGATTCAGGTCTCATCATAGCACAGAAACTGCGCTCGTTAAAATTACAAATGACTTACTTCTAGCTTCTGACCAAGGCTGTATCTCAATACTAGTGTTACTTGATCTCAGTGCTGCGTTCGACACTATAGATCATAAAATACTCCTAGATCGACTACAAAATTACACTGGTATTCAGGGACAGGCATTACGGTGGTTTAGGTCGTATCTATCAGACCGTCACAATTTTGTTTATTTAAACGGGGAAAAATCTAAGATAACGATAGTAAATTATGGAGTGCCTCAAGGATCTGTGTTAGGCCCTCTGCTATTTTCAATATACATGCTGCCACTTGGTGATATTATAAGAAGACATGGAATTAACTTCCACTGCTATGCCGATGATACTCAGTTATATATTTCAACACAACCAGATGAAATCTCCAAATTATCCAAGCTGACAGAGTGTGTTAAAGAAGTAAAACATTGGATGACTAGTAATTTTCTTCTATTAAATTCAGATAAGACTGAAGTATTACTTATTGGGCCAAAAACCTGTACACAGAATCTCTCAGACTACAATCTGCATTTAGAAGGATGTACTGTTACTCCATCCTCAACAGTTAAAGACCTGGGTGTTATATTAGACAGCAACTTGTCCTTCGAAAATCATATTTCATATGTTACAAAAACAGCCTTCTTCCACCTCAGAAACATTGCTAAGATACGGAATATGTTATCTGTTTCTGATGCAGAGAAGTTAGTTCATGCTTTCATGATGTCTAGACTAGATTACTGTAATGCATTACTAGCTGCTTGTCCTGCTTCCTCAATAAAGCTACAATTAGTACAAAATGCAGCTGCTAGAGTTCTTACCAGATCAAGAAAATATGATCATATAACACCAATTTTATCATCTCTACACTGGTTACCTATTAAGTTCCGTATCGATTATAAAGTATTGCTACTGACCTATAAGACTCTAAATGGTTTAGCTCCTGTGTACTTAACCGATCTTCTGTAGCCCTACAATCCTTCACGCTCTTTAAGATCACAAAACTCTGGGCTTCTGGTTGTACCTAGGATATCTAAGTCCACTAAAGGAGGGAGAGCGTTTTCACATTTGGCTCCTAAACTCTGGAATAGCCTTCCTGATAATGTTCGGGGCTCAGACTCGCTCACCCAGTTTAAATCTAGAATAAAGACACATCTCTTTAGCCAAGCATTCACATAATGCATCTCATATCAGATCAATTGCACATGACTATCTTTGCTTAATGTTATGAACAGCAGCTACGCTAATTATTCTCCAGTTGCTTTTCTGTTTTATCTCGGGATGGCCGTCCCGAGGTGACTAGAGAGTACATCAGCTTCAGTTTGGATCCTGCCTCTTAAGAAGACTTCAGATGACCAACACTTTTGAAGAGACGTCACCAGCCCCTGCGAGGACTTCAGCTGACGCAACATCTGGATCAACATGTACCAATCAAAATTTTGCTATATATCCCGCTCATTGTTAACAGGTATTTATTACTTCCATGAGCTTGTTGTTTCTACCTTAATACATTGCTTAAATTAACATATTGTTAGCTAACTGCGTGATTTATATATTCACTAGGGCTGTCAATAGATTAATTTTTTAATCGTGCACCCTTAATCATGATTAATTGCATGCTTATCGTGAAATTAAGCATACACCATTTATCTTAACATGTCCATTTTGCCATCATTGCCATATCCAACAAAGTAAACCATCAGAATGAATTGTGATTTTCACAAAACTGTATGTTTCAGCTTTTTTCAAGGTAAATTTAGATGTCTTTCCAAAAATGGACACCAAATAACCAAATGATGATTTCATATAATTCATACATTAATGTACACAAAAGCACCCATAGAAAAATCACAGAAAAAAAAGTTTCAGAATTCACAGTGTATAGTATGTGCAACAGCAAAGAGCTTGTTTACATTTTAGACAAGTCAAGTTGCGATACTGACCAGGACCACATGGAGATGCCAAAAAAGCCTAAACCAACCGCCTTGACCTGTATATATACTAAAGTACACAGCAACATACACAGGACAAATCCAAACATTATCCTGAATGTGTGTGAAAACAATGTGAATGTACTGAAATGTGTCTGTGCATAAATACAGTGTGCGATCAGTGCGTCGAGAGAGAGCGCTCATACATGATTTGTTTGCGCATCAATATAATGGACTCACGCGTGCTTCTGTGTGTCACCGCAATCGTCTTTACTTTGATTGCAATCCTCATCCATCAAAACTTTCATAGCGAGACGCTGGTTTGCTTTATCCAGCCGAGAAACATAGTTTTCATGTCATCTGGCCATACAGTGGTGGGATGTTTCGACGTTCCGTTCAGACAGGAACAGCGCGATCTTCGGATCTTCAGATACAATGACAGAATGTGACGGAGAGTTCGTGTTTTAAAGTGAAACACTGGAATGAATAATTCTCTCTGCCATCTCTGATATAATCAGCATGGACTTTTAAAATCATCTAACTGCGTGATGTAAATTATGTTATGACGCAATTTCACGTTTCCCTCATTTTTTTTACATTAAATGCATTAAATTATTTTAACGCGTTAAGGATTTTGAATTAATCGCATTTTATGGCCTTCAGTGACTTTTTTTTTTTCACAAACCACTTATAAACATAATTTTCTCAAAACTACAAATGTTTACATACATGCAGAGTTTGTGTTGAATACAGTGTAATCAGACTTTAGCCATGAAAATGATAGAAGTAACAGAAATAAGCACAGATGTCAGGGCATGTTAAAACACTCCCGGTGCCCAGAAAACAACGTAAAGCCCAGAGGATTAAAGAACACAATTAAAAATGACATGTCTTGACAAAAAATATATTTGCATAATGCCTTCCTCTGGCGTTCCAAATAAATGAACATGAACATCTCCCTTCTGTCACGACCTGTCTTCTCTGTGGTTCAGAATCAGAAAGAGCTTTACTGTCAAGTGTTTGCACACACAAGTAATTTACCTTGGTACTGAAGCTTTTAGTGCACACATACAAATACAACAACAAGAAACATAACATTTAAGAATAAAAAATAAAGAATATAAAAAGCATAAGGACACAGTTATTTTTTATGTGTACCAGGTGATGCTGGAATGTTTTGAGTCTACTACAAATTTCCCTACTTGGAATAATAGAGTATATTTCATCTTTCAAAAAAGAGTTGCTGCCTTAAATTTTTTAGTACAATGAACTTGGATGTTTAAGTCATTTCATCTTAAATTACATTAAACTGTCTTTAACAAATGAGTTGAATCTTTTATAACTTATAAAAAGAAGTGGAAACTTATTTTGATGAGTTAAAGCAATGTAAAAACATGTCTTAACTTATGGATCATATAATTTTTTACAGTGTATGCAACTATAACCATGGAACCTATTTTGTAAGTATAATATATAGGCATTATATAGGTGACTATAACTAATAAATTATTTGGCTAAGAGATATGTTTTGTTCATATATATATTTCATGGACTTTCTGGAGTTGGGGGACGAGTCTACAGCTCCACTATTGTCTGCTTTAGCTCTGCCAGCTTTCTTTGCCTCCCTTCATTTGTTCTTCTGTGTACGTTTTCCTCTCTCAGTGAGGTCATTAGTACGTTTCTTCTTCCCTGTGTCTCTATCTTTCCTCCATCTCTCCCTTTTCTGTACTGCCGTCCAATTTCTGCTGCACTCAAACTACATGTCCTGAGAACAGCAATGGTTTTATGTTTTTAGAAATGATAAAATATTATTTTCAGCAGATGTTTCTATAAATTATAATATATTACATTTCTATAAATTGCATTATTAACTAGAAATGAATGCTATGTCCACCCTGTCATGTGTATGTCCACCCTATCATGTCTAAGTGGACATTGCTTACTCATCTCAGCCGCTGAAATTCCCGCCACTGAAGAGACAATTCTGTTGTCCTGATGTCACTGAAGGGGATTTTCTTAAAGGGATGGATTCCCCAATATGACAGGGTGGACAACCGTTCAAGGGACATGGACAAACTCTTCTTTTTCATTAAATAAAAATATTGTTTATATTACCAAATGATCAATACACTCAAATTGAGTAATCTCTTATTCATCAAAATATTAATAGGAAAATTTATTTTTTAAATTTTATTTTTTAACTGTTTTACTCTCATTAAAATGTAATAGGACATAGCAAAATAACACATCCTCTTATACAAAACAAAACAAAACAAAAAATCTATAAAATGTATCTAAAGAACCAAGTAATGCTTTTGTTATGAATGTAAAAACTGTAAAAAGCCTAATATAACACACCCTTTCATAGTCATTTTTATGTTATCATGGCAGATGAGTTATTTATGTACAGGACACCAGAAGGCACCGTACAGTGATATTGAGCCTTATTATAGCGCCACCATGTGGCTGAATCTCACAAGATTTGATACACAGCCTCGTTTTGACACAAATATCTTAATTTTCATAACAGTCAGAGATTCTGATTTGATCTTATTAGCTGCTGACAGTCATGTTGAATATGTGTCATCATTTGACCCAGAGAAGATGAATATGAATGTTTAAGTTGATACGGCTGCAGATCTCTCAGTGTTTTTCAGCTGTAGCGCCCCCTATGGCTGGATTTGAGTATATTGTCCTGTTTTCTCATGATATCATCAGTGTGTATCAGGATTCAGTGGGTTTGATCAGCAGATCAATGTGTGATGTCTGATCATTTAATATCTTCACAGAGCTTTAATGTATCAGGGTTTTCATGAGTTTTGAGTGAAAAACACCAACAGTCTAGAAGAAGTTTTTATTATTTCCTCTATGACGTACAGTCTCTGACACCCAGACATGTTTAGAGCAGAAAAACAATAATTGATAAACAGTACAAACACAATAATGATGCAGCAGCTTCAGCGCTTGAACCCCTAAAATACACCTGGATTAAAATATGTTCAACTAATCTCAATTCTACATACATTATAAATGATTGATGTGACACTACAATAAAAACTGATTTCCATCACCACAAACTTGAGAAAAGCAGATACACACACCCTGATCTGACTGTCTGTATAAGGATTTATCACACACACACATGAGGATTTATGTCATTTATTCTGACGTTATTTCACTGACAGATGTTCAACTGTAGTAATCAATATAATGAAGAGAAAATAAGAGACTCTATAACATCTCACTGTCACTGATTTATCATGAGCTCAAAGCATTATGGGTAGAATCTCTTTAGAATCTGTTCTGATTCATCAACACAGTTTCACTGTTGATCCAGTATAAACCCAAAACCCAGGATAGAGAGGTTGAGTGAATGTGGTCTGAACTCTGTGGATGAGGCTCATTATGTCTCCAGAGACGCTGTAGAAGGACAGAGTTCCTGCACTGTGATCCACATACACTCCTATTCTACTGCTGATGGGCTTTACAGGGAGATGAATCTTTATGTTATTGTGTATGAATGAGTAACCAAAGATGATAGAGCACTCCAAACTCCAGGACTGAACATTATATCCAAACCGACACTCATCACCATCTCCCTTCCTTTTGATGCTCTTATATGACACTGATATAGCCACATCATGTCCATTCCTCTCAATCTCCCAGTAACAGCATTGATCACTCACACTCTCTCTACACAACACCTGACGCCAATAATCAAATCTGTCTGGATGATCAGGATATGGCTGGACTGTGTTAGTGTCAGTAATCACTCTGTTCCCCTCAGACAGACGGATCTCTTTATGCACTGTGTTCAGATCCAGAGTGAGCTGAAGGGAATCTGATGGAGATAAAACACATCACAATCAGGAATTATCAATCTGTCCCATCTTTTAATCTACACTGCAAACAAGATTTTTTGCTGCTTGTTAAATGAACTTCATTAAAATGAGTTAAAAACCACACAATTCTGTCCTAATTTAATTGAGTAAATCCACTTAAACATGTCAAACTGAAGTTTACTTCATCATTTGCGTTGAATGAACTGAAACTGGGCAGTGGATTTTTAGTTCCCAGCATGCTTTGCTCTGGTCTAGATCTATTACAGAATCTTTCTATCTTCAGTCTTGAGTTCAGATCTGACGAGTTAATTTAGGATTTGTCTCAAATCTGAACTTGATTAAGGATCTTCTCCTCTCTTACAGAATCTCATCTGTAAAGCAGAGCTGCACAAACTCATCAATGAAGGGCCAAAAGTCAAACTTGATTGAGGCGTTTATGACATGGCTCTCTATAACATGTGATTCTGATCCATCAGCATTTAGTACTCAGACATATTCACTGTTGTCCATGGCAACATGGTTTCATTCAAACAACTGGCGCTATCTTGTGTTTCATTTATTGATTGCATTGAAACAAGATATCAGAGAACTTTAGTTAAGTATTAATATTACTGTAATGTTGTTGTACCTGTCAGGGTTTATTTAGTTGATCTCTTACATGACACATAATAAACAGCACAGAGGGGCATGATTCTGGGTACATGAGAATAACTTGAGGATCTTTTTTTGTTTCAAATAGAGATCACAATTCTGAACAAACAACTAAACAAAATAACATCATTTACTAGAGGTTCTGGCAAAATGTTAATTGCTGCAGAGTATTTAAAAATGTTTAATTAATTTGAATGTTTTTAAAAAAAAAAAAAAATCAGTTGAATCAATGACTTGATCATAAAGACTTCACTTGTTTCATTACTGGATGAATCAGTGTTTTTGAATGAATTTCTTGAATGAATGATTCAATGACTCGCTCATAAAGACTTCACTTGTTTCATTACTGGATGAATCAGTGTTTTTGAACAAATCTCTTGAATGAATGATTCAATGACTCGGTCAGAAAGACTTCACTTGTTTCATTACTGGATGAATCAGTGTTTTTGAACAAATCTCTTGAATGAATGATTCAATGACTCGGTCATAAAGACTTCACTTGTTTCATTACTGGATGAATCAGTGTTTTTGAACAAATCTCTTGAATGAACGATTCAATGACTCGGTCATAAAGACTTCACTTGTTTCATTACTGGATGAATCAGTGTTTTTAAATGAATCTCTAGAATGAATAAGTCAATGACAAATATATTTTTTAACAGTCACTTGTCACCACCTGGTGGCGTAATGATGCAATAGATACAATTGTTATTTCAAGCGACAAGTAACTTTTAAAAAGGTGATTTGATCACTACCATAGACATCAGTGTTTATATGCAAACTAAAGTTTTATCTCATTACTTCTGTGGTAATCTGAATATCTGTAAGAGAGAAATAACATTGTTATTGTTATTGTTTTAAGAAAAGCAACTGTGTGTGTGAGAGAGAGAGAGTGTGAGCGTGTGTGTGGTTGAAAAGTTGTTTTACACAACTGCTCTCTCTGGATCAGCAGTGTACTTTTGTCAAAGGTTAAACAGACACAGGAGAATTGTTGTCATTTAGGAATGAGATCACATGGGTGTTTGAATCAAATGTTCCCGCCTATGCATAATATATCACAACTGCATGAAAACAAAAATGAACACTGTAAAAAAAAAGAAAAAAAAAAAAAAGTTAATTTATGCATAATTCAGACTTGGCACCATGATTTTTCTTAATTCAACATGCATTTGTTCACATGATCCGTGTTTGTTGTAGCAGCGCATGTGTGATCAGAACCGGTCTCTGTAATAATAATACTCTAGTTTGTGCATCTCTACATTAGAGATTAAAACGTCTCTGAAGGAGGGAACGGAGACATACGTCGGACAGACCGACAAATAGGAATCTTGCTAGAGAGGCCAATCTGCTTCGAGTGTAACTAAAACGAGCCAATGCACATTGGCATGCAATCATATGCAGCAGCTGCTCGCCTCGCAGCGTGGGTATATAATGAGAAGCCAAACCGGATAGGCGGCAGCATCAGTGGGGTACAGCGACTGTGGCGACAGGACGTACATCTCCGTTCCCTCCTTCAGGGAACAAGGGTTACCTTTGTAACCGAGACGTTCCTATTCAGTCGGTCACGTTCGATGTACGTCGGACAGACCGACGAATAGGAATCCCTACCAAAGCACCACAGGAGCTGCCCCCTTCCAGCGCTCTGTTGTAAGCCACCTGAACCCCCTTGCCTAAGGACAGTGGGACAGGGCTAACACAGAGAGTGTCGATCACTGTTGTTCCCCAAAACTCACTCAGTGAGACTATTGGACAACACTGGTAAAGCGTATCCTTTCACTGGAAAGGAACGCTGCGGAGCCACATCCTTCCCCGAAGGAGTTATGTGGAGAAATACATATGGACTAACCCCGTAGGGCTGTAATACATATGGAAGAACTGAGGTGACTCCAACCCGATGAGAGGTGGGTTCTCCCAGAGGGAAGACACAGGCTTCGTTTAGCAACTGTGGAACTAGACATATGGGATCCCTGTAGGGTCACACATATGGTACCCAGCCTAAACTCGGTTCTCAAGGATACAACGGAGTATAGGCCTGGCGCCAGACGCTCTGCCACGTCGGCCGCCGAAGGGAGATCAGAGGACTCAACAGGGTCTGCCTTGTAGGGACTCTCTCTGGAGTAATAAGCGCATGTAAGCGCAGCAAGCCGACACTAAGCCGGGGCCTCTTCATGCCTCTGACCTGAGGTGAGAACACGGGAGGAGACCAGCTCGACACGAAGGCTATAGAATCTAGCGAACGTGTTAGGTGTCGCCCAGCCCGCAGTTCTACAAATGTCTGTCAGCGAGGTGCCACGAGCCAGCGCCCAGGAGGATGCAACACTTCTCGTGGAGTGAGCATGCAACCTGAGCGGGCAGGGCACGCCTTGAGCTTGGTAAGCCAAAGCGATGGCGTCCACTATCCAGTAGGCCATCCTCTGCTTGGAGACAGCCTTTCCCTTCTACTGGCCTCCGTAACAGACAAAGAGTTGGTCTGAGGTCCTGAAGCTTTGAGTTCTGTCTATGTACAGTCGCAAAGCGCGAACTGGACAGAGCAAAGCCAGGGCTGGGTCTGCCTCCTCCGGGAGCAGCGCTTGCAGGCTCACTACCTGGTCCCTGAAGGGAGCGGTAGGAACCTTGGGCACATAGCCAGGCCAGGGTCTCAGTACCACATGGCTGTTGCCTGGCCCGAACTCTAGGCACGATTCGTCGACCGAAAATGCCTGCAGGTCCCCTATCCTCTTGACGGAGGCCAATGCAACCAGCAGCAAAGTCTTCATAGACAGAATCTTTAAGTCTGCTGGCTGCAAGGGCTCAGAGGGAGCAATCTGAAGTGCTCTCAGCACCAGAGCAAGGTCCCAAGAGGGTATGGAGGGAGGACGAGGAGGATTTAATCGTCTCGCCCCCCTAAGGAACCTGACGACCAGGTCGTGCTTACCAACAGACTTGCCATCGATGTGGTCGTGGTATGCGGAAATTGCGGCAGTATGAACTTTGAGGGTGGAGGGGGACTGCCTATGCTCCAACCCTTGCTGCAAGAATGAAAGCACGACTCTGATCGAACATCTTCGGGGGTCTTCTCAGCGAGAAGAGCACCACTCGACAAACAGGTTCCACTTCAAGGCTTAAGCACGTCTCGTAGACGGTGCACGTGAGAAATAAGGTCTTTCCTCAGAGGAATGCGCCAGGGAGGGGCTGTCGCGAGGAGCGAGAGTTCTGGGAACCAGGTCCGGTTGGGCCAATAGGGCGCAACTAGCAGGACTTGCTCCTCGTCCTCCTTGACTTTGCACAAGGTCTGTGCAAGTAGGCTCACTGGGGGAAATGCATATTTGCGAAGGCCCCGGGGACAGCTGTGTGCCAGTGCATCTGTCCCGAGTGTTCCCTCGGACAGGGGGTAAAACAGCTGGCAGTGAGAGGTTTCTGGCGAGGCAAACAGGTCTACCTGTGCCTCTCCGAACTCTCTCCAAATCAGCTGGACCACCTGGGGGTGGAGTCGCCACTCTCCTGGCAGTGCAGCTCGTGAGAGCTCGTTGCCACACGGTTGAGCACACCAGGAACATGAACTTTCATGAAGACGCGGGGAGACAGGGCCAGCCCGAAGGGTAGGACCTTGTGCTGATATACTCGACCCTCAAACGCAAAGCGCAGGAACGACCTGTGTTGAGATAGAATCGAGACATGAAAGTACGCGTCCTTCAGGTCGATCGCTGCAAACCAATCTTGGGGACAGATGCACTCGAAAATGCGTTTCTGCATGAGCATTTTGAACGGTAGCTTGTGGAGTCTCCGATTCAAAACTTGCAGGTCCAAGATTGGTCGTAACCCACCGCTTTCCTTGGGTACAATGAAGTAGGGACTGTAGAACCCTGACCTCATGTCGGCTGGAGGGACCGGCTCTATCGCGTCCTTCTCCAGTAGGACCGCGATCTCCGCACGCAAGACATGGGCATCGACAGCCTTCACTGCAGTGAAGTGGACGCCCCTGAACTTGGGGGGACGCCGGGCGAACTGAATCGCATAGCCGAGCCTGATGGTTCGACTGAGCCAGCGAGATGGACTGGGGAGCGCTAACCAGGCTCGCAGAGACCGTACAAGCGGGATCAAAGGGGCCGTAGGCGTACCCACAGTGGGGCAGCGAGGTGGAACGCAGGGACGCGGCTCTGGAGGCTCTCTCTGCGAGGCGGCCCGAAGCGGGGTCAGACTGTGCTGTGCAACACCTACCGGTTTCCACGGCTGGACAGAGGGCACAAGAGAGGCTTTGGTTGCCTTCTCGAACCACGTGCTGCTGCCCGCTGGTGATAGAAGAGGGGAATGAGAGTGGAGAGGTTCTTGCCCTACCACTACTCTCCAAGCCCTCTTCGGACCCAGAGTTGCAGGAAACTTCCCTCCTCCGGGGGAAGAAGTGGTGCGGTCACCACCTCCTGAAGAGCAGTCCCATCCATCTCCAGGTTGCCCGTCCTAAGGCCTCTTGCTCTTGGCTTTACCACCCTTCTTGGCGGGGGCCTGGACAGGCTGGGCACCCCGCTTGCGACTGGCTCCACGGTGGTGCTTGGTTGGAGGCTGCTGCTGCGGCGCGGGAGCAGGGGCAGCCACAAGGGGGCGCCCTCGGCGACGAGCAGGCTGAGGTGCTGCGGGGGGCGGATGGGTGGACGCAGCAGCTGACCGCCGCGGCAGGATGTGACTGATGGCCTTAGACTGCTTCTGTACAGCCGAGAACTGCTGGGCAAAGTTCTCGACCGCGTTGCTGAAGAGGCCGGTCTGGGACACGGGGGAATTAAGGAACCTGACTTTGTCGGTATTCCTCATGTCGGCCAGACACAGCCAGAGATGGCGTTCCTGGACCACCATAGTGGACATCACATGACCCACTGACCGCGCCGTAACCTTCGTCGCACGAAGCGCAAGGTCCGTCGCAGCACGAAGTTCATGGAGAACTTGTGGATCGTGACCACCCTCGTGCAGGTCCTACAGTGCCTTGGCCTGATGGACCTGCAACAACGCCATCGTGTGTAGGGTGGAAGCGGCTTCCCCGCCTTGCCGGTAAGAAGGGAGGAGGACCCACCAGAACGGTTTCAGGCAGTAAAAGGTGCCGTCCACGTACCGGTGAGTTCTTCATGCACCTCCGGGAAGAAAGGAACCGGGATGGGTGGCAGAGAACCAGCACATGCCACCCCGAGATACCAATCGTCCAACCGCGAGGGTTCGGGACACGGTGGAGGATTCCACACGAGCCTGACCCTGTTGGCGGCCCAGGAAAGCATAGCCATCATCTCCGGATCTGAATCGGGCACAGTTACCGTTCCCGAAGGAGGCAACCACGCCGACTTATCATCTCCGGAAAAATCTGGCTCACCCTCCGATGCAGCTATCAACATCCGGTCATCGGGGTGAGCTCCGAAGGATACGGATGGTGCACACCTTTGAGATGGCCAACCGCGCTCCCCCGGCAGCTCCACTGGCTGCGGAGTGCAGGAGGAGTGAGGGTTCCTAGGGGGTTGGTTCCCCGAAGGAAGCGCACTCACTGTAATCCTCAGATCACCAGTGCCGCTACCCGAAGTAACCCTCTGAGGAGGATTGGAACGAGGCAGCGGCACTGGGATTCCGCCCCTTTGCAGGAACTGGAGTCTTGATCGCAACTCCGAGATGGTCATATTCCCACAATAGGTACATGACTCATCCATGAACGCTGCCTCAGTGTGCTTTAAACGACTTTTTAGTGCTCAAAAACGCACCGTTACCGGCCGTGAGAACAGCCTTTTTAAGCTGAAAGAACAGCTTTATGCTCAAAATGCAGAAACAAAGAGAAAAAAAAAAGGGAAATTCAACCCTGCTGCCGTGCTGTACGCCCGCACTGAAGAAAGAGAAGTTTGAAGAGCTGACTCGTTTTTCAACACTTGCTTGCAGAGAGACGGAAACATCCGTTCGGCTCCAAAGCGAAAAGCTGAAGATGCAACGCACCTGCTGAGCAGCTGCTGCATATGATTGCATGCCAATGTGCATTGGCTCGTTTTAGTTACACTCGAAGCAGATTGGCCTCTCTAGTGAGATTCCTATTCGTCGGTCTGTCTGACGTACGTCGAACGTGACCGACTGAATGGGAACAGGTGTGCTTTTAATGAAGTGCTGCATAAAGAGAAGTTTTGATGAGCTTGATAGAAAAAACAAAGGCTATCCCTGTATTTCATGAGTCTGTCATTATTTATCAGTGTTTTGTGTCAAAGTTTCCCCTTCTACAGGAAGAACATGAACACACTCAGTGATTTTCTCTGCTTGTTTTCTCAGTGACTTACATTGTAGGAAGTCTTTCCTGGTCCTGGGAAACATTTCTGTGGAAATCAATAGACATGAAGAGTGTGATTATAATCAAGAGAAAATCATCCCTGCATCCATTGCTAACACATGCAGAAATCCTCCAACACAGAAGATATTTAGAGAAATGTCTCTGCTGTTTACAGAGCCCAAATCCTGACACAACCAATACTGAGGGTTTGATATTATTACTGACACGTCACCATATTTGATTTGGCTTCTGTAGACATGAACTGATCACAGATTTGATTAAGAGGGAATGTAACCATCTGTGAAACAACCCTTAAAATCTTTAAACTGTGAGAAATAACATGGAAATTAAAGAGAAGAATTATGATAGAATGGAATTAAGTATTAATCTCAGACCTCCTTATTAGTCTTTCTCAAAGAGTCACTGATTGATCAATAAATGTCTCATGCTCAATCATTTGATTAGCCTATATTATAATTCTGTCAGGACCACTATTGTCAAATATGATTAATAATTGCATAGAGTTTGTATTGGCGGTATGGTTCTGTTCTGGGCAAGAACTCCCTGCGCATCCATGCAGCCTAGCATGGATAAGAGCAAGGAGAGCAGCAATAACCCCCCTAGGGTAAACAGAACAGAACCAACATACATGTGCAGAAATCATTAATGTCAATAATTGAACAAGTACATATTTTTTAGGAATTTGTTTGATTCAGGGGAATCAGCAGGCCAAATCCTGACTGACGAGAGGAGGAGCCGGGGATGGAGGAGGGTAATTAGCTCCTAAATGCAATAGCTGCTGATAATACTGAGGAGCTTATATATGGATGCTGCGATAGGCGTCGTATTCCTATAGGTAGACGTGAGTCACCTGGGAGTCAGCTGATGCGGGCTTGACTGACGTGACGTGCCAGAACTGAGGCTAACACTGGATTTCTACAGTTTATTATGAGAATTTCTGTGAAAACACAGAAGATATTTAGAGAAATGTCTCTGCTGTTTACAGAGCCCAAATCCTGACACAACCAATACTGAGGGTTTGATATTATTACTGACACGTCACCATATTTGATTTGGCTTCTGTAGACATGAACTGATCACAGATTTGATTAAGAGGGAATGTAACCATCTGTGAAACAACCCTTAAAATCTTTAAACTGTGAGAAATAACATGGAAATTAAAGAGAAGAATTATGATAGAATGGAATTAAGTATTAATCTCAGACCTCCTTATTAGTCTTTCTCAAAGAGTCACTGATTGATCAATAAATGTCTCATGCTCAATCATTTGATTAGCCTATATTATAATTCTGTCAGGACCACTATTGTCAAATATGATTAATAATTGCATAGAGTTTGTATTGGCGGTATGGTTCTGTTCTGGGCAAGAACTCCCTGCGCATCCATGCAGCCTAGCATGGATAAGAGCAAGGAGAGCAGCAATAACCCCCCTAGGGTAAACAGAACAGAACCAACATACATGTGCAGAAATCATTAATGTCAATAATTGAACAAGTACATATTTTTTAGGAATTTGTTTGATTCAGGGGAATCAGCAGGCCAAATCCTGACTGACGAGAGGAGGAGCTGGGGATGGAGGAGGGTAATTAGCTCCTAAATGCAATAGCTGCTGATAATACCGAGGAGCTTATATATGGATGCTGCGATAGGCGTCGTATTCCTATAGGTAGACGTGAGTCACCTGGGAGTCAGCTGATGCGGGCTTGACTGACGTGACGTGCCAGAACTGAGGCTAACACTGGATTTCTACAGTTTATTATGAGAATTTCTGTGAAAACATGAAAGCCACATTTTAGTTCTAATTAAAGCATAAAAATGCATCATTGATGTTTGGTTTTAAATATTGATACCACAAACTTCTTAAATTCTTAAAACACATTGTTATCAGATATTCGTTCAGCTCTTGATATCAACAGAATCAACAGTATGTAAATGTGTGATTTTAACAGTAAATATGGGCTGCAGTAGATTCATGTTAGTGCTGTTAGAAGTGACCAGAGTTTGAGGAGTCGATCTCTTCTCTCCTTTAGTTCACCAGGTTGAATCGGTTTAGCCTGTTTTACTCACATTCTGCAGCTTTTCCTCCTTACAATTGCCATGTGATTTCTCACAATTTACTTCAAGCGAAGTTATTTTTCTTTCTTCACTTAGGGGTAAAAACCTAAATACCTTTACAGTAAGTGTGTTCAACAACTCAAGAACTTGCAATAATGTTTTTTGTTTGTTTGTTTGTTTGTCTTTTCCCTGCAAAAGTGAAGACAACTGCTGATAAAGTAGTTTAGTTCAAATGTTTACTTGCATAACTGTATACAAATATGCATGAAATAATAGCACAATTGTTGCATCACTCAAGTCACTGTAACTGAGTTGAATTTGAACAGAGTAATATCAAATAATCAGCAGCTTAATTGAGTAATATTTGTGTTCACATTATCTCATGAATACCTACAGAAAGTGCAATGAATTGTTAGTGTTACTATTACTACACTATATGGATGCCACAATTCTCAATATAATATGGAACCGTTCGGTATGACGCCCACAGTTCAGTACGCACTTGTGAATTGCATTGTTTTCGGTTTTGCATTTAAATAATTTCCGTGCATTTTATTTCTGTCCGAATTGGCTCTGTCTGAGATGAGTAAATATCCAATCACTATACACTAAATTTATTTTTAAATGTATAATTTCTCACTTTAACAGGATGAGCGCGCGGTGAAGTGAGGCTGCAGTACGAGGAAGCACCACCGTCTTTCAAATCATAGTATCGCGCTACAGTATACATTCTATCATTATCAGTTCTGGCGCCTCTGTCTCAATATACTGCACAATGCAACATACGTTCACATCACGTGTTAACGCAGAGGTAGAGTTGCACTCACTGGACACTGCAGTTATTTGCAATCATGAAAGTTCATTATGTGCATGCGTTTTAAACAAGCGGCTTTTGGTCTATACAGCTAATTTTGCCCTTCATGACAACTCTGAGGGGGGTGAATTTTTTTATAACTCATCCGTTTAAATTATATTAAGCCTTAAAGTTCTGCATAATTAAGGGTGTGGCCACTTGAGTGATAGGTAGTGTAAGATTGAAAATATCTAAAGATATTTTAAAATGTACAAAGACATTTGCTTTGTTGTTTCAACCCCTTCTCTCTTGCTACAAGGGCCATTTGAAAGACACAAATGTGTTGATAGTGATCAAGGCCTGTAGGCCCAGATGTGTGTACATCGGGGGTCTACAAATTGTCACACCTTTAGTTCAGTGGGGGAAGTTTTAATCTTCTGATTGGTCAGTTTGAATGTCTCACATTTGGGTTTCAGTCACATGGTCAAGGAAAGGATAAAAGAAGATTGTAACTGTTGCTCTGGCTCTTGGATTCTTGGCTTTTCCTGGGCACTCTCTGGCCCTCTCTCTCTCTCTCTTTCTCTATCTCTCAGGTAACTTTTTACATACATGCTGGGTACGATTAATGGTATATGATTTTATCATCTCATACATCTCTTTTGTAACTATTTTAAGTGTAACCATAATCAGATATTGTCATTAAACCCTTTCAATTACAAATGATGTGCTAACTAGTTTTGATTTAGTATTAACATTAATGCGCTCCCTATAGCAATACAATATTGTCACACTGTAGCAACGCTCTCCCACATATTTTACTATTGTAACTGCACTTATTTCCGTCGTTGGTATAAGTTGCAGTGGGTGGTAATAGACAAGAAATGTACAGTTTTATGCCATCTCGCTGATCACGTTTCTTTAGTCGCTCGGCAACCCTATAACCAGAACTACTGTAGAAGGTCCACCCTTACAGTGGATTGCCGCTGCTGTCTATTACGTTGAAGATAAACAGAACACACGTTGTTGGATCGTCTTGGCATTAGCTAAAAGTTTTGTCCATCAGATTTACTACAATGACAATGACTGGAGAATATTCCTCTTTAATCCGACAGCACTGCTTGGATATTATAACTAAAACTGCTGCATTATGCAGTTACATGGAGAGCAGATTATTCAGAAGAAATGTGATGCAAACAATGGACAATATATCAATATTTCAAGGATTTAACGCTTTTGTGGACAAAAAGTGCTTTTTTTTGTTTTTTTAATGGACACTCATGGACATTTTACCCAAGTGCGACGTATTGGATTCATCTCGCGATCTATTTCATTATAAAGGTATGGAGTCCTGTTTTGATCATTTGCACACCCAACACAAATGACAATATTACTCTTGCTGGAGCATCTATATCGTAAAAAAGACACCATAGATTGACAGTAAACCTTTAGAACTTTCAAATGATATAACTTGTTATCTTTGTTAATATTTTAGATAGTGTCTAAGATAGATAGATAGATCCTTTGCCAGAGCTAACTTGGTCACATCGAGTTTCAGCAACCAGGCACTTCAGTTTCACCCACGTCCCACATCTTTGCCCATTTTCAGTTATCCGCGAGTGACGCGCTGCCAAGATGACAACGGCTGCTTTTGGGCTTCAAACATGCTCTTCAGAAATCTACGGGTGCCGTCACGGACACCACATCCATATTTTTTTTTTACAGTCTATAGTTTTAAAGCCTCAGTTAAACATTTCATTCGCGTGCTGTTCTAACATGCATCGAAGCGCGTGCACACTAAAAGCCTGTCAAAAAGTTATCTTATTGTGCTAATACTGTCAAACACATGTAACAGGTATACAAAGTGTACTGTTAAATACATATTGATATAATTCACACAAAATTGTTTATTTTCATATTCCTGATATAGATGCCTGATTGATATGATTGTTTTCCCCTTTAATTGTGGTGATGTCATCATGAGGCAACATAATTTCCTGTTCTGTTCCCTCCTCTTCCTCTTGTAAATGCTTGGAAGAGGTGAGTTGTAATCTGACTCCTGATAATCTTAATTCATCTTTTTGTAATGAATGCTTTTATGTCTTTATTTTCACTCCAATTGATGTGTAATTTATGTGTATAATGTTATTTTACTTATATGCGTGATTGTTTTTGTCATTTTGCACTTTTTGATTTATATTTTTGTCCTAAAATATAGGAAATGAGCATGTGGTGATCACATGGCGATAAATGTACAAATGTTTCATAGAGCACAAAAAGGGCGAGTCACTCATAGAGGCTGCTTTTCTGTTTTTATGTCAGATATCAGAGTAAAAAGATCCAGTGAAACTGCCTTCTGCTGTCCCGTGTCTGTCTCCACAACACAGAACAAGTTTTTAATAACTGGTGTCACTGGCCGCGCATCGCGCTGGGCATCGCGAACAACCAGCTACATACACAAGGTTAACTTTATCTTTATGTCCAGAGATGGGCAGTATTTTAATGAAATGTATTTAAAATACATATTTAATTACTTTTGAGGATTTTGTCATTTGTATTTTCTTTTACAAAGAAAAAATCTAATTTAATTTGTAATAAAATACTTTGAGAGAAAGTATTTTGTATTTAAAATACTAAAAATACATTCAAATATGTTTTTTTTTATTCTCACATACAATAACTTTCATCACCAGGCTTAAAGGTAGGGTAGGTCATTTTCGGAGAGGCTAGCAATAGTAAGCTAGCTTTGAAAGCATAAGATCCCACCCTCCCTTCAGAGAGTCTCCAAAGCCACGCCTCCTCCAAAACACATGAACGCGCACAGCAGGGAGCAAAAACGTCACGAGAGACGCTGTTAAATTACCTCATGTCTCAAAGCACATAACAATACAATAAAAGAGCTCTGACCTGTACCACCTAACTGCTGCAGATTCATTTCGGCATTGACAGTGTTGCCATTGAAACGCATAAATTCGAGTCACGGACCACTTCTAGTATAACGTCACAGTTTGCCATCTCTTAATTACGGTAGTTATGGAGTGAACGCAGCATAAGATCATTGTTTTTGTTCAGTAGGGACTGTAACAGTGCATTCACCGTTCATTCACTGTGGAATTATCGTCTTTACGTGGGTTGTGCATCGGCACGGCTCCTCAGCGCGGATGAATCTGATGTTTGCTGTCAGTCACCACATCGGTGTGGATACTGTACTTCGGAATCACAGATTCTACATCTTGGAAGTATGACCAAAATAAGATTTTTCACCAGAAAATTTTATCTGAACAAGTAAGTAGCATGTTTGCCACTTTTGTTCTTACCAACTGAAAAAAAAGGCGCAATGATACAAAGACAGATGAACCCCACCAGTACCATCTGGATTAGGAAACATTATTACAAGCTTACCATTGTGAATGGGGCTAAGGTAAAGAGATTGTTTTGAACACTGGCTGGTTTTGTACTTGCTCAAAAATTTTATTTTGAATAATTTTTAACAACAACAACAAAAAAGTTAAATGGAAGTTTATTAATGCCAAATGTTTTTGAAATAAAAAGCTTGTTGAATTGCACTAATTGAAAAAATATGCATTGCATTAACCATGCTTGCATTTTAATGTTTTGCATTTTTATGGGCTGAAATTCAACGTGGTAGTTTATTTAATTTGTGAATATTTCAGTTCAAAACATTTCACACACATTTTCATTATTAAAAATTCGAAAAATTCATATTCACCTTTTAGATTTCATTTCCAACATATTCATTCTGTTTAAAAATACAACCTCAAAAATTCAACAGGCAATTTTTCAGTCCATTTTATTTCGCTTTACAAATTCGCTTCCACAAATTCAATGGTTCAAATTCAACAGAAAATTCATCACTACACATCCAGGAACTGCAGGAATAGCAGTAGATTGCCAATGCATGATCTCCATCTGCTGTTAGTCGACCTCACCAGCAGGTGCCGCTAATGGCTGTTAATGAAGGCCAAAGCAACAGCTTACGTCATCATTCATTCACAAAAACGGATTTTTATAGAAATGAAGCAAGTGGTAAGTGTGATTATCAGGGCCAGAATATATGCGGAAAAGCTGATAAAGACACAAAAGCTGTGTTTACATTTAATTCAATGTCTTCTTGATTATTACCTACATGTAATGTAGCTGCTTTCTCTACCGCGAACGAGATTATAACGCTTTTCCCACTGTAACAAACATTACATCTGAGGAATGCTGAAGAATTACACCTCGGTTGCTTCGTTTCCTTAACTTTTATCATAGCTTGTGTGACTGTGCTGTAATACTGCCCTCATATGTCATACTCCAGGATTCCCCAATAACCCTAACCTGAAAACATACATCTTGTACCTTATTGATGTACAATATTCACAACACTATATATACTATATACAAGCAGAGGAGCCAAGAAAGTGATTTGCCATTAAAAAAATAAACAAATCATGCAACAGGCTACACTGCACGCTTGCATTCTCTTTATAATATGGCCCATGGGAGAAAAACACTTTTGCACGTTTTGTAGCGAAGTCCCACTACAATTAAGTTTTAGCTGGTTGAGGTGGCCAAATATGGATCAGATTCCGGTTAGAGAATCAGAGTGAAGAAGAGATTCTTGATAATGAGGCATTTATTTACAATCTTAAAAAATGCAGCTCGGTGCTTGGCAGGAGCCTGGATTGTGTGGATATGGTAGTGGAGAGATGCACCAAAAGAAAATTGCAGGCAATATTGGACAATACCAAGCATCCTCTTTATAACATCTTGGGAGGAAGTGTTTGAGAGCCCGAAACACAGCCATCATTTCCAGCCGATTTATGTGCCAGGAAAGAAGATGGCCCTGCCACAGACCCTGAGCCGAGCGACCACTCATGATCGCCCCCCCAACCTGTGAGGCTGAGAGGATCGAAGCAATGTGAGCAGTAGAAAGATGTGCCTGCATCGTAGTCGAATCCCACACCACGAATAGAAAAGTGGTTCTCTGAGCTGGAAGAAGCACACTCTTCTTGGCGTTGAGTCTCAACCCCAACTTCCATATATGAGCGAGAACGACATCTCGATGCCGAACCGCCATAAGCTCGGATTAAGCTAAAAATCAACCAATCGTTGATATAATTTAATATGCGAATACCTTGGAGTCTTAGTGGAGCCAGAGCTGCATCCATGCATTTCGTGAAAGTGTGGGGTGATAAAGCTAGGCCGAAAGGAAGAACTCGATATTGATATGCTTCGCCCCTGATAGAAAAGAACTTCCTGTGTTGAGGATGGATGGATACATGAAAGTACGTGTCCTTGAGATCTATCGTCACAAACCAGTCCTCGGACTTGACCTGTGCATGTCATGACGATCTGTTTGAGTGTAAGCATTTTGAACTTGAGCTTTTGAAGTGAGCAATTTAGTACATGCAAATCCAGAATAGGACGCAGCCCTCCATCCTTTTTCGGAACAATGAAGTAACGGCTGTAAAACCCTGACAGCTTGCTGGGAAGAGGAACCCATTCTAAATCTCCTTTTTGCAAGAGAGTCAGAACCTCTTGTTCCAGAACCAGAGACTGCTCAGAGTCCACTATCGTAGAGAGGATGCCGTTGAACTTGGGCGGGCGAGACCCGAACTGAATTTTGTAACCCTTTTCTATTACATGCAGTACCCACTGAAGTTTCCATTCTGCCAGAAAATCTACTAAGGGAACCAGTCTCTTGAGACTGGCCTCTGGTGTAATTTGAGCACCCAATTCGGCACCCTGAAGCAGCGAACCGGCAGGGAACAACCGAATTAGATGTTTTTTGACCCTCCTCGGAGGATCGCTGGAGACCGCTGCGCCCCGAAGCACACGAGGTGGCGGGGTTGGCAGAACGGCCCCCTGAGGGCACCGAAGAGGAGTGGACACCATATAATGTGATATATGCTTCTTTTCGGAGGGGGCTGCCCTCAAAAGTCCGACGCTTCTGACGTCAGGACCTCTTCGAAGCCTTCTTGACGATAATAACAGTCCTCAGATCTGTTTTATCCCTTGAAGACTTCGGTTGCGCTGGTCGACCCTGACCCCAGGCTCTCTGTGGGGGAGCACGAGTGGCAACACTTTGCTTTTGTTGCGCTCGATGTGAGGAGCTCGTAGACGGCCGAGACTGCTCACGGCCAGCAGTCTCAGGAGGATGAGAGCGACGTGAAAGAAACTTCTGGAACACCGCCACTTGTTTTTTAGACTCCTGGAACCTCTCAATGACTGAAGTGACAGAGTTGCTGAAGAGGCCCTGAGGAGAAAGCAGGGCATCCAGAAGGAAGCTTTTATCCTTGTCTTTAATATCAGATAAGTTTAACCAGAGATGCCTCTCCGTGACCACCAGGGCTGCCATAGAACGGCCGATTGTTTTAGTCGTCTACTTGGTGGCCTGGAGAGACAAATCCGTAGCTTGATGCAGCTCTTGTATAACGTCAAAGCTAGCTTCCCCACTCTAATCAATTTACCAGGTCAGCCTGGTATGCTTGAAGAATTGACATGGTATGAAGGCATGCCGCGGCCTGACCTGCCACCGAATACGCTTTACCCACCAGCGCTGATGTTGTTCTGAGTGGCTTGGTGGGTAACGTTTGGGATTTAAGGGATGATGCCGATTCAGTCGAGAGATAGCTCGCAAGCGTTTGTTTAACCTTTAGCATCACCCAATAGCCATGTTGTTTCAGCCCCATAATGTTTGAATAATTTGAGGTCTGGGGGCTGAATACACGATATTGAACTGGTCTCTTCCACGACCTCGACACCTAAGTGTGGAGGTCGGGAAAAATGGCAATCCCCAACGTAGAGGTTGTTGATGAGAAGGGAGAAATCGTTTGTCTAATTTACTTTTCTGACGAATCTTCTGTTTTTCCAGCTGGCTATTCTATTTTTAGTTTTTCAACAGCCCTGGTCACAACCTCATCTCCAGCATAAATCCTCAGAGCTGGATTGTTGAGGTGCCGGTGCCTCAATCTGGGGGGAAGAAACTGCAGCACGTGCTTCCACACCCTGATGTGGGACACTGGGTCTGCCAGGTGAAGGTAGAGAAAGGGCTGGACCGTCTCAAAGCCTTCTGACAGATCCATTTGCGATCCCCGCGAATAGAGTTGCCGCTGTGCCTCAGCTGCTTTGAAACTATTGTTCTTAAACAAAGAGATTGCTGTATTTGTAACTGACAGACAACACCAAATAAGACACACGATACACAGAGTGCTTGCTGAAGATACAGAAGCTAGTGTTCTTTGTTCTGGGTATGCTTTATAATTTCCTGGTTTGTGACATCACCCAGCTATGATGTTCCGTCACACCATTGGACCGATTTCACAAGTGCTTCACAACGTAATCACGCAGAGGCGTTCCTAAAGCGTCTCGATGCAGCTCGAGTTCCCATGAAAGGGAACCTTCAGAATATAGATAGGAATAATGTAGTTTGGTGTATGTAAGTTCTGCTGAAGTGGAGATCTCTGACTAGGAGGAGGAGAAAAAACTAATTTTGTGAAAACTTTCATGTTTGGTATCGTTTTACATGTATCAGTGTGATTGGTAAAATGGTATCAATTTCACAGCAGTCACTTGTATTATGAGAAAGATTGAAAACTCAGGAGAATTCTGTTCTCCTTTTTGGGTGTTGTCTCTTCAATATATCTGATAACACTCTCCTCTCCCCCAAAAACAGGCGTTGGTGTAGTAAATATTTAAAATCCTTTTGTTCTGGTCTGGGTATTTAAGGGCTGCTCTGCCACCTTCCATTTGGGAAAATCTCTAGCCAGAAACCCCCATGCAGTGATGGGTGAATGTATTAAAAACTATCACACACCACTGTGTGTATATGCATTTCTTACTCATAGAGTCATCTTTGAGCAATTGATGTTATATATTTATTACTTCTGAATTGGCTTCTAATTGTCTAACTATGTAATTGGCATGATACATTTTACGTGACAAATAAAATATTATATTTTCATTCTGGACTCTCCTGAAATAATTATGACCAGTAGATTATGAGGAGGCTGATGCTACTGCAAATCTGTGTCCAGGATAGGTGAAACTGAAGTCTGATGAATGGAAGGAGCAGTAAGCATGTCATCTGAAGACCTTTTGAATTCTGTCTATCACTGATTTAGCAAGTTGCAGTTTTGTGACTATAAAAAAAAATTACACCTTTTGTTATGAGCAAGCAGTGTGTGGCATACTTAACCCTTTAAGACCTGAAGGCTTTTTTTGAGTTTTTTTTTTTCTGAGCAACATACACAAAAGTAAAGGAAAGAAATAATTCTTTTTGGTGATGCTATCCTACATGTGAGCTGCATCTGGTTAAAATTTTGTGGTGATAGCATTAAGTATAGTTAAATAAAGTATTATTCATTTTTCGCAGCTAGATGGCGCCCACGGGCGGTAAACTCAGGTTTAGAGGCACTTCTCAGCACGTGTTAGGAGTTTATCGAAATGGTTAGATACATTAAAAAGCTGAGTTTGTAAGCTTTAAAATGATACCTATTTTGTGTTATTCCACGTTGGAAAACGAACGTGGATGGTTCCGGGAACATTGGATACACACTGCATCCCGGAAAGATGAGAGACATGTTTTTAGAAAAGTATGTTACATCATTCTGTGAGTAATATCTTGTGATCATCGCAATATATTATGTTGATTTCTGATTCATTTTAATTGTGACAATCTGCTTTAAATAACGCTGTGCCATTTTCTATGATCTGTGCATTTTTCATGAAGTTATGAGCACGTGAAATCTACATATTTGTATTCAGTAAGCAGCTGTGCTGTTTTTGTTGTAAACGCATATTACTCAGACTCATTAGAGGGTGAAAACAACACAACAGGAGCATGTTGGAGGCTTGATCGGAATGTGTAGTCTCTGATTTTGTATGCAAAAAGAATTATTGTGCTTCCTATATGGGTTCAATTTTTATTGGTTCTTAAAGAGAGACACGCAAACGGGAGCGCGGGCGCTCCCTTTAGGTCTTAGAGAATGCAGGGTTAGCCTTTGAGTAAGAATCAGAACTGGCGAGTTTTTGTCTGTGAGATCCGTGCAAACCCGGGGCACGTGTGTGGCATCAGGTCCCTAATGAATGAATGAATAATTGAAAGTATGGGATATCCAGAATAATCAAATATCTAAATTAATACATGAACAATGATTAATTCAAAATTAGAAACATGATCTAAGAGTCTTACCCATTTGAAATTGGAGTCAGATTAAGCACGCAGCTAAAGTAAAATTGAAACTAGATTCTAAAAATTAAGTGAGCTTCACAGGGGTGCTGAAATGACTTTGAAAGAATTTTTAAATAGAAATGCTGGAGGATTTCGATATAGAAGAGAAAAAGAGTTTGAGTTATAAATATGGGTAAATAAATTTCTATGAATGAAATCACATGTATATCAGTATATTAAATCTGTGAAATGTCCCTGGAAGAAAACTCAAGACTACAATGGAGGCTTTTCAGAGAGTTCAGAAACAGTGACACTGATAAAGAGAATAACTCTAGGAGGGACTTTGTAACTTTGCAACGTTACACACTAAAGAAAGATGAAGATGGAAAAAAAGCAGAATAGCAATCAAAAATAAAAAGTTATACACAATGTGTCAATGCTGTTTGATAAGTCTAGAATCAATGTGAATGGATTCATGACACTGTTAAATTATATATGTCAGTAAGTAGAATTTACAAACCTTGAATAATGTGTAGATGTTTCTTGTTCTTCCAATGAAGTTGAACTGTCTTGAGAAGAAGTTACTTTGAAACACCTTTCAATTCTGAGTATTTATAAAGGAGTGTGGAGGTGGAGTTAAACCAGAACTTTTTCAGAAAACTAAAAGAACCAGTTCATCAAGAAAAAAAGACATGGAGTGAAACTGGAGATTCACTGTCTGTCATCAAAATACCCAACTTATCCAACATGTTATTCAGTAGAATGACTGCCAGATTACAGGAAAAAAAAAAGACAAACATCACTGAAAAAGGCATAAACAGAGACAGACAAACAGCACTGAAATATATAGTTAAGAGACAGAAAGATGGGTAAATAGACAGACATTGAATCTGGTAACACACCATGAATCATAAGCCACGTTCACACTGTCAGTTTTTGGATTGACAACCGCATTTACTTACAGGTGTGAGTCTTGAAATGTCTTGTTCAAACAGCAACTTACTGTAGCATCTGGAACACTGTATGAATGTGCAACGAGAGTCAAGCCCATATTCGCTTACTAGTAACCATAACGACAGTGACCAAAGTCATTTCAAAGATGGGGATGTCCATAAAACTGAAAAGTCTTCTCACTTTTGACAGGACAGAGTCCAGCTGAGACGCAAGTTCATCCATCAAACCTTCATTAACGACAGCAGCATCAATGTAAACATGCGCTCTCCAGACACCTATAACCGCTGCACTCGCGTCTCATGCCCTTTGTAGCACCTCGCACTGCCGCGCACGATGGCATTTGAGTCGCGCATGGAATACAAAAATGATGGGAGCGACTCAGGTGGAGAACAGTGACTGGATCTAAAACCTTCCGATGACACACAGCTCACCTCTCCCTCGTTGTAAGTTACCGAAAGCGAAACCACACACAAAACACCTTAAAAGAGCGGCTCTCTCACACTGTATGACGTGACAGACAACTAGTTGTCCAGTCCTGCTTCGTTCACACAGCGCGAATATTCCGAGAATGTGGTTATGAATCCTGATATTTACGGATGCGAGTTCAGTTATAGTATGCGGTTACATGGCCATAAAAACAAGGGAGGCTAACCTCTTCCATATTTAAGAAGTTCAGCAGAGATATGGTCTAAGCCACTTGATTTGTTTTGTGTGATGCCAGGTGAAAAAACGTGCATTCTTCAAGACCACATATAACAATAAACAATAAACTCAAATCTGGGGTTTCTCTGTACAGACAGTGATCATTATTTACCCTCCATTGGGTGAACTAACTCTTTAAACTACACTGAAAAATCTTGTAAGTCTTTATTAGAATTGCTAGTCCGGGTTTGGCTGAAGGCTACAGTTTGTCTGGTCAGAACAATCAAGTCTTACTCAGGTTATAATCCAAATCATTGTCTTTATTAAACAGAAGACTGCCAAATCACGCAGCCCTAGTTGCTCCTGATATCAGCATGTTCACAGTTGTTTTATTGTTGTTTTACAGGGACCAGATGCCATTGACGAGTCCTGTTGACTCTTTTACACAAGTCTTTATAAACTGTTTTTCTCTGAGAGCGCTGTACCGACATCAGTGTAACGATCAGTCCAACTGGAGGTCCCAAAGTGCAGTTTATTGATAATCCAAAAGTGAGCAAACAAATAAAACAACTACTTAACTTGAATAGAAGCAGACTTGAACATGACACTCACCAACAGCAGGGTCACATTATCAAAACACGACAAAGTAATATGGAGGCAGTCATGTTGTGAACAGGTCCTGGCGTGAACAGGTCCTGGCGTGAAACATGAACCATGAAACAAAACTATACAGATCGCCCCCTCTATGGGCGGCTCCCGACCCAACAAAACAAAAAACAAAACTATACATTACAATCAGCAAGCTTGTACATGGTAAAATGAAAAAGCAAACACCTTGGAAATGACAGGTATGTTGAACAGGAACTGTTTCAGGAATGGCACAAAGGTGTGTGATTGTTCAAGTCTCTCTGTTGAGATCAGTGTGCTCAATAATGTGCCTTTTGGCCTTCATTATGTATATTTGGATTATGTTGTGTTCAAAAAGCCATTCTTTTATTCTCCTCACATTCTTAAGGGATGGTCTTTGTCTTCCCTTACAAAAAAGAAGTTTATTCAAGTGTGCTATTAGTATACTTCTTTTAAAGGTGCGGTAAGTAGATCTTGAACTACGCTATTGGACATTGTTGATATTTGAAATCAACCCAAACAAACCCACCCCTCTCTTCATTGCTCCGCCTCTCGAACCCCGAACCTAATGCTGATGCCATGCGAGGCGAATGCACTATCAAAGACGCTAAACACCGCATTCTCTAGCAGTCATCAGTGTGCAGTGGTTTAACAGCAAAACTCTCATTATCTGGCCTCTGTTACACACGCAATGCGAGTGGATGTCTGTTTATCACAACTGACATGCAACAAAATGCTGCACCAAAAATAAAGCGCAGTTGATGAACGAACGACAAGGAAGCACAAAAAATGAACATGCAGTACACAAGAGTAAATACGAAGTGTTCGTTGTTAGTTGCAAACAGCACAGCAGCTCCAGACACTCAAATCCAGTGTACTCACATGAGAAGTGGTATCAAAGCAGCCTCCACGTCTGTTTTCAAGCCTTCTCACTTAGCTCTCTCCAGCGCTGGAAAACTTTTCTAATATAAACGCGGGTCCTAAAGCGCTTGCCCAGTCATAAACCTTCATTCCAGTGATATTCCTTCGAGCTCTTTTGTATTGTGTCCCATCTCTCGTTCTGCAGTTTTTTTCTTATTTTTAAATCTCCCTCTTGCTCGTTCTCTCTCCTCGACCGTCATACGCCCCCTAACGCTGATTGGTTAGACGTTTATTGTTGGTCTCAGCCCGACTAACTTCCAAACAGTGTATTTGAAATTCTACTGAGTCCCCCTTTAAACTAAAAAATAATAAAGAATACTTTCAGTCTACTTTTCATATACTTCTCAGAAATATGCTTTATGTACTTCTGAGAAATATTCAATTCAATTTCAATTCACATTTATTTGTATAGCGCTTTTCACAATACATATCGTTTCAAAGCAGCTTTACAGAGAATGCATGTCAACATTACAATTTGGAGAATGCAGTTAGCTAATAATGTAATAATTTAGGCAATTAATATACAATCACTGTTAGCAATTTAATTGAAGGTAGAAGCAAAGGGCTTCTGGAAAAATGAATTACATATTAACAATAATTAGGATATATAGAAATTTGCGAATGTGCGTGTTGATCCAGATGTTGGGGGGACGGGCGTCCCGAGGTAAAACGGAAAAGCAAATGGAGAATAATTAGCATAGCTGCTGTTCATAACATTAAGCAAAGATAGTCATGTGCAATTGATCTGATATGAGATGGATTATGTGAATGCTTGGCTAAAGAGATGCGTCTTTAATCTAGATTTAAACTGGGTGAGCGAGTCTGAGCCTCGAACATTATCAGGAAGGCTATTCCAGAGTTTAGGAGCCAAATGTGAAAACGCTCTCCCTCCTTTAGAGGACTTAGCTATCCTAGGTACAACCAGAAGTCCAGAGTTTTGTGATCTTAAAGAGCGTGAAGGATTGTAGGGCGATAGAAGATCGGTTAAGTACACAGGAGCTAAACCATTTAGAGCCTTATAGGTCATTAGCAGTACTTTATAATCGATACGGAACTTAATAGGTAACCAGTGTAGAGATGATAAAATTGGTGTTATATGATCATATTTTCTTGACCTGGTAAGAACTCTAGCAGCTGCATTTTGTACTAATTGTAGCTTGTTTATTGAGGAAGCAGGGCAACCAGCTAGTAATGCATTACAGTAATCTAGTCTAGACGTCATGAAAGCATGAACTAACTTTTCTGCATCAGAAACAGATAACATATTCCGTATCTCAGCAATGTTTCTGAGGTGGAAGAAGGCTGTTTTTGTAACATATGAAATATGATTTTCAAAGGACAAGTTGCTGTCTAATATAACACCCAGGTCTTTAACTGTCGAGGATGGAGTAACAGTACATCCTTCTAAATGCAGATTGTAGTCTGAGAGATTCTGTGTACAGGTTTTTGGCCCAATAAGTAATACTTCAGTCTTATCTGAATTTAATAGAAGAAAATTACTAGTCATCCAATGTTTTACTTCTTTAACACACTCTGTCAGATTGGATAATTTAGAGATTTCATCTGGTTGTGTTGAAATATATAACTGAGTATCATCGGCATAGCAGTGGAAACTAATTCCATGTCTTCTTATAATATTACCAAGTGGCAGCATGTATATTGAAAATAGCAGAGGGCCTAACACAGATCCTTGAGGCACTCCATAATTTACTATCGTTATCTTAGATTTTTCCCCGTTTAAATAAACAAAATTGTGACGGTCTGATAGATACGACCTAAACCACCGTAATGCCTGTCCCTGAATACCAGTGTAATTCTGTAGTCGATCTAGGAGTATTTTATGATCTATAGTGTCGAACGCAGCACTGAGATCAAGTAACACTAGTATTGAGATACAGCCTTGGTCAGAAGCTAGAAGTAAGTAATTTGTAATTTTAACGAGCGCAGTTTCTGTGCTATGATGAGACCTGAATCCTGACTGAAATTTTTCATAGATAGCATTTTTTTGCAAGGAGGAGCACAATTGGACCGACACCACTTTTTCTAGTATTTTAGATATAAATGGAAGATTTGAAATGGGTCTGTAATTTGCCAATACATTTGGATCTAATTGTGGTTTCTTAATGAGAGGCTTAATAACTGCTAACTTGAACGGTCTTGGAACATGACCTAGAGATAAAGACGAGTTAATAATATTGAGAAGAGGCTCTTCTGCTACAGGTAACAATTCTTTCAGTAGTTTAGTGGGTATTGGATCTAATAAACATGTTGTTGGTTTAGACGCTGTGATAGTTTATTTAGCTCTTCCTGTCCTATAGTTGTAAAGCACTGAAACTGTTCTTGAGGGACAATAATTGAGGCTGAATCATAAAACTCTGTCAAGGGTTGTACATTTACAATTATATAACTGATGCTTTCGATTTTTTCAGTAAAGAAATTCATAAAGTCATCGCTACTAAACTGCAATGAAATGTTTTGTTCTGGTGATGTCTGTTTATTTGTTAATGTTGCCACTGTACTAAACAAGAACCTTGGATTGTTTTGGTTATTTTCTATGAGTTTGCGGAAATGCTCGGCCCTGGCTGCTTTTAGAGTCTTTCTATAACAGGACGAGCTGTCTTTCCACGCGATTCTGAAGACCTCTAAACAAGTTTGTCTCCATTTGCGTTCTAGATTATGAGTTTCTCTCTTGATAGCGTGAGTAATACTGTTGTACCATGGTACAGTATTTTTCTCTCTAACCTTTTTTAATCTCATCGGTGCAACAGTATCTAATGTACTAGTGAAAGTGGTGCAAATACTGCTAGTAATTTTCTCGAGATCATTTGTGTGTTTGGGTACAATGAGCAGCTGAGGCAGATCAGGCAGTTTATTTGTGAATTTATCTTTAGTTGTCGGAAGAATTGTTCTACCTAGTCGATATTGTGGCGCAATTTGACAAATATCAGCAGTATGCAGTACACATGTTACAAGGTAGTGATCAGTGACATCGTCACTTTGCGGTAGAATTTGTATATCAGTAGGATTGATTCCATGTGATACAATTAAATCTAGTGTATGATTAAGACGGTGAGTGGGTCCAGTGATGTTTTGTTTGACCCCAAACGAGTTTAGTAAATCTGTAAACGCAGCCCCTAACGCATCATTTGTATTGTCTACATGAATGTTAAAATCTCCAACAATCAGCGCTTTATCAACGTTGACCAATAGGTCTGAGAGAAAGTCTGCAAACTCTTTTAGGAAATCAACATAAGGCCCTGGAGGTCTATAAACGGTAACCAGAGCAAGAGATAGTAGTGACTTTTTACTTATATCTGAGAGTGTAACGGTTAGCACGAGAATTTCAAATGAATTAAACCTGAAGTTTGTTTTCTGGGTAACGTTAAGAATCTCTCTATAGATTATTGCAACACCACCGCCACGGCCAACCGGACGGCATTTATTATTATAACAGTAGTCAGGTGGACAAGACTCATTAAGACCGAAATAATCATTTGGTTTAAGCTATGTTTCAGTAAGGCAAATTACATCAAGACTATTATCTATACTTAAAATTGCACTTAAGTATACTGACAGAAAAGTCTAAGTATATTTGGCCTATACTTGGATTGTTTTAAAATATTGATTTATAAAGAAAACAGATATATTCCTAATTCTGAGTATCTGAATTGTTGTGTAGGCTAGTCCACTGGCAGTGTACATAGGAGTTTACATCAAATCTACTTCACTCTTTCTTCACCATAGACAGAATTCTCAGGCTATACAGTAGGGGGCGCTGTTACGCATCTTCTGAAAGAGTTCAGAATCTCCGGATCAAAAAGCAGGACAAGAAGAAGCTGAAAAAAAGCAATAGAAGATTAATCACACAAATGTAAAATAAAGCGATCATCAAACATTAAACAGCATGTAAATCAAAACTGCCTAACATTACTGAATGAGGACTGTGAAGATTTGGGGGTGTTTATGGACTTGATCTACTCCACCCGTGTTTGATCATCGTTCTGAATCCCATCCGGACATAGTCTTTGACTAAAATGCATTTTTATCAGTTTTTTTTTTTATTTAAAATGTTTCCTTTTTAAAAAAAAAAAAAAAAAAAAAAAAGATGGTAAAAAAGGATTCATGAAGCTAGAATAAAATGTTTTTAAAATGGAAAGAGTTAAAGTACAGTTAAAGGTATTTCAAGTATAAAAAAAATAATACCTAAACAGGAACATAGTAGTATACTTAAAGTGTGAAAATAATATATGAAAAGTAAACTATAAGTGTGACGTTAAGTTCACTTAAAAGAAAACGTGTCAGGTTACGTATGTAACCATGGTTCCCTGAGAACAGGGAACAAGTCACTGTGTTTGACACGCTTTGCGGAACGCCTAATCGTGAACCGGTGTCTGAAACAATTATCAAATAATGCCAATCCTATTGGCCAGCAACAGCCCATGACGTCATAACTGGCGCGACCCGGAAGTATATAAGGAGCGCCTAGAGAAGCAGTCAGTACCTTATCATCTGAAGGGACTGTTCAGCAGGCAGCCCCGATGCATGGCAGGAAACGCAGTGTCTCGTTCTCTGTTCTCAGGGAACCATGGTTACATACATATCCTGAGGCGCTCCCTTTCAAAAGGGGACCCAACACTGCATTAGACACGCTTTGGGGAACGATATACCAACGCCGCCATGCTTGAGGGGAGTGCATGCCAAAAAATGGCTAAACAAACATCAAGAACTAGCAGTTCAACTGAACTGCCAGAGCCACTCCCCCTCGGGTCATGCTTAGGCTGTCAGTGACAGCATTTCCTATGGCCAACAGCCCAAGCTATAAGCCTCAAAGAGGCCTTCCACAGAAGGCCTACCAAGGCCACTCAAAGGCTTCTAGTACCAAGCTTCTTTCAAAAAAAGAAAGAGGGTACCTTTTAGGAAATGTAGCCAGGGGAACCCGAAGGAGCCCTAGCCAGTCACTTGTCAGGGGAACGTACTTGACCCTGATTGCCACCAGGGAGGCCGACCTGGTCTAACAGTAACCTAGTCTTGGCCAACAACCTGTCTGATTACAAAGTCTCAATTCACATTCTTCAGAGAAGATAACCAGTAAGAGGGACTGCAAAGAGGCAGTAACCAACTCGGATCAGATCGTAGAGACGGCATCCTGAAGAGCAGGACTCAGCTTAGCGCTTTTTTACCCTTACAAATGAGGGGAGTAAATCTCTGCTTAATCCTAGGATCTACTCAGCGCTTGTTTATCTATGCACTGAGGAGGCTGTGCACTCTAGGGGGACCCAAACAAGGGGAGTACAACAGGGAGGCCTTATATAGGCCTTCAACCACTGACCAGATTTAGGGAGCTAAGTGCTATAAAAGGACAACCCTCCAGCCGATGGGAGTACTGAGCTCAACCTAACAGGTAGATCATGCTGTAGGCATAAAATCATGGAGGCTCCTGGGGAGCCTGCAACATGAGCTAATTCTACCCTATGTAGATCAATCACTGCAGCCTTGCAAAGGCCAGCCATGTGAAACTACATGCCTAATCTGCTGAGATATACCCAAATGTGGGGGATTCGCTTAGAGGGCGGCCTGTGAAGGCCACACACCTAAAAGCAACTCAATTGCTGACAATGCAAGAGCCCACAAAAACATGGGAACTCGTTCTGATTGAAACTGAGTTTAACTGGCAGATAAGACTGTAGAGTGCCCACGTATCAGTCTACCTCAACACATTCCAACAAGCAGTGTACTCAGTAAAAACACTTGTTACTCTTTAAGCAAGAGGAGTACAAACTTATGCCATCATGCTCTGAAGGAAGTCCAAACGGGACCTGCGACTTTAGAATGACACGGGCGTCAGCTAGTGGCAGTGCCTAAGCTCTAAGGGAACCATATATGAAAACCAAACTATCTAGTGAGGTCAATAAATTTAACTCAACCTGAGCTAAAACCATTCACACATTCCAACAGGCAATGCAGTTGGTAAAAACACCTTATACCCTTAAAGCAAGGGAAGTACAAAGAATATTACGCCACCATGCTCTGAGGGAGGCCCAAAAACAGGCCTACTACCTTAAAAGATCACGGGCATAAACCTGTGCCAGTGCTAATCTCCAAGTGAGCAAACTCTATACTACACATCTTCCAACAAGCCTTGTAGTAAAACAAGCTATTGTGCTCTAAAGGAGGCCCAAACAAAGTCTTCTACTTCCAACAACATGAGTATCAGCTTGTGGCAGTTGTACAAACTCTAAAGGGAGCTACTTATGAACCAAACTAACTAGTGAGGTTCAACATAAAATAAACTCAACCTGAGCTTTATACATTCCAACAGGCAGTATACTCAGTAAAAACACTTTTTACCCTTAAAGCAAGGGGAGTAGAACTAGTCACCATAATCTGAAGGAGGCCATATCACAGGCCTACTACTACAGAAGATACGGGTGCAAACCTGTTGCAGTATATAAGAGTTACTTAGCTCACATAGTGTAGGGCAGGAATCCGAACTAACACTACTAAAGCATAAACAACCCTGAGAAAAAGGGGTTAGTGCTCTTCATCCTACCCTGTTATCAACACAGGGTGGGTCCTTCTCACCAAAACAGAAACATCTGTACTGAACCCTAAGGAACAGGAGCTTTTAAGAAAAAAGCTACAACCGTTTCACTCAAGCTTGAACATAGTTCAAAGGGCTCAGGGGAAAAGACTGAAGTCAGAGTACCAGCTAAATAGTTCTGGGGAAATGGGGCCACAGCAACAATATTAGTCTCTTATACACATATCCACCTGAGACAACAGCACCAGGGAGACTTGGCAGTAGTCTGCTACCCTAGCTGCTTTCTGATCTTGCACCTACACCAAAAGGGAAAGGGGGTAATGGGCCTTGGCCTGACAACTCTGATAAGAGGAGGCCAGAACTAGGAAACTACACTCACCTGACAGGGGTAGTATAAAAAGGGTTAAATGCTTTAGCATAACACCTAAACCCTAGTTCTAGCCTAGGCCAGCTATATCTGTGGGCCTATAAGGCCACATATAAGCATAGATCTGCCTGGGGCTAAGAAACAGCAGCCTCTAACACAGACTCTCAAATAGAGAGGAGGCAACTCTGAAAATCTAACTCTGTAAGCCAAGAGCTCAGAGGAGCAATGCTCAACCCAAGCACAATAATGCCAGGCGGCCCGAAAGCCGTCGCTTAGCATTAGATCTATCTGAAGTAAAGAGTGCTAATCTCTAATACAACTCTAGCTTAAACCAGAGGAGAAAGCTACTCTACCATATGGTGGCTATCAAGTTTCTATTTTAAAAATAATCTAGCCAACCTAATGGGAACCACACACTTCCTGAAACATTTGTTAGACATATTCTCTTACCGTATTTGATGAATCGCAATCAAACAAAACAGTCCTTGAAGACGAAAAGATACTGACTGCTTCTCTAGGCACTCCTTATATACTTCCGGGTCGCACCAGTTATGATGTCATAGGCTGTCGCCGGCCAATAGGATTGGCGTTATTTGATAATTGTTTCAGACACCGGTTCACGAGGAGGCGTTCCCCAAAGCGTGTCAAACACAGTGTTGAGTTCCCTTTCGAAAGGGAACTTACAAATATACTTGCACTAAACTAGTAGTTTACTGAGAGTATATTTCAGTGTACTTTCATATACTAAAAATGTAGCTACTACTGGTATTGAAATAGTAAACTACTAGTATAATTATAAGTAAAAGCATTACTGTCAGGAGTTTCTCTCCAAGACATATGTGATGCGGCAGGCTATTCCTCGCCACATACATTTGTGAGGTTCTATATCTTGACCTCGGCTCCACTCCAGGGGCGCAGGTGTTGTCATCTTAGTGTGTGCAAAAATTTCACACAGACGGTCACTTGCTCGTATGGCGATGTGGGTTTTAGCATTCTCACAGCATTTCGACGCATCTTGAGTTCCGATGAAAGGGAACATCTCGGTTACGTATGTAACCTTAGTTCCCTGAGTAGGGAACAAGACGCTGCGTCGCCATGCCCATGAGTGACTTGCTTTAGATATTTCAGAAGCTGAATGTGTTTGTTCTCAGGTAGGCTTTATAGTTTCCTGGTCAGTGACGCCACCCGCCTATGACGTTCCATCACACCATTGGACTGATTTCATATGTGCTTCACAACGCAATCACGCAGAGGCTTTCCCGCAGTGTTTCGATGCAGCATCTCGGTCCCTACTCAGGGAAATAAGGTTGCATACTGACTGAAAGGGCTCATTATGTGGGTCATTATGCGTGTCTTTGTCTTCTCAGGTGTGAATCACAGCATTATTCAAGATTATTCACACCTCCACGCATACTGTCTTTCTTGACAAAAAATGTCTTACAAAATTTAAATCAATATATTGTTTTATATGAACGAGTAGGCAGGATAATTTTTACGTCATTTTGAAGCAAAAACTCTAGTGGCCATGCCATATTTCAGTGACTTAAGTTTTTTTTTTTTTTTTTAATAACCACGCATAAACGTTATTCCCTCAAAAATGCAAGCATGTACATACATGTTGCTCACATATTATGGTAGCCTAGTTCCTGCTGAATACAGTTTAATGACACTTTTGCCAACTGAAAAATGCAAAAATGTCAGGGCATGTCAAAACACTTCCAGTGCCCAGAAAAACATAACGTGTTTTGACAAAAGAAAATATATTTGCATAACGCCTTCCTCTGGCATTCCAAATAAATGAACACGAACATCTCCCTTCTGTCACGACCTGTCTGTTCTCTGTGGTTCAGAATCAGAAAGAGCTTTATTGTCAAGTGTGTTTGTACACACAAGGAATTTACCTTGGTACTGAAGCTTTTAGTGCACACATACAAATACAACAACAAGAAACATAAAATATACAAATAAAAAATTAAGAATATGAAAGTCATGAACATATTTACAGTATTATGAATAATATGATTAAATATCAACTGAGTTAACAAAGATATTGCACTAAACAGTGGGAGTATTGCACTTGCAGGTATATGCCTTGGGAGGCATTTAACAGTTCAAGGGGGAAATGGCCTTTATATAGGTCAATATAATATGAAGCAGTATTTACTAACTTACCAAGTTTCAAATTTAATTTATTTCTAGAGCACATTTAAGAACAACAGTAGTTGACCAAAGTGCTGAACATAAAGGGTCATAAAACAATAAACAATAAAAGGGTACTGTACAAAGTATTGTACATTACAAATCAAAAACAAAAAGAGAAGAACCACAGCTCTCAGACTGAATTCAATGCCACAGAATAAAAATATGTTTTAAGACTAGTTTAAAAAGCAGGCAGAGTTTGGGCCATCCTCACAGACAATGGTAATGAGTTCCAGAGTTTAGGGGCAGATAAAGGCACAATCTCCCCTGTGCTTCAGTCCTACTCTAGGGACGGCCATGAGCATATGGTCAGCAGACCTCAGAGACCTTGATGGGACGTGCAATTGTATAAGGTCAGGAAGGAAAGTTGGGGCTAGGCCATTTAAGGATTTAAGGATAAGCAAGCATTAAAACCTTAAAATCAATCCTAAAACAGACTGAAAGCCAATGTAGGGAAGCCAATATGGGGGAAATATGTTCCCGTTTACATGTTCGTGTTAAATGTCGAGCTGCAGCATTCTGCACTAACTGCAAGCGTGAGAGAGAGGCCTGGCTGACACCAACATTACATTAGTCTAAACGAGATGAAATAAAACATGTAAAAACATGTAAAAGCATTCTTGCTTCACCCCTGAACTGCCTTCTTGAGAAAAAGCTCTGAAACTGAAAGGGAGTTTGTTTTACTGGAGATGAGTTTCAGAGCTTTTTCTCAAGAAGCCAGTTCAGGAGTGAAGCAAGAATCCTTTTACACTGTGGCACTAACAGCTCACGCAAACACTGCAAACAATGGCTGATTCTCAGCAGAAGTCTCATCTCAATATAAGTGAGTGTCAAATCATCATTTTTTTTTAACAAACGATGAAGATGTTTCTTATTTTAAGTTATATTTCAGAAAAAAAGTGTCTGCTAAAGTGAATCTGGCTCTTACTGTAACAGTAATTTCTCAATCTCAATCCATCTACTGCATACATCAGATGAGATGTACGTGTGTTTTGATGACAGGCTGTGAATTTACCCACAGGCTTTCTCTCATGTCTCTTAAATCTGGTACTGCTCCACAATATGAAGGGAAACTCAGTTGGGAGAAGTATGGAGTGTCCTTAAAAAGATGGTTGGTGTTTATAGAACTCAGAATATTCCAGTGTCATCAGATGAAGGGAAAACAGCAGTGACTGAAAAAGAAAAGGCTGAACTGTTAGCTTCCACCTTTCAAAAAGCACACAGCACAGATAATCCAGAAAGAAATCAGAAGAGAAGGAGGGAAGAAATTTTAAAGCAACATCAAGATATTTATATTAAACTATTAGTCAAACAGCTTTAGATGCCACCTTTAAAATGTGGGAACTAGAAAGAGTATTAATGAGGGTTATAAGAACTGCTCCAGGAAAAGATAGAGTTTGCTATACTATGATTAAACATATGGATGAAGTAATACTTAAAGCAATATTGGATCTTTTTTAATAAAATAAGGGTGGAAGGACAACTACCTTTATCCTGGAAACAAACTGTCGTAATCCCTATTCCCAAACCAGGGAAAGATTCTGCAATAGCAGGAAATTATAGGTCGATTGCTCTGACATCTAACCTCTGTAAAGTGATGGAAAAATTGATTGTTAATCACCTATATTATGTGTTTAATTAGAGGATTAATAGCTCCTGATCAGTTTGGTTTTCGTGGTAGATCCACTTTAGATGCATTAATAAGATTATAAACTGATGTAAAAAAGGCATTAGCTATGAAAGAGGTGTTAGTGGCAGTATACTTCAACACTGAAAAGACATGATGTGATGTGGAGAGAAGGATTGTTTTTTAAAGTTTCAAAGAATTGGAATTGAAGGGAGATTTTTTAAGTTTCAGGTCAAGGTGGGCAGTATATTATCTCAGATGGTGAATGTAGAAAATGGGACACCTCAGCGAAGTGCTGTAAGTCCTGTATTATTCAACATAATGATCAATGATGTGAAGGAATTCATCCAGGATTAAAACAGCATTATATGCAGATGATGGAGCAATGTGGAAGAGAAGAAGAAATGTTAAATATATTGTGCATAAAATTCAAAAAGCAATTGAGGTTGTAGAGAAATGATCAGTGGAATGGGGATTCACATTCTCTGTATCCAAAACATGTTGTCAGTTTTTGACAAAAAAAAAAAAAGAGGATTGCAGAAAATACTTTTAACTTTTTTTGGCATAATATTGGTCCAGTTACGGGTGTATTCTGGGGCTTCCGGATGAGTTGTGGTTGAGTTCTGGCAGACATCTGGGGATTACATTGCTGTTGTGGGCCAGTTATGGCTGATTTCTGGGACATGGAAGAAGTTGTGGGTGAGTTTTGGTCTGCTTTCGGCATGGGTCTGGCTCACTTTCGGTAAGTAGCTTTTGGGCCAATCTTGGACCGTAATTCTATGCGGTATGTGAGCCAAACTCTCATTCGAAATTTAACTGGATTCGGCCCAACAAAAATTTGCTATCTGGGTGGTTTTCCTTTTTTTCCCGGAGATGAGTTTCAGAGCTTTTTCTCAAGAAGCCAGTTCAGGGGTGAAGCAAGAATCCTTTTACACTGTGGCACCAACAGCTCATGCAAACATTGCAAACAATGGCTGATTGTCAGTACAAGTCTCTTGTCAATATAAGTAAGAGTCAAATCATCATTGGCTTATTTAACAAATGATGATGATGTTTCTTTTTGAAGTTATATTTTAGATAAAAGTGTCTGTTAAAGTAAATCTGGCTCTTACTGTAACAGTAATTTCTCAATCCATGTACTGCATACATCAGATAAGATGTATGTTTTGATGACATGCTGTGATTTTCCCCACAGGCGTTCTCTCATGTCTCTTAAATCTGGTTTCCCTTGTTTTCCCGGAGATGAGTTTCAGAGATTTTTCTCAAGATACAAGAACAATAGCTGTGTTCATTAATAGAACTAAAAGGCAATTATTTTATTTTTTCAAAGTAATTATAGCTGTTTAACAAAAATGATTGATTGATCTAGAACTTCCCACTGATAAAACTGTAGATAAAACACAGCAACCACAACACTTACCATTGTTTTACCACAGTTACTGTAGTTTTAATGTGGTATTTGTAGTTAAAACACAGTAACCACAACACTTACCATGGCTTTACCACAGTTATGCCAGGTTTACACTACAGGACTTTAAACGTCGGCAGATCGCTGTGCTGTTCAGACTACGTGACTTGCTGTGGAGTCTTTAAGTCTTTGTGGTGTTTACACTACGTGACACTACGTAAATGATTCGCAACAGGAGGTTACACACTACACATGCTGACAACAACTGTCACCCAACAACTTTATTTGAAAATGGACATTGGGAAGAAATTAGATCAAATTTTTAATTAAATTAAAATTAAAATAACATTATATTAAAAGTTTAAAACATTCTGGCTGACCTCCCAGAGTTAAGGCGACTGTTATTTTAGAATGTTTCCTTTATTGTTTCCATGACGACGCGTCATGCATGTCATGTGACACACCGCGGCCAGCCGGCCACACTGTATGACAGATGTATTGCTTTTCTCACCATGTCATCAACTACCTGATATTCCGATTCTCAAATATGTGCAAGTGTTTTGTCATTTAAAAACCTATATAATGACCTTGATCTTAATATATAATGTGAATTCATCCATTTGTCCTCAAATACATGTGGCTGGTGAACTGGGAGAACAATAGAGTGAGTGAGCTTTGGTGGACTGGGAAGGCTACGGTCCCGAGGAGCGCTCATGGGTCCCCAGAAACAACATCCTTGATCCCTCTCTGCTTGACACTTTCCACGCTACACATCCAGATCGACCTGCTCCCCATGGAAGAGGATGACCACCACGACGTCGGGGTCCTCAGCCCTCAGGAGCGGGCCGTGGAGGGGGGGGTACTGTCACAGACCCGCCAGGTTCAACCATCAGCCAATCACAGTGCACTCCCTCACCAGAGTTCTAACCACACTCACCTGATCCTCATCATCACCCAATCACCACAGATACTTAAGCGCACCACTCACCTCAGTTCACTACTCTTCCTATGCTCCAGATCATCGTTGATACCTACCCATTCCACTCCAGTGTGCTTCCTAGTCTTCGTACCTTGTATCTGTGTGTGTATCACCCTACCGTCTCTGTGAGTCTGCTTCTCCACTCTGCTTCCTGTCATCCATGAGTCATCCACCTGCAAGATAAAGGACAGTATCATTACTACAGTTTCACCATCACAAAGTACCAGTTTACCAGTAACTTACCTGCTCATCTGTGTTTCTCTGCTGTTTGCAAATAAACCTCACTTTACTTGCAAACCTGTTGTCTCTGAATATGTAATTTTGAGATATTATATTAACGATTTGTTCACACTCAGGAATATGTGTATAACGGACGATTATCAATAAGACATATTCCTTATAAGGGGATAAGGTAATTTCAGCGGAGCTCAGGTGGGATGCGATTTATCGTACCATTTAGATGGGGGAAGTTTGAAGTAAAGCAGTGTGTGGATTTGCTGGTGGTTCTCGGCAACTCACAGTTGTAGTGTTTAAACGTTTTTATTGGTTAGTGTTTTTAATTACGTTGTTTTTTAGTTTTACTTTTTACTGTCACAAGGTACAGGTGATTTCCTGTTTTAAAAGTAAGGAGAATATTGTATTATCTAGTACAATAAGATATGAAAGGGATTACTGGGGTTAAGTTTATTTCTTGGAACTGTAGGGGGCTGCATACTTTTACTAAAATTAAACAAGTAATGACTAGGATAAAGCAGCTACAATCTAAAATTGTTTTTCTCCAGGAAACACATTTAATGTCTAAAGACATATGTAGAATACGTAATAGATGGCCTGGTCAAGTGTTTTCAGCTTCATTTAGTTCTCAAGCACGAGGTGTTATTACAATGATCCATAAATCAATCCCATTTCAAGTAGCTAAGACAATACATGATCCATCAGGTAGATATTTAATTGTTCAAGGGACTTTATTATCTAAATCACTGATTCTTGTCAACGTTTATGGCCCTAATTAGGACATCCCAAAATTCTATAGTAACCTCTTTCTGACTTTATACAGCCTTTCTGGGTTTTATGTAATTGGTGGGGATTTCAATTGTACACTGGACCCAATTAGAGATCGTTCTTCTGGCATTGATCAGTCACATAGACAGAACAGAAAGACCCTTCATTTTTTTTAAAGGACTTAAAACTATTAGAAATATGGAGACAGTTACATCCTAAGGATATCTCCCCCCCCCCCCCCCCTCATAACTATATATTATTCCTAACTCTAAACCTATCATCACAGAAAACATTCTGCATTTTTACATTTTATAAAACTATAATTTTGTATGATTTAAAATCCGTTTTCCTCATGGGGACCAAAAAAAAAGAAAAGAAAAAAAGTCATGGTAAACCCTGTGTTGTGAATCAAATGTCCAACCAAACCAAAAGGATGCTAATACCACTAATTTTAGACCTAGTGGGGACATTTGGTTCACAATGCAGGGTTTACAGTTTGTTTTTAATTGCTTTGGAGCAATTTTCACAAGCAATTGATACATTTTCAAAACTCTTAGTACTAATATCACAACAGATCATCAAAAGTGCACTTTTTCAAACATTTCAGCATGTTTTCAATTGTGTTGAAATTTGTGAACAGAGCAGGATAGAGTGACTGTATAACATCTGATTAGAGGCATTACCATGGTATAGAGAGACTGCCTCATTATTGTAACTCACCCTTCATCTACAGTATAAATTCAGTCATATGGTACAGTAAGAACATTTACTGTATTGCCAGCAAACTCTGTTCTATACAACACCTCATGACTGTGTCATACTTCACACCTTTTGATAACACACTGAATAGATATTATTACAAACATTATGGATTTTATGTCAGTTATGTAAATTAGGTAATGTAAGTGCATTTTCTAATGTGGCATCTGAAGCCTGTGTAACTGTAATTATTTCAGCAACCAGGGTGATTTGAAACATGTATCTTGCTTTGTTTGCTATTGAATTAACTGAATGTTAAAAGTACTAAATTGAAAGAAGAACAAACTGTTGTGTTTCAGTGATTAAACCAAATGTTCTCTTTACATATCACAATGATCTTGTGTTTTGAAACAATGATTATGTAGAATGAAAATATGTACAACTAGAATGAAAGCATGAGATCCGGTTTTGAAAGAACGACTAGCTGTGTTAGAAGTGTGGTGAGTTTGGAGTTTTGTACTAAGAGTGGTCATCATCTAAGATAAATTGCTTATAATGTAAAAAGAATTAATTACATTTGGTTATCCACATCGGAAAATGCCAACACGTTCTATAGAAACTATGCCCATAGAATCAATATCTATAGAAATATATAGGTGTACCAAATGATCCATTGATTAATCATTAATCAAGTCCAGTTGGATTAAATAATAGACAAATGTATAAAAATGAATGAGAAGAGATGCAAATCAAAAGTTTGATAGTAATAGCATTTTGAAAGGCAGTTACTGTGAATGAAACATTTATATAGATGAAACACTTATTTTGTGTAGTGAAAAAGGATACTTTGTGATTTTGTGTATTGTACTAACACAATTGAAAATATGCTGAAATGTTTGAAAAAAGTGCACTTTTGATCTGTTGTGATATTAGTACTAAGAGTTTTGAAAATGTACCAATTGCTTGTGAATTAAAAAAAACTGTAATCCTATTCTCATTAATACAATTAAAGTCTGGTGTGATGAGCATAATTATTTAGGTCGGACAAATACTTTATCATGTTTTAACCCAATATGGGGAAATGAGAGTTTTAAACCAGCTACATCAGACTCAGGATTTAAACTATGGTATGATAAAGGACTGCAAAAAATTGAGGATTTTTATATAGGAATGACTTAATGTCCTTTGCAGAGACTGTGGCACAGTTTGATATTCCCAAAAAGCATTTCTTTAAATTCCTTCAATTTAAGAGCTATGTCTCTTCTCACCAAGGTACAAAGCATACAAAACCCATTAAGAATCCTCTTGAAATTTTACTATCAAAATCACCCCAATCTAAAGGCTTAATATGTTTTATAAATGATTAGGGTCATACTCTAAAGAATCTTCAGAATCCAAATTTAAAAATGAACATTTCCTTAGATATATGGGAAAAAATATGTATAAAAGCTCAAGCACAAACTATTAACAGTAATTTTAAATTGATACAGTACAACTGGATTATGAGAACGTATTTTACTCCAGTTAGGTTAAACAAAATTTGTCATAACACTCCAGACACATGCATTAAATGCACATCTGATAAAGGCACACTTTTGCACTGCATGTGGGGTTGTCCTATGGTGCAGGAGTTTTGGAAAGAGGTAGTTTCACTTATTTTTCAGATGGTATCTGTTAATCTTCCAATGAATCCAGAAATTTTTATTTTGGGAACTTTTCCTGAAAATATTGTACACTGTAGCAGCACTCATAAACTTATTGACGTATGTCTACTTTAAGCAAAGCGTCTAATAGCTATGTATTGGAAAAAAGTGGAAAGGCCGTCTGTCGTACGGTGGATTAATAACATGTCTTTTTGTTTGTCAATGGAAAAGATTACGTATATTTTAAAATGTAAATTGTCCTTATTTGAGAATATTTGGAAACCCTTTATATCCTTTATCTCCAACTCAGATTTTAGTAATATACAGGTGCTGGTCATATAATTAAAATATCATCAAAAAGTTGATTTATTTCACTAATTCCATTCAAAAAGTGAAACTTGTATATTATAATCATTCATTACACACAGACTGATATATTTCAAATGTTTATTTCTTTTAATTTTGATGATTATAACTGACAACTAAGGAAAATCCCAAATTCAGTATCTCAGAAAATTAGAATATTACTTAAGACCAATACAAAGAAAGGATTTTTAGAAATCTTGGCCAACTGAAAAGTATGAATATGAAAAGTATGAGCATGTACAGCACTCAATACTTAGTTGGGGCTCCTTTTGCCTGAATTACTGCAGCAATGCGGCGTGGCATGGAGTCAATCAGTCTGTGGCACTGCTCAGGTGTTATAAGAGCCCAGGTTGCTCTGATAGTGGCCTTCAGCTCTTCTGCATTGTTGGGTCTGGCATATCGCATCTTCCTCTTCACAATACCCCATAGATTTTCTATGGGGTTAAGGTCAGGCGAGTTTGCTGGCCAATTAAGAACAGGGATACCATGGTCCTTAAACCAGGTACTGGTAGCTTTGGCACTGTGTGCAGGTGCCAAGTCCTGTTGGAAAATGAAATCTGCATCTCCATAAAGTTGGTCAGCAGCAGGAAGCATGAAGTGCTCTAAAACTTCCTGGTATACGGCTGCGTTGACCTTGGACCTCAGAAAACACAGTGGACCAACACCAGCAGATGACATGGCACCCCAAACCATCACTGACTGTGGAAACTTTACACTGGACCTCAAGCAACGTGGATTGTGTGCCTCTCCTCTCTTCCTCCAGACTCTGGGACCCTGATTTCCAAAGGAAATGCAAAATTGACTTTCATCAGAGAACATAACTTTGGACCACTCAGCAGCAGTCCAGTCCTTTTTGTCTTTAGCCCAGGCGAGACGCTTCTGACGCTGTCTGTTGTTCAAGAGTGGCTTGACACAAGGAATGCGACAGCTGAAACCCATGTCTTGCATACGTCTGTGCGTAGTGGTTCTTGAAGCACTGACTCCAGCTGCAGTCCACTCTTTGTGAATCTCCCCCACATTTTTGAATGGGTTTTGTTTCACAATCCTCTCCAGGGTGCGGTTATCCCTATTGCTTGTACACTTTTTTCTACCACATCTTTTCCTTCCCTTCGCCTCTCTATTAATGTGCTTGGACACAGAGCTCTGTGAACAGCCAGTCTCTTTTGCAATGACCTTTTGTGTCTTGCCCTCCTTGTGCAAGGTGTCAATGGTCGTCTTTTGGACAACTGTCGAGTCAGCAGTCTTCCCCATGATTGTGTAGCCTACAGAACTAGACTGAGAGACCATTTAAAGGCCTTTGCAGGTGTTTTGAGTTAATTAGCTGATTAGAGTGTGGCACCAGGTGTCTTCAATATTGAACCTTTTCACAATATTCTAATTTTCTGAGATACTGAATTTGGGATTTTCCTTAGTTGTCAGTTATAATCATCAAAATTAAAAGAAATAAACATTTGAAATATATCAGTCTGTGTGTAATGAATGAATATAATATACAAGTTTCACTTTTTGAATGGAATTAGTGAAATAAATCAACTTTTTGATGATATTCTAATTATATGACCAGCACCTGTAATGAGTGAGGTTGAAAGAGATAAAATATCTTGACTCTCAATGTATTTCCACCCACATTTTATTACTACCAAACCGTTAATCATTTAACCATTTACTGTTAAATTACCCCATTTTATATTACTTGCTTCTTGTATGACTATTTTCAATTCTTCTTAGTCTGTATCTGAACTGACCTGTGCCTTTTTTTTTTGTATTATTATTTATTTATTTATTATTATTATTATTAATTTATTTATTTTTGTTAGTTGATGTTTTTCCTTTATTGTCATTTATTTTATTGTTATTATGTAAAAAGAGATCTAACTATTTTATTGTATAATGTTATAATATATTGGCATAATTTGTTACATCTCAATAAATTGTAAAAAAAAAAAAAAAACACATTTTAGAATGTCCTGAAATAAGAGATAAGGGCACAGTCAAAGGATTTTTTTGAAGAAGCTTCCAAAATTTTTAGCTCTCCACACATGTTGAAGAACACTGTAGATCTAAGCTTAGGCTGGTCGAACCAGGGGCTTCATTTATAAAGCGTGCATACTCACAGATTTGATCTTAGAGTGTGTGTACGCTAATTCCATTCAAAAAGTGAAACTTGTATATTATAATCATTCATTACACACAGACTGATATATTTCAAATGTTTATTTCTTTTAATTTTGATGATTATAACTGACAACTAAGGAAAATCCCAAATTCAGTATCTCAGAAAATTAGAATATTACTTAAGACCAATACAAAGAAAGGATTTTTAGAAATCTTGGCCAACTGAAAAGTATGAACATGAAAAGTATGAGCATGTACAGCACTCAATACTTAGTTGGGGCTCCTTTTGCCTGAATTACTGCAGCAATGCGGCGTGGCATGGAGTCAATCAGTCTGTGGCACTGCTCAGGTGTTATAAGAGCCCAGGTTGCTCTGATAGTGGCCTTCAGCTCTTCTGCATTGTTGGGTCTGGCATATCGCATCTTCCTCTTCACAATACCCCATAGATTTTCTATGGGGTTAAGGTCAGGCGAGTTTGCTGGCCAATTAAGAACAGGGATACCATGGTCCTTAAACCAGGTACTGGTAGCTTTGGCACTGTGTGCAGGTGCCAAGTCCTGTTGGAAAATGAAATCTGCATCTCCATAAAGTTGGTCAGCAGCAGGAAGCATGAAGTGCTCTAAAACTTCCTGGTATACGGCTGCGTTGACCTTGGACCTCAGAAAACACAGTGGACCAACACCAGCAGATGACATGGCACCCCAAACCATCACTGACTGTGGAAACTTTACACTGGACCTCAAGCAACGTGGATTGTGTGCCTCTCCTCTCTTCCTCCAGACTCTGGGACCCTGATTTCCAAAGGAAATGCAAAATTGACTTTCATCAGAGAACATAACTTTGGACCACTCAGCAGCAGTCCAGTCCTTTTTGTCTTTAGCCCAGGCGAGACGCTTCTGACGCTGTCTGTTGTTCAAGAGTGGCTTGACACAAGGAATGCGACAGCTGAAACCCATGTCTTGCATACGTCTGTGCGTAGTGGTTCTTGAAGCACTGACTCCAGCTGCAGTCCACTCTTTGTGAATCTCCCCCACATTTTTGAATGGGTTTTGTTTCACAATCCTCTCCAGGGTGCGGTTATCCCTATTGCTTGTACACTTTTTTCTACCACATCTTTTCCTTCCCTTCGCCTCTCTATTAATGTGCTTGGACACAGAGCTCTGTGAACAGCCAGTCTCTTTTGCAATGACCTTTTGTGTCTTGCCCTCCTTGTGCAAGGTGTCAATGGTCGTCTTTTGGACAACTGTCGAGTCAGCAGTCTTCCCCATGATTGTGTAGCCTACAGAACTAGACTGAGAGACCATTTAAAGGCCTTTGCAGGTGTTTTGAGTTAATTAGCTGATTAGAGTGTGGCACCAGGTGTCTTCAATATTGAACCTTTTCACAATATTCTAATTTTCTGAGATACTGAATTTGGGATTTTCCTTAGTTGTCAGTTATAATCATCAAAATTAAAAGAAATAAACATTTGAAATATATCAGTCTGTGTGTAATGAATGAATATAATATACAAGTTTCACTTTTTGAATGGAATTAGTGAAATAAATCAACTTTTTGATGATATTCTAATTATATGACCAGCACCTGTAATGAGTGAGGTTGAAAGAGATAAAATATCTTGACTCTCAATGTATTTCCACCCACATTTTATTACTACCAAACCGTTAATCATTTAACCATTTACTGTTAAATTACCCCATTTTATATTACTTGCTTCTTGTATGACTATTTTCAATTCTTCTTAGTCTGTATCTGAACTGACCTGTGCCTTTTTTTTTGTATTATTATTTATTTATTTATTATTATTATTATTAATTTATTTATTTTTGTTAGTTGATGTTTTTCCTTTATTGTCATTTATTTTATTGTTATTATGTAAAAAGAGATCTAACTATTTTATTGTATAATGTTATAATATATTGGCATAATTTGTTACATCTCAATAAATTGTAAAAAAAAAAAAAAAAAAAAAAAAACACATTTTAGAATGTCCTGAAATAAGAGATAAGGGCACAGTCAAAGGATTTTTTTGAAGAAGCTTCCAAAATTTTTAGCTCTCCACACATGTTGAAGAACACTGTAGATCTAAGCTTAGGCTGGTCGAACCAGGGGCTTCATTTATAAAGCGTGCATACTCACAGATTTGATCTTAGAGTGTGTGTACGCTTAAATCCACACCAGCGCTCATATTCTTAAAAATGGTCTTTGACGTGGAAAAGTGCTTAGAACCATGTCAGAGTCTGAGCAGACGTACACACTTTTCCTTGTCAGAGTACCGGAAGTTTTTTGGAAATCTAAGCTATTCTTGCAGCTCGCCATTCTAAATTAAAGGATTTGGACAATGACTGTTGATCTTTTAAATATAAATTACATTAATTAGGTGTCATTTACAACGTGGAGAACTGAAACCATTCAGCTGCGTGCAAGTTCAAGATCATTTGCGATTTATAGATTTCACATCTGAAAGAGAGGTGGTTTTCTGTGTGTATATTCATTCTATGAATCACATGTACGCACATCAGAGGGATGATCGTAAGACCATTTCTGCGCAACATTTTATAAATCAGGCCCCGGTACATCATATTTTGAGGTCACCAAGTGGACAAAAAATAGGCAAATATTCATATGTACCCATCACTGAGGTTTTCAGTAACTATTGCTCACATGAGGACATATTTGATGAAATTCAGGCACAGAACTATCTAGACAGAGATCTAGATTATTTAAGTGACTACTTAGATGGTACAAATTTCAAGGAACATCCCTTCTTTAAAGTTAATCCGCATGTCTTACTGAAGACGAATTTGAAGATGTCAACCCCTTAGGTTGAATGAAAACCAAGCACAAGCTTTGAGCTTTTTATTATACGGGAGGCAACCTTAAACATCGCTCAAAAGTGAAGCACATTCATCTGGCTTTATTAGCACGACAAACATTTGTAATACGCTGTGGTTTAACCATCTTAAAAACTTGACAGTAAAGGGTTGGTGGTAACTGTAGGTGGGATAGAGCAGACTATTAATGCTGTGCTAGCAACATTTTCAGCAGATACTGTATGTTAGCTGGTTTTACAGTGACGTTTAACGCTGCTAGAGGTTGTCGCTAGGGTTATGGCAACCCACACAAAAATAAAAAAGAAATTCAGAGAGAGTGATTTTGTTTTAAGAAGCCCAGAGGTACATGAACTATTGATGTGACACAGGCATTTTCGCCTGATATAATGCATGATTTATTAGAGGGAGTCATTCCTCTTATAATAGAGCTAGTTCTGAGCTGGACTCAAAGAAAAACATATTACTATTCAAGAGTTAATGATGAACTTCAGCAACTTTCCATTGGTCAAAATGACAAGAGAAACACAGCAGTACAGTTGTCAGAGCGAACTTTACACAAATCTGGAATTGCTGAATCTGTATCACAAAAGTGGTTTCTCTAGTTTCTATAAGCATATTCAAGCAAATGAGTAATATAGACAAGCAAAGATATAGATACAAATGACCAAGGCATAAATACAAAATGAGAACAGGATTAAGTACAAATATAAACTCATGTGTCAACAATGAGGTAGAGCAAAGTGAAATACTAATATAGTGGAGGAGAGATTAATGCTGTACTTACTCTAGTAGGATGTTTACTGCACAGGTCGGAGGGATGAAGGGGTTTATAAATTAAACATTTGACTGAAGCTGTTTTTCAGCCTGTTCATTCTGGATTTCATTAGCCTGTACTTCATCCCAGATGGCCAGAGGGAGAGCAGGTGATGTCCAGGGTGAGTGGTGTAAAGTGCCACACTAACTAAAAATTCTTGTTTAGTACTTCTGAAGATAATCTTAAGAACATCTAAGTGTACTCAACTGTGCTATTTTGAGACACCATCAATATGAACTAAAATGTGCTTTTAACACACTATCTCTGTATTAAAACATGTATTTAGTTACCACTTGTAGTACACTTGAACCAATCTTTCATACACTTAGAAAATACACTTATGAATTATTTAAAATATAAGAATAATATATATATATATATATATATATATATATATATATATAAAATATATTTATAATGTATTTCCCACATATTTTTTTATCAAATGTAACTATGTTAATATTCCCTTTATATGTGTCATGAACACCAGCTTGAGTGCCCTTGATAGCCTCCAGAGGGCACTCCACCCAGGACTACTGCCTCTACTATGGACTTAATTTCCCACAACCCACTGCTGATTACATTCAGCTGTTGTTCATTTTCTTGTTAGTGTCTGTCTATATAAACCTGGTTCTTTCAGTCATTCATCGCTAGGTCTTGCTTTACTGTTTTGTACTGTATCTCTGAGCCACTGTATCTTGTTTTCCCAGGTCTTGGATTTTGGTTTTTGCATCATCTCTGGTTTTTCCTGTTTTGCCTGTGTCCTGGAATTTATCATTGTTTTATGTTTGGATTGCTCACCTGTGTTTTGGACCTTGCCTGGCTTTTTGATGACAATTGTGGATTAACCTTTGATTAAATATACTGCACTTGGATATACTGCACTCCTCCAGTCGGTCCAGTGAAAGATCTGGCTGATTTTCAAGAGGCACTGGTATTGAAAATTGCCCCAGTCATTTTGACAAGATGAAGGTGGGCGCTGCCATGAACGTCTTCAGCAAGTGCAGGTCTGAAACACATGGTGGTACAGGAAACATCCGACAGAAAGGAGACGTTATCCAGTGCTGGCCTCAGTGTCCTGACCTGACAGAAACTGCCGCCCTCTCAAGGGATACACTCTTAATACAGCACTCACGACATTTGTGATGAATGCAAAGGTGATGATGATGACAGTCCTGAAGGAGAACGCAGTATTTACTGAAGCTCAAAGAATTCAGGCTTTGCTGGCCATCACAAGAGGCCTTGGAAGTAGTCAGGCAGATGGAGGAGCTGTTCAGAAGCAGGACCAGCGGCTCCTTCAGGAAGCTCTGGAGGGAGAGGCCAGGCTTCTGGACAACAGGCTTCCCTCACACAAATCAGGGATAATCACCGCTAGCTGTGCATTAAACCATCTTAATGAATACATTATAACTGTATGCTAAATTAACACAGTAATTAATTACATAACACAATAATTAGTGTAGAATACACTGTAACAGTTATTAATTTATCTAATTTATATTTTTATAGAAAATAAATAAATAAATATATATATATATATATGTACTGGCGACACCTGCTGGTCAAAACAGGTATATGCCATTTAACACAGTCCAAATTAGAGTATTGATAACTGAGCTCATATTTTACCTTTATAAGGGCAGTTATTATTATTCCCTCATTAAAAATGTCTGTGCTGTCCTTTATGTCAAATAGTTCAATTTAACCAGTGTACTATTTACGCAAGTGCATAATGTTACATAATGTGAACACTCAAGGCTGTTTAGTTTAAGTCCAATGAGATTTTAAGCTACAGTAGTCAACATTTGAAGTGGATCAAAACCTTCTTCTTAGGACAACTTTGAGGAACTTTTTTGGTCCACTTCAAATGTTGACTACTATATTTCAGTAATTTGTTAACACATTCACACGTTCTCGGTTCTCTGCTACTCTTCACATGTAAACAGATCCAATATTTCATATTTTTAGTAAGGGTTTGATTGCTTTCATTTTGAAATTATTTAAATTTACATTTTCATTATTTAATGATTAGCTTGTCATAAATTTACAAACGCAGACACAACTGCAGTGCCTTCATCCACAGTATGTGTGATCGAGGACATGTTGACACAGAATAAGACCACAGGAGATGGAGGAGGCCTGGCCAGCCATAAAGCTGCTGATGTAATCGATGGAGGCCATATCCAGATTCGCACACCTGCTGGAGAACAGAACAACAGACAGTTATCTCTATCATTTATTCTCCAAGACTTCTGTGAGATTCCTCGACACCTGTGCATGACGCTCTGGTCCTGTGAAGATGCCGGCGTACAAGCAATCCCATTTATCTCCAAAAGCCCTGTTTCTTCTCTGAGACGAGGGCAACCCGTGTGTGTCTGCTGGATCCTGTGAACATCATCGCCCCTTACAGACATACAGAGAATGACTGCTTACTTATATCAGTATACTTTTACAGTTTTATTTCTTACTTTATTGGAAATAAAGAGCAACCACTGGCACAGCTTCACTGTTACTGCAGTTCCTCTAAACATTTACTGGATAAAACATTTTATAAGTGGCCAGTTCACCTCGACTTAAAGGGATAGTTCACCCAAAAAAGAAAATTAAGTCAAGTCAGGCACGTCCGCGGGCAGCCCTGTGTTATTGGTGCGGTGGAATGTGCTGCTGCCGCATGTGAATTTCCAAAAGTTTCAACAACAGTCCTGGGAGATAAAGGTAGCCTAAGGCTTAAATTCTGATATTTCAAAGTCCTATGGCTATATATTTACTATATATTAGGCTACTAGTAAACTATGAAGTGTTGCTTCACTTAGTGAAAGAAACAACGGATAGCATAGAACCGTCGGGAACTGGCATAATGCTACAGCTGGAGTCGTAGAATTTCACTCTGTGCTTGTGGTGGAGAAGGCGGCAGCTCTCACAAACACTGCAGCGTGATTGAGGGCTACATTACTCCGACAAATATTGTCAATATTAAGAGGATTTGGCATTTCCAATTAATGTAAGCCTGTTACATTCTTCTAGTCTATTATTATTACTATTAGGTAAGCTACTTTTATTATTAAATTAATATTATAATAAATTTGCCCCGCAATAATTTCACAGCGCATCACCGCATAACTGACGTGCTGTGAGGATAATAAGAGATTAGGCTATCAGCTCCTCTTTGAAAATGTTTTAAACATTTTTTTAGGTCTATTATACAATGAATTGGACCTATAATTAAAATTATTAACAGTCTATAATATTTCCTAACAATGCAATTAAGAGCAGCTTAATTAAGAAATTAAGAGCAGCTTTAGGCTACTTCACCAACTTTAAAAAAAAAAAAAAAAAAAAAAAACAAGCTGTTTAACACAAAATACTGTTCTTCTCATTTGTTTCACTATATGTACGGGCCACAAAGGAAATAATGGAATAAATTAAGACAGTTATATACCGTTATCAGCATATTATGTTGAAATTCGTCTCTGAGAGAAAATGCTCCGTTAATGCAGCGTCAGGCAGCTCCGTCACTTTTACTTTCACTTTGAATACTGACCGAGTTTAAGCTTTTACCGGCATAAGTTTTCCGCAAAGTTTGCATGTTGCTTCTTGTGTGATAACCATTGGCTCCCCTTCTTGGTTGAACCTTCCTTCGGGTGGCCTCTGACTCTCGGCTCACGGGGGGCCCCGCGGATTTGCGCTACGCCACTGCGCAGAAGTGTATGACATTTGTTCGGAAGCATGGTTTGAGGCAGACAATAACCGGGTTTCCATCCAACTTTGCATTAATGAAAGTTCGGCTCAAGAATATGCGCATCTGCGTGTGTTTCCATCAACTGTGTAATGCGAAATGGACATCAGCCTAATAAAATGATGTGTTCCGACCAATGACTATATATATATATGTGTGTGTGTGTGTGTGTCGCACAGTTATTATCCTCATTAAACCTGTCTAACGTTAACCGTCAAGAATGTCAGAAATCACTAAGAGTTTAGCACTGTCCTTGCATACAAGACTGTGCAACATGACAAAGTTTTTAACTGATTTTTATTTATAAAGTTGTATTTATTTTATTTAAATGTATATTGAAGTTTACATTTCCAACAAACTTGAAAAATTCAGCTTGATACATGCTCTAAAACTTTTATGTAAATCAAGTCAGTGTTCAATAAATGATGTTAAGTTTAGAAATGTTGTGCATCCACTTATTATTAGTGTGACATTTTAGCATGCAAATGAAGGGGAAAACTTCAAGATATCGGCCATCGGCTGACCCTGACCTCTAAACATCGGCATCGGTTATAGAAAAACCCATATCGGTCGATCTCTAATTTATATAGCTCTTTTTACAATGCAGATTGTGTCAAAGCAGCTTTACAGTGATAACTGGTATATCATTTTGGCTGCACAGCAGCTCTTAAAGAAAATGCTGTCATTTCCAGCGTGTACAGTAAATTCAGTACTGATTCGTTTGATTGTAAGAATCAATAGTTATTAATTTAGTTAATTTATCTATATCAGCACTGGAGTGAACAGTGATGTCATCATCCAGCTCAGTTCAGTTCTCATACAATAGTGTCAATGCAGACAGATCTAAACACTGTTGAATATCAAATGTCCCCAAATGTCAAAATTACTCCATGATTTACTCACCCTCAAGCCATCCTAGGTGTATATGACTTTCTTCTTTCAGATGAACACAGGGCTTGAGTGTGAGTAAATTATTTTTGGGTGAACTATCCCTTTAAATTGACCTGTTGTCTCCGGCTGTTTCCTTCCAGCAGGTGGCGCTGAAGGCGCTTTATCAAAATGTAAATGATTCACTGTAATCATGATGTAATTAAACAACAAATAATAGAATAAATAGAAATCAAAAAAAGAAAAGTAAAATATAAATAATGAGTAAGTGCTAATATTACTGGGTCAAGTGTTGACAAAAAAGATATTTGTTTAGCAGTTTTTTGAAAATGGCTAAAGACTCAGCTGCTCGGATAGAGCATGGTAGGTCATTCCACCAACCAGGAACAGACCAGGAGAAGGTCCGTGAGAGGGATTTTGTGCCCCTTTGGGATGGCACCACAAGACGCCGTTCACTTGCAGAACGCAAGCTTCTGGAGGGCGCGTAAGTCTGAAGTAGTGAGTTTAGGTATAGTGGTGCAGAGCCAGTGGTTGTTCTGTAGGCAAACATTAGAGCCTTGAATTGGATGTGAGCTGCTATTGGCAGCCAATGCAAACTGATGAAGAGAGGTGTGACATGTGCTCTCTTCGGTTCGTTAAAGACCAGTCTTACTGCAGCATTCTGGATCAGTTGTAGAGGCTTGACTGTGCATGCTGGAAGGCCAGCCAAGAGAGCATTACAATAGTCCAGTCTGGATAGAACAAGTGCTTGGACAAGAATTTGTGTGGAATGCTCCGATAAGAAGGGTCTGATCTTCCTAATGTTGTACAAGGCAAATCTGCAGGACCGGGCCGTTGTAGTGATGTGATCTGTGAAGCTTAAACAATCATCCATCACCACTCCAAGGTTCCTGGCCGTCCTGGAAGGAGTTATGGTTGACGACCCAAGTTGAATGGAAAGGTCATGATGAAGTGTTGGGTTGGCACCGACCACAAGCAATTCCGTTTTAGCAAGGTTGAGTTGAAGGTGGTGGTCTGAGAGGTAAGACTCGAACCACTGGAGTGCGGTTCCTGAGATGCCCTTCGACCTGAGGGTTGACAGGAGGATCTGGTGGTTGACTATGTCAAAAGCAGCAGACAGATCCAGTAAGATGAGTACTGATGATTGTGAAGTTGCTCGTGCCAGTCTCAGGGCTTCAGTGACTGAGAGCAGGGCAGTCTCAGTTGAGTGGCCACTCTTGAAGCCAGACTGGTTGTTGTCAAGGAGGTTGTTCTGTGTGAGATAAGTAGACAGTTGGTTGAACACAACTCTCTCAAGTGTCTTCGCAATGAATGGAAGAAGGGATACCGGTCTATAGTTTTCTAAAAGTGCTGTATTCAGAGTGGGTTTCTTAAGCAGTGGTGTAATCCTAGCCTGCTTAAAAGCTGTGGGAAATGTACCAGTGTGAAGAGAAGAATTGATCATGTGAATGAGTGCAGGTACAACTGAGGAGGAGATGGCCTGAAGAAGATGAGTGGGGATAGGGTCAAGCGGACAGGTAGTAGGGTGAATGGAGAGGATGAAGTTGGAAACATCTGCCTCAGAGAGCGAAGAGAAGGAGGGGAGAATTTGTGTGTTTTCCGTTAAGATGTTATTGTCAGTGTGTGGTGTGGAGAAAGCATCAAAGCATTTGGGTCTTGTTCCGTGTGACTCGCTCAAAAAGACAGTCTTTGCCGCCATCTAATGGCGTAATAAACGTAAATTCTGTTGCTGTTCACGGTCAGGGACTATTTCTTCTGCGGAAGAAAGGCTTTTAATGATTTTACTTCATGAAAGTTGCATTGATACATATTTTTTGGCTTCAATATTTGTAACAACATGCCTAACAACACCCCTTAGCTGTTATAAATTCACTGTAACCACGGCTTCACGGGGCTTATTACTTTATTACATGTTGCCCCAAGAACACATTTAATATGCAAATTAGATTGTGTATAGATATCTACACATTAATGGTCATTTTAGTTTTATGGTTTTTTATGGTTTTATGGTTATCTTTCTAATTACTCAATGGCCCACAGTTAATTATTCTTTACTTAATTAGTTATATATAGGTAATAAATAGTAATAGACCCTTTAATAAACACATTTTGAAACATTTTCTAATGTTTGTGTTTAACATTCACTTTGTTATGCAGCTGTAAATTAATTTAATCATTTATTAAACAAAATAAATGAAATGGAAGATCAGAAATGTCCACCCAGTTTAAAATACTGACGATTGTAATGTATGGCCACTCTGTGCATTATCTCACACAACTCATGTCCCTTTAACAGCATATCAGTTCATAAACTATCAGAAAACATAAACATTGTATATGAATTGTACTTACTTTCTCACAGACGCATCATTTTACATTTTTTATTTTCAGATACAGATGGCTAAAAGGCATTTTGTTTACTTTTTAAAGTACTGAATTAATGATAATCCAGTAAATGTTCATTGTCACTCAATTATTAGTATGTTTTTTAAAATTACTGTTAAAACAAATGCCTAACAGAGTGGACAAGTGGTATAAAGAATGGATGAATGATTTCCTATTTCTCACATACAAACAGTTACAGTATTATTTTTGTTTGATCTGGATTTTGATAGGAAATATGTCAAACATTACCAACAGTACTAACCCTCACAGCGGATTCATGCGTGAAGCGGAAGTACAGCCGTGGCGGGGTGAAAGGTAACACTTCCGGAAACACTCGAGCAGAAGCTAGCGGAAGATGCTAACAGTGTTTGTGTGGCCATCACTCCGATTATTGCAGGAATAAACCGCATCGATCGCTCGCAGGACTGACGGATATGATCTCTGAAGGCGAGCTGGGTGTGAAACGGGCAGAGATGCGCGCGGAGACGCGATGAAGTGACCCGGAAGCGGCGCGGCTTTTGTTCGGCGCGTTTCGCTGGCGATCATAAGATAATAAACACTTGAACATTAACACTACTAACGCGCTGAATCCGTCTGAACCCGTTCACCGAGTCCCGCAGAATCTGGAGGAAAGTCCCGTGAAATGACGAGCTGACGGACGGGATCAGGCGCCGAGCGGTTGAAGATCGTCTCGCCGATGTAAACATGATCTGATCCAGCCGCAGTTCCTCGAGTCGTCGCGGGTGTGATGATCGTGGCGTAGTGGTGGTCAGATGTCGCAGTTCAGTGAGTTCGTGGCTCCGCCGGAGTGTCCGGTGTTCGAGCCCAGCTGGCAGGACTTCAGCGACCCGTTCGGCTTCATCCACAAGATCCGAGACATCGCGGAGAACACGGGCATCTGCAAGATCCGCCCGCCGCCGGTACACGATATTAACACTGAACACACGCCACACATCACCAAAACTAACCATAACACTGTACACACACACACACACACACAATAAACACACGTGACACAAGCCGAAACACCACAACTTACCCTGATTTCACTATAGTAAAAGCATGGTTTCACTCTGGTACACGCCTGGTGTGTTTTGGCGGATTGGTTAGCGTTTGTTCAGTTTTACCACAGGGGTCATTCTTTTGTGTCCTCAGTAAAGATCTTGATCTTACTGCCTTAAAATTAGACCTGTCTTACTCATAAGTAACACCATTTTAATTGGAAGCATATTGAAGTTGATTTAAAAATATATAATTTCAGACATTTTACAGCATTTTGAACCACCATATATCACCATTTCTCCTCTCCCCAGGCCTGTGTATCACAATTCAATACAGGGCTCTACGCTAACATTTTTCTTTAGGAGCACTTTCTGATCAATAACAGACTCTAACTTTCCCATTACAGGGCGATATTTGCCCCTTTAAATTAATTTCCACAGGCATTTTTACCATTATAAGAGCATTTTTTTCTAATCTTATTAAATGTATGCATCATATTTTGTCAATTTCTTAAATTAAAATATAAAATTTGTTTTTAAATGTTAAACAATAAATTCAGTTACAATAATAAGACCCAATCAGGCTGTTACCTATCAAAATAAATCAAAAATCTTTGCACTGCAGAAGAGGCACAGAAGCTCCGTCTGAAGTGGTTTTCAGACACATTTACATAAACTGCCTAATGCTGCTCAAGGGTAAATAATATTGTACTAATGTTTTTAAATATAATTTTGAATTTAGAAATATCAAAAAAAAAATTAAAAAAATTGATATTTTAAGTAAAAACAGTCTGTGTAAAGTGTAAATATGAAAATTAATGCATTACATTTACCGGCAGTAGGTGGCGGTAAATCTTTTTGTGCGAGTCATTCACTCAGTCGTTCAAAACGCAGATTCATTCATTCACCGTTGCTTGGAAATGCAATAGTTCTGGTGTGGCTTTGTTTGAAACTGTTTTCACGAAATAGAGCAAAAACAGACAGTATTGTGTCTAATGTTAAATCACTTAATATCAACTTGTTTATTGGCCTTCAATAAAGATCAGTAAGTACCACATTTGTAATTAATTACCTTGCTTATGATAATCCAAATGTAGTATTTCCAGTTAATTTGGCTGAAACATCAGCAGCATGAGGCGGTCTTGTTTCACCTTGTAAACAATCTTTGAAGTGTTTTGCACTTGCTCTGCTGACTGAAGCAGCGTCTTTGAATGAAGGCATGTGAAGCAGCCGATTGCAGTACGAAACGTAACTCTTGTTCAGTGTAGATGCATTTTAGGAGGTGTACTTTTTGTTCCGATTGTATTATAGTTCTGTTCATGAGAATCGATCGGGTCACTCGCACCAGTGCGCCTAGATATATTTTCACACTCGCACGCAGTTATTTTCAGGCGCAAATGTGAGCGAAATGGTCACACTGTAGAGGCCTGCAATACAACTCTTACTACATTTTCATTTAAAAAAAAAAAAATGTCCCCATTGTTGGGTATATCAGTACAAATTCTCTGTAGTGTATATATTCTTTTCAATTAGTACATTTATTGTCCACCCTGTTATTTTTGACTACTTTCCCTTTAAATGAAAGTTGGAAAGTTAGTGGAAAAATCATATTTTTAAAACAACAGTTTTAAAGACCATATGTAAATCTTTATTAGATAAACCTTCAATGTGTTTCTTGTTGCTCAGACACTGATTTTAGATCAGAGTATCATAACTAAACATAGTAATAACTGAGTGACAGGATCAATAAAGCAGTGCTTTAAAAAGTAAACAGTAACACTTCAGGCGTGTGTATCTGAAGACGAAACATGTAAGATGATGTCTGTGAGAAAGTAAGTACAGTTCGTACACAATGTTTATGTTTTGTGATGATGTGTTTGTGTGTTTCAGGGCTGGCAGCCTCCGTTTGCCTGTGACGTGCGCAGCTTCCGCTTCACTCCGCGCATCCAGCGGCTCAATGAGCTGGAGGTCAGTCTGATCACATGATCGAGTGAGTGTGTGTGTGTGTGTGTGTTCCTCACCGCGTCTCCTGCCTTCAGGCCCTGACCAGAGTCAAGCTCAACTTCCTGGACCAGATCTCCAAGTTCTGGGAGCTTCAGGGCTGCAAGCTTCGCTTTCCTCACGTGGAGAGAAAACTGCTGGACCTGTACCTGCTCAGCAAGGTAAACAAACTGTGTGTGTGTGTGTGTGTGTGTGTGTTACGCTAAACACACATGAGCCACAGGAGCTGGTGTTAATATGCACCACTGCTCATGAGTCTGTTTTTGAAAGAATTTAATGCTTTTATTTGCATTAAACTGATCAAAAGTGACAGTAAAGACATTTATAATATTATAAAATATTCTATTTCAAATAAATGCTGAACTTTCTATTCATCAAAGAATCCTGAATTAAATGTACACAACTGTTTTCAACATTGATAATAATAATAAATGTTTCTTGAGCATCAAATCATCATATTAGAATGATTTCTGAAGGATCATGTGACACTGAAGACTGGAGTAATGATGCTGAAAATTCAGCTTTGATCACAGGAATAAATTACACTTTACTACATATTCACATAGAAAACAGCTGTTTTAAATTTTAATAATATTTCACTGTTTTTACTGTATTTTGAAGCAGTCTTGGAGGGCAGAAGTTTTACTAAGATTAACAAATGTAACAAACTTTTGAACACAAATGCAGTGAATTTAGGTGCGGTATTGCTGTAACAAACACAGGAAGAACAGATGTCTGACTGTGTGTGTGTGTGTGTGTGTGTGTGTGAGTAGGGTTGGGAACCGAGAACCGGTTCTCATCCGGAACCGGTAGTGCTGTTTTAAAAGAACCGGAACCATGCAAAATTTCTTAAGTTTCGGTTCCGAAAACGGTTCTGGTGTGATGGGTGGGTGAAGTGCGGGGAGCGTATCCTTTAATAGAGACGTCTCACATCATGAATATTATAGCAATGAATGCACTGAAAAGCCCTCGCGCTACTCACATACGTCAGATTACAATGAGAGAGAGAGAGAGAGAGGTGCTCAAAGCTGCACGATTAATTTTTAAAAGAATGTTTTCTCGATTTCATCACCCACATGATCTAATTCCTAAATGACAACGATTCGCCCGTGTATATTAAACATTTGACAAAAATAAAATCGCGACATTCAAATCTGCGTTTGCGCTGCCGTTGATCTGAAGAGAGTTGTTGTGTAGATATAAACAGCTTCACAAACAATCTTTTCAAACGCACAGTATCATTATTTCTGTGTGACAAATAGGCCTATTCCAATTATCATAGAAGTATACAAAAGTTTATTATTCAGATAGAAACGCTGATGTTTATGTATAATAAATTACCTTCTGAAAGTATCTGGACTTCAAATAACGACTGTATCGATTGCATTGTCACGCCACTAGGTGGCAACAAATTTACTGTTAAAAATGTGTCTATCACTGAATCGTTCTTTCAGAAACAAGTCTTTATGAATCCAACTGACAAAAATATTCTGTTTCATCTGTCTGAATCTTACATGTGTGTTCAAGCATCTTATCTAATTTGTGGTAACACTTTACAATAAGGTTCATTTATGAACTGACCATGAGCGATACATTTGTTACTGTATTTGTTAATCTTTGTTAATGTTAGTTAATAAAAATACAGCCGTTCATAGTTTGTTACTTCACAGTGCATGAACTAATGTTAACAAATAACTCTTGATTTTAATAATGTATTAGTAAATGTTGAAATTAACAGAGATTAATAAATGCTGTAGAAATGCAGTTCATTATTAGTTCATGTTAATGTAGTTCACTTATGAACCTTATTGTGAAGTGTTAGTGAATTTGAGATTAGCAGTCTGTTCAATTCATTTTACAAGAATAAGTTAGTTGTTTATTAGTTGTTTAATTATTCTAATGGAACCGGAACCGGAATCGTTAGGCGGAATTGGAACTGGAACCGGAAAATTTCTCACGATTCCCAACCCTATGTGTGAATGACTGTGTGTGTGTGACTCTCTCTGTGTGTGTGTGTGTGACTCTCTCTGTGTGTGTGTGTGTGACTCTCTCTGTGTGTGTGTGTGTGTGACTCTCTCTGTGTGTGTGTGTGTGTGTGTGTGTGTGTGACTCTCTCTGTGTGTGTGTGTGACTCTCTCTGTGTGTGTGTGTGTGACTCTCTCTGTGTGTGTGTGTGTGACTCTCTCTGTGTGTGTGTGTGTGTGTGTGTCTCTGTGTGTGTGTGTGTGTGTGTGTCTCTCTGTGTGTGTGTGTGTGTGTCTCTGTGTGTGTGTGTGTGTGTCTCTGTGTGTGTGTGTGTGTGACTCTGTGTGTGTGTGACTCTGTGTGTGTGTGACTCTGTGTGTGTGTGACTCTGTGTGTGTGTGACTCTGTGTGTGTGTGTGTGTCTCTGTGTGTGTGTGTGACTGTGTGTGTGTGTGACTCTGTGTGTGTGTGACTCTGTGTGTGTGTGTGACTCTGTGTGTGTGTGTGTCTCTGTGTGTGTGTGTCTCTGTGTGTGTGTGTCTCTGTGTGTGTGTGTGTGACTCTGTGTGTGTGTGTGTGACTCTGTGTGTGTGTGTGTGTGACTCTGTGTGTGTGTGTGTGTGTGTGTGACTCTGTGTGTGTGTGACTCTGTGTGTGTGACTCTGTGTGTGTGACTCTGTGTGTGTGTGACTCTGTGTGTGTGTGTCTCTGTGTGTGTGTGTGTGTGTGTGTGACTGTGTGTGTGTGTGTGTGTGTGACTCTGTGTGTGTGTATGTGACTGTGTGTGTGTGACTCTGTGTGTGTGACTCTGTGTGTGTGACTCTGTGTGTGACTCTGTGTGTGTGACTCTGTGTGTGTGACTGTGTGTGTGACTCTGTGTGTGACTCTGTGTGTGTGTGACTCTGTGTGTGTGTGACTCTGTGTGTGTGACTGTGTGTGTGTGTGTGTGTGTGTGTGACTCTGTGTGTGTGTGTGTGTGTGTGTGTGTGACTCTGTGTGTGACTGTGTGTGTGACTCTGTGTGTGTGTGTGTGACTGTGTGTGTGACTCTGTGTGTGTGTGTGTGACTCTGTGTGTGTGTGTGACTCTCTGTGTGTGTGTGTGTGTGACTCTCTGTGTGTGTGTGTGTGACTCTCTGTGTGTGTGTGTGTGACTCTGTGTGTGTGTGTGACTCTGTGTGTGTGTGTGACTCTGTGTGTGTGACTCTGTGTGTGTGACTCTGTGTGTGAGACTCTGTGTGTGTGTGTGTGTGTGTGTGACTGTGTGTGTGTGTGACTCTCTGTGTGTGTGACTCTCTGTGTGTGTGACTCTGTGTGTGTGACTCTGTGTGTTTGACTCTGTGTGTGTGACTCTGTGTGTGTGACTCTGTGTGTGTGACTCTGTGTGTGTGACTCTGTGTGTGTGTGTGTGTGTGTGTGTGTGTGACTCTGTGTGTGTGACTCTGTGTGTCTCTGTGTGTGTGACTCTGTGTGTGACTCTGTGTGTGTGACTCTCTATGTGTGACTCTCTGTGTGTGTGTGTGACTCTCTGTGTGTGTGTGTGTGTGTGTGACTCTGTGTCTGTGTGTGTGTGTGTGTGTGTGTGACTCTGTGTGTGTGTGTGTGTGTGTGACTCTCTGTGTGTGTGTGACTCTCTGTGTGTGTGTGACTCTCTGTGTGTGTGTGACTCTCTGTGTGTGTGACTCTGTGTGTGTGTGTGACTCTGTGTGTGTGTGTGACTCTCTGTGTGTGTGTGACTCTCTGTGTGTGTGTGTGTGTGTGTGTGTGAGACTCTCTGTGTGTGTGTGTGTGTGACTCTGTGTGTGTGTGTGTGTGTGTGTTACGCTGATGCAGTGAGTATAGGTGTGGTACTGCTATAATAATGATGAACAGAGGAAGAACAAACGTCTGAGCATGTGTGTGTTGCTAGCTTGTGTCTGCAGAAGGAGGTTTCGAGGTGGTCTGTAAGGAGAAGCGCTGGTCCAAGATCAGCAGCCGGATGGGTTTTCCGGCCGGGAGAGGCGTGGGATCTCTGCTGCGCTCTCACTTTGAGCGGATCCTGTATCCGTATGAGCTCTTCCAGTCCGGAGCGTCTCTAACGGTGAGTGCCACCCCTTCAGCTGCTGCATCATGTGACGACGGTGTGCCTCTTGCTGCTCTTGACTCTGTGTGTGTGTGTGTGTAGGGCGTCGTTCACAGGCTTTACCCAGAAGCCCCTGACGCTGAGGACGTGGATGAAGGGATTGGAGGTGCAGAGGAAGAGGCTGCAGAGGAGGATGAAGAGAAGGAGAGACGGCCGGAGCGACGTTCCCCTCGACGGCTGAAGGACGAGGTGGGTGTGATGATCCACAGATCACCAGATAAACACCAGACTTCCTGTCAATATTGTCTTTTTACAGCAGATTATTTTAAAGCCACATGACATGAAATTCACCATGTCTATTTTCTAAATGCATGTTATTGATCTTATTGAGTCTTCTCTCTGCTGATGTATGCTGGACTTCACTGAGTGTGCTTAATCTCGCCCCTTCAAACTGCTCCAATCACTGAGTGTGCTTCAGTCCCGCCCCCTCAAACTGCTCCAATCACTGAGTGTGCTTCAGTCCCGCCCCTTTTTCCACATTCATCACAATGCAGATGAAAAGATTTGATGATACTTCCATTTCATCTTGTCCAATAATCCACATTCAAAGACAAATTTTAATTGTTTTTCTTTCTCTTTTTAATACAATGTTAAAGGGATAGTTTACCCGAAATTTCTGTCATTATTTACTCTCGATTGTTGTTCCAAACCTGTATGAGTTTCTTTGTTCTGCTGAACACAAAATAAGATATTTTGAAGAATGTCTGTAACCAAACAGATGATGGGGTCAGTCAACTGTTTGGTTACTCACGTTCTTCAGAATATTATTTTGTGTTCAGCAGAACAAAGAAACTCATACAGGTTTAGTCAGAACAACTTGAGGAAGAGAAAATGATGACAGAATGGTCATTTTTGGGTGAACTATCCCTTTAAATAATCAGCACTTAAAACTGAATAGTCTTTATGAATAATTAAAACTGTTGTTATTTTTAATAGGAATTATTTTATTATTTATGGCATACATGCAAATTAATGTTCAGTCTGAGCAGTGTCAATTCTCTGTTATAAATCTTTATTTTGTGTCATATTTCACTTTCACAGAACTGGAGTAGTTTTATGTCAACTTTTCTTGTAAATGTATGACTGTTTATGAGTGTTCACTTGGTAACGTATGTGAATTTTACTTTTGAGGGGTGAAAAATCAACGAAAATGGCTTTTGCAGACAGTTAACCTGGGCAAAACGCATAATGTCAGAAAAAGGTTGTTAGTGGCCACCATAACAAAACAAGCCTTTAGTAGTTTGACTGTTGCCCCTTCATTATTAATCATGGTGAAGAGCGTCAAAGGTTTCTATGTACGCTGTGTTTTTTGCAGTGTTGATAGCCAATCACAGACATATCTGTTGAGCATGTGAACTCAATGGCCAATGAGAGGTGTTTAAGTTTGTCAGAATCCACTCAAAACGTGTTTGAGTTTTGCACACTTGTGAATCCTTTCAGTATAAACATGATGTCAATAAGAGATTCAGGTTCATTGATTATAACGAGAGTTTCGCAGGAGTACAGCTGTGTGATTGACAGCTTCAGTGATTATAATGGCAGTTATCTTTGCTCGCTGTCTGTATATAACATATATTTTTCCTGCTAACTACAGACTGCAAAGTTTCTGGATTGACAGCCACATTTAAATGACAACCATAGCAAGGGATGGATCACAATCTGATACTATATGTCAGACGGTCTGTGCTTTAAGTCGTGGAGCATAAATGCAAAACAATAGACCTGATGCTTTTTCTATGTAATATGTTCACTTTTCAAATCAGTCACTCAGTGACTTTTTACAATTAATTTTACAGATTTTTAAATATACATTAGTTTTATATGAATTACAGACTGTTTCTTTTCATTTATTGAGGATGTATGGTCAGTACTGGGCTCACAGTTCACATGTTTAGGGTACTCTGTGCTGTGTGTGACGATGACCGTGTTCGTCACCACCATCACGGACTGTTTTTGACCCAGGAAAAGGAGTGGAGGGTTAAATCATGTGTCATACTGTGCTTGTGTGACCTCTGACCCTTGTGTTGTGTCTCAGAGGGAAAACACCGAGCCCAAAGCCGTGCAGGTGTTCGGCAGTGGCCTGGACATCATGGCAGCGGGTGAGACTTTCATCGGCTCATTAACACACACAGAGACATCAGTGCTGCTCATCAAGCGTGTTAAGACTGTGTGTGTGTGTGTGTGTGTGTGTGTGTGTGTGTGTGTGTGTGTCCAGATGATGACGGCTTCCTCAGGAAACAGAAGCACATGAAGGCTCAGGCGTTCGCCATTAAAATGCGTCCACGCAAAGAGGTGCTGGAGGTCAATTATGTGAGTATGAGTTATGATTCATGGGAACTGTATCGTTCATCACAAACTGCATCTGCGTCTGACCTGATCCCTGCTGTGCTTATAGTCCTGAGCTGGCGTCCGCCTCATTATACAGGAACTCAGTCATAACACAGCGACTACGTTTACAACACCATGGGTTCAGTTTCCAGGGAATGCATCAACATAATTTTTTACCTTGAATGCAGTGTATGAAATGCATGAATGTGAATGTAATGAAGTTCATCCCACAGCTCTTCTGTGAAACATTCAGCAGCTCAGCTCTTAAGGCATCTTCAGACCGCAGCGCTCTCCATCCTGTTGTGTGTGTCTGACATTGAACTCTCCGATGACGGCGATGGGCTAGTTGATTCTGAGCGTGTGTGTTCCTCAGATCGACCTGTACATGTGCATGGCGTGTGGGCGGGGCGATGAGGAGGACCGCCTCCTGCTGTGTGACGGCTGTGACGACAGCTACCACACCTTCTGCCTGATCCCGCCCCTGCAGGACGTGCCCAAAGGAGACTGGCGCTGCCCTAAGTGTGTGGCAGAGGTACGGCAGCCGACACACACACGTTCTGTAATATCATATACAGTATAATAATGAGAACGATATGATGATGATATGCTGACCTTACACACAGGAGTGCAGCAAGCCTCGGGAGGCGTTCGGCTTCGAGCAGGCCGTGCGCGAGTACACACTCCAGAGCTTCGGCGAGATGGCCGACCACTTTAAGTCTGACTACTTCAACATGCCTGTTCATGTAAGAGTCAAATCTCAATTCTTCTCAGAATTTAAAAACCAGTCTTCCGGGGTTCAGGGAACGCGTGTTTCAGGAGTTCAGCACTGACTCGTGTGACCATACTGAGCGTGTGTGTGTGTGTCAGATGGTGCCGACGGAGCTGGTGGAGAAGGAGTTCTGGCGTCTGGTCAGCAGCATCGAGGAGGACGTGATCGTGGAGTACGGCGCTGACATCAGCTCCAAGGACGTGGGCAGCGGATTCCCAGTGCGGGATGGCAAGAGAAAACTCATTGGTGATGAGGATGTAAGACGCTCGTTCATCTTTGTGCTATTTTACTTTTGAGTTTGTAATTCTCATAATTCTTTTACTTTATCTCAAGAAAAAGTAATTTATTTGAAATTGTGTTTTATGCACAATACAATAATAATTTGATAATTGTTCATGCACAATATAATGTCCTTTAATTCTGGTTTCTGGAGTGAAATCTCTCTTTCTTCATCTCATGCGGATGAACGTCACATGTGTCATATGCGCAGGAATATGCGAACTCGGGCTGGAATCTGAACAACATGCCGGTTCTAGAGCAGTCGGTGCTGACGCACATCAGCGGTGACATCAGCGGCATGAAGGTGCCCTGGCTATACGTGGGCATGTGCTTCTCGTCCTTCTGCTGGCACATCGAGGACCACTGGAGCTACTCCATCAACTTCCTGCACTGGTGAGTCCTGAGAGCAGCAGCGCGTGAGCATGCGAAACAGAGATGTGTGAGTGATGCTCGTGTGTGTGTGTCTGTGCTCAGGGGCGAACCCAAGACCTGGTACGGCGTTCCAGCTCACGCCGCAGAGCAGCTGGAGACGGTCATGAAGAAAGTGGCTCCGGAGCTCTTCGACTCTCAGCCGGACCTCCTGCATCAGCTCGTCACCCTGATGAACCCCAACGTCCTCATGGAGCATGGCGTCCCGGTACCAATTCTGACAATCACCATCAAAACCAGACGCTTTAAAGGAGAAGGAGTTTAATGTAATCATTATTTCACTGACAGCTCTCATTATCATACAGGTGTACCGGACCAATCAGTGCGCGGGAGAGTTTGTCGTCACCTTCCCGAGAGCCTATCACAGCGGCTTCAACCAAGGCTACAACTTTGCTGAAGCGGTCAACTTCTGCACTGCAGACTGGGTACATCTGCGTCCTCTAGAGCCCTTAAACACTGTCAATGAGCACATCATAAAGCCTTGCATGAAGAGGGAGCGTGGCAGTCACTGGCCGTACATGTATGTGATGACGTGCGTGTGTGTGTGTTTTGTTGTGCAGCTGCCTGTCGGGAGGCAGTGTGTGGCTCATTACCGGCGTCTGCAGCGCTACTGCGTGTTCTCCCACGAGGAACTGGTGTGTAAGATGGCCGCCGATCCAGAGAGTCTGGACGTGGAGCTGGCGGCGGCCGTGGTCCGGGAGCTCAGTGACATGATCGAGGAGGAGAGCCGACTGAGAGCAGCCGTGCAGGAGATGGTGAGAGAAACCAGGGTTCATTTCAGTGCCATACAGCACAACTCTGTTATGCTGCTGAACACACTCCTTTATTTATAGACCAGGGCTGGAAATTAACAGAGACTTGTCTTGGGGGAAAAATGCCACCAAAATTATAGATATGGGGGCAAAAATATCAGGATGATGGAAAATGTGCATTGAATTGTTGCATAAAATGAATTTGACAAGAAGTCAAATGTAAGTGACTTACATTTTAGACACAATGTTGTCTGTTTTTGCTCGATTTTGACACCTAAAATAGCTTTAAACAGAGCAACAGCAGAACATCTCCGAGCAACACACTGTAGTGGTGTTTTGTCACTGAATGAATCAGCCGTTTTGAACAAATCGGTTGAGTGTGCGATTCAATGACTCATTTATTAAAACAATGACACAGTTATGGCCAGAGATGAGCTGAATGATGTCAACCTGTTAAACTCATTTGGTTAATTGCTGCTAATGATCAACGTTTGTGGTAGAAGCAGAAAATGAAATGTTTATAAACTGGCCAACACAGTCAAATCATTCAGAGCATCTGACTGTGAAAGTCAGTCAGCTGAGTGAACTGTGGTGACGGCACTCGAGTACTGAATTGAGCTGGCACTTCCAGTACCGTAGACAGACAGATGTTTGATAACATTTGACATCGAGCTCATCCTGTCCTGCAGGGGGTGCTGTCCTCGGAGCAGGAGGTGTTCGAGCTGGTGCCCGATGACGAGCGGCAGTGTTGGAAGTGTAAGACCACCTGCTTCCTGTCTGCGCTCACCTGCGTCTGCAGCCCGCAGCGTCTGGTGTGTCTGCATCACGCCGCCCAGCTCTGCAGCTGCCCTGCCAGCAACAAGTGTCTGCGGTAAGTGTCCGACGCACACATCGCCTTCATTAGACCCGTCAGTCAAATGATAGTGGTGTGATGCGAGTCAAAGCGTTTCATCTGGAGCTCCACTACAGTAAGACGCTACACTGACAGGCCTGGTTTTGTGTTGCAGGTTCAGGTATGATCAGGACGAGTTTCCTGTGATGCTGTATGGGGTGAAGTCACGTGCGCAGTCTTATGACACCTGGGCAAAAAGGGTCACAGAGGCACTGGCAGCTGATAACAAGAGCAAGAAAGGTCAGACACAACACTGCTTTGTTCGCTGCTTTAGTCTACCTGTTCAGGTTATAAAGGGGTCACTGGTGCTTCAACAGATCTGATCGAGCTGAAAGTGCTGATGGAGGACGCAGAGGACAGGAAGTACCCAGAGAACAACCTCTTCCGCAGCCTCAGAGACACGGTGAAGGAGGCCGAGACCTGCTCGTCTGTGGCGCAACTGCTGCTCAGCCACAAGCAGAGGCACAAGTCAGTCTCCAGCGACATAATGCATGATATTTCACTGAGACACACCGGTCACAGCCCTGATGTTTGTGTGTGTGTGTTTGGTCTGTTAAGAAGGGAACGTCCCGAGAGCAGCGCACAGAAAGCACGCAGCAAACTGACGGTGGAGGAGCTGAAGGTGTTTGTGGAGCAGCTCTACCGCCTGCCCTGCGTCATCAGCCAGGCCCGACACGTCAAAGTGAGTCCACAGAGGAGTTACTCACCGAACCATTGATCTTCAGTGTCCTCATCTGTTTTCTGTCTGGGCCGCAGGAGCTGCTGGAGAGCGTGGAAGATTTCCACGAGCGTGCGCAGGCGGCGCTGGCTGACGAGACTCCGGACTCCAGTAAGCTGCAGGCGCTGCTGGACCTGGGCTCGGGGCTGGACGTGGAGCTGCCGGAGCTGCCGCGGCTCAAGCAGGAGCTGCAGCAGGCGCGCTGGCTGGACGAGGTGCGTCTGACGCTGACGGAGCCGCAGCGCGTCACGCTGGAGCTGATGAAGCGGCTGATCGACTCGGGCGTGGGTCTGGCGCCCCATCACGCGGTGGAGAAGGCCATGGCCGAACTGCAGGAGCTGCTGACGGTGTCCGAACACTGGGAGGAGCGGGCGCGCGCGTGCCTGCAGGCTAGGTGACTTCCCAGTTCTACCGTTATTACGGCTCCAAACATCAAACAAATGTGTATATCAGGGTTTCTGCAGGTTGTTAAAAGCTATTATAAGGTCTTAAATCAGGGCAGAAAGTCATGACAGTAAATGGTTAGGAGCTGAGTAACTCTTTTTGTAAAATGAATTAAAAAGTAATGGACATTGTTTGGAAGTTGTTTTCAAACTCTAAAGTGTTGCTAATATGACTCATTGTGTTTCTCCCTAGACATTTACACTTTTCAAATTTTCTTTATTTGGTCTTGATAAGGTATTGGAGTCTTAAATTAAGCCTGCTGAAACCCTGATAAATGACTGTATAGTAGACTTGGATTGTTTGCTCTCTTTGGGCTGGTCACACCAGATGCCTTTTCTTTTGAGTTCACATTCATTCACAATACGATGCATGTAGTTGGTGGTTCGTGACTGTTGTCTCTTTGTTCCTCTGCAGGCCTCGCCACAGTCTGCTGACGCTAGAAAGCATCGTAATGGAGGCCAAGAATATCCCAGCATACCTGCCCAATGTTCTGGCCCTCAGAGACGCCCTGCACAAAGCCAAGGAGTGGACGGCCAAAGTGGAGGCCATTCAGGTGACTCTTTCTCAGTGAACTGGACATGCAGATGACTCTGTGAAATGATGTTTGAGCAGTGCATGCTGGTTTGACGTGTCACGTCAATGTTGATTCAGCTTTAGTCAACCCGTGTCTCCATCTTTACGAACAGAACGGCAGTAACTACGCCTACCTGGAGCAGTTGGAGGGTCTGCTGGCGAGAGGTCGCTCCGTCCCGGTGAGACTGGAGGCCCTGCCGCAGGTGGAGTCACAGGTGGCGTCTGCCAGAGCCTGGAGGGAGAGAACCGCTCGCACCTTCCTGAAGAAGAATTCCACCTACACCTTACTGCAGGTGATACATACACAACACACACACTAGTGCAGTGTGTAGGAGAAAATCATGTTTTAATGCTTTGGTTTGGTGCCCAACATTTAGACCAACATTTTCATGGATCCAATACAAATATCTCAACAATTTTAAATCAATATGCATTTACTTAAGCAAAATTACTTGAAAGAAGTCTTGTTTTCTAAAAAAAAGTATCAAAATGATTTATACATGAAATAAGAACAAACATCTGTCAGAGAGGTCAGAAAAATACTCTCATTTTCCCTTTTAATGAAGTTAGTTTTTCTGACCCCACTTACAGATATTTGTTCTTGTTTTCACATAAACTCTGACACTCAAGTCATTTTGCTTCTCAAGTGAGTGTATCTTGATCTAAGATGTGTAGAAAGGTGGTCACCTCTGCGCAGCTGAGTGAACCTGTGACGTTCACGTTCATCTTTACTCATCTGCGTCAAACTTTTTCAGGTGCTCAGTCCACGTGTGGATATCGGTGTGTACGGCACCAGCAAGAGCAAACGCAAGCGTGTCAAAGAGCTGCTGGAGAAGGAGCGCGGCCTGGACTTGGACAGTCTGAGCGACCTGGAGGACAGTGCGGAGGAAGTGCGTGACCCTGCCACCGTCGTGGCCGCCTTCAAAGCCAGAGAGCAGCAGGAGGTGGAGGCCATCCACTCGCTCCGCGCCGCCAACCTGGCCAAGATGGCCCTGGTGGAGCGCATCGAGGAGGTGAAGTTCTGCCTGTGCCGTAAGACGGCCAGCGGCTTCATGCTGCAGTGCGAGCTGTGCAAGGACTGGTTCCACGGCGCCTGCGTTCCCTTGCCTAAAGCCGGCTCGCAGAAGAAGCTGGTGGCCGGCTGGCAGGGCGCGAGCAAGGAGTCCAAGTTCCTCTGCCCGCTGTGCCAGCGCTCCCGACGGCCCCGCCTGGAGACCATCCTGTCCCTGCTGGTGTCGCTGCAGAAGCTGCCGGTGCGGCTGCCGGAGGGCGAGGCGCTGCAGTGCCTGACAGAGAGAGCCATGGGCTGGCAGGACCGAGCTCGGCAAGCCCTGGCCACCGACGAACTCTCCTCAGCCCTGGCCAAGCTGTCGGTGCTCAGCCAGCGCATGGTAGAGCTCGCCGCCCGAGAGAAGACTGAGAAGATCATCAACGCAGAGCTGCAGAAGGCAGCCGCCAACCCGGACCTGCAGGCACGTGCCATCAGATCATCACGTCTGATTATATGAGTGCGCTGTGACTAACTTGTGTTTCACTTACAGGGCCACATCCAGACGTTTCAGCAGGCCGGGTTCAGCAGGGCTGCGTCACCACGGCCTTCAATGGACTATGATGATGAAGAGACAGACTCGGATGAGGACATCAGAGAGACGTACGGCTATGAAGTCAAGGTATGTGATGAATCCTTCAGTTTTAGCGACGTGGTCAAACCTCCAACACTCAGTATTAGAGTTCAGTGTGTGCTCCAGACATGAATGATTCCCATAAACGTTTGTCTTGTTGAGGACTTTCACCTGCTGGATGATATAACGGACTCTTACTGAGAAGGATGCACTTATAGTGCCAGAATAGTGCATAGAGAGCTATTTTTGACTTGAGCCAGTAAGAAAAACACCTAGCAACTACCCAGAATACCCTAGCAACTATTCAGCAGTGCCTCCCAGAGTCTGAGGGTTTTCATGTAGTGTTGCTGTCAGGAACTCTCTGCTCTTGATGTGGTGCAGTTTCTCTGCTGCTCATCTGGGTTTCTCTTCTCAGGATTCGGGAGAGGTGAAGCCGTACTTGTTCTGTGATGAGGAGATTCCTGTGAAGTCGGAGGAGGTGGTCAGTCACATGTGGCCGACGACACCGTCATTCTGTGCTGAGCATGCGTACTCCTCCGCCTCGAAGTCCGTCCCTCAGAGTAAGACGCCAATGCACATTGACTGACACATGTTTAGTCTGGAGATGCAGCAGATAGGCTGATCTCATTCCCCTCCTCAGATCCAGCCGCCCCGCGCAAGCAGCCCAGGAAGACGCCGCTGGTGCCGCGCAGTCTGGAGCCTCCGGTGCTGGAGCTCTCGCCGGCGGCCAAGGTGCAGCTGGAGGAGCTGATGATGGAGGGCGACCTGTTGGAGGTGTCCCTGGATGAGACGCAGCACATCTGGAGGATCCTGCAGGCCACTCACCCTCCCTCAGAGGACAAGTTCCTGCAGGTCATGGAGGTGAGAGCCTCGTCCTCCTCTTCCTAGTGTTTCCTTAGACACAACTCAGTGTACTCCTCAAATATTGACCTCTTTAACCTGTTGTGCTCCCGCAGCCCGAGGACTCGCTGCTGGACAAACCCGTCAAGCTGAAGGTGAAGGACGTGGAGAAGAAGAGGAAGAGGAAGCTGGAGCGAGCGGAGCAACAGCTGATGCTGGCCGCCAGCGGCGTGGAGGGCCGGCCCAAATCCAAAGACATGAAACGGGTTCTGGAGCTCAAGCCCAAGAAGAAGAAGCTTAAACTGAACCCGGACAAGTCCCGCGAGCTGAAGCAGCTGGCCAAGCGGCTCGCCAAAGAGGAGAAGGAGCGCAAGAGGAAGGAGAAGGCGGCCGCCAAGGCCGAGTTCACCAAGGAGGGGCTGGAGAAGAAGACCAGGAAGATTCTGGACATTCCCTCTAAGTACGACTGGTCCGGAGCGGAGGACTCCAACGACGAGAACGCCGTCTGTGCGGCCAAGAACTGCCAGCGACCCTGCAAGGATAAGGTGAGTGATGGTTCGAACTTGATTAAGATCGTTCTTCACCATTCACACTTTTACTTGCAAGCTGATTTTCAATTGTAAGGCTCGTTTCCATAATTGTGAGGGAGTAAGTTGGGAATCACCATGTTTCTTTGGTAATAACGCAATAACAGCCACAGCCGAGATAATTAAACTAGATATTAAACTAAGGCAAAACGTCACCCTCGACCACAGTGGTCACAACAGCAGGTTCAGACGATATTAGCTTTGCATTTAAAGGCTTTCATTAAACACAGGTAAGGATGTGATTTTAAAGGGGTGCTTCAGAAGATTCAGTGAATGATGACTTATTTCTGTCTGTTTCTCACACAGAGCATCATATGAGCTTCAGGTGTATAGTTTACTTTATTTTGCAGCTACATGTCAACTAGCAGTCATTAGAGTATTAGTAGACAGTCAAAAGTCTGCTGACACTTTATTATGATGCTCCCCAACAGACATTCTACTGACTAGTAACTTTCCAAGAACATGTCCACTTATTCTACTAACACTAGCAGTCTTCTAATACTCCAGTGAGAGTCTGTCTGAAGTGGACTCGCTTCAGCTACTGTCACATTTTGCAGTGTATTTTACTCTCTTCTTTGGTTCAGGTGGATTGGGTCCAGTGTGACGGTGGCTGTGACGAGTGGTTTCATCAGGTGTGTGTGGGCGTGTCGTGTGAGATGGCCGAGAACGAAGACTACATCTGCTCGGCCTGCTCGCGTAAAGCCGCAGTCGCAGCGACCGTAGTGATGTCATCAGCGGTGTGCAGCGGCCCGTCCGTCCCGCCGCTGCCCCAAACCGACCCTCAGGAGAGCAGTTAACCACAAACACACTCCCATTAAACAGTGCACAGAAGAACACTGAGGAGCGCAGTGTGAAGTACATCACTTCCTGTATCTGCTAGATTTAGCTCATTGTTATTGTACTCCTGGAAGTACGATCTGATATATCAAGACTGCTGCATCTACAGAATAAACATGGATTGGGGAATTGTGTGCTCTTTAGCTCCTAAACCAACTAACTAACCCTTCTGCTGCGTCACCATGAGATCACGGAGCAGTGGACTTCCTGTTCGGACCGAGTTTTCATATTGAGGACGGGACATATAATGGTTGTATTTAATCTATTTATTCTGTAAATGGATTTTAAGACGTTCATGATGGTAAGGTAGATGGTCGTTTCTGAGCTTTTGTCAAATAAATGATGATACATGTCAAGTCTGTGTCTCATGCTGAATGTGTCTAATAAAGCATGCTCTTCTGTGTAATAGTTCAGAAGACATAATTTTATAATTTCAGTCTGTGAGATTCTAGAGTCCTGTGACAAAACATGTAAACAACAGTATGTAACGTATAAATCTGAAACATGCACACGGTTCATCTATGGCAGAGATGCTCAAACTGATGAACCCGTGATGAACTCTGATTTGACCCTCCATGCAACAAGGGGAAAAATATAGCCTATAAAACACATGTCATTGACGTGTGCCAGTATGTGCTATTACTGCTTGAGGCAATTTCCAGTATCTCACATTTAAACTTCCATATAAAGAAAGAGTGACTGGGCATGACAAATGTTGGCTATACAAAAATTGTATTTGTTATTTGTCTTATGATACAGTCAACACCATAAAAATGTCACAGAGGAAAATAGGCTAAATTAAACATGACATTCTGTCACTCAAAACTATAGACTAAGCCCAAAGTACAGATAAACGAAATCGGCTTACTAGCTATACTGCAAAATGAAATCTTTTTTAACATTCATGCAAGAACATCAGTCGCTGACTGACGACGGTGTCAGTACCGTAAGTCTCTCCTTCAGAATCCGATCACAAAGGCTGAATGTTCTCTGAAAGTGCACTCGTGGAAATCTTGCCAGGTTGTTTAGGGCAGGGAACTGGGAACTGTGTGGACGGCACCACTGCAGAAAGTTCTGTTCGCTTCAAGTTCAAGCGCAGAAGCACTGTTGTCAAAGGATGTCTGGAGCTATTGTCACCCTCTCCTGTTCAAAGTACACCAGAGTTACTAACCGCTACCGTCTTTCATTCACCGCAAGAAATCTGATCAGGTCCTGCAGGAGAGGTTAGGGTTAGGGTTAGGGTTAGGGTTAATGCAGACCTTTTTTTGTTAGCTAGGAGCTTGATGCTTATTGTAGCTCTAATGCACTTGCTACCCAGTTGTGATTATATTTTATGATGTATTTGGTCAAAGTAATTCTAATAATAAATAAAGGTGTCTGTTTCAGCTTCTGGATTATCTAGAAACATAAACTGAAGAGGTTTAAATGGCGCTTAGAGAAACATTACTGTGTTAAAGGGGCTGATCTGGAGGAGGCAGACGCTCCTGACACAGTGGACCTGATCATGAGGTGTTTTGGACCAGAAGAAGCTGTGAAGATCACGGTGGACATCCTGAGGAAGATGAACCTGAACCATCTGGCTGAACAGTTGGAGAAGAAACACAAGCAAGGTAACAGGTTAAAATTCTCAAAAGTTACCTGATGTTCTGAGTTGTTCAAAGCGTTTGTAAGGATACTGATTGTTAGAAGGCAGCTGTCTGACTCTGTCTGAGATGAAGTACAGGAACGTGTGTGTAACATTAGCAAGACATTATTAGCTGTTTGATAACGTAGTCAAGCTCCTAAACTCATTTGGCTCCTAAACTCTGGAATAGCCTTCCTGATAATGTTCGGGGCTCAGACTCGCTCACCCAGTTTAAATCTAGATTAAAGACGCATCTCTTTAGCCAAGCATTCACATAATCCATCTCATATCAGATCAATTGCACATGACTATCTTTGCTTAATGTTATGAACAGCAGCTACGCTAATTATTCTCCAGTTGCTTTTCTGTTTTACCTCGGGACGCCCGTCCCGAGGTGACTAGAGAGTACATCAGTTTCAGTTTGGATCCTGCCTCTTAAGAAGACCTCAGATGACTAAAACTTTGGAAGAGACGGCGCCAACTCCTGCGAGGACTTTAGAAGATGCAACATCTGGATCAACACGCACATTCCCAAATTTCTATATATCCTAATTATTGTTAATATGTAATTCATTTTTCCAGGAGCTCTTTGCTTCTACCTTCAATTAAACTGCTAACAGTGATTGTAAATTAATTGCCTAAATTATTACATTATTAGCTAATTGCATTCTCTAAATTGTAATGTTGACATGCATTCTCTGTAAAGCTGCTTTGAAACGATATGTATCGTGAAAAGCGCTATACAAATAAATGTGAATTGAATTGAATTGAACAAACAACAAATTGCTCGTCACTACAGCAACAGTAGACTCTCCGAGCTGGTGGGGGCGGGGCTAATTTGCATATTCATTGATCTGTGTATATTAAATGAGGCAAGGGTGTAGAGTTACATTCAAGCTATTTTAATGCATGAAGAAATTTTTTTCACTTGAATTTTTTTTAAAAATGTCATTTTGGTGATCAAAGATGAGTTTTAAGGGATAAAATAATTGACCACAGGGGGACTTTAAAGAATTTTAACCCAAACTGTCTGGGTTTCTAGAGAGCTAAAAGGTTTTGTGAAAAAAAGTGAAAGGCTTACTTACACAAAGTCTGTAAAATAAACTGTTAAAAGAATTTGATGGTCACTAGCGATAGTATTTTATTATGTGTTGTCATCATTCAAGCTTGATTTCAGCTTTAATGTACGTTTGTTTTTGTTTTTTAAACAAAGCAGCTGATATTGCCATAGAAACTAGTGGACCGACGAGTCGCTTTCACCACAAAATGGCGGAAGCGCAGAGCCGCTGCTGGGCGCCGGTGATTCAATGGAACCTTCTATTGAGTGTCGCTTCTTGTTAGTGTTTATTCTTTGCTGTAAGTTAAATTAATTATATATTACATATAATTTAGTAAAACATAAAGTGTTGCACATTTTATTGATGCAAAGATGAGTAGACTATGTGTATTTTGTACAACATTTGTAACTGCTTTTTATCACTTAATTAGAAGCACCACAATTTTAAAATTGTGTCTTGTGTTAGTTACATAGCGAGCACTGAACAGACATTTAGAAGTTATTTTAAAATTATTTATGATTATCAGGTTAAACTGATTATTAGTCACTCAAACCTCTCACCATCGGTCGTGCATATCCGCCATGTTTTGTAGTTTTTTAACACTTTTTACTCGTGTTTGTAGTTCTGAACCGAATCCTCATCCAAAGCGCAATATTAGCCTTTATAGTGTGCACGGATCCACACTTCGAAAATCTACCGGAAATAGCAGACCATCCGGGGACTTTTGGCATACTCTTTTCAACTACTATGCTTTAGGACACACTTATTTTAATCTCACATACTATTTAGGATGGATAGTAGGACATTGGGACGCAGGGTGGGTTTTTGGACAGGGCTATTAATTCTTAACGTGATCAGGCTATAAAGTACGTACTCTTTTAGCGCTCGTTGAGTAAGTACTTGTTGAAATGAACTAGCTACTCGAGCTAGTCGATGTGATGGGTTTATGAGACACAGCTGATCCACGATGAGGTTTGATCTCCTAATATAAGAAGATCTGGAGGAATCACAGCTGGAAGATGGCTGTCGTTCAGGTGAGTCCTCTTTGACTGTTTTTGTCTCAGATTTACACAAGAATAAGGCCTTAAGACTGTATTTATTTGTTCTGGAGTATCGGTCTGAAAAGTGTGTTTGAGCTTCGTGATGTTTACATCTGGACGATAACACTGACTCTTATGGACCTGTGCTGATGGAGCTCATTGTTACAATGGTTCATTTGTGAATTCAGGTGATCAATGAGCTGTTTGGGTTCATTAAATCAGACTGTTGTTCTTCACAATAACTCCAAGTGTTGAACTTCAGTGTGAAACTCATCCTGCTATAAAACATGAATGATACCTGGTGCATGTTGAGGAAAGGTGTGCCATTGATTCTCTAAGTAACTGAACATAAGACTTCTGAAAACTTTTCTTAGGTTATCCATAAAAATCCAGGGTTCCTCAAATCTTGCTCTGGTCAAACACTCCTGAGCTTCTCAAGGTCTTCAGAATCAGTAGAAGATCACAGGTGTGTGTTTGATCAGGGTTTGAGCAGTGGTCCTTCAGGACCTGATCTGAGGAACCCTGTTTGAGCACTTTTGAGAAGCCAAACTCTAGTCCTGAACTCATGAAAAGTCACGGTGACATTTAACCTTTTCTATCATCACAAAAACTACAAGGAGCAGGATTGAGAACAACTGATTCAATTATAATTGGAAGA